>NW_020174135.1:4765428-4822413 GCF_003031525.2 Neophocaena asiaeorientalis asiaeorientalis
ATTCCCTGGTTTCCTAAATTTGTTTTCTACATCTGTGGCTCTACTTCTGTTTTGTAAATAAGTTCATCTGTACCCTTTTTAAAGATGTTAGGGTTTATCATGAACTGTAAAATGCCATGGGTGTGGCCATTCTTCTTTAAGAGGTTTATGCAACCCAACCTGTCATCCTCCAATCAACCCATCAAAGTTCTAACCGTTCCCCTAGTGTCTGCCCATGGCAGTCATGAATTCCCCTCATTTTATCTGGCACAGTGCAATTGTGTATCTCTGTAACAGTAGCCTGAGTGGAGTTAGAATATCCTGCCCACTCAGGAAAACATTCAGTACTAGTCATTACTGTGGGATGAACCTGAGACTTATGGCCTGATTAACCAGGAAGTCCTCCCGCCCAGAGGAGAGACAGCAACAGCCAGAGCATCGTGTGGGCAGCAGTCTCTAAATTTCCTTTGTAGTTTCAAACTGTAACCATCTCCCCAGTTCCTCCTAATAGTCAATATACTGAAGGACCATTTGTTGCCAGGTCGGCCGTCCACTCTGGTCAACATGTTTCCTACTGATTCCCGTGGATATCCCACAAATTCCATTAATCAGTTTACAATACCTTCATCCTTTCTCTTCCAGAAAGCCAAGTCTTTTTCACCATCCTAGCCCGTGTTAATTAAGAGAACTTGCTATTTAAATGAATTCTATAGTGATATTTTGGTAAAGCTGTCTTTCCTGCTACATTACTTTGAGGACACCTGATTCTGTTCTTTTGTATCAGGGCTGCATGAACTTGAGATATATCTGCAAATGTTGTTAGAGATCATCCCGCTGAGTCAGAAGAATACATTTCAAAACTTTAAGAGTCACATCACATTAAGTACGTCATATCACGTGTACTTCTTTTTAAACAGGAAATGGTATAAAATTCTTGATCTTGCTGCAAATCTAAAAAGTAAAGAACATTTGCAACCATTATCAACATTATCATAAATAATACATTGTTCTCAACAAAATGGGTGAAATGATGACTGTCGAGGTGTCATCCTGTAGCCAAATCAACGTCCCATTTTGTATGTGCTGACTGCTGAAAGGAACATTTGTGAGTCCTTCCCTCAGAGCGGGGACACTTTGTCAAAGATGATACAGCACAGTATGAGGTGCTGAGAGTGTTAGAAGAGGATAAAAGTGTAATTTTCAACCCATCATTTGTC
Organism: Neophocaena asiaeorientalis asiaeorientalis; assembly: GCF_003031525.2. Lineage (NCBI taxonomy): Eukaryota > Metazoa > Chordata > Mammalia > Artiodactyla > Phocoenidae > Neophocaena > Neophocaena asiaeorientalis. The sequence continues at coordinate 4,766,625 of NW_020174135.1, forward strand.
CAGGGCTTCTTTGGGATGTAATTTGTGTTTCTCCCTCTTCTGCTTGAAGAGTTACTCACGCTTGCCCAGAGGAGAGTCCGAGTGAACTTCAGGGTCTTTCAGGGTGTGGCCCACCCACTCTGAGTTAGGCTTCTCTTGAAATTACTGTGTGAGTGAGGAAAAAGTGCCTGAAAACGAGGTGTCATAAAGATCATCTTCTTTCGTTGTCTTGCCTCTGTTCTCTGTCATTTTCTGCTATATGACAGATGGTAGTAGATCTGTTATAAACACTGTGCTTTAGTTAAATGTGATCTGGGGTATTCAGTGACTCTTGCATGAAATCATTGTTTGATATGTGTGCCCCCTGCCCCTCCACCCCTCCCAAGCTCATAAAAGCCAAGAGGAGAGAATAATAGAAACTACCTGCTTTCCCCCTTTATTTTGTGAAGTTGTTTTCAAGTGGGACATCAGATAGGTTTTGGGAAAACAAGGAACTTTAAAGATCTCTTTTCTGTTATCTGCATGCCCATATCACCATTTGAAATGAACAGGAACAGAATGATAAATGTGATGCTCAAAGAATACATGAAGGGGGGAGGCAGCCAGTTATCTTTACGGACAGAAAATAGCATTATTATTTGTTTTCTTGGTTTCTAAAAGTGTAGTCTAGCTACAAAAAGCAGTCTGCTACAATAGAAAGGTATGGATGATACTTACATGCAATGCAAATCAGGTGGGGAGCACATTGTAATCTCCCCCCTGGGTTTTTCCAAACTAAGAATCCACCTACCCCCAAGATTCTGTTATCTGTGAGAAAAACCCTTGTATCCTTGTAGCCGTGAGCCACTGCTCTAGATGATTAAGGGTTAATGCCTCAAGGATGTTTATTTGAAAACATTGAAGTCCTCTGTGAAGAACGTATGATTTGTATTAGGGGTTCCAAGTTGTGATCTTGCTGGTGGGGATGGGAGTCAGGGAGCTCATGTCAGCATCCCGCGGGGATCAGCGTCCGACCTTGACTACAGACTTTCTGAATCAGAATACCTGGAGGTCAGCCTGGGCATGTTTATCTTCAGGAAAATCCAGAGACCATGCGTCTCTTCAAAATAATCTGTTAAAGTTGAGAAAAACCATGAAATGTAGCTGGGAGTTCATGTGTTAGAAATATGGTGAACATCTACTTCAACTCATGGTGAGCTAGAAAAACTAAGAAAAATGTTTTGCTAAGGGCAACTATAAATCTAGACGAAATATATTTACCTCCCAAAAGTTTCTATAAACTAGTAAGATAGGGAGGAACTGCAGGGTAAGAAATGCTGAGAAGGTGAAGACCCACAGAGGTCAAATGAGACTTCAAAGCCATTTAGCTTGAGGCCATTTGCCTGTGAGTAGAGGTCTGGGACCGCTCAGCTGGGCAAGGTGACGAGTGAAAGCCCAGGGCCCACCCAAGAGGGAAAACTGGTAAACACCACTCCCACTCTCACCTGACATCCCTAAACTTGACAATTTCAGGGCAAACTGGAGTTAAACTACCCCGCCTTACAGGGGTTTTTGTTTGTTTGCATTGTTTTGTGTGCCTTGAAAAGTGTTGGAAAACCTCAAATCTTTTAAAAAAAATGTTTATTGAAGTATATAAACAATGTTGTGTTTAATTTCTGCTGTACAGCAAAGTGACTCAGTTATACGTATATATATACATTCTTTTTCATATTCTTTCCATTATGGTTTATCACAGGATATTGTGTTATAAGAAAACCTCAAATCTTGAATATGGCTTAGAACTGTCCTGAAATAATACTCCTAGGTAACCAATAACAGCAAACTCGAATCCTGTCTGTAGCAAAATATTTTTTGCTGTGAGCTTCATGTTACTTCTACAAATATTTCTTCATGATTTTGTCTGACAGAGTCAAAAATAACTGGGCACATAAGCAATCTGGAATCATTGAATAAAACACAACAGCAAGTAAAGAAAACAGACTCACAAAGAGTGTGTTAAAAGAAATCAAAAGCAAGCTTGAATATATATAAAGTGAAAATTACAAAAGGAGACAATACAGATTCAAGAAATTTCAAAAAAACCTTTAAGAAATAATGCAAGACTCTAAATGAAAACTCGCTCTAAGAGTTTAAAAACTGATTAGACATGTCTGAAAAGAGAAATAGTGAAACTTAAGCTAAGTCAAAAGAAATTTCCCAGAGAGAAAACAATAATGGAAAATCATAGAAGATAGAGTGAGGGTCATAGAGATGAAAGGAGATCTAATATGACTTTCATGAAAGTCCGAGGATGAATAAAAAGAGAGGATGGGGAAGACTTACTCTGAAGCCAATACAGAAGGACCTACTTCAGCTTGGTTTAATAGTAGCTCTGGGTTGAAAAATAAAAATACAAAAAGGAAGTGGCAAATGGGCAGGTAACTCTAAATTAATTTAACTGTATAAAATAACACTCTATGGTATTTAACAAATATTGAATTAAAATATACTTCACCAGCTGGGGACTTCTGGTGACACAGTGGTTATGAATCTGCCTGCCAATACAGGGACACAGGTTCGAGCCCTGGTCTGGGAAGATCCCACATGCCACAGAGCACCTAAGCCCGTGCGCCACAACTACTGAGCCTGCGCTCTGGAGCCCGTGCGCCACAACTACTGAGCCCGTGCACCTAGAGCCCATACTCCACAAGAGAAGCCACCGCAGTGAGAGGCACGTGCATCGCAACGAAGAGTAGCCCCCGCTTGCCACAACTAGAGAAAGCCCACGTGCAGCAACAAAGACCCAAGGCAGCCAAAAATTAATTAACTAATTAATTTTAAAAAAAGCTGGCTGTCATTTATGTAACAGAAGCAAGAATGTTTAACTTCTGAATAAGAGAATAAGTATAATAACTTTTTGATGTCTAAAAGAAGGCAAGGGAAGACAGAGAAAAGGTATACAGAGCAAGTGGTATAGTCAGACTTAAAAAATATAACTACGAATTATTTATAAGAGATCCATCTAAAACGTAAAAATACAAAGAGGCTAAAAGTCAAACAACAAAACAAGATATTACCAACAAACTACTAAGCAAGAAAGTTCGTGTAGATATATTACTCTCTGATAAAATAAGCTTTGAGGCAAAAACAATAACTGGACATCAAATCTTGTCACTACATAGTGATAAAAGATCCAACTTCACCAGGAATATAAAACAATTTGAATATTGTATTCTTCTAATCATACAGTCTCAAAATATATAAAGCAAAAATTGATAAAACTACAAGGAAAAACAAACCACTTCAAAATCAAAGTTGGAGATATTAACACACCTTCTTCAGACAGGTGTTTTAAACAATAGAATTAGCAAATTTGGCCAACTGAACATAAGTAGAAAGCTATCACAAATGCAGAATGTGCATAGTTTTCTAATACACATGAAATATTTATGAGTACCGATTCTACATGAAGTCCTGGATGGCAGCTTGTCATTGGCTGCGCTTTGTAATAAGCCTGCATCCCAGGTGACAGAGAAACAGCGGGTCTTTGGCTTTTGAAGGTTTTGTAGTCGTGATATCAGAAATGAATAGTTTAATATCAAAACATTTGTTGGGGAAGTTGGATGCGATTATAACCTCATTCCACTTCATACACCAAGTATATTCTTCAGCAGGTATGAACTGTACCTCAAACACACTTAGTTACAACATTGCTAGGGATCTTCCGATTGCTCTCCCAATATGATGGAATACACACATATACATGTGCATATGCATATACACATATACGTATATGTGTACATATATGTACACACATAGGCACACACATATATTTCCTTATAAATATCATATGTTACCATACTATATCAGATAACTGCTAAGAACAGAATTTTTCACTATTGTTTTCAACAAAGTTTTAATAATCATAACATTTTTATCAGTCTCTCTCTCTGGTTACTAATCATCTCTTCTCTGTCTGCCACCCCAGTTCAGAATCCACCCTAAGGAATGATTTTGCCTGTTGAAACAACTCTTTGCGAATAAACTCTCAACACTTTTTGTATTTAAATAGTGGCTACTGATGCTGATTCCCTTTGGCACTTCTGATGGCAGTTCTCCTCTGAAACTGATAGCGTCTGGCCCCTGCACAAATCCCGTGGAGAAGTTGGTCAGAGCCTGCCAAAGAGGTTAGGGTGTGAATCACGTCGACAGATGGTTGGAAGAGCATTTCCAATTACAGACAGCCAGGGGCTAATGACAGAGAAGGCACAACGGGAAGACTTCTCGAGCAGCATATCTTATCCGGAAATTGCGGCTTCTCATAACGGTGTGAACACACCTAGGAATAGAAACAACGCAGAAAGACAATGATTCCAACGAGAGCCTTTTTTCCTGTTGGAGCATACATACAGAGAGAGCGGGCCTCTCACTGCTGTGGCCTCTCCCGTTGCGGAGCACAGGCTCCAGACGCGCAGGCTCAGCGGCCATGTCTCACGGGCCCAGCCGCTCCGCGGCATGTGGGATCTTCCCGGACCGGGGCGTGAACCCGCGTCCGCTGCAATGGCACGCGGACTCTCAACCACTGCGCCACCAGGGAAGCCCTAGGAGTGACTGATCTTTGAGGTTAGTGTTTGAAACATCCAGGGGATTTTCAAAGATAAAGGCATGGAAATGTCCTTCTGTTGCCTCCAAGGCAGTATTCTTAGTGAGCTCCGACCAAACAAGCAGATTTTCTCTGAGCCAGTAATACTGTCATTTTGCAAAACTAAACCTTTTAAGAAACTTACAGATTGAGGATTTACAATGAGGTGGCACAGGAGAGGACACAAACTAAGGAAAGAGTGGAGGACTCTGCCCCAGAACATCAGAATGTGAAATCTAACATTTAGACTTTATGCGCTTGGGACAGTCGCTAACCTCCATACACCTCAGTTCTTAAGTCTGTAGAATAGGAGCAATAACCTCCATGAGAATAAATCTAAGATACTATGTGTGGAGGCCCTGTAGAAATGATCAGGGGAAATGTTTACAACCATGTACTGGGTGCTAAATCCCTCTTTCCTGTTCGTCAATCTTTCTTCCATGCTCACCGTCCTCACTGTTCTTTGTACAGACATCTATTATTGCTTTTGTTTTTAGACAAAAACAGGGACAATGGTATCTATCTCAAGGGGTCTCCATGATGATTAAATAGAAAAAGGAAAACTCTCTCCCAGGTTCCACCTGGCACAGAGCAAATGCTTAGCAAGTTCTAGTAACTGGTGGTGCTGCTGTTTTCCTGTGATTACTATTTTTATCACAATATTTACACTTTTATTATTTACTTATCTATTTCCCATTTGTGTATCTTGACCTTTGAGGACTGGCACGATGTGTCCTTCAAGAGTGTTTGTGAACCTTATCTCGAGTGATTGGGAAAATCTCAGTTCTTATAGCTTATGGATGATTGTGTCCTAAGCAAGAATCACCTTCCCTAGGTGGAATCAGAAATTCCTGGGACAGAATGTGGAGGATGGAGTAATTGGCAAGTCCCAGATTTGTTGAATGATTCCAAGCTGCATGGCCCATCTCCAGGTACCATGCAGTTCAAGATGTTCAATTTTTAGCTGTGCAGAAGCTGGTAAGGAATGATAGAGCCTGGTGCTTAATTGTTTTTACGTCCTCATTTAAATGCAAGCTGAGTTTCAAAGATACACATCCTTTCATATCAACAAAGGACAGATTTCACTGACAAAATTGAATGCTAAAACCACCACCTCAGAGAATCATTACACCACAAATGTTTCATTGATGTTTGATTCTATTTTCCATTAGCCGTGGAGGCATTTACAAAAGCATGGGGGCTATAATGTAATATTCTGGTAGAATATTATCTATCGTCTCCGTGAGGGACAAGATGCCTGTGGACACAATCGATTTTATTTTAAGCTATACACAGAGGGCAAATTAGTCAGACTGCATTTTCAGGCAAGTTTTAGTGAGAATGTTCTTATTAAATGCTGATTTACAGAAAGAATGTAATCGCAAAGGGATACCTTAGTTTGACTAAAAATCACTTGTTGTACGAAACCAACCTGACCTATGATTTCTAAGCTTTTCACATTGGCCCTGTCAAGTGAAAAATTAATAGTTTTAAGGACGTGTTTAACCAGCCTATCAATGCTATAGTACAACCTGAAGTTCGAATTTTAAGGTAGTATTATACATGTGCTTGTGTTTTGACCAGAAGCACATGTGTGTGCTTCGTGTGTTTGCATGCACACACACCTACAAACAAATTTTAATCTTTTATAGTATGCCAGACAGATTTATTTTGTTTCACAGGAATTTATTTAACAAATAGAAAAAGAAATGAAGGAAGAAATGAAAGAAAGGGGAAAAAAAGAAAGGAAAAACAGTTGTTTAAGAAGTAAAATGAGAAAATAATTCAAGAATAGGAGATGTTATTCAGGGTTTAACATGATAGAGTTTTAAATAAAGCGTAATTTTCTCCAAGCCAACAGATGTATATGCCACAGAGAGATTCTGAAATTTGTAAATATCCAATGTTGTATAAATTGATCAAATGGAAGTTCAAAATTCTGTCTCAAGAAACAGCACTCAGGGCTTCCCTGGTGGCACAGTGGCTGAGAGTCTGCCTGCCGATGCAGGGGACATGGGTTCGTGACCCGGTCCGGGAGGATCCCACATGCCGCGGAGCAGCTGGGCCCGTGAGCCATGGCCGCTGGGCCTGAGCGTCCGGAGCCTGTGCTCCGCGACGGGAGAGGCCACAACAGTGAGAGGCCTGTGTACCGCAAAAAACAAACAAACAAAAAAAGAAACAGCACTCTGTTTTTGCTCTGTGTGTTACAAATGTTTTGCTTCTTTTTAAAGATGAATGTCTTGCTTTAGGATTCTTTCAACTTCAAATAATAATGTGAAACAATGTAACCTGGGCCATCAGATCCGACTGAAATGAAATCTGTTATTAAGTGTCAAACAATTAAGTCAATGCTCTAGAATAAAAATGAGCAAGGGGACATTTTTTGGCATACTTAATTATAACTGATGTACTTATTAATGACCACAACGTTTTATGAGATGTTGAGATACTTTTGTAATTATTGACCCCCTCCGCAAATCCCCTAATCTGCCTGTGTTTTTAAAAATAAAATGTCTATTTTCCCACTGTCCTTAAACATATGCTTCAGCAGAATGGGAGTGAGACTTGTAACATATATATTTTTAAAGCTAACCAGATGATTATGGCCATCAACCCCAGTTTAAGGAATCATAGCCCATATGTGGTTATAACTAGTTTTTTTATGTACACGCTGTTTTTCTGTTGGCATTGCAGTTTTATATGGTCCCTCTGGGAACAGAATCCTCCAGCCACTTAGTGTCTAACTCAGGGTTATCCAAACTCTTTCTAAATTCTTCCAAGTTTCACTTAGACAAAACAATGACAAGAGCAAAGTACAGTAGACCCTCATTTCACAGACTCTGTATTTGTGAAATTGCCTCCTTTAGAAAATTTATTCGTAGCCCCCAAATCAGTACTTGTGGTGGTCATTCCTGGGCATGTGCAGTGGTAAAAAAGTTTGAATCACCTGACATGCATATCCACAGCTGCCGAGGTACAAGGCCACACTCTGCCTTCTTGGTTCAGCTCTAATTCTGTAAACACGTGTCCTTTTTTGCGTCACGTTTCTCTCATTTCTGTACTTTTGGTTGGTGATTCTGCATTTAAAACTGCCCCCAGATATGCCGCCAAAGTGCTGCCCAGCGCTCCGAAGTTCAAGAAGGCTGGGATGTCACTGGCAGGGAATATGCGTGATAGATAAGCTTGGTTCAGGCATGAGTCGTAGTTCTGGTCCAGAGTTCAAGGTTGATGAATCAACAGTAGCTATTAAATAAGGTTTCTTCAAACACAAACACATGCAAAACAAGTTCATGTATTGATCTGTGGAGGGAAATGGGACCAGAATCTTGCAGGAACCTAACCCTGTATTTCCTTTAGGAGCAATGCTTCAGTGTTCTGCTAATTCCGTGTTCGTGATGACTTTTTTGAGAATCGACTTTATATATGAAATATATTTACCTCGCATATTTTTTTAAGATTTTTTTTTGACGTGGACCACTTTTCTAAAGTCTTTACTGAATTTGTTACAATATTGCTTCTGCTTTATGTTTTGGTTTTTTGGCCTCGAAGCATGTGGGATCCTAGCTCCCCAACCAGAGATGGAACCCGCACCCCCTGCATTGGAAGGCAAAGTCTTAATCACTGGACCGCCAGGGACATCCCTTACCTCACAACTTAAATTAATCTAAATATAATGTAATGGCTTGTTGGTGATTCTTAGAGCCCCTTCAGGATGTAAAAAATATGGTTCACTGAGAAATTTATGTAAAACTATAATCTTCCCTTGAATAAATATGTATATTCATCTATAACAATTGTACAGATATTACTTTAAATCCATCTCATCTATGTAAGAACAGTATTTTCTATATAGAGTAGTAATCATAGTTATTATTATTGAGTAGTAACAATATTTGCTGAAAACTTGCTGTGTGTTCAGGGTAGTGTATAACACCACACACACATATTTTTTTTTTTCATTTAATCTTCATTTAATCGTGGACACTGTTATCCGGGCTTCCCTGGTGGCACAGTGGTTAAGAATCCACCTGCTAATGCAGGGGACACGGGTTTGAGCCCTGGTCCAGGAAGATCCCACATGCCACGGAGCAACTAAGCCTGCGAGCCACAACTACTGAGCCCGCATGTCGCAACTACTGAAGCCCACGCGCCTAGAACCCGTGCTCCGCAACAAGAGAAGCCACCCCAATGAGAAGCTCGCGCACCACAAAGAAGAGTAGCCCCCGCTCACTGCAACTAGAGAAAGCCCGTGCGCAGCAACAAAGAACCTGTGCAGCCAAAAATAAATAAATTTATAAAAAAAGAAAGAAAGAAATCGTGGACACTGTTATTAACCTCATTGTGCAGGTCAGCACGTTAAGGCACAGAGAGGTTTTGAGACGTGGCCCAGGTACACGGCGGGTGAAAGATAGATCTAGAATTACACCTGAATTATTTGTAAATATGCCCCAATACTAAGTAGATTAAACACATCTTGGAATGATTACTTGTTTGATGCCTGTCACCTTAGTGGAATGAAATTCCAGTGAAAGAGGATTTCTTATTTTCCTTGTTTTCTTGGCTTCCTCAAGGTCTTGTGCAAAGCTTGGCAGATGGGCACACAGTATAGAATTAAACACATAGTTGGCCGTGTGTTGCATGGAAAGCAGAGCCTGAGCCCATGATAAGTGCTAAATGCTACATCATTATCACAAAGAGAAAAATGTCCTAAGAGTATTGTATCATGAGAAGAATATGAGTCCTCTCTCCGGCAATAAATAGCATTGTCAACGCTGGAAAGCCACTGAATTAATCACTGTCATATGTTTTGATCTATAAAACGGGAAACTGTTATCTGTCCCTTACCTTATCTGTCCCTTACCTCTACTCCAGGATACTTATGAATATCTAACGACATACTAGTTGCAAAAGCAATTTCAGACACTTAGGAGTATGGAGTCCCTGCCCCCCATCACCATCCAGTAGTTTTTGTCATTTTGTCAGTGTTTCGTTCAACATTTAGAGTTTGATGATTTCTTTTTTAAACTAAGTTCAAAGATATCTCTTTATATTTCAGGTTTTTCTACTGGTCTTGCCTGAATTTATATGAGTTGGACCATTTCTAAGACATGTCATTAAAATTAAAGAGAGGACTTTCAGTAATTTGTATTTTACATATTTTCTCTGAGTTAACTTTAGCCTAATTTCTCATGTCATTTTTGATTACCACTCAAAGCACATCTGAATTTCAGCACTAATTACATCTTTGATCAACCATCTCACGAAGAGATTGAGATTCTCCTAAAAGAGGACCTCTCTGCATCAGAATGAAATACAGAAACAAAGAAAAACAGTGGTATTTCACTGTTCTGCAAGTAGCAATCAATGGAACAAATTTGTTTAAAAAGATTTAAAACATTTCTTGAAAAAGTCAACTTGAGTTCACTGGAGGATATTTAAAATTCTGGCTTTATCTTCCCCCAAAGCAGATAGTTTAGCTTTTCAAATGGCTGGTAGGAAAATTTAAGAGCTACATTCTGGATTAGAGCAATTTATTTCATTTTTATGGTGTGATACATTTCAGTGCTTGCTAAGCTCAATGAGAAAAGTGTGTGTGAAGTATTTACTCAATAAATATTGATGTGGCTTGATTTACAACACTGTGTGCCCTGTCAGCGCCTTATGTTTTAGGGAAACAAATTTAAAATGGTAACTGCTAGAGAATTTTATTTCTAAGACCATGCTTCTTTTAGTCCACTGACTGCATGGCTCATAAACAACAAAAATTTATTTCTCACAGTTCTGGAGGCTGTAAGTACAAGATCAAGGAGCCAGCAGATCTGGTGTCTGGTGAGAACTGTTTCTGGTTCATAGTCACTGTCTTCTTTTTCTTTATTATTAATTAATTAATTAATTTATTTATTTTTGGCTGCATTGGGTCTTCATTGCTGCTTGCGGGCTTTCTGTAGTTGTGGCGAGCAGAGGCTACTCTTCGTTACGGTACACAGACTTCTCATTGCGGTGGCTTCTCTTGTTGCAGAGCACGGGCTCTAGGCTCATGGGCTTCAGTAGTTGTGTGGCCCACGGGCTCAGTAATTGTGGCTCGCGGGCTCTAGAGCGCAGGCTCAGTAATTGTGGAGCACGGGCTTAGTTGCTCCGCGGCATGTGAGATCTTCTCAGACCAGGGCTTGAACCCGTGTCCCCGGCATCGGCAGGTGGATTCTTAACCACTGCGCCACCAGGGAAGTCCAACACTGTCTTCCTGATGTAACCTCACAGGGCAGAAGGAGCAAGAGAAGAAGGGGTCTCTGTTTTAAGGGCACTAATCCCATTTGTGAAGGCTCTGCCTTCTTGACCTAATCACCTTCCAAAGGCCCCACCTCCTAATACCATCACATTCGGATTTGACACGTCCATTTGGCCGTGGGTTGGGGCAGGGGGTGGTGTACAAACATTCAGTCTCTAGCAATGCTGGATACTTAGTTGTCTTCTTTTCCTTTCACTTCATGTGTTGTTTGGTAAATAACATCCATCTCGTTTATTATCGTTATGCTGGTCGTCACGTTGCTTTTATCCTGTGTGACTACAGAGAAACTTACTAGGCTTAAAAGGATATCCTCGCTCAGCCCCAAAGCCCTTATCTTTCATTATGTCACTTGTCAGACACAAATTCTGAAAGGAGAACTTTTGAGGGTGATGCAAATATTCTAGCACTGAAGGCGTTGTTGGTGGTGGCATTTGTCAAAACTGAACTCTACTCTTAAATTGTGCTTTTATTTTTTATAAATGATGTCCCGTTAAAGTTGCTTTTAAAAGTCTTGGTCAGAAATGCACTGTTGGGGCTTCCCTGGTGGCGCAGTGGTTGGGAGTTCACCTGCCGATGCAGGGGGGGGGCGCGGGTTCGTGCCCCGGTCCGGGAGGATACCGCGTGCCGTGGAGCGGCTGGGCCCGTGGGCCGTGGCCGTTGGGCCTGCGGGTCCGGAGCCTGTGCTCCGCGGCGGGAGAGGACGCAGCAGTGGGGGGTCTGCGTACCGCACCAAAAAAAAAAGCACTGTTGTTCCAACTGTATTGTGTCTCAATGTACGTCAGTGGCATTTCATAAATTAAAATCGCATGTAAAGGTAGGAAGGGGTCATCAGAAGCAGGGCCATCTATGGTGCACTTAGCTTCATTTTGGGAGGTTAGGTGAGAAGTTAAGAGGGGCTTAGAGTCAAGAATAGTGTCATGAGTGGAAGACTATGAATTAATTTTTTAAGGAGTTGGTTTAAGCTTGTAATTCTAGAAAGATTCTGGGTGAATTTTGTTTCTCCTGTTCATTCTGCCTGTTTCACTTCAAAAAGTATCAATCAGAGCTTTGCTCTGGTTAAGGTAGAGGTTGCCTTGCTAGTGCCCTGGGTTAGGATTTGGACTTCGAGGAAGAGCGTGTTTCTGGAATTGCTTTCTCTGCTCTCAGCATCACTTACATGTGTTCAGCCTGCCCAGAGTTCCATCACAGGTTGGTTGTTAGATTTAATGCCAGAGAAACAAGATAATCTTCTTATATCATTGATGCTCTCAGTGAAACGGTAAGTGAGGACACCAGCTGAGGGGAGGAGAAGACAGGCTGGGAAATTCTCATCTCAGTGAGTAGAAATACAGTTGACTATGGAATTGTCCTAGGACTACCAGGAAGTGCTGAGGAATCACTGGAACCGTGTGTCCATAATTTAAAAAGGGACACATCAGCATGGTTCTGTGTTTTTACTCAACTACACTCAGTCTTATGAGGATAGGCTTGGAGTAGGTAAAGGAATGGAGAAGCCAGGCTTTTGGATGATTGCATCCTGTGTAATTGGAACTGGGAATGATTCCCACCAACGATAAAACTATAATTTATTCAAGGGGCGCACCCCCACACATATATTTTTGTTGTTTTATTGTGATGAATGATTTCTAATTTCCCTCTGGGTCAGCAATTATTATTTTGTGCTTTCATGTATTTTCAAGTACTATTCCCTCCAACATGCATAATCTTATTTCTTTCTCCACCTGTGAAATTCCTACTCATTTTTAGAGATCTCCCTCAAGTGTTTGCACCTCTTTAAAATATTCCCCAATTCAATGCGTGTTACATAGATGGCCCCCTCTCATAATACTCTGTTCATACAGCTAGTGTGAGCCTTTACAGATGTCCTTATTGATTTAATTGTACATTTTCCCTCTTAGGCAATGGCTCATCTACTCCTCCAATTCACTGATCTGATCATCTGGTGGCACCTCCATTTAGCTTTCCTTTTGGGGCTTTTCATAACATACCTGGTCACTTCTCTTCATGGGGCAGTGACGCTGCACCTAGCTCACTATAGTGTTCTCAGTCAGCACACAAACGTTCCTCCACCTAACTGTTTAGAATTCAACGTTTATCAATTTCAATCAACTCTGGTTGCCTGAATTCATTCATTCTATAAATTAATGCTGTTTATAGTGATGGCTTAAGAAAATATAGCCCATTCCCGCCTGGAACTCCTGCTCTGCCCATTTCCTGAGTCTTGTCATCTCCAAACATTCTGCCAGTTATATAATTTTGGACTAGAATACATAGGTTTCTAATTATAAACTCTCACTCTTCTCATCCTCCTACTTTACTTTTAGTATATTTTAAAATTTATTGAAATATTAGAAACTCAAATTCTCCCAGTCTATAACCCTTCTTATGAATGGTTAAGGGAGAATATGAAGCCATAAGTGTGGCGAGTGAGAGGAAATTTCTATTATTGTAGAAAATACCGGTGCCTGACAAAACCATCCTGTTCAGAGAAAAGGTCTACAGGAGAGAGATCCCACCTTTTTCTGTAGTATTAGGATAAAGGATGCATGCGATCTCTCCCCATGCTGCTGCTTCTTTTTCTGCTGCTGCTACTTTGACTACTTTTATTAGCTAGGTAGGATTTATTGAGGGCTTGCTCTGAGCCTTATGTTTATCTTAGAACTAATAGACGTTATCACATTTAACGCTCTAGAATGATAGTTATCAAAGTGTGCTCCCTGGATGGACCTGAAGCATCGGCCTCACCCGGGAACTTGCTAGAAATGCAAGTCTTGGGTCCTCCCTGAGCCCTACCGATGAAGAAACCCCAGGAATGAGACACAAGCATATATGTTTTCTGCTCACCCAAGGCGATCCGGATGCACACCGTGAACCTTGAGAACCACTGGATGAAAAGATAATTAAGTTCCCTTCTAATTCTGAGCTACTTTGGCTTATTGCAGATGTAAAGGCTAAAGAGCTAACTTTTTACTGGCGTTTTGAAATGGTACATGTATCATTTTCTTCAGTATCTCTGGACTAGCTCTTAATTACATCATGGTATGTGCGATCCCAGTAAACTCCAGGAAGACACGGCTTCATTTTGCTTTTAGAGCTTTTGAAACCACTTAGCCTGATTGTATTTTTACTTTCCTGCAGCTGAGATAAAAATGTTCACAGTGTTGACCTTTAGCTGTATAGCAAGGACAGTATACATTTTATTTTAAACTCTGATATAATCTCTTGGATGTCGATTAAGGTCGTACTTTTGGGCTGGCAATTTTAAGTAACTGAAAGAGTGACTTAGACGTTTAATTAGGTTTTTTTTTTTTTTTTTGCGGTACTCAGGCCTCTCACTGTTGTGGCCTCTCCCATTGCAGAGCACAGGCTCCAGACACGCAGGCTCAGCGGCCATGGCTCACGGGCCTAGCCGCTCCGCTGCATGTGGGATTTTCCCCGACCGGGGCATGAACCCGTGTCCCCTGCATCGGCAGGCGGACTCTCAACCACTGCGCCACCAGGGAAGCCCTAATTAGGTTTTTAAACATGGCATCAAGTTAAGATTATCCAAAAGAAAAATGGCCTCTAGTTAAATTTTAGAATGCCTGGTTAAAATAAATTTTGTTTTTTAAAGAAGATGTTGGGGGTAGGAGTTTATTAATTAATTTATTTATTTTTGCTGTGTTGGGTCTTCGTTTCTGTGCGAGGGCTTTCTCTAGTTGTGGCAAGCGGAGGCCACTTCATCGCAGTGCACGGGCCTCTCACTGTTGTGGCCTCTCTTTTTGCGGAGCACAGGCTCCAGACGCGCAGGCTCAGTAGTTATGGCTCACGGGCCCAGTTGCTCTGCAGCATGTTGGATCCTCCCAGACCAGGGCTCGAACCCGTATCCCCTGCATTGGCAGGCAGACTCCCAACCACTGCACCACCAGGGAAGCCCAAAATAAAGTTTTGAGAAGTGACTTATTTAAAATAGGGAAATTCAATCTTGACTAATCTCATTAGAATAATAAAAATAAAATCTGTTTCCCTAATTTAAGAAAAAAGTACCCCAAAATGTTTTTATGAACAGATTTTCCAAGTGGATTTTTACATAGGGAACTTAGTTGATAAAAAGATCATAAAACTTTTTATTGCTGGGCACATTAGAATTCAGGTTAACTTTTTCTAGATTCATATTTCTGACTTTGATCATGCCTTAAAGCAAGTGAGATGCAATGAAAACAAAAGGCTCTTTTTTCCCCAAATCCTTGTTTTAGTTAGGACTAAGAAGTGCTAAAAATAGAAAAGAGTCTTTTCTGAATAAAATGCCAGAACAGTTAGAAATCAGTAGAAAATGGACGGTTTGTAGAGTCACTGCTATCCCTCCTCATAACTGAAATAATTTCACCTTTAATATTTAGGAAGCTGGAAAAGAAAACAATTCCAGGATTTTTGAAAAATAATTAAAAATTAAATGCCTTAATTAACTATAATTAATGACCATAAATAATTTAATCATACCTCACAGTTATGTTGGTAGAATGCTAAAAAATATATTTACATATTTTATGACCTATAAAGACTTGACAATATAGAGACGAAGAGTTGACATATCCTCTTGAAGTAACACGTTAGTGTTAAGTGTAATGTGTTCCCATGTGTATTTTAAAAGAGGATTTAAAGAATTAGAAAATATATGTCACAAAGCTTAGACATGCAGATGAAGCCACATACAACTTCACAACGTACTCTATCTTCTTAAACTTTCACGAGGTATCAACCCGATAAGTGACTGGTATCAACCCGAAATCTGATTAGAGCCTTTGGTGATGACACTTATCTGGCATTTTACTGGCCCTTAGACATTTGGACTTCAGGACTTCTCCCCACTCCTAAAGGCTTTTTCCCTTCTGAGTGCAATTTTTGTGTGTACTCAGCCTGAGTGCAAACACTTTGTCTCACCTAGGGGTAAATTGAGACCCTCAGACTGACACGCTCATCTTGCAACGGGTCATCACGTGAGAAAAGTCCAAGAAGTTTCCATCGTGGAAAGCAAACAAGACAGAACTTGAGGTCAAGCCTTTTCTCCCCGAGACCTCAGCCACGTTCACGACTAGGTCTCTGTCCCCACAACAAGGTCTGAAAATTCCCCACCTCTTACCTGGAACCAGAGGGTGGCTTACAGCGTCTGCCACCTGGCAAGAAAGCCTCACTCCCTGATGAGACACCTTCCCAAGAGGCTGACCTAACTGTGCAGCCACGTGTCACACGTAACACGGTTCTGAATGTCTGTGGCCTTGGCCTCCGTCTCAGAGCTCTCACCCCGAGATTGACAAGAAGACCCCTTTGCACACAGACACTAATAGGTCAGATCTTTGGGCCTTTCTTGTAACTTTAGTTTCGTTGTGGAGACGTTCGACTTCTTCATCTGTTTCAAGAGAACTGAGAATTATTGAAGCATCTCACCGATTTTACTGATTTAAAATCCTTGTCCGATGACTCCACCGTGGGATTCGTTGTGATGTTGGCATCAGTTGTCTTTTATCATTCATGGTGTGCTCTTTCCTGGGTCTGAGTATGCTGTTCACTTTTCAGTTGTGTTCTGGATAGGATGTTAGGAGACTCTTGATCTATTTCAATCTATTTTAGCAGACCATCACTCTGTTCATGTTTAGCTTGTAGGTCTTGGCATATTTTTACGGGCTTCATACCTGGCTTCATATGCAGCATCAAGTCAGTTTTCAGAGCCCTTGGAATACTAGTCTGTTATGCTTCATTCTTCTGGCGCCCCAGAGTCTCCCATTTGAATCTCTGCAGGCACATTTGCGTGGGAGGTTCAAGAACTCTCATCCAGGTCTCTTTTCAGACGCTATATGCAGGCCAAAGAGATGCTGGCCCTGAACAAGTTCCTCTGTTGAGTGAGGGCCTTGGGACATCAGGCCAGCTGGCGTTGCAGGTGCTAGTAGATGGGCCACCCATGCCCCCGAGTGTGGGCCTGCTGCTGCTGTGTCCCAGGTTCTGGTGCTGGCAGGTGCCACCACCACTGCCCCAGGTGGGCTGGGTACCTACTCACTGCTGGTGTGGCTGGTGGGGCCTACCTGTGTCCATCTGCGGGTCAGAAGTGGATGTCCCTCATAGGTCTCTGAGGATCTGTTCCTATCCTGACCCTTTGTCGGAGAAGAAAGATAGACACGTACGTACAAAGTTCTAGAAATAATAAATCTAATCTCCAGTAATAGAAATCAGAGCAATAGTTTCTCTGGAGAGGAGGGATGATGAGGAGGGAATGAGAGGAGGGATGATAAAATGCTGGCTGGTGAGATAAGAATTGATTGGAATGAGACATAAGGAAAATTTCTGGAATGATGGGAATGTTCTGTCTCTTCATTGGGATGGTGGTATATGTGTGTATCATTTGTCAAGGCTCATAGAAATGCATCTAAAAAGTATGCATTTTATTATATGTCAATTACATAATAATTAAAAATGATAAAGTTTCCATAAATGTGGTCAGAAAAATTGGCAACAGTACGACCCTGAATGCCTTAATAGATGGATTAATAAACCAGGTCATTTAGATTTTATCCTTGTGGTGCTGGAGGTACACGGGAGTATTTGAAGCTGAGTTGTACTCCAGTAAATTACACATTTCAGGGAGGGAACTCCAGTGGAAACTTGGAGAACAATCATCAAGCTCTAAGCAAAGCCCACAGGAGAAGTGGTGAGAACCTCAGGGGAGAAGTGGCCGTGTGGACTGCAAGAGGCAGAATGTTTGGACTACACTTAATGGACTTGACAATTGATGGGACGTTTAAGTGGAGGAAAGGGAGGCGTTTGGGCGGCTCCCACGTTGGTAAAATGCTTCCTGGTGCTTGAGCGATGAAATGTAGGAAGCAGGGCGAGAACTGGGGAGAGACAGGCATAATATAAAGGCAGGATCAAGGGAGGGCATGTTTGAGTGTGAAGACTGTGGGTTTAGGTTGGACCTTGTGCTTTCTTTCTTTCTTTTTTTTTGCGGTACGCGGGCCTCTCACTGCTGTGGCCTCTCCCGTTGCGGAGCACAGGCTCTGGACGCGCAGGCTCAGCGGCCATGGCTCACGGGCCCAGCCGCTCCGCGGCATGTGGGATCTTCCCGGACCGGGGCACGAACCCGTGTCCCCTGCATCGGCAGGCGGACTCTCAACCACTGCGCCACCAGGGAAGCCCGGACCTTATGCCTTCTAAGTGTGAAGGATGAGGACTAAAGACACAGAGAGGTTGGCTTTAAAATTCTGAGCAGCGCTTAATTCTTTCAGATAGCACAGAAGGAAGGCAGGGCGAAGGGGACCCTAGAGCAGCTGGCTTAGCACAATGGGTTGACATTATACACAAATTTTTTCTGGAAGGGTTTTTATTAGAGTCTCAGTGTGGTCCATGATTCAATAGTTTAAGAATTACTAAATCATGTTATTTGAAGTAGACAGAAGGTGAAAGAAATTGAATGTAAAGAGAGCTCTTTTTTTTTAGTAAAATAGGAAGCAAGGTCATTTGAAAGTGAACCAAATGAATGCATTACGGAGGCAGAAAAAAGTGGAAAGAGATTAGAACAGCTGCTGTGGAGAATTGGAGAAAGTCAACTCAAGATGATTAAAGAGATCGGTGAGTGTCATTGAGGGCTCAGTTGAGTCATTCCAAAAGCAAGGTTTTCAAAAAACGTGGGATCGTGATGGGTTAAGTATGTACCTTCTCTACGTGACCTCTTTGAGGTAAGAAAGACTCATTGTACACAAAAGTTGCTTTGTTTCTTAAAATTGGATTCATGTAATTTTATAACCCTGATTGGCATTAGAATGATAAACCCAAATAACGGCTTTCTGTTAGGGTATATTTTAGTATCCCCCAAAATGTTGACACTAAAAGTGCTTCAACACTTGACAAAGCAAACAATTTCTTTTAACTAAGCACTTCACCAATCCTACAAATGTCACTGATCAAAGCCAGCAGTGTTAGGGATTTAAGCTGAAAGTAAACAGCACACTGAAGCACGGAAGATTCTGGAGCCATGAAACTATAATCCTTTCTTAAAATATGGGATTCCATTGCGTCGTCAGAGTTGAGAGGTATGGTTTTGCTAGGAAGTGGATAAAGGCATCAGAAGGAAGGTGACAAAGGATAACGTAGAATTAAGGAATGCTTAGCCTGGTACCAGGCACTCCGTTTATCTTAGGAGGTGTGTAAAATAACAATAAAATAACTGCATTCCACTTTTATCAAATGCAAGTGATCTTACTACCCTTTTAAGTGTCAAATGCCCTGCCTATGAATGGACTAGATATGCTGCTAATCTTTTGCAACTATTTATTGAGCACCTGATATTTTCCAGGTTAGAATTGGTAACAAAATGCATTTATGTGGTGAGTGAAGTATGATGCTATAGTTAGGCAGAAGCGTTACTTGAGTAATAAGAAATCAGTTAGACAAGATAATAACACAAGAGCTACGCACAGAGTCAAATTAAAACGCCGGGAAGGTTGTATACTTTCAAATTTTAAATATGAGCTATCATTTAAAATACCTCCCCATTTCCCCCGCTCCCTAATTCCTGGCTACCGCCATCCTTGAAAACAATCTTGATCACAATTCATTGCAAAAAGCTTTCCCTAATTCTCTCAGTAGGTCTTGATTCTTTCCTATCCACAATTCTATAATTCGTGACTGCCTCTTCAATTATGGCATTTATAACATTTTGCATTGGATTACTAGTAATTGTGGAATTCTTCCCCACATCAAAAGCAAAAGAAGCAGGCTCTCTCTTTTTCATGTCTCTCTATATTGTTTCCAGTCCCATTGTCAGTATCAAAAAGAAGAGGCTTGGTGGTAGTGAGGACAGATTCTACACTCTTCTTTCTTCCCCAGGCTCCTTTAACCAACCCGAGCACCACCTACTACCACCACCATCAGACACACTCTCTTCTCTTCCCCCTCCTCCTGTATGTTCAGGAGAACTGACGTTTTCCATCTTTGAGAGACACGCATAAAAATATATTAGAAAACTCCTATTTTATCGTTTAGATTATATACTATATTAACAGTAGTAAACTTTGGGAGCAAACAATTCCACTTCCCAAATCTCACACAAGCGTGTTTTTGGTCATTGCAAACCCAGCTTAATCAAGTTGACAATAGGACTATGTGACACAACCGATTTAAGATTCAGCTCTCCCACTGGAATGGGGTGAAGTTTAAGTGAGATAATTCAGCACTTAATTCAGTGGCTGTCTTTGAGGTAAATTTGAATAAATTTAGTTTTTCTTAGTAGTATTATTACAAAATAATCTATGTACCTCTTTTAAGGGAAATGGCCTCATCGACACCCAGTGTAGGGTTTTTTTTTATTATAATCTTAATTAAATATGTTAATATAAAAGGAGAAATAAACTTCTTAAATCTATATAATTATGAGAACACGGTAAATTTTTTAAACACCCAGAATTAAATTAACAAATGTATTTAGTGTGAGAGATGCTGAAATAAATTTTCTCTTCAAAAAACGCATCTGGGCATAGTGCCGTGTTCTCTGTGTGATGACTGAATTCTGCCACTTATTTCTCCATGAACTTCAGAGAAATAGGATCAGCACAGCATGCCATTGACATTATTTGACTTTCAGTTGGCTTAAATCAATCATATTTCAGTTCTCTTCTCTTTACAAGAGGATCCAAAGAATTCATAAACACAAATGGAATCAAGAGCAATGAAAATATCTGATGGAATTTTGATAGAGAATGTCATTCAGATCAAAAATGCTATCAACCTCCATTCATTGTTCTTATCTGATAATCTGCTTTTTCACTAATCAATATATTTTTGAGATATACTACATTGTTATAGCTCTAATTCATTTTTTACAAAGTTTTTAGATAATTGTTCCCTATTAATAAAAATTTAAGTGGTTCACAGAAGTTTACCTATTTTGAAAATGGTGCAATGCATGAAAAGATGCTCGACATTGCTAATTATTAGAGAAATGCAAATCAAAACTACAATGAGGTGCCACCTCACACGGGTCAGAACGGCCATCACTAAAGAGTCTACAAATAACAAATGCTGGAGAGAGTGTGAAGAAAAGGGAACCCTCCTACACTGTTGGTGGGAATGTAAATTGATACAGCCACTATGGAAAACAGTATGGCAGTTCCTCAAAAAACTAAAAATAGAATTGCCATGTGATCCAGCAGTCCTACTGCTGGGCATATACCCGGACAAAAGTATAATTTGAAAAGAGACACGCACTCCTATGTTCATTGCAGCACTGTTTACAATAGCCAGGACATGGAAACCACCTAAATGTCCATTGACAGAAGAATGGATAAAGAAGATATGGTATGTATATACAATGGGATACTTCTCAGCCATAAAAAAGAATGAAATAATGCCAGTTGCAGCAACATGGATGGACCTAAGGATTATCATATGCAGTGAAGTGAGTCAGACAGAGAAAGACAAACACCATATGATATAACTTATATGTGGACTCTAAAATATGACACAAACGAACTTATCTATGAAACAGAAACAGACTCAGAGACATAGAGAACAGACTATGGTCACCTAGGGAGAGAGGGGGTGGGAGAGGAGTAGATTGGGAGTTTAGGATTAGCAAATGCAAGCTATTATATGTATAACTGAATCACTTTGCTGTACACCAGAAACTAACACAGCATTGTAAATCAACTATACTTCAATAAATGAAAAAAATGGTGCTGCGAATACACTTGTACGTGTTTCCTTGTCTTAATCACCAGGTGTACAGCAAGCCACACTTACCTCCAGGATCATACCTCACATTCTCTCTTTTATCAGTATTTATCTCTCTGTTATATCTCTTATCACTTCCAATTCACCCCACGTGTTCACATATATGCATTCACACACCAAGTGTTAGGTCACTGTTTTATCAAATAAAAATCATACTATATGTAAGTTTTTGCACTTTATTTTTGTTGTTTGTTTTGTTATTATTTCTAATTGTGGCAAAAACACATCACAAAATTTACCTTCTTAATCATATTTAAGTGTAGAGTTCAGTAGCGTTAAGTATCTTCACGGTGTTATGTAACAGAGTGACAGGACTTTTCTACCTTGAAAAACTAAAACTCTATACAACTCCCCACTTCCTCCTCCTCCCCACGCTGGCAATGACTAGTACACTTTCTGATTCTATGAATTCAACTACTTTGGATACCTCATATAATGAAATCATACAGAAAGCTCAGAAATAAATTCTTACACATATGGACAAATGATCTTTAATAAAGGTGCCAAGGCCATTCAATGGGGAAAAAAACAGTCTCTCCAGCAAATGGTACTGGGAAAACTGGATATCCACATGCAAAACAAAGTTGTACCCTGCTAACACCATATAAAAATTAACCAAACGGATCAAAGACCTAAACATGACACCTAAGTCTATAAAGCTCCTAGAAGAAAACAGGAAAAGTTTCATGACATTGGCTTTAACAATGATTTCTTAGATATGATATCAAAAGCACAGGTAACAAAAGCAAAAGTAGATAAGTGAGACATCACTTTAAAAATTCTATTTATAAAAGGACACAATCAAGAAAATGAAAAGGCAAGCTATGGAATGGGAGAAAATATTTGAAAATCATATATCTGATTAGAGCTAATATCTCAAAAATATAAAGAATTTCTACAACTCAACAACAAAAAGACAAAGTAACACAATTCAAAAATGGACAAAGGAATAGACATTTCTCCAAAAAAGATATAAAAATGGCCAACAATCATATGAAAAGACGTCCATCATCACTAATCATTAGGGAAGTGCAAATCGAAGCCACCAGTGAGATATCACCTCGTATCCATTAGAATGGCTACCATCAACAAACAAAAACAAACAAACAAAAAAACAAGCAGTTTTTCATTGTAGAGATTTAATATTCTCTGAACCAGTTCTGGTGAACGTGTTATGAACGGTAGCTTGACCACGCAATAATAAGATATTCTGGTTTCCTTGGTAAACCTATGTCGGAGACCTGTCTTTGCTGTGAATAATCACTTGGATGGAAAGCAAATCACTTGATGAAAATGCCCTTTAATGAACTGTGTTTGCAATTTCCTAAATGACAGCCATGAGGCTGGAACATAATTACAGCTCCTCCCTAAATGATGGGAAGATTTTTGCTAATCAGATCTAAATGCTTTTATGTATTAATGTCATTACTAGGAAAAAATACCTTAATTAAAAGTTAAGTGTATGTGGGGATAGAAAGGCCATCGCTGATTCCAGCTGTTGGCCATTCTTTGTAATCGGATGTCTACATTAAATGGCAAGAGTAACATGCTCAGATCAGGGAATTGCATTAACATTACACAGCAGCAGATGGGAGCAGCTGCTTCCTGTTCTACACGCTACAAATACATTCTCGCAAAACTGCTGAAAGCTGTAGTACTTCCGGTCCATTTGATTGCAGGCTGTGTACTCTAAATCAGTTATGTAGGCAGAGTGTCCCACGCCAAGATGAATGCATAGCGTTAGTGGCAATATCACTAAAGGTCATCTCCACATGGCCTTTTAAGTTATTTACTGTTTCATTTATTAAATGTGTAAACTGGCAAAATCATTTAACCTCCTATATGTGTATATAATCTGCAACTTATAAATGGGATATAGTAGGTAGCAGCAAGCCATCACTGCTACCCCAATAACAAAATAAAGAAAATTATAAAAGTTACAACTTTTAAAGATACCAGAGAGCTTTGAGCAAAGATGATTAGATGAATTAAAATTCCAAAGTGCGAGCAGTCACCCTTAGGTGAGCTGACACCACTGACCATTTTCTCACCTGAGGAGATTTTCTGGGTCAGGACATGAGCAGAATATCCTACTTGCCACCTGCAGAAGGAGCCCATCAGAAGGAAAACAGTAACAGCTAAGCAGCAGAAACCTTAACGGCCGCATGGGCTGCCATGACAGTTCAGAATTGAGAGGAACAGGATAAAAATTACATTCGACTTCTTGTCAGTAACCATGCAAGCCAAAGAGGATGGAGAGGATTATTAAAGGGTTAGAAATCAGTGGTGGGTGAACAATTAAATTGTGTTGTAAGAGCTGAATAGTCCTGTACTTTCACCTAGAGGCAGTGGGTGTGAAAGTAAGGGTATGAACGCGTCTGCTTTTTCACACATCATTAACCTGTGGGTGTGAAGGAGCCTCATGGGGTTAGATTTGTTGAACCTCATCCAGATACTTCATTTTGAGTTAAGTTATTATATGTTTGCTCTTTTCTCACATTATTTTTTAAAAATTTTCCTGAAGTATAGCTGATTTACAATGTTGTGTTTAATTTCTTCTGTACAGCAAAGTGACTCAGTTATTCATATATATATTCTTTTTCATTATGGTTTATCACAGGATATTGAATACGGTTCCCTGTGCTGTACAGTAGGACCTTGTTGCTTATCCATCCTATACATAATAGTCTGCATCAGCTAATCCCACACTCTCAATCCAACCCTCCCCCACCTCCTTTCCCCCTTGGAAACCACAAGGTTGTTCTCTAGGTCTCTCACAATACGTTTTGAAGTGAGGGGATAATTTTGTTGTATGGCAGAAGCAGGAAGGGAGAAACTGGCAGGATAATGAAACAGCCCATGACTAGTTCATGATCAAGTCTTCCTTCCCCTGTATCTGATCCTCAGACCAAGGACAATTAGTAGCCTCACTCTAATTATGGTAGAATTGAGTGATACAGCATCCTAAGATAAGACATGCAAAAATCTTCTGCTTCTCACTCGAATTCTTTTATCCTGTTTCCCCAGTGTTTGCAAAATGAGCTATTCCAGAAAAGACACAGTGAAAATGGAGGGATTTTCAACCTACTTAAGCAAAGCATCTAAAAATGTCACCTTTTTATTGATTAGAGACACAGACAAACATGATTTAGTAATGTTTTTATTTTTGATCAACTTAAAAAATACAGAAAAATTCAAATAAGGAACTATAGCCATATTCAGAATTAGTGATGTACTTGTTTCCATCTTTTGTATATGTACCTACCCATCTATCTGATACCTACCTTTCTTTCTTTTCTTTCTTTCCTTCTTTCTTTCTTTCCATCTATCATCTATCTACATATGCATGTATGTGTGTATGTGTATATGTATGTATGTATCTATCTAAAGTTTTCTTCAAATTTTCTCTATTCTTCAAATAGTCTGTCATAACAGCTGTTTTGTGTATATTTCATGTAGCAATTCAGATTTTTTTCCCCAATGTTTTGGTATTATTGTTTTTTGGTCACTGGGTGATAGCATATAAATTTTGTTTCTCTTGTTGATACTGTAGTTGCTTTTATCTAACTGATTAATTACTGTCTTTATTAGGGTGGTTTATCATTTTTACTTATTTTTATTATGAATGTATTTGAATTTATTTCTGTCATCCTATATATTTATCTTTTCTATTTACCGTATGTCCTATTTCTGCTTTTTCTCTTTTTTTCAGCTTCAGATGGATTGATGGTATGCTTCTATGTTTTATTTTATTTTAAAAAATGTTTTGCTGTTAATTTTTTTCTTTAGTGACTTGGAAATTATACATTCTACCATTATTTTTTGTGTTACTCATAAATATTTAATACACATTTTAATTTTGAATTTTTATTACCAGAGTTAAAGCAAATTATTATCTCTAACTGCTTTCCAAACAAGACAAAATTCTTATTTTTAATATCCCTGAATATCTTCACTTCCATCTCCCAAGATATTTTTGTCTAGAAATTTAATTCAGCTTGTTTCTAACTATATATCGGTACGTAAAAGTATAGATGGGCAGATAAATTATCGATAGATAGAAGTGGAGAGAGAAACATAGATGTCTTCAAGATTCTGATGTTGTTGATGAGAATTCTAACATCCACCTCACTCTCGTTTATTGGTGGTCAACTTGCTTTTTCTCTCTAGTTGACGTAAATTTTTCTCTCTCTCCTTCTTTAGATTATTTCGTCCTGCCTGCTGTAATTTTTACATGAATTTGGCGTGCATCCTCACTGATTTTTCCAAAAGGAGGACTTGTAACTTTCTGTTCGGAGAAGTTCTGAGAAATTCGCTCTTCAGAAATTCGCTCTTCAGAAATTCCCTCCCCAACCTTCTCTCTATTAGGTATATGTTAGGGCTAAAGGATCGAGCCTTCATAGCTTGAATTTGTTTTCAAAAATTTTTCATCTCTTTTCTGTGTTCAGCTGCCTTCGCAATTAAATCTAACAGTTTAGTAGTTCATGCTTCAGTGGTGACTAGTTTTGTATTCAATGTATCTACTATGGTTTCTTTATCTTAAAAAAATTATAAAAAATTAATCATTTTCTTTTCTCAGCTCTTTTATAATTCTTAACCTCCTTTTCTTGTGTTCATGTTTTGTAACCCAGTGTCTGTTTTATGGGTGCTATTCCTTCGGTTTCTCATGGAAGGCGTTGAGTACGCTTACTGTAAAACCTATCAAATAGCTCAATTTCCTCTTTGCCTCACTTGAGTGTCTTTCGTTTGTGGAATATGCTGCTCTGCCTTTCACTGATTTACTAAGAGTAAAGGGTTTGGATGTTATTATTTTATAATGGAACGCTACAGTGTCCCCCATGGTCACTCCGTGGCTTACCTAGCAGAGTGGCTGAGCCATCCTTACAGGGTGGTTCATGGCTCCCAAAACACCAATGTTCCAAAAGGGACAGAACATAAGTTGTCAGTCCACTTAAAGGATAGCTTGGAACTGGTCCACTTCTTCCACATTTGATTCACTGACCTGAGTAACAGACAAATTCAGCTCCCACGTGGGAGGGACAACTCCAGCATGTGAACAGTGGGATCTCTGGTTCGTTGGAGGGAATCTTTGGAGTCCAGCTACTGAACAGGAGTGAATTAACTTGTTTCAGCTTGTTTGAATGCAGTTGACCATCCTGCACACTTTATTACAAATTTGTCTTTTGTCTCTACAGTGAGGTCCGATGCTTAGTTAAATATGTTAATACATAAGAGTCTTGGGGCTTTGAACTTCCAAAGTAGAATTAGTTAATATCTGGTAACTCTCATCAAGGAGAAGAATTTTTTACTGTCTATCTTTGAGATGAACAATCGTGTTATTTTGCTTCACTTTTATCTTTACTCAAACAAAGAAAAACTCAAAACATGTATTTGTATCTGTGGGTAAAGAAGTTAAAAGAGAGAGGAAAGAATACCATTGTTGAAGTGTAAAAAAGTGTGGGTTCTCAGCCCAGATGTCCCAGATGTGACGTTTAACAGCGAATCTTTTGGCTCCTTGCTTTTTTCCCACCATAAAATGAAGATAGCAGACTTACTTAACTGTGAACATTTCCTTCATTGCTAAAACTCCATGCTTAATTTTACGGAATCTTACACTTGTAGAGGGAAGACAGAACTCCAGAGGATGACTTACCTAACTCATAAATACACACATTTAATTAAAATATTACACAGATTCTAGTAATCATAATGCTCAAGATACTAGTATGCTTAGGAAGAAAAAAGCACTTATTTTTATTTTCTCATTTTATTTTGAATAATTTCTTTAGGCCACAATCTTTCTTCAGCCTCCTGGCACTAAGCCAATTACACAGATGTGTACCGCACACACACACCCCCGATGTTGTCAAAAGAGGCCACCCTTAGCTTGTTCTTCCTTTGAATTTTCTAATCAAATATTATTTAGAATAAGTTTGTACATCACTCCAGACTTTGGCTTTGTGGTGAACATAAATTCGAGCACAGACACTGTTTTTTTCAACAGAGCCTTTTGAAGGGGAAAAAGTATTTTTGTCAATTGGGCGCGTAACATGGTGAGATGATAAAACTGTAAGCTGCTGTATTGAGGAAGTATGAATGAGAATTTTTGACTCAAGAGGTTTTCCAAATTCCTTTTTCCTGCGTGACGGGGGACCTTTGTCTGAATCACACTCAGCCTACTCGTTGTTCCTCTCCACCCACGTCCAGGTGCACCACGGCCGCTTCTGTTGTCATTGTGCACCTCTAGGAGACCGGACAAATCAGAGATGCGGCACACGGAAGTGGAATGACTGAGTTACAAGCACGGGCATGTCGCCAGTGCTCAAGATACTAGTATGCCAAGAAATATCTTAAAGGAGAAAATTGACCGTATCTGTGCAAATGGGAAAGAAGACGACCGTAAACACAGGTCAGGGAGCCCGTGAACTTAAAAGTATGACATTTCAGTAATAATGGAGAAAGTGAGAATTTTGCGCAAACCAAACCAATAGTTCTGATCTGTGAAAAAGATCAATTCAATACAGATGGTGCATGACACAAATAGCACGGTCACTGAAAATGGAGCAGGTTAGAAAGAGGAGGATGTTACAAAACAGCTCAGTCTGGAGAATTCTCTTTTGGTTTTGTCTGGCAAGTGGCCTCACCAATTTCTTAGTTAAGAGAGGCTGAGTGTTAAAGTGAGAATGACACGAAGTCATCTTTTTAGATTATTCCAGGTATAATTTTGAGTCAATCTCTAAAAAAGCTGCATATGGTTTTTGCTCTGTGGTGGTGACTCTCTAATCGTAGGTTTATGTTTATAAAAAGAGTCATTAAAGGGTAGGAACTTGTCATGATGGGTCACCAATCTACAACTAATGTCAGTATTTGTCCCAGAAGCAATAAACCAGGATCTTGGTAAGATGCAGTCCAGTCTTACTGTATCACATGATAGATTTGGCCCGTATTGCTAGATTACTAGATGAGCTTAAATGCTCAGCAATGTTTATAACTATGTACAAGCACACCTCATTCTATTGAGCTTTGCTTTCTTGTGCTTCCCAGATACTGTTGTTTGATGGTTTGTTTTTTTAAACAAATTGAAGTTTTGTAGCAACTCTGCACTGAGCAAGTTTATCAGTGCCATTTTCCCAACAGCATTTGTTCACTTCATTTCTCTGTGTCATATTTTGGGAGTTGTCACAATATTTCAAACTTTTTCATGATTACTGTATCTGTTATGGTGATCTGTGATCAGTAGTCTTTGACGTTACTATTGCAAAAAGATTACAGCTCACTGAAGGCTCAGACGATGGTCAGCCTTTTTCAGCAATAACATACTTTTAAATTAAGGTATGTACACTGGTGTTTTTAGACATAAGGCGATCACGCATTTAATAGAGTACACTTTTTATATGCCCTGTGAAACAAAACAACTTTTATGTTTACCGGGAAGCCAAAAAATTCACGTGACTTGCCTTATGCAATATTCACTTTATTAAAATGGTCTGGAACCCAACCTGCAATATGTCCGAGGTCTGCCTTTAACTTTGTTTATAGGTCAACATTTCTCAAAGTGCATCTCCTGAAGTTTTTGTTAAAAATACAGCTGATTTGAAGGGAGGGCTGAAGACCCTCATTTAACATGAGAAGTCAGTCAATATTGTGACAGGTTGATGAATGGAGAGAGAGGGAAATGAGCACAGTATTTAGAAATAGGGAAGCAATGGACGAAAGAGTCGAAAGCAGTTGCCTTGAGATTGGGGTGGGGAGGGGCCGTGGAGTAAAAGGATGAGAGCGAGGGACCACTGCCTGTTAGCCTGACTCTTCAGCATCATTTAGTTTTTAAAAATTATGTCCATGAATAAAAATTTTAATCGATAAAATAAAATGCCAAAACAAACTAACAAAAGGATACAGCTCATTCGGCCTCACTTTAGAATTTCTGAGGTGCAAACTGAATATTGAGAGTGAAGATTCTAAGAACTCTGGAAAAACTGCTCAAACCCAATTTATTGATGTTTTGGACAATGTTAAAATAGTTTTCCTTTTCTTTTTATTCCCAGCTAATTGTTTACAAGAGCCAGATTTCTTTTTTTTTTTTATGAGTGCCAGATTGCAGAACCCCTGTCAACAAGATTACAACGAGATTATAGATGTGAAAAAGGAAGAGCATGTATTTTCCTCAAAATGGTACATACCTACA
Source organism: Neophocaena asiaeorientalis asiaeorientalis (assembly GCF_003031525.2). Classification (NCBI taxonomy): domain Eukaryota; kingdom Metazoa; phylum Chordata; class Mammalia; order Artiodactyla; family Phocoenidae; genus Neophocaena; species Neophocaena asiaeorientalis. The sequence continues at coordinate 4,796,451 of NW_020174135.1, forward strand.
TCAGGTAGAATTAGGTAGGATTTCAGGGAGTTGCCGTCAGTAGCCAATGAGTTTGGTAATGGCTAAGCTGGGGTATAAAAAGAAGAGAAGGTGGTCATAAGAGAGGTAAGAATGGAATTAACCTCGATGAAGGTTGCAGAAAAAAGCAGTTTTGTTTGTTTTTTCTCCTTAACGGCGCCTCCTCTGCCCACTTACTTAGAGGTTCACATTTAAGGAGAGATAATTAAGGAAGATATGATGTTATAAGAATTGTAGATTTTATTACTTTTCTGTGACAGTTTATATCTCTGAGAGAGATTTAATCCAGTTTTTAAGTGACTCCAAAGCTGCAGGGTATGTCTTAAGGACAATAATTCTGTAACTAAGTTATCTCTATTTTTATCTGTGTTTCCCTGAAGTCCTGGGGCCATTGTTACAGAAAGGTGGAGGTCCACCCTGAGAGCCTTAAGGGTGTTTCCTGCCTTTGGGTGGAAGTATTTGAAGAAACACAAGTTGGGCTAAGAGAAGCCCTACTGAATGGGTTGTATTATTTCCTCAAATGCAGCCTTAATCCTCCTACAGTTGTCTATTTTCTTACAAAATCCCTCATCCAAGCTTGGTCCATGTTACACTTGTTCATTCACTATTTCTTTCATCCATCCATCTGTTCATTTCATAAATGACCATTTTATTCTCACCATCAGGTACCATCCTCAAAGGAGAGAGAGAGAGTTCAAAGCGAGACGTATGTCTCCTCCAACACATCACCTTCGAGCAGAAAGGACATATCACTAGATAACCATATGACAGTGTGTGCTGTGCTCTAATAAAAGAACTGTCATGTATCACTTTTTAATAGATACATGTTTTTATTACTGCCTCCAGACTCATCTCCCATTTTTCCTGGGGATGGAGCCCCAAATTTCCTTTGGTAACCAACCCTCCCCACATCTGTTCATGTCATTTTGGATTTTTCTGATTTAAAACAATCATAGTATCTCATTTTCATTGCACCACAATTAGGTCTAGAAGGGTCTTGGTCAATAAGGACACAGTGGGGCTTCTAAGAGCATGCACCCTGTGGGGAGAGCCTGGGGCCATTTAAATCCCCAGGATGAACCTACAGGAGGGAACCAGTCACCACACGGATTCTGAGGGCCCGAGTCCTGGATCAAGCTGTGCTTGAGAACATTGCCACCTTTCCAGTTCTGGGAGCCAATAAATGTCCTTTAGGTTTTAAATAAATTTTATTTGGCATCTCTGCTGCATGCAGATGAATGATTTCCAAAATGCATTTGTAGATCACTTGTCGTTTTACTATAAACCAGCATGCCCCAAGGTGTGCTTCTGTGTAAGTAATAAGGACCGTTCTGATCAAAAGGCGTGAAACAAAAAGTTACTGCTTTCTGTACCCAAATTGTTTTTGCCAGCTCACCTGGGAACATATTTTCTGAATGTCATTCGAAATCTTAAAGGGTCCAAGAACAATTTGTATAGGCAATGCCCAGTTTCTGTGTATATATTGATAACTTCAATAAGTGCTTAAAGAGACTACAGGATTGATTCAGAGGGCTTGATTTGATTTGAATAAAGTAAGTCTGGGCCTCAGAAAACTTTGTTTCCTCAGTCTATTCAATGCATTCCTCAGTGGCAGGGATTGATGAATGATTATGAAATGACTAAATGAAAGTACAAAGGGTTCCAGAGTAACTGCTAGAGAATCAGAGAAAAGCAAATGCAGAAGGAACATTTGATTTTATTTTTTCTTCTCCCTGTAGATTAAGTAACCCCTGCCATACAGTTAGTTAATGTGGCCTCAGGCAGAGAGAGTTAACAAATAAACTGGAGGGAAAATGGAACATTCTTTTTTTTTTTTTTTTTTTTTTGGGGGGGAAGAGATTGTTTATCTGACTACTTTTCTATGTGGTCGATTTACTGGCCTGTAGATAAATAACATTTTTCCTATTTTTAATATATTAGTGACTTCCAGCAAAACCTGATTTGGATATTTAATGAAATCCGAACAGGAACAAAATTATTTTTGTAGCTCCCCAAGTATATTCGGTAACTTAACCCTGGCACATGGAATACGTTGAAAGGCGACATGCTTGTATCATGAGTGTATTTGCCAGATGTCCTGCTTAGAGTAACAGCAACAGAGTAGGTCCTGGTGTCCATTTGCTCCTGCGGTGAGTCCCACTTTTGTGTAGGAAAGGAATGTAAAGATTATATGGGACTCGTGATCTCCCCACATGCCAAGTAAATGTTTTTCAACTTATGGAATCTTTGCTTTCAACACTATGGAATAATGTAAAATAGGAAAAACAGCATTAAATTATTCTTCTAAATAGATTGACATTCTAATTGTTTCCTCTTATCATGAATTTAATTATGCAGGAAGGCCAAGGTAAATAAGCCATAAGAAGCTCATTTGAAGCTGAAATACCACTTAGGACTGATTTGCTAATTAGTTAAGAAACAGGCTGTGTTGACAGAGCTCTTATTTCATGGGTGAATCCTCTTCAATTTCATTATTCTCAATATCATAAAATTGACTAATAAGTATCTTATCAGACTACTTCTTTAAGTACAGTATAAAAGCATTGTATAACTTTTATTAAATTTCTGCCAAACTCCATTTAAGAAAAGTAGGAAGTTTATTTTTGTATCAACAAATCCCACTTTTATTATTATCTCCATTGTAATATTACCCCGAGACAAAGAAAAAGCTATGTCTAGTTATATGTTCACCGATTTTTAACTTTGACTAAGCATTCATTGTTCTTCCTAATTTATGGAGTTGTGTTTATTATATTTGTCCTATTATTAAACAATCATAATGATAAACATACTAGTTTGTATAAACTACTTAAGCCGTTAACTTTTTTTAGGATACATTTTTGCTCAAATGGTTTGAAATGAGCCATACAAGGAAAGTACTGAATATGATCAATAGCATGTGCATTGATAGTGGCGACCAGCAAGCCATTCAGGAACTCCACTGGGAATATGAGCATGGGACCACAAACAGGAAGGAGGGAAGGGAGGGAGGGAGGGAGGGAGGGAGGAGGGAAGTTTTATTCTTCAGCAAGCATAGACCTCATAGTTCATTATTCCAAAAGTATGTCTGTCTTTTTCCCAGCACACTCCTATTACCTTAACCTTGGAATTTAAGAAATTCTAGAAGAGACAAGGAAGGAAAAACAAAATCACTATGAACCTAGTATGAATAAATGTTGAGATGGGAGCATTGCCTTCTAATCTACCAGTAGGAGAAAGTGTGGTGTCAAATACCATTGCAGGAGATTATATCAATGCTGAAGTTGGAAATAGATCCCAGTTACACTGTGTACGTGGTCCATAATACGAACTCCTGCATCAGAGAGCAAACATTTGGCTCTGTGGAAAATGTTTGAGTCACACTCGAGGCTATATCACGGGCATGATGCTTGATGATTCTTTGAGCATCTATAAGTGATTGATGTGCGCACATTTAAAAATCCCAAGAGGTGCAAACTTCCAGTTTTGAAATAAATAAGCCATGGGGATGGCTTATACAGCATATGGTCAATAATATTGTAAAAACTTCACGGGAACAGAAGGTTACTAGACTTACTGTGGTGATCATTTCATAATGTATGTAACTGTGGAATCACTATGCAGTACACCTGGAACTAACATGATATTGTACATCAATGATATTTCAATGAAACAAAAATCCCAAGAAGTAAATAATTACCGTATGTGAAATCACTATGACACAGACATAATGTCTGGTCACATTTGCAAGGCATCCTGAGTCTCCCCTGTCTATTCCTTAGAGCATTTTGGAATTCTCCAGCAATCTCAACATGTCTGAACCAATATATTGGAAAAGCAACATTCTCTACAGAATGACAGACCAGAATACATAGAGTGACAGAGCAGAACACATCGAATGCCTCAGCTGGAGGCAGATGGAAAGGGCAAGAGAAGGGGAAGTTATCTTTTGAGGATGACTGCTCTAGCAGAAGCAGCGGTTGCTTTTATGTAGCTGACCGTCACTGTGAAACCCCAGTCCACCTCCACTACGGAACCGTAAGAGCTACTGGGAAATTCCTCTGCAGCAATACTGTGACGCACCTCCTCCTACGTTAGGACTTTTGTGGGGTTTATTTTCTCCAAATAATGATTTATTTGGGTTGATGACAGCTAACAAGTGGGAGAAATAAAGCCAACCTTCAGACTCTGGTCAGTCAATCAACAAAATGCTATCAAATGCCGAAGGAGAGCTAAGTGATGTGACCTCAGCAGAGACGATACCTCTAACAGGGCTTTGAGGACTGGTCCAACCTCAGCCTGAGGCACACGCCTTTTAAACATTGGTTGACGTCACTTCTCTTTGAATTTTCCATAATTTTATGACCTGTTCTGAAGCTCCAAGAAGTTTTAATTACTTGAATACGTGCTCAAGTTTAGCCTGTGTCGTGGAGAAGTTTGAAAAATTAACCTTTGCGTCATCAACTTAGAGTAATTAAGGAAAATTCTGCTTAGTTAACATGTGCGCTAACAACATTTACATCTTATTCGGTGCTGGCAGTCATGCACTTGCCTGGTTACTCCAATGTCCACAATGTCAACTGGGGTTGAACGGTATCATTTTCACCCTTTTAATGATTCTAGGAAAGCTTGGGTTTCCTTCCTCGTTTCTTATTTGCCTAGATGCATCCGGGTACATCAGCTGAGGCTGCCCTTGGTTGAAGCTGGGGTTTCAGTGCGTCCATTCTGGTTCAGTAAAACATACGTTACGACAGATTTGTACGGTGACCTCATTTCTGGAACAGCCTCGATTCCGTAGGTCAGCGATCTAAGTTGTTTGCCTTTGTTTTTGTCTGATTCCCATGACAAGTGAACATTTATAATGTGAGAGGGAAACGTTCTTGTTTTTTTTGTTAAATGAGTAGAAATATTCTTGCCATTCTGGTATTTGACGTCACCTGATTTTAAGAACAAAGTCCTTGTTTAATGTCCACAGTATGTTTGCCTTTCTGCTCGTGTTTCTGGACTTTAATTTCATAGCTCTGCAGTAGAGACGGTCTTAAATGTGGCAACGTAAATTGTATAAATTGTTATTCACCTTTCGTTCTATCATTATGACAGTGCCAGAGAAAATGGTGTCTTGAAAATTATTTTGTGTTCGTGCCAGCTTCTCTTACATTTTTTTCTAACTTTGCTCCTTTATGCAAGTAGATGCATTTTCATTGAAAAAAGATTCAGTGATCTTTTTTCAATGATTGAGAATGACGCTTAGTCATCTACTCTAATCTCAGTCTTCTTCCTGGAAAGAGCCACTATTGTCATGGTGAATTACAATCCTCTCTCTCTATATATATATATGTATATATACACACACACACTCTCTATATATACATATATTTAGTGTGTGTGTATATATATGAATAATATAAATATATACATAACAACAGATATTTCTGTATCTATCAATCATCTAAGTACCTGTCTGTATAATCTGTCATTTTACTTTTTAAATATAAATGATACTGTAAAATATTCTTGCTTATTTTCACTTAACAAATAACATGTTGTAGAGGGCTTTTCTATTTCTATGAACCTCATATATTTTAGATATGTGTACCCCTGTCTTGGTAGAAATTCAGGTAATTTGCAACTTTTCTGCTTCAAACGATCATGCAACATACATCACTATAAACATCTTTAGTATCTGTGCAAGTATTTTTTCCCCGATAGATACAAAATTTCGCAGTTTTTGAATCTTTGTGGGATATGTGAATACTATGTTGTTTCGGGAAACTTTTACTAGGCTAGGAAAAATTTCCCACTAAAAGATATGTAGCATTAAAAAAGTTTATCCCATTGTCATAACAAATTTTTATCTTCAAACTTCCTAATTTTTCTAATCTGAAAAATTGTATCCCATTATTTACTTTTCATTTTATTATTACTAAGGTTAAGCATCTTTTTCTAGGGTTCTTAGCGATGTGTTAGTGAATCAATCATTCAGTTCCTTTGCCTATTCCTTTTACTGGGTTGGTTTTGCATAAAGATATACAGGGCTTTGAAAATATTCTGCGTATGAATTCTTTGATATTTATTTTAAAATAATTTCCCTGATCTGTCATTTTACTTTTAAATTTATTTATAATATATTTTGCTGTCAAGCAGTCTTAAAATTTGAAGCAATAAATTGCATTAATCTTTGTCTTTGTGGATTTTTAGATTTGTGTTTTGCTTTAGGATCTGTTTAGTCTAAGCATCTAAGCAAGCATGACAGTATTTTCTCCCTGTTATCTTTTCTTTTAAATTTTTATTGGAGTATAGTTGCTTTGCAATGTTGTGTTAGCTTCTGCCGTACAGCAGAATGAATCAGTTATACATATATATGTATCCACTCTTTTTTAGATTCTTTTCCCATATAGGTCATTACAGAGAATTGAGTAGAGTTCCCTGTGCTATACAGTGGGTCCTTATTGTTTATCTATTTTATATATAGTAGTGTGTATATGTCAGTCCCAATCTCCCAATTTATCCCTCCCCCCTTTTTCCTCCCTGGTAACCATGAGTTTGTTTTCTACATCTGTGAATCTGTTTCTGTTTTGTAGATAAGTTCATTTGTACCATTTTTTAGATTCCACATATAAGCGATAGCATATGATATTTGTCTTTCTGTGTCTGGCTTACTTCACCCAGTATAACTCTCTATATCTTCATATTTTTGTTTTGTGATCCTTTAAATTGATCTGGAATGTTTTTTTAGTGGTGTGATGAGTGACTTTAATCTTACATTTTACATATGAATAGACAATTGTATAAATACCATCATTTAAAGTATTCCCCCATTGATTTGAATGCCGCACTTTGCTAAATTTGTCAAAGGGTTGGCCACACAGAAGCCAGCTAAGACCTCCTTCTCACTTTGCTTCACTTTATGGTAGATGTTGGAAGGCTTATACATGCACTAAGCTGGATTCCCTTGCCGGTAGAAGTAGTCATGTGATTTAGTTCTTGCCAAGGTGATGTTTGCAGAAGTTAGTGAATGGGGGTTTCTACAAAAGGTATATCTACTGGTCAAACTAACACGCCCCTTTTGGCCTTTGCTCTGCCGGGTTCTTCGAGCTTAGAATATGAAAGTGAGTTTGAAGGTGCAAACATCTTGAAGCCACATGTGACAAAGATGTATAGAGAGCCCTGTAATGGAAGGAAGAAAAGAACCACGTCTCTGACGCATGACTAAACCACTGTTTTCAGAGCTGAAATATTAACTATAATTTACTTACTCTTGTGTTAGTTAGGATTTCTGTTAAATGCAACCAAATGCAATTTTAACTCTTAGAAATATAAATCAAATTCGAATGTATTTGCCTGTTTTTAGCCTCTCTCTCTGTTTCCATTCTATTGTTTATTCCTACACCAACACCATAATTAATTAATAGGTAATTCATACAGATTTAAGTATATGTACTTTTTAGTATCTGGAAAGACATAACCTCATCCTTTGTTCCTTACTTGAATTGTCATAAACTTTCATTCAATTATTAAGTTTATTATTTTGTCATGTTTCCTAAATAATCCTTCTTACATGTGATATATATTGAACATTATTGAAAGTTTTAGTTGTTTTCTTTTTGTACCTAAAATGATCGTGGATGTTCCTCAATTTAATGTAGAAAATTACAATATCATATGATCTACTTTGAACAGTCTTGGATTACAGAGCTAAATCGTAGTTGATCATGGAGTGTTTTTAAATTTTAATGCATTTTGATAAAATACATAGTGTTGTACATCCCTGTTTATTACTAACATTGAATTATAAGTTTCTTTCTTTTTCTATCATTTTCTGGCACAATACCATGGTTAGTTAGGTCTCAGGAAATAATTTGGGTATTTTTCCATTGTTTTCTCTGGAATGCTTTGTATAAGTTGGGAATTATCTGTTCTTTGAACATTTGGCAGAACTTGCTCATAAACTATTTAGGTGTTATGTGTAGGCTTAGCTCTTCAACTTCAAGGGTAGAATTTTTATTTAGAATGCATCCTTCAAACGTCTTATATAATAATAATTTCAGTGTTGTTAAATTGCTGATTTTACCATTAATACTTCACAATTCTCAGATAAAAAAAAGAAGATAAAATAGATATAAATTTTATGGATTAACATTTGTAAAAAAAAAAAATAACACTGAGTTTTTGAGTTTAAGTAACAAAGAGAGCCCCTTATCACAAAGTGGAATTTCTTTTAAGAAAGTATTCTTAGATTTTACGATTTTAATTAGGAACTTACAATTAAAAGTACAGATTCTAAAGTTTATTTATGACTGTCACAATATGTGTTAAAAATAATACCGATTTAATGATGATATTATTGAGATCATCAAACAAGTACCCTGACAAAGAAAGAAAAATGTAAAATTCTAGTGAGTGTTATATAGTATCTTACAATATTGTTTCTTATGATTATAGACATTTTCTATGGATGCATTTTTGAATCAATAGCAGACAAATGACTTATTGCCTCAAAAAAGTAGGCACCTATTCCTCTTCTACAAAATACTGAGTACAAAAACATATTTTATATTCAAGTAACAGACACATTCATAGTTCAAATATTCAGCCTGTTATTAACATTATTAATTTGACTGTTAAAAGCTTTTAAGTTAAAAATTCTCATTTTGAATACATTTCATGGTAATATTTCATATAACATTTTCTTTATCTAGAATTGTAAAGCCATACATTTAGACAATCAGAATCAATGATACATTCACTTATCTAGATAGGGGAGTTCTTCAAAAAAAAAATATATTGCTATGGACTGAACTGTGTCCCCCCAGATTTATATACTGAAGCCTTAACTCCCAATGCGATGGTATTTGAAGATGGAGCCTTTGGGGAGAAAATTAGGTCATGAGGGTGGAGCCCCTGTAATGGGTTTAGTGCTCTTATAAGAAGAGACTTGAAAGAGACCACCTCTGCCCTGTGAGGACAGAGCAAGAAGGTGGTCACCTCCAAGCCAGGAAGAGGGCCCTCACTGAATCTGGTCTGCTAGCACCTTGGTCTTGGATTTCCCAGCCTTCAGAACTGTGAGAAATAAACGTCTGTTGTTTAAGCCACACAGACCATCAGCCTGAGCTGATGAAGACAAATGTATTCTCAAAAAACACTCTTCCTACATGCGCCAACATGCACACGCACACGCACCCCATAATGTGTGAGTGGAAAGCACCTCAAACGTGATATAACTTTAAATCAGATAAATGTTACTCTATCAAGGCTAATATCCCATTTTCCATGTCTGAAAAACAATTGATCTAAATTAAATTATAATTGTGATCAACAGTATTTCATAAAAGCAAATTTAAAATTTAAATGATTACTTAAATAATAGATCTGAGATTTCTAAATTAAAGCCTTCTTATTTTAAAATCAGATTTTCTTACCACTAAATCTACCAAGATGCTCAGAAAGACTCATTAACTCCTTCTTGTCACTGAAGTTGGTGAAAATGAGGTAGCTGTTCCTTGCAGTGGGGAAGACCTTTGGGCATGTTTTCTATGTGGAAAATTGAGCTACATAAGACTCCTGAGAACTTTAAAATTAGGGATGTTGTTTAAGTGAATTTCAAGGGTTAGTCTTAAACATTGAATGAAATGGAAAGTTTTTTTTTTCTTTTCAGTCCATCATCAAAGTTTTCGTTCCTTTATTTTGTTTTTAAACTGCAGGGCTAAATGCAAAGTGTCTGAAAAAAATTGAAAAAGACACCCCCCACACACAGAGACAGCGACACAGGAAGAGATAGAGAGACAGAGGGAAAGGGAACTGAAACCTCTACATCATTTTTTGTGAGATTCTCATGGACCCCCACATCCGAGCCTGTGATTACTCTGTCCCAAGGGTGAAATGCAGTGTGACAAGAACAACTTATTTCTGTGAATAACAGCTAAATGTACGAACTTAGCTTCCACAACAGGAAAACAACAATGGAATCTCTTTGCGATTTCGCTAATTCGCTTATTTCAAAGTTATGCTCTTTTGATTCCTAGTAAGGCTGTACATGTTTCTTCATCTGTGAATTTTCTTTTTATTCTTTGCCTTTTTTTTACTGTGATTTTAATGGTTTTTGATTTCTTCAAACCACAAACACCATTAAATTCTTATTGTTTGCCTGACGCTGCACTAGGTTTCGCCTGCTCTGTTCTCCAGGGAGCAGATGCTGAGAAGGGTGAGGAGAGCCGGCAGTTTTGTGGGTTTGCTGGGGATCAGGGAGCAAGCCTGTGAGAAATACAAATGGGAATTGGCCGTAGTCGTCAGAGAAGCCTGCAGACTGTGACGCTGATCTGACATCCCCGTAAGAGGAAGGGGCGGGGCAGGGCGGGAGCTGGATTGGGCAGGGAAGGACTCGGACCGCGATTCCAGAGGTGACAGTCTTGGCTAAGCCAACACGGAGCTCCAGAACACAGACTGCTTGTTGGAGGTGTCACAGGCTGGGCAGAAATGGCCAGGTCCTGGCATCATCCGCATGCTGTCACTGGTTAGGAGCTTCCGTAGAAGAGCCCGGCTCTGCTCTGAAGCTAAGGCAGACCCTGGGGACCATCCCTGGAGGGTGTCACCTCTCTGCCCTCATCACAGGGAAATGGGAAGTCTTTTCTTGAAGGAACATCCAAGCATCACTTCCACGTTGCCCCAGAGGGCCTGAGGAGAGTATAGGAAAAAGGCAATTCAACCCCTGCGTAAGGGAGATTATAGTCTAGGGGAAGAAGACGGCCAGTAGTGAACACGAACCTGAACAGGATGCTTTCGGAAGGGTCATGTCCACAAAGGACACTGTACGTGTTGCTTTTGATAGAGTGACGTGATTGCTTTCACAGGGAGGTGAAAATCCTCCATAGCGTGTGAGACCTCCCTGAGTAGGTGATGAGTCCAGGGCACTATCTGAAGAGGGTGTCACACTCTGCACTGCGGAATTCAGAGCTGCTGGGTCCTGGATCTGAAAGAGGGAAAGAAGTCCACCAGGAAAGGCAAGGTGCCTGACCCAGGGGGAGAGAGCAAACGGGTGAGGAAGTTCCCTTTAGCTGATTCTCAGAGGTGGCTCCCACAGTGATGTCAAAATGATGTTAAACCTCCTGAGAGCCTCGAGATGTGTGCCTGGGTCCTGAAAGAGGGAATCATCACAGCACCTACTCCATCGGACCCAGAAAGATGGAGTCAGAGGGGCCTGCTTATAAGCATAGGCTGTGGCAGGCTAAGCCAGAGGACCATTAAGTATGCCTTCTGCATTTTACTCTGGAGAAACTAATGAGTAGATGCTGGATTTCTTTTATCGATTTTATGACCTCTATTTGTGAGAATTTGTCGATTATACTTGAATAAATTATATTTCTCCAGTTTTTGTTTCCTTTTACAATTTTATGGTTATCTTCAATGTTAAAAATTTTTTAAATGGTCAGATCTTTTAAGATTTCTTGTATCGACATGCTTAGAGAGTCATTCCCCATCCACAGAAAATGTCTGCTTCAATTTTTGTCTTTTAAAAACTATGGGTTAATACGAAGTCCTTTAATTTTGCAGAAATGTACTCTGTGGTATGACACAGTCCTTAGAATCAAGTTCATTCCATGATGTGCCATCACTGCACTGCAAGGGACTCGAAAATAAGATGTTAAAGTCAGAATTCTCAGGCTCTCTGCATCTGCGACTCGTGTTATCCCGAGCAAAGTAAGGAAGGAGGAACTAAAAGAAGAGAGGAATTTCTTCCATGTTTTTACTGCTCTTCGGGCAGGAAGCAGTATTCCTTCTCTGATCTTTTATTCCCTTTTATAGTCATTCTTCAATCAGCCAATCTCATTACCACCTTCTCTCCCTCAGACCTCAGTTCTCCCAATACCCACTGTTCACTTTTTCATTCTCAGGCGATGCTGTAGTTGTATCCCCAGCACCCGTGTCTTCCTAATCGATCATCAAAATTTAATTGATTATGGCCTGAGAAGTCCTGATAATTGCTCCCTTTGATGGGTTGATGGAGACCAGCTGGAGGAACAAAAATAATTTCTAATGGAGTAATATAGATTTCCTAAAAGGAAAGTTAAAAACATAAATGCATGTAAATTTCTAAACTGTCTCTGACAGAAGGATCTAAAACTCTTGGTAGAAGAGAGATTATAAAATATTTTGGTTTCCAATTCTTCCACATAAAGCTGAAGTTACATTAGTCTTTATGACAATCAAATTTATATTTGTTCATGCATTCATTCTTTCACCTGCCTATTGTTTTTCTGAGCCAAATTTAATTAAGCAGTTACTAAGGGTCAAATTAGTCTTTTAGGTATCAGGGATTAGAAGATAAGTAACGTTCAGTCTCTGTCATTAAAAATCTCCAAGTTTGGTGAGAGACGCAGATACCTAAAGAGACTGTTATTATTATTATATGGAAAAGGCAGTGACAGACATATAGCTAGTTGGTCATAAGAGCATATCGAGGGTCAGGTTCCCCAAATTGATGGACATAGTTAAAAAACCTTCCTGAAAGAAGATGTTATGTGTTACTTTTGGTGTGCTTACTTTAAGCAAAGGGAAATATAAAAGTAACAACATTTGTGAAGGGAGAGGCATTAGAATGATCTAATTCTGGGTGTCTTTCAAATTCTTAGCATGACATAGTAACAGCACATCCTCTGAGTTTTATTAGGTGTGATCCCAAATAATAAACTCTGGTCATTGAGTCAGAAGACCTGGATTCTGGAAACTTCTTTGTGCCTTGATTCTTTCTGCCACTGGATCACAGGATCCTGTTCAGCCTGTGAAGGGATGCCACCTAACTTTTGCAGCTTATTAAATAGAGCCACACCTTGTTCAAAGGTAATGAAGATTACAGCTCAATTTGGCTAATGTATTTGTGAAAATGTAAATTATGACATGATATTTTAAAAGTGTATAGGCACTATAAACAGGTTTGTAAATTTGTATAAAAAACAGAAAATTCTTATTTTCTGCAGTAGTAAGGCATGTTTTCCTCTCCAGAATATGAATATTCTCTCTCTTTCTGAAGATCCATGTCTAGGCAGAGTTATCAAATGTATACCTTGAGGTTTATGATAGTAACAAGTGAATATTTTTAAGTTCAATTCTAATTAAGAGATTGGGCGAAATTTGAAAAAATATTAAAATAAATTAACAGTTTGCCAGAAAAGAAATCCAGTATTTTCCTGTCGATAAATCCCACCAATTGAATGGCTTCTTTGTGTATTTCAGATAGCTATGGTATCCCATCAAGTCACTTGGAAAATTTCTGATTCGTTTCATTACATTGAACCTCTTACCAATGAGCACAGTAGTGCTCTCGTATTAGAATCAGAGGAGGCATAAGCTCTTAGAAGAATTCTCTTCTCTGAAGTTTTAGAGATTAAATATATTCTTGTCATACTGGCTGAGAAAAGACCTTTTTTCATGTTCTTTCTAATAGCTTCAAGAGATACTCGCTTCTCTGAAATTGAACAAAAGGAAGCATAAACATTCTGTTTCTCTCTCTCCTGTCTCACTTTGAGTTTCTCTGACTTCTTTTCAAACGCGCTTTTCAAGCTCTTCAAATTAAAGTCAAATTAATGTCTGACATCCCGTACAATCAGAGAGGTAGGAGTCTTCAGTGGTCCCATGACTAACACTCCCACCCACAGCTGGACAATCTAAAGACTGATTTCTAATCTGATTCCCTTAAAGTTGGTGTTGAAAAGTCCCGTTTTATTATTATTTTAAAATGTGTGTGTGTGTGATTGCATCATAAGAGGTTCAGAGAGAGAGAGAGTGTGTTTTACCCTCTATAACTCAGAGTTTATTTTACAAACACTTTCCCTAACAATCTTGGATCATTTTTTGAAACATCTTGTTTTCACTTCCACCCCATTTCCTCAGTAAGGTTTGCCTGGATCTGTAGTTTCTTGGTGGAGGTTTTCTGTTGTTGTTGCATTTCTGCTTATACAGCAGGCATCCATTCTACAGTGTAGCAGAGTGGAAATCAGACTGAGCAGGAAATCTGAGAGCGCTCCAGCCCTGGCTTTGTTCGAAATAGCCACGCCCTTAGGCAAAGCATTTAACTCAGGTTCATATGCCAAGGTCATGGCATCATGAAGGTTATTTTGTCTCACTTCTCATTCAAACGTGAATCAGCTTGTTCTTGTTCTTCTTGTCTGCAACATAACTGGAACAATTGTATTTATGGCACAAGGATGCTGGGGGGCTGGAATGAGATACTGTATGCAGAGCTCTTAGGGTGACACCTGACACCTGAGTGTCTCATGCATGTTAGATACTATGTTTTGGTGAGACGGAGATTGGGGGTTCCGGGATGCAGGTGGTCATGCAGGCTGCGGATGTAGGTAAGATCATGCAGGTAGAGCGTGTAAAATAAGTGAAGACTCCAGAACTGCAAGGGTTGATACAGCAGCCAGTAGCCGCATGCGGCTATTTCTACTTAAATTAATAAAATAAAGACTTCCGTTCATCAGTAACACTAGCTGCATCTCAAGTGTTCAATATTCACGTGGCTTCAGTGACTACTGTTCTGGACAATGTAGATATGGAACCTTTTCATCATCACAGAAAGTTCTATGGGAAGCAGTTATCTAGGAGGTGTTCATTCTTTATGTGTAAGTTTGTGCTCCATTGTTGAAATTTCTGTATCTTATGTGGTGACAAAGGATGGTGATAATAAAGAAATAAATATTTTAAAAAATATTTCTGAGTTTCCTAATCTTCTAAGCCAAGAAATGTAGAAGAGTTAAATAATTTACCCTATTACGCATTTCTCTAGTTTTACTGAGATATAATTGACAAATAAAAATTGTATTTATTTAAGGTATACAACATGATGGTTGGATAAATGTATACATTGTAAAACGATTATCACAATCGAGCTATGAACACATCTATCACCTCACATAATTACCTTCTTTTTATTCTTTTTTGGTGGTAAGAACACGAAATCTACTCTCTTAGCAAATTTCAAGCATATAATGTATATTATTAACTGTTATCACCATGCTGTACATTAGATCCTTAGAAATTTTATAACTGGAAGTTTGAACATTTTAATCATATCTCCCCAATTCCCCCGCCCCTCTGTCCCTAGTAACTTTTATTATACTCTGCTTCTTGAAGTTCTATTGTTTTAGATTCCACATATATATGAGATCATACAGTATTGTCTTTCCGTGTCTGGCTTATTTCACTGAGCATAATGTCCTCCAGGTTCATCCAAGTTGTGGCAAATGATAGGATTTCCTTCTTCCATGTGGCTGAATAATAGCCCAATTTACATATACAGATATAGATATCACATTTTCTTTATCCATTCGTCCATGATGGACTTTCAGGTTGTTTCCATATCTTGGCTATTGTGACTAATCCAGTGGTTCGTGATGTTAACGTCTGGCTTGGTAGTCAAACCAACACTTGAGGTGACAGCATAAAAACTAGAAGAGTTCTCTGATCTTAAGTTTGATGCTTTCCCCCACCTGTTGCCTCCCCCTGGTGTCTCCCTGTTACAGTTAGATGCACACTTATGTCCTCCTGACGCAGCTAATTTATGTTATGAAGCCTGTTGTCAAATATTTCCTGAGTGCAATTAAAGTGGGGTAAAAATCTCTGCCTTTCCTTTTTCTACCTGAAAAACATCCTCGAGGCAGTGACCCGATGGTCCTGGCCTCTTGGTATTTGCTTCCTTCTATTTTGCATTATGTCGATAGCAAACACTGTTCAATGCTTTTGTTTGCCGATGTTTTGACCGCAGCTGTAGACTTATCATCCATCATGCTAGAAGGTAAAATGAACACAGTCAAACCCTACTGTAGTCACTCTGAAGTAAAAAATTCCTTTCCAGGGACAATAATAGTTTCTTTCCAAGACTCTGCTTCCTTCCTCTTCTTCTGCATCTGGCTGGTGACGATCCGAGTGCGTCAATCTCTTCCACTTGACAGACCTTTGCATTTTTTTCCCCTTAAGTGACAATTTGATGATATGTGTGACTCATGTGATGCTAATAATACTCTTCATATTCAACTCATTTTTGCCTCTTTATACTTACATAAGCAGAAAATTACTATATTTGTATAAAAACAGTTCTACAGAATTATCTGTGAACTTAGAGCATTACGATTTCAATTCGACACTAAAAATGTCACCCGTTGATTATTCCTGCCATCCCATCAGTCATGCTCTGAGATGTCATTTCATTTCACGGTAAGAGAGAAAAATGATGTTCTCAAAAACAAAACAAAACGGAAAACAAACCAACATTTATACCTCAGTAAAACCATGACACCAGTCACAGGTATCAGGGTTAGCTAATTATGGAAGAGGCATGCCATTTATTCTCATAGGAAAACGTATCATGTCAAGAAAACTACTTTTGAAAATGCTAGAATGATTTGTAACATCCTTGCCTCTACTGTATATGTTCAATAAATGCTTCTTGATGGACTAACAGATGCCAGTTTTTATGCAAAAGTACTTTTTAAGAAATGTAAATATATGACAATTGTAAAAAAATATCTCTGTAATCTTGATGCTAGGATACAATATTCTATGTTCATAAAGTATTCTGATACTCTGCAGCTGAATATGAAATGTGAAATGGAATTTTAACTTTCCTGTGGGATTTTATATTTTTAGAAATGAAACTTTCATAAAACAGTTCCATTTTGTGAAGTATCACTTTAATATATATATATATATACATATATATATACATATATATATATGATTGATATGGTAAGTTAATTAGAAAATTTATACTTACGTTCCAACATGTGCCTTTCCCCTATTCAAGGCATTATCAAAAAGAAAATACAAGTCCTGATCTCTATAGTCAATGATCTTGCACTCAAACGAAAACAAATATTTCAAAGAAAAAGGCTGAACATAAAATGTGTGAGGAAATAATCTGTAAACTACTTAAGGATACACTTACAGTTTTTAATATTCATTCAAATTGTTTGAGAAGTATGTATGGAGGATTTGGTGCTTAATAGAGACCTCGAGGAAGTGCTAAGATTTGGATGAAAGTCTACAAAACACGTGAAAAAATTCAGCCACATGTGCTGACTAGAGACAAAGCATTAGTTATTTAGAACATCTAAGAACTAAACAAAGAAAAAAAATCATAACACTCGTTATAAACAAAATTATGGTTATAAGAGTTGGCTCTCTAATGCATAACAAGCAAAAGAAAATTAATTTGATTTTGACTGTTTAGCTCCAACTAAAGGGAATTCATGTAATTCACAATGATATACTGGTTACCACTAAAATACATTGGGAAGGATTATTTAGATCCTTCTGCCTATTTCACCTGGTCATAAACATTTTCATACATAAAATAATGTGGACACAAATTATTTTTATGTCATCCAGTTTGCCTATCTGAAAAGTATCATTTGCCACACTTGAATCCTTTTGGTTTCTTGTTATGAAGTTTTTAAAAATTTTTAATTAATTATTAAAAAAATTTTTTATAACATCTTTATTGGAGTATAATTGCTTTACAATGGCATGTTAGTTTCTGCTTTATAACAAAGTGAATCAGCTATACATATATCCCCATATCTCCTCCCTCTTGCGTCTCCCTCCCTCCCACCCTCCCTATCCCACCCCTCTAGGTGGTCACAAAGCACCGAGCTGGTCTTCCTGTGCTGTGCGGCTGCTTCCCACTAGCTAGCTATTTTACATTTGGTAGTGTATATATGTCCGTGCCACTCTCTCACTTCGTCCCAGCTTACCCTTCCCCCTCCCCATGTGCTCAAGTCCATTTTCTACTTCTACGTATTTATTCCTGTCCTGCCCCTAGTTTCTTCAGAACAATTTTTTTTTTTTGGTTCCATTATGAGTTTTTGCCAGTTTCCTTTTAAAGACTAGAAATGTCTGGGGAGGAAAGATTTCCTTTGTTTGATGCTCTTATACAATCACATATACCAAGGGACATGGGAAAGTAGGAACTGATGTAACTGTCGTGAACTCACTTTGACACGAGACAGGATTAGCTGACTTTACAGTTATTAATAAAAATACAAACTAGAGGCGAATGGGTCAGAGAGGATACAACCATTTCTAATACTGGGATAAATTATTAACAGCAACAAAAGAGTATAAGAGGAAAACTTCATTGATAATAAATGAGATCAGCCCTTAAAAGAGCTATGTGTTCAACGCTGAGAACTAGTACGTGAATGCGTGTTTACTCTCTGAAAAGCTGTACATGCTGAAAATCCAAATAGGCAGTTTCTGCTGAAACAAGAAGATGCAGTCTGAGGGTGACTCCCCATTAACACAGTCCTGGGGAGGCTGTGAAAGGACACAGAGTTTAATGGATTCTGATGGCTAACCTAAGAACTATGAGAATCCACGGGGGAGCAAGGAGGCTGAGTCCTGGGTCAGGAGGGTGCACTGATTTACGAGGGCTTCCATGACACAGCAACGCAAACTAGGTGGCTTACACAACACAAGCTTATTGTCTTACACTTCTGGAGGCCAGAAGTCCAAGACCAAGGTGTTAACAGAGTTGATTCCTTCTGCGGTTTGTAAGGGAGAATCCGTGCTTCGTCCGGAGCTTCTGGTGGCTTCCTGGCAGCCTTTGGCTTTCCTTGGCTGGTAGATACATCACCCTTTGTGTCTGTGTCCAAATGACCTCTTTTTATAAGGACACCAGTCATATTGGAATAGGGACCCACCCTACTCCAGGATGACCTCAACTTAATAAATTACTCCTACAATCACCCTATTTTCAAACAAGTGACATTTTGAGGCACTGGAGTTTAGGACTTCAATATATGAATTTTAGGGGACACACTTCAACCCATAACATAGGGAAATGGGAGATTTTAGATCCAAAGGGGACCAGCACCATGAATGGGAGAACAAACTCAGGAAGAGATTCCTCCTTTTCCCTTTTCCCTGTCACCCCAAGCAGATCACAGCCTGTCCCACAGACTCCCTGGTAAAGGGAATCCAGAATCAATAGAGGTGGCAGCATGTATTAGTTTATTATTGCTGTTATAACAAATTACCACAGATTTGTGGCTTAAAACAAAACAAATTTATTATTTTATACTTCTGGGAGCCTTACCATTTTAAATGAATGATGTTTTTTCTTTCTATCAGACAGCAAGCTTTTGAGAGAAAGAACGGTAGTTCTTTTCATTATACTCTTAGTGATAAAAGAATATTTGGCTCACTTGTGGTATTTGAAAGCGTAAAAGAATTAACAAAACAGCATCTTTTTGCTGACGTAGTGCCCTCAAGTGTTCTGTTCATCAAGTACCTCTGTTCCCTTCCAAAAGGAAGGTTGAGCATATTTTGCAAAATGTGATGTTTGAAATATTTCTATACATTTTGTACAATCAAATTCTATCAGTGCATGTTAACTCTAAAAAGATTATTATTCCATCCAATAACTTTTAACAAAAACAAGAGTTAAATTTCTACCTTCCTCAGAAACTTTCAAATTGTAAACCCTCTGATAAGAAAAAGAAGAGGTCTTGAAAGCTAATTTTCACGTCACAAGGTTTGTATGAATACTTACGTAGGAACGGGTGGTAGAGGGAGAAGCAAACCCAAGGCAAAGATGAGGGAGAAGGAACGTGAACATATAGGTGTGAGCGCTTTTGTCCTCTCAGCAAGAGAGGTTGTATTTCCAGTCTCTGTGTGTCGTGTCGTTGCAAGGGGTCAACTCAGGGTCTAACTCTGGAGAAGATCCCATAATCTTTCAGCAGAAACGTCTAGCGAAACCCACTCTTTCTAGGGTGAATGTCTCACGTACAGAGATTCTGGAATTTAAATTAGGTAGATAGGGAACAAAACAAGCATAAATCTCAAGACATAACTTTACAGAAAGCGTATGATGTTTATGGACTGAAAGAAGCTATGAAACATTCAGAATGTTGCTGTCCTTGCTCATTTCATTTCAGGCTCAAAGTTCTTTTAAGACAAATGAATTTTTCTATGAATATCCTGAAGCATTAATAATAGATTAAGTTTATTCTGCATGCCCCCTCCTGGCCACAGTGATAGGATACAAGTTTGAGGAACTGTTCTGTTCTCTCAGTCACTAGTAGAGTGTATCTTAAAGTATAAATATAGGCTTGAGTTCTGGACATAGATTAGTATTTTACACCTCACTCACATCTGTTTTTACCAGCTTTGATTTCACTGATGTATGAGGAACCAACATTATTAAAATAAAAGATTTAAAAATTACCATGGCAATGTAATTTACTACTTGCTCAAGAGGGATTACCAATATTTTGGCTGTATTTTAATCAAAATTTAAATTATTCTGTACTTTCATATTTTTCCAAAGGAATATCATCATATATTTCTCAAATTAATTATATCTGAGATTACAGAAAACATAATATTAGGATAAAGGTTTTCTAAAGCCATCATTGTATTGGAACCAGAACTGAAAAGAGAAGAGGTGATTTTTTTTTTTTACTTGGTAATTCTGAATTATTTTGGACCTTGACTCCTATTAGCTTCATTAACATCAGTATATCCTGTATCACTGGGTTGGTTCATAAATGATTTTGTTGTTCATAGTATTTTATCTTAGGCAAGAACATCCAGTGCTGTTAAGATAGGGCAAGGGTGTACTTCAAAGTTTGCCTCTTCCTGGGGAAGAGAAACAGTGTCAGAGCCAGAATATGCTGTTGGTGATAACTAGGAAATTAGATTTTCTGTAAGGCTCTAATGAGCTCATCAAGTACTTAGAAGGTCCTGCGTGAATGGTCAGATCAAGGATATGCTGCGTTCAGTGTTATGGGTTCCGGTAATCAAGTAGATGAAACCAAAGAAGAGCTCTTCAATCTACTTCTAGTATTTTTTGTCCTTTTATTGTGAAAATGTTATTTATCACATAACTGTTTCGTCTTTATCATCACAGCCAGTAAAAATCAAGTGCTGGCCTCCTCCTATGTCTTGGACTTAGACGTCTCCGAGAAGAGCAATGCTGATGCTTCTGGCCACTACAATGCCACGGAACTCAGGGGGACTCTTAGGTCTACTGGTGGACAGAATGACATGTCCCTGTCCTGAGGAAGGATTGTCACTGCAACAAGTAAGCTCTTCATTTTTTTTTTCCATAACAAAATCCCCTCTTCTCACCTTCACACCAGGAAAGAAATGAAAGTGGTTCCGAATAGGCTACCCCCAACTATGCCACTCTGGCATATTGATTATTCTGAGCTGGAGACAACAGAAAAATAGTAGACAAAGGATGAACTCTCTGCCCTCTCCTGTCTGCCTGGAAGCGGACCATAAATGCCCCTTGTGGAGGCCCCCCACGCCGCCCTCACTGTACTGGAAAGGAGATAACGACCCTACACTGGGACAACAGTGCACGGAGAAGTGTCTGCACACACAAACCTTACTAATCTTCTGTTAGTCTCCTCCATATATTTACTTTCCCAAAGTTTTGCACCCCTAAAAGTCTAAACCCCTTTTCTTACATCTTCTACAAATATATTGTTCTTTGTTAAGGTGCAGTCCCAAGTTCTAATCACCCCTTTGAGTTACTCATCACTGGGTTTCTTCCTCATGTGTACCTGGCGCACACGCTAATAAACTCTGTTTTTCCCTTGTTCATCTGCCTTTTGTCTGTCTAATTCGCAGTACCCCGTCACAGAGCTTGCAGGAGGAGAGGAGAAAGCTTTTTATTCCATTTCCTATAAAAGTAATGGGGAAACTATGGACTATATAACTAAAATATTTTCTTGCGTCTATGAGGAGACCATATAAATAAGACGAAGTTTGAAGGGAGATGGTGTTTCATCAGCTCTATAAATAAGGCTTGGGAAACTAGCAAGATGTTGAGTTATAAAGCAGAAGAACCTTCTGCACTAAAGGTACCAAGTTTATAGGCGCACCAGGAATGCTTAGGAACTCTCTGTGATGGGAATTGGAAACTATGAGAATCCAGGGCTCTTTCATTCCTTAGGGAGGGATTATCTAAAGAGAAGTAAATGTACTGACTCATCACTCTGTCAACTTCCTCTCAGGGCTGGGGATGTAGCTCAGTGGTAGAGCATATATGCTTTGCATGCATGAGGCCTTGGGTTCAATCCCTGGCATCTCCACATCCTTCAACCAACAGCTTTGATTTGTTCTTTAGTTTCATTTATGAAATATTGTGACTTCACAATAGGGCATGTCAGTTACACATTAATATAAATTACAGGTAACACCTTACTATTTTAAATGAACTGTGAAAAGCTAATGATGTGATAATATTTTCTTTCGGTATTAATAACGTTTTTATTCATCCAAAATAAAAACCTAGCCTTTCTAACAAATGTTTACTACTCTATTTGATTCATATACGTCTCTGCTAACATCCACGTTCTTCTAATAAAACCATATAAACTATTTATATGGTTTTATTAGAAGACTGAAATTACCTGCTCTGCTATGGGCATGGCCCACTTAAAGAATAAAAATACAACAAATATATAACAGTCCTTATTCCTAAAGTATCAGCACCTGTAGTGTCGTTTTAGTATTCACAGCAAAGTTACATATGATAACGGTGCCAGGGCTGCCTCTTATGATTCACACATTTTAACGCTATGCTTTATTATCCTAGACAATTACATGATTTAGCTACAGTATAATTGATGGAATTAAAGTGGATTCCTTGAGATCAAGCATTTTGCAGCTATCTCAGTTTCGATCTCCATGTATAAATGTGTATAGAATAAAAGCTTTATTAAAAGCTCCTGTATATCTTTGGTGGAGAGGAAGTTAACTCAAACCTCAGACTAAGTTTTGGGTTTTCCCCACCTATACAAGCGACCTTTGACATCACTAACACGAGCGACTGGAGGTGGTCGATTTTCTGCATGCCACGGAGCATATCGTCGATGGTCATACAGACGCGTGCATTTATTGTTTACTTTCTACTCTGAAGTATTATTCTATTTGAAGAGTGTTCCGTCTTTTTCTGGGGAAACATTAGTGACATGAATTAGGGTTTGCATGAGGTAATGACAAAATCAAGCGGTGTCTCTGGTGAGTCCTCCCTCATTATGGGTCTATTTGAGTCTTTGGTTGTGTACTTTCACCCCAACATCAGTTGAGTTATATTTACAGTTCTCATATGAATAAAATTAAGATAACCCTCGTGATGCCAATCATCCGTTCTTCTTGGTTGACGTGGGATGATATCTGAGATGAACGAAGCTTCAGTTTCCCCTCTGTGGGGCGGGGGAGGAAACATCACCCGAAAGTTGGCATTGATTGCTTTACCTGTTTGCGTTATGAGTAAAACCTACTAGATGGGCTCCCCTGGTGGCGCAGTGGTTGAGAGTCCACCTGCCGATGCAGGGGACGCGGGTTCGTGTCCTGGTCCGGGAGGATCCCACATGCCGCGGAGCGGCTGGGCCCGTGAGCCATGGCCACTGAGCCTGCACGTCCAGAGCCTGTGTTCCGCAACGGGAGAGGCCACAACAGTGAGAGGCCCGCGTATCGCAAAAAAAAAAAAAATAACCAACCTACTAGAGATGAGCTGTTCATCACTTAATTTGCTAGGATAAATCTAAGCCCTTCAGACCAAAGACATGTTTAATTATGTAATACAAGGTAGTACATGGGTTCATACTTCGGAGGAATTTTAAAAACTCCCTTGACTTATTCACAATCTTTGAGAAGCTACTAAGCCAGAGACAAGAACTAAGCAGTTTCTCTAATTACTAACATCTATCACACATTTTATTGTTTCATTTGAAATAGTATCTCTTCTCGGCATGCTCTCGATGTCAAAGTTCCCTTTCTTAGTACAACGAGATGTTTGGAAAGGGGGAGAAACGTTGCACGCACCGGCTTTGCCCCTGTCACTACCTGCCCAAAGCTGTGTGACAATCCCCGTATTTCCTTGACAGCCTTAACCACATCCTTCTTTTTCTTTCGGCACTTACGTGTGACTAAACTTGTCAAGCTCTTGAACTGAAGTCAAATACTGCTTCAGTTTTTGTATTCTGGAAAATGAGAGGACTGTCGTAGAAGTAAAAGCGGAAACCGTAAAACAAATAAACAACTACTGAATGTTTTCTATGCCACAGAGCACTGAAGAGAAAAAAGGAAATAGCATGACATCTACGTATAGTGGTAGTAACAATGATGGCACCAGAGTTTGCTAGGTGTCTGCCGAGGCTCTCAGCACTTCACTTACATCATCTCATTCATTCCATTGAGCATCCTTAGGAGGTAGGTGCTATTTTAAGCCTCATTTTAAAATTGAGGAAACTGGTGAATCAGGGTGCTGAAAAACTGCCTCAGGTCATACGTCTAGCAAGGAATGCAGCCGCTACACAGAAGTGAGAAGCAGTCTGGCTCTGACAGTAAACAGCTTTACACTGTTGAGAAATACGTTTGTTTATATGGGTCTCGGTTCCTGAGCTTGCACAGAGGAGGTAGTAAATGCTAGAGCAGAGACAGCCTGGGCTTTGTTGCTGGTTGGAGTCTGCTCTCAGGATTCTGGCTACATGTCTGGGTAGGTTTTACAGCTACAGTATCCCTCAATAGCTTTACTGCACAGAAGATGGAGGTACCAACACTTACAGGCACTTTGGGGGATTTGAAAAGTTAACATATTTTAGAAGGCTTACAGGGTTCCTGATACATTGGCTATCAGTAAGTATGAGTTCCTATTCTTTCCTTCTGTCAAATAATAGAAAGATGATATCCAAGGAGTCTTATAATTCTAAAACAATGATTCCAAGACAAGTCCAGGATTTGGACAATTCAGGAATATAACTGATGATAAAATATATAAGTACATGGAAATGCAAATGATTCCAAAATGCAATATTTTAAGAAAAATAATAGAAGAATTATTCAAATTGGATTCAGAGTATGGTAAGAATGCTTTGCGTTTGAAAAAGTTTGGAACTTATGAACTGAAGAGTTTTGGGAATTTTCCAGGAGTAGGGAGACAGGTCAGATATTGAAGGCTGCATAGCCTTTTTAAAGAGGCAAAAATGTGTTCACCATCTCCAAAGTGAGAACACGTACAGAAGAGGCCAGACAGCGCAAGACTTGTTTAAGAGATCGATGTACCCACATTTGATAGGAGCAGAGAGTTAATAATGATGCAGAGTCAGAGAGCAGTAAAGGAAAATTTCAATCAAAGTTGGGATGACTGTAAAAGTCGAGGGAATTTGCTCTTGATTCTGGTGATAAAGGAAGTTAAGCATTCAAGGTTAGACTTCATTGCTTCTTGCATTTTTTCATTTCCTCCTAACTCCTTGATTCTTGTAATATTCAGTTCAGAATCATTCTCTCCTCCAAGATTCCATAGGTCTGCAGCCCGTTGTTCTGTGCATCTCCACTGAACTCTCATAAGCCCCATGCTTCCTTTTATCACAAAACTTACCACACTCGACTATTATTTCCTGGGTATGTGTCCCCTCTTTCGACTGTGAGCTCCTAGAGAACAGAGACCCTCTCTTCTTCATCTATGTGTTTTTTATAAACCATTTAATTTATTTATTTACATATTTATTGGAGTATAATTGCTTTACAATGGTGTGTTAGTTTCTGCTTTATAACAAAGTGAATCACTTATACATATGTTCCCATATCTTTTCCCTCTTGCATCTTCCTCCCTCCCACACTCTCTATCCCACCCCTCCAGGCAGTCACAAAGCACCGAGCTGATCTCTCTGTGCTATGCGGCTGCTTCCCACTAGCTATCTACACTGTTACTGTAGCTTTGTAGTATAGTCTGAAGTCTGGGAGCCTGATTCCTCCAGCTCCGTTTTTCGTTCTCAAGATTGCTTTGGCTATTTGTGGTCTTTTGTGTTTCCATACAAATTGTGAAAGGTTTTGCTCTAGTTCTGTGAAAAGTGCCAGTGGTAGTTTGATAGGGATTGCATTGAACCTGTAGATTGCTTTGGGTAGTAGAGTCATTTTCACAATATTGATTCTT
>NW_020174135.1:4822447-4896831 GCF_003031525.2 Neophocaena asiaeorientalis asiaeorientalis
AAAGGAAATAAAGTAAAATAAAATAAAGTAAGATAAAATATAATAAAGTTATTAAAATAAAAAATAATTAAGAAAAAAATTTTAAAAAACAAGCAAAAAATAACGGACAGATAGAACCCTAGGCCAAATGGTGGAAGCAAAACTATACAGACAAAATCTCACACAGAAACATACACACTCACAAAACATGGTATTCTCTGTACTTCCTGGACTTGATTAACTATTTCCTTTCCAATATTAGGGAAGTTTTCAACTATTATCTCTGCAAATATTTTCTCAGTCCCTTTCTTTTTCTCTCCTTCTTCTGGCACCCCTATAATTAGAATATTGGCGCATTTGATGTTGTCCCAGAGGTCTCTGAGACTGTCCTCAGTAGAGACGGCGTGACGTTGCACTAGCGTGAGGCGCCGTGCGTTCTTCCAGGGGAGTTGTCCCTGGATCCCGGGACCCTGGCAGTGGCGGGCTGCATAGGCTCCGCGGAAGTGGGGTGTGGACAGTGACCTGTGCTCGCACACAGGCTTCTTGGTGGCGGCAGCAGCAGCCTTAGCATCTCATGCCCGTCTCTGGAGCTCCTTTAAGCGGCGCTCTTAATCCCCTCTCCTCGCGCACCAGGAAACAAAGAGGGAAGAAAAAGTCTCTTGCCTCTTCGGCAGCTCCAGACTTTTCCCGGACTCCTCCCGGCTAGCCCTGGCGCACTAACCCCTGCAGGCTGTGTTCAAGCCGCCTGTCCTCTCCCTGCGCTCCGACCGAAGCCGGAGCCTCAGCTCGCAGCCCCGCCCGCCGCGGCGGGTGAGCAGACAAGCCTCTTGGGCTGGTGAGTGCTGGTCGGCCCTGATCCTCTGTGCGGGAATCTCTCCGCTTTTCCCCCCGCACCCCTGTGGCTGTGCTCTCCTCCGCGGCGCCGAAGCTCCCCCCTCCGCCACCCGCAGTCTCCGCCCGCGAAGGGGCTTCCTAGTGTGTGGAAACGGCTCCCCCCCACTGGTGCAGGTCCCGTCCCTATCTTTTGTCTCTGTTTATTCTTTTTTCTTTTGCCCTACCCAGGTACGTGGGGGGGGGTTTCTTGCCTTTGGGAGGTCTGAGGTCTTCTGCCAGCATTCAGTAGGTGTTCTGTAGGAGTTGTTCCACGTGTAGATGTATTTCTGGTGTATCTGTGGGGAGGAAGGTGATCTCCGCGTCTCACTCTTCCGCCATCTCCCCCGGAAGCCTCTGAAGCAGAGTTTTTCACCATTTTAGATTTACAGAAAAATTGAGAAGATAACAGTCCCCACGTACCGCTACACAGAGTTTCCCTTATTGACGTCATGCATTATTATGATACATTTATTAAAATTAACGAACCAGTATCAGTGCATAATTAACTAAAGTCCATAGTTTATTTGGCTTTTCTTAGTTTTGATCTAATGTCCTATTTTTGTTCCAGGACCCTATCAAGGACCCAACATTACATTTTGTTGTCCTGTCTCCTTAATTTCTTCTTCAGTGTGACTGTTTCTCAGACCTTCCTTGTTTTTGATGACCTTGACAGTTTTGAGGTCGGGTATATACCAGGAGCTGGTCAGGTATATTGTAGGGTGTTCCTCTATTGGAATTAGTCTCATGAATAGACTGCTCTTATGGGTTTGGGGGATGAAAAGCACAGAGGTATAAATGCTGGTTTCATCACATCATATCAAGGCTATCGACTGTCAAAATACCTTATCGTTGTTAATATTGACTTGGTCACCTGGCTGAGTTTCTCGGGTTTCTCTACTGCATAGCCCCCCACTCCCAGCCTCACCCCTTCTATACTGTGCTGTATTCTTTGGAAGGAAATCACTGTGCACAGCCTGCACATAAAGAGTAGAGAGTCGGGCTCCTCTTCCTGTTGGGTGGAAAACGTACGTGTATCATTTTGAATTCTTTGGCACCGGAATTCTCCACCAGTTGTTAATTTATTCAGTCATCTGTTTAACGGTAAGTGCTTGTGGTTATTTATTTATATTTGGGGGGGGGTCATAATCCAATGCAATTTTATTATTTTGTTGCTTAAATTGTTCTTGTTTTGACTACTGGGAGCTCTTTCAGTTGACTCTTGTGCCCTTTGACATACTCCCATCCCCCATGGATGTGTGTTTGTGTGCATGTTTGGCCCTTTCTTACTTTCTGACTCTACAAGATGTTGCAAGTTCATGTTATACGTTTCCCATCTCAGTCCTGGAATCGGCCGTTTCTCCAAGGAGTTCTGGTTCCCGTTTTTGGAGAACAGGATTATTAATCAAGATCTGGGAGCTGAAGGTGCTTATTGCTACTGATGCATAATTTCTTTGTGATCATCTCACCTGACTGAGCAAGGATATATTTGTGTGTGTACTAACCCGTGAGTATCCGTACACATTTGTATCTGTGACCATCGGTACCTATATTGAGTGAAACATGAGTTCCCACTGAGGTCTCCAACTCTGATGCATTACCATGTGGATCGTTCTAGCCTCCTCTCCTTGTTTATCTGTGAAGTCCTGCTCCAACAGTGAAAAATCTCTTTGTCCTTACATGTTTAATGCCAGTATGCATTAAACATACAGAATTGTCATAGCAGCATCAGAATTTTGAACCTGTATATCCCCTTGAAAATCACTTTATCAACTAGGAGACAGTGCTTGTACACAGTACGTTTTGCCTTTAGTCTTACAGACTCCACCTATTTCCAAAGTTTCTAGGGTGAGCACCTCACTCCCATCCCTTGGCGTGACGATGTTTCATACATTTGTAATAGCGTTAGATTCTCTTGTCACAGTCCTTCCCAGGATGCCCTAACTGTCCAATGATTTTCTATCTTACATGCTTTTGGTTAAGTTCAGTAGATTTTGGCAAATGTATAATGTCATGTATCTACCATCACAGTGTCATACAGAGTAGTATAAATTCCCTAGAAATCCCCTGTGCTTTACTTATTCATCCTCCCTATCTCCCCACAGACCCCTAGCAACCACTAATCTTTTTACTGTCTCTATGATTTTTGCCTTTTCTGGGATGTCATATAATTGAAATCATACAGTGTATATCCTTTCAAACTGTCCTATTTTATCTATCTATCTATCTATATCTATCTATCTGTCATCATCCTCATATTTCTTCATGTTTTCCATGGCTTCATAACATATGAATAATTGAAATGAACTATTTCAATTATAGTTTATTTATATAATAGAATATGTTTTCATCTACATGGTTATCATGAGAATGTAAGGTGTTAGGAGGCACTTGGGTTTTTATTATTTTTAGTTGCTTGTTTGTCTTGTTTCTGTTTTTGTTACTGAAGATGTGCAGTGCTAGAGTCATGGGCACCTGTAATTCAAGGGTATGAATCAGGGAGTCTGCCCATCACTCAAAAGAACATGCAGAATATATATGTATATATACAGACATGTATGCATGGGGTCTATGTCTTTATTTAATTCAAAGTTATCTTCTTCTAATATCTTATTTATGCTGAAATCACAGTCAAGCTATATTTGACAGTTGTGATAACAAGTTAAATGTCTTATACTCTCAAAAATCTATTATTGAATTAAAAATTTCTGGTATTGATCACTAGAAGAAAGAGCGGCTGCTTATGGTGATTTTGATCTCTGGTTGTTTCAACTTTTATGGTAAAAGCCTTGAATGTGTCCCATCATTGCTGAAATCCACTTATAGAAATAAGTCTGTCTTGATTAACGACATGAAAAAGTCACCCATAAACACCCTTTAGTAAACTGCAAATTATTGTCTATTACAATGTCCAGAAATGTAAGCTTCAGGGAAAGTGACAGTCCTCCCGGAAATTGCATCCCTGGGAGGGTGATTCAGCTGAGCCCAAGCTTTGATCTGAGCACTCCTGTGAATGATGTGCAAGATAGCAATTGCGAGTGAGGAAGTAGGTCAGGTTGCCACTCTGAGAATAGGATGTTTCCACTAACTTCAAATACCTGGTGGACGAAAAAATTATTCTGGGCCCAACCTGCTTATCTTTACATTAATTTCATTCCTTTTCTTTTACAGAAGCACTGACATCTGGGCTCTAGTTAATAATATATCTTTTTAACAGTAAGTTAAACAGAAAGCTTCTTGATCCTAAGATTCGGAGGTGTTCAGAGAGGAGGCTGTTTCTACTAGTACAGAGGTTGTAACAGGCCCGATGCTGTGCACATGTCCCTGGGGGACTACCAGGCCACTGTCAAAGCGATCTGGGGGCCTCTCCACAAGCTTTCACTTTGCATCCCTCCTGGGCATGGCGCCGCTTATATTCTCCTTCATTCTCTGGCCCTTGTATATAAGCTTTCTTATTTCCGTAACTTGTAGTGGCTTTTTCTTCCTGTATTGCTCAGAGTGATGTCCTAAGATTAAAATTCTTTTTTTTCAAAATAGTTGAGGATTTATATGCGCATTTGTAGACTGTTATGTTTGTATATATATTTACTTTACCTAAGAGCAGAAAAAAAAGTAACACTCAAATTACACATTGAGTGCTTTTTTTTTTTTCTTGAATTTGCACTCAGGTGAAAAAACTTTAAAATGCCATAGATTTTATGTTGTTTTATATGTAATGTAAACACTTCCCATGTAAATCAAAATTATAGAAGAGTAATCAAATATTCTTACCTGATACAGAGTAAATACCCCCTGGTGCATTTATGGTCATTACAAAGTGCATAAACCGAGTAGGATATAGAAATAAGTATCACTAATAGTTCACAATTCATAGCCATCTGAATACATCTATTGCAAACTGTTTGCAAGGCAGAAAGTTTGAAAAATCATATTTTTTGCTCTTATTCAGACATGGGTCTGGAAGAAAATCTTACCGTGATTAATACTGATTTTGTCTTGAAATTTCTTTCATCTGTCCAAACAACACTCAAATTCAAGATTTAAACATACATGGCTCTACTGTTCAGTTTGCATATTTAAGAAACAGTTAATTGAGGTTGCTACTTGGGTTTTTACTTAGCAGTTCTTGTGATCCAACCTGTCAGAGGAGAGTATGAGTGCCATCAACATGTTGAGAAAGATTTAATTTCCAGCTATCAAAGTTGCAGTAGAATCTGTCCTTCAGTGTCTATACTGAGCATGCCCTGCGCGTGTTCTTTTGCTATTTGACAGTATTTGTCACTTTCGAGGCTGCCATCTCTCATGAGTCAACTAGACTTGCTCTTATCACTCAGAACTCATTTTACAAACAGGATAGGATGGAAGGTGAAAAAAATTTTTTTTCCAGAAGTAACCAGAAACTTGTGCATTATTATCTATTTCTTTTGACCGTAGATGGGTACTTTTCCTTTACGTGTATGTAAAACTGGGGAAGAGTTACCACATCTTGATGGTCCTGTGGGTGGGGAGGTCGTCACAGTTTCACCTTCACCTCTCTTAGGGTTACTCTCAATACCTTTGGAGTAAAATACATTAAACTTTGTGATGTTCGTGTATTTAAAGATCAATTAATGGCTCATTCAGGGATAATATTCTAGACTTTGCAACTCTGAGGTTGGTGAATGTGGAAATGTCCAATTACAAGGCATTATTAAGCTATAGATTATTAAGTCTCTACTTCTCTATAATGCAAGAGTAACTGTAAAAAAGCATTTGAGAAGTGGATCTTCTCTATTAATAATACATTTTTAAAGCCACTTCTTTATGCTATTAATTTCAGATTTCTTGACACAGCAATTCTATTATCGTGGTGTTTCTGATAGCTCTAGTTCGTCTCTAGGAATATCCAGTTAGTATTCCAAAAATTAAAGATTCTTGACGTTCTACAGAAAATATTATTTACTAGAATTGAGACTGACATCTGACATTTTTAGCACGATATCTGCATTTCTGAGCAGTTATAGCTTTTATGATTTACGTTGGAAATAAACTGATCCATCGGAAGTGGTGACACATCTGTAAGTAATCTGTCATGCAGAAAATTATATATAAATGCATGCTTTCTCAATATAGTGTTACTCAATTCCCAGAGTAAGTAAGAAGACTGAGGCAACTTTATATTTCTCACTTAAATACATAGATTTACATGATTGATATAATCAATCATTGTTTCTCCTCTCTTGAAATAAACATGTTAGGTAGCAAACTACTTAAAACACAAAAAGCAGTAGAATATTTCCTTTCTTTAATGTTATGAACTGGAGAGAAAAGTAATTTGTCCAGCACAGTACGAATAACAAACACAGAGAATATTAAAACTCTTGGTTTCATGTATGTTGTTAAGAAGCAAGTGCAATTCATTTTGTACTCTTGCAATGTTTCAACAAAATATTACTTCACTGAGAATAACAACTGCTAAAATTTAAGCTTCACGAATAGCTATCTTTGATTGGATAGCTCCCGTACACCTATACACTCAAACTGGAGTAGCAAAACAATTAAATTCTTAGACTTTGTAATGGATTACCAATCTGGTTGATTTCTTTGTGGTTGCATAAATTGTGATGGGTATCACCTGTATCCTAATTTCTCAGAAATATCATGTATGTGGGCAGAAATCTATAAGAAAAATGACTAACCTTTGGAAAAAATGTTTTAAGGTATGGTTACAATTTTATGCACACATCAGATCTCACAGACCTAATATGTGGATATATATGTTAAAGCATTACCAAGGGCATGAGATCTGGAATCAGAATCCCAGCTCCTCCATTAATAGATGTGACCATAAACTAGTTATCTGTACTTTCTGTATCTCTGTTTTCTATTTTATAAAAGAGGGCAAATGATAGTATCTATCTCACAGGGTTGTTGGGAAGATTCGATGACTTAATAAATATACAACATTTTGAAGAATGATTGGCACATAAGTGTTTTGTAATTGCTAATTACCATTATCTCATTTAACTTTATCAAAACCCTATGAGTTAGTAATTACGCTTTTCCATTTTTTGAGGTGAAAATCTCCTGAGATTTAGCAATTTTAATTAAGTTGCTCAAGGTCACACATCTTGTAAGTATTTTAGCCTGAGTTATACCCCAGACTTTATGATCAAAGTCCATGGATTTTATTTCTACGCTATAATTTCTCAATCCATATGCATTTCTCATCTCCCTTTTCATTATCCTCATGTTTCTCTAAAATTTCCACCACTGATAACATTATGGCACAGATCAGAACTTACCTATATACTGCTTTATAAACACTAATTCCCATGTGTTTTAATTTTATTTGTCTGATCGATTAGAATCTCATCAAAGAAATGGACTATGCTTTAAACAATAAGATTCCTCCAGAGTCTGTACTATTGTTCTGAGGGAGTATTATCTGCTTAATAAATAGGATTTGATTGGAGCAATTCTGGAAGGACATGCTAAAAAATGTGCACAGATTCAATTACAAATTTCTGTAGAAATTTTCTGAAATGTTGGCAATATATTCAGCAAAATAGTTTCCCTCAATCAGCAGTCATACCGTTCCTGAAAGTTCTTGATGCATAGGTTAAAGGTTGAATAGAGGATTCCTGCATAGTGCTAACAAGAGGAAAATGTCCACCGGGCCAAAAGAAAAAGCATGTGGATAATTCCACCTGACCAAAAGGCATGTGTAATAATTTAACTGTGCAGTACAAATGGCATTCAAAATCTGCATTCTCTTTAGTTGCCAAGTCTAAACTGGCTTCACAAAATTAGAGTTACTTGTAGTGATTCTGAATTATAAAAAAATGTAGTCTGCAAAGAACATCTGTGGTCTAACCTCTAGTATAATAAATGTGGAATGTGTTTATTTAGGGTAATCTAGAATAAAATGTAATTGCTTGAGTTAGTGAGCTGTGAGCTTGCATATAAAGGGGATAGACATTTACCTGGTCTCAGGCAGCTGAATACTTATTAAATCATATTTTGCATTATAGTGGCAATAAATCAAAGACTGGTGGGACTCAAGCGTCACGTGTAAATGGCTTAGTGGCAGTAACCTATAACTTGATCCCTTTCTTAAACTTTGGGTAGGTGTCTATATTCAACAACACTTGTAACGACTGTGATGAATGCCAGGGTAAGAGAAAATGGAAATGTAACTTGAACACAGATGTTTCTAATAGCACGTGCTATATCTTCTTTATAAGAAATATTTTAATAAGGCTATGCACAAATATAATTGTGATAAAATATGATTACTAACATATGTGCTTCTTCTGCATTAATTTATATACATATATTAAACATGATCTATTTCCCAAAGCTCCCTTTTGCAGATAGATAAGATATTGAAGTTTATGTAAACAATGTCATTTATGTTTCAGCTTGAAAATAAAAGAAATTTTAAAAAGCTGTGATCTGGGGGCTTCCCTGGTGGTGCAGTGGTTGAGAGCCCGCCTGCCGATGCAGGGGACACGGGTTCGTGCCCCGGTCCGGGAAGATCCCACATGCCGTGGAGCGGCTGGGCCCGTGAGCCATGGCCGCTGAGTCTGCGCGTCCGGAGCCTGTGCTCCGCAACGGGAGAGGCCACAGCAGTGAGAGGCCCGCGTACAGAAAAAAAAAAAAAAGCTATGATTTGAATTATAGTGTGTGTTCACTCACTACAACGTGTAAAGCTCTTAACCGATAAAGTACTTTTTTCTCCACCAACAAGGTTTAATATTATAAAATACTTCCAATACTGAACTACCTCTTACAAGAGACAGTAAATCTCACTAACCAGAATTTTACAACACTAAATTCAGCCATTAGCAGTGTTTTATGGGCTAGTAAAATGTTTAAAATGGACTCTGCTAGCCAAATGTGGTCCATACGGAGACACATTCTTTTCTTACCTAAATCTTAGCACTTCTCCCTTGAAACAAAAATCATATATTCATAATCATTTTTTAATAATACACTATTCTGTGACACAGCCTCTTCAGATATGTTGTAATATATACTTTTCTTCTAACAATTTTGAGGTTACTATATTTATTTAAGATAATTTAGTGACTAGATATTTTGAAATTTATTTTACTAATTTATTTTTGGCTGAGTTGGGTCTTTGCTGCTGCGCGCGGGCTTTCTCCAGTTGTGGCGAGCGGGGGCCACTCCTCCTTGTGGTGCACAGACCTCTCATTGCGGTGGCCTCTCTTGTTGTGGAGCATGGGCTCTAAGCACGTGGGCTCAGTAGTTGTGGCGCGCAGGCTCAGTAGTTGTGGCTCGTGGGCTCCAGAGTGCAGGCTCAGTAGTTGTGGCACACAGGCTTAGTTGCTCCATGCCATGTGGGATCTTCCCGGACCAGGGATCGAACCCGTGTCCCTTGCATTGGCAGACGGACTCTCAACCACTGCACCACCAGGGAAGCCCTAGTGACTAGATTTGACAGCACAAATTTGTTTGACTAGAGATCAGTGTTTAATTTAACTTGCTATGTAAATATGAACTGAAATTTCATTGAAAATACTTATTCATTGGTGCCATGACTATCAAAAAAAGGAAGTTGTGGTGGCAAATGAGAATGACAAATTATTAAAACAGAAATTTTAAAAAGAGCAACAATAAATAAGAGAGAAGCTTCGCAAACATTCTGGCTTGGAAAAAGGTCAAAGGTCAAAGTTGAAAAGGGTAAGATTAAGATGGTATTTGGACAGGGGGTATAGAAATATCTAAGTCCATTTTTTCTGTAGCTCAATGTTAGGTTGTTGTTTTTTTTTTTTGATGAGTTTTTTTTACATCAAATTTACATCACATGCGAACTCTCCCACTCTCACCTAGCATGAAACCACTGGCTTTTATGTTCTTCACGAACAGGTTGTAAAATCTTCCCACGAAAGATGTATGCTGCTCATCGTTGCTCTTCCCAAGCCACATAAAGATGATGACTTTCCATCATAGCACAGAAACTCTATATCACCCCTAGTTCAGCCTCTGAACCTACCCACCTGGCAGACTTCTCGTCGTCTCCTGTATCCTGAATCTTTTCTAAGAAGGTCTCTCTCTATTCCACCTTAACGGAGTCCTCTCTTTCCCTGCAGATATCAAATTTCCTCTACCTCTTTAAAATCTCATTGTTGTATGTCCCATGTTCCTGAGGGTCACTGTCCTTTTTAGTTCACATTTTAAAAAATCAAGCTTTATTGGAGTATAGCTGCGGTTCACACTTTTGATTCCATATTATTGTCACTTTACCACCTTATAAAAAGGCATAATGATCCTACAGCGGGGCAGAAATTACTTTTCTAGTGCTACCGTAACCAGGTACCACAAATTTAGCAGTGTAAAACAATACCCATTTATTGTCTCATAATTCTGGAGGTCAGGAGTATCAGAAGTCTGGTGACCTCAGCTGAGTACTCTGCTTAGTGTATCAGAAGGCCCAAATCAGGGGTCCATTGGCCTGGGCTCTCATTTGGAGGCCTGGGGAGAATGTGTTTCCAGCATCATTCAGCTAATAGAATCTAGTCCCTCGGGTATGAGGCCCCCATTTACATGCTGGCTGTCAGCATAGTGTCACCCTCAGACCCTAAAGACTGCCCACACTCCTTGACATGTAGCCTCCTCCTTCTTCAAAGTTGGTGATGGTGTATGGAATCCCCCTTGAGCTTTGCGTTTCTCAGAGCCTTCCATTTTTAAGGGCTCATGTGATTACTGGGGCCCACCTGGAAAATCCTTAAAGTCCACTGATGTGTAACTTTAACCACCTACACAAAGTCTCTTTTGCCATATAAGGTAAAATATTCATAATTCTGTGGATTGGATAAGGGGTAGATTTGCCATATGCCTGTGACCATTCTCATTCACTAACTTTTTCATTGTTTTCACTCATTAATTCAAGACTTTGACACCCATATCACACTCTGCTTTGCCAAGTCTGGGTGATTTCAAGGTCCAGGAGAATGCTATCTCTGTACCTTGGGAAATCTATGCACCTGCCTCTTAATTTTGCTGTGAACCTAAATCTTCTCAAAAAATTAAAGTTTTTATTAAAAATATGATTAAGAGGAGTAAATTGTCTAATCCCATCTGTATAGACAGGATTACAAGTGATACCTAAAGTTTTGCTTTGTTTGTTTGGTTTACTAACATTCATTTAAAAATATAAAAAAGGGACTTCCCTGGTGGCGCAGTGGTTGAGAATCCGCCTGCCAATGCAGGGGACACGGGTTCGATCCCTCGTCTGGGAAGATCCCACATGCCGCGGAGCAACTAAGCCCATGTACCACAACTACTGAGCCTGTGCTCTAGAGCCCACGAGCCACAACTGCTGAGCCCACATGCCACGACTAATGAAGCCTGTGTGCCTAGAGCCCATGCTCTGCAACAAGAGAAGCCACCGCAGCAAAGAGTAGCCCCTGCTAGCCGCAACTAGAGAAAGCCCGCACACAGCAACGAAGACCCAACGCAGCCAAAAAAAAAAAAAAGATAAATAAATAAATAAATACACATTTATTAAAAAAAAATTTTTTTAATGTCTACAAGACTTTACAATTAAAACATAAATATAAATTGAAAACTTTCATTTAGAATATTGTGGTATAAAAACCAAATGGAATAAGAGGGGAAAAGTCTTGACCAAGGTATCAGAATATATTAAAAACAAACCAAAAAACAAAAACCTGCTCTTGAGAGGTAAGCACTTTAGCTCAGGAATATCCAGCAAATCTCTTGCTCATTTATTTTCAAGGTCCTGGGCTGATGGGATAAGTAATTTTCATACCTGGGTAACAGTAGCTGGAAACAACAGCATGCCAGGGGATTTAAAAATGCCTGCCTATTGTACGTAAACGTCCCTGCTCAAGTTGCCTCTGTTTTCTTTAAAAGAAAGGAATAAAAATCTCAAAATCTTTCACCAAACTCAAATAAGAGAATAGTGACTTACATATGAAATTTTTCGTTCACTTCCATCACATCCTCCTTTTGTAAAACGTTTGAGGAATGAGCGTGTGTTTCAGACTCTCACTTTAGGACTGTTCACTCACAGGGTTTTACTTAAAATTCGATTTGGGTGCATCTGGTATCGCAGAAGTAAAAGAGCTTCTCTTCAGTTGCAAGGGAAAACACATTGATCATATGCTTCTACCCTGCTGGAAAGCTGAATGTTTTTCCCTTTTATTAAGTAGGAACGCAATGAGCAGGACCATCAGGGCACAACTTATGGTCGTGAACCACAGGACTTGGCAACCGTAGCCCCTCATGGATTTTGGAGCACTTATGCTCCCTGGATAAATGAAAACGGAAAACCATCTAACTTGCCAATTGGTACACCAAATACCCATAAAATGCTACCCCAAGGGTGGTCATGCCTTAAGTCCCATATGCTCCAGCATCTGTTGTAGCTTATCTTCCAACCTCCAGGGTAAACATAGCAACTTGTTACTTGGGTCACATGAGCGAGTTGTCAAACTTTTCCTCTGCCTTAGTATTTCACAAAACTAAAGAAACAAAACAGATGAAAGAGAAAATGGAAAGGCCTAAAGAGAATATTATCATCCTTACCCTGGTATCACTAAATGGGAGGAGGACATTACTCAGCTTGAGAAAGAATGGTCTACTTTGCAAGTGGAGTTTTTGCATCAGCTGATGTAGGAAACAGTGTGGCTTTAATATAATTTTTCTAATTAACATTAGGGAAGATACTTTATTTGATTAATAAATTAGAAGAATGGTGGAGGGAAAATGTCTGAGGGAGGAATTAAGAAGATACACATTGGTGTGTTTTGCTTTCTTCTAAGTGTGTTCATTGCGGGGTAGGTCATAAAAATTTTATTCCCTAGTTTTCCCAGAGTAAAGTTTCTCTCTCCTCTTAACCTTACGATAGCACTAATATCAGATTTCATTGACAACTTTCCAGGAAGAGACTTTTGGTGACAGGGTTTTGTTTCTTCTCATTGATATAAAGCGTGGAAAATTTCAAATACAGTCCATATACTTATGGCACATAGCATTCTGGTAGCACACATCTTAGAATATAAAGGGGAATACGAGTTAATGAACTCTCCAAACACTGGGTCTGGACAAAGAAGACAGACAGGATAGCAAGTGTAAGTGTATCTACAGCAGTTGTGAAAATGTGTCTACAGGATGCTACAGGTCTGGTGGCCAGATGCTTCCAGCGTCCATTTGCCAGGCATCCCGCAGCTATTTTTATTGCCTCATTTGGCAATTTCCTCCCATCTTCTGCAGCTCTTTCCTCCCTGATTTCCGTGACACTGGGCTCCCCTAGCCCTTTCTGACCCTTTCAGACACTCCCTCTGTCCTTTTTGCCTTATCCTTGTCTTCCTCCCACCCTCTGGACGTTGGTGTTCTCTGTAGATGACTCATTTTGGTCCTTTAGATTCTTTCATTCATTCACGAGTCGACTTCAGGGTGCCTTAGGCACCCCACGTCTGACTGGTGTAAAATGGAACTCACTCTTTGCTCTGTCCT
This sequence comes from Neophocaena asiaeorientalis asiaeorientalis, assembly GCF_003031525.2. Classification (NCBI taxonomy): domain Eukaryota; kingdom Metazoa; phylum Chordata; class Mammalia; order Artiodactyla; family Phocoenidae; genus Neophocaena; species Neophocaena asiaeorientalis. The sequence goes on from NW_020174135.1 coordinate 4,835,786, forward strand.
TTCTCACTCAACCCAGACTTACTCCTTCTGGCGGAAGAAATTCATAGTGGCCCCTTCATCAAGCCGATCATTGACATTGAAAACATTGGCACCATCCTAGACTTTTCCTCCTCACTTGTCTCCCCTGAATTGATGATTACAAAGTTGTGCTACATCTACATCCTGCGTATTTCTGAGCACCATGCCCTCCTCTTCAACTTCATTGCTCTTGCCTAAGACCAGTTCTTCTCTTATTAGGCTCTTCCATCCGACACCCCTGCCGCTAATATATATTCATAATCCTTGACATTTAAGTAATGTTTGTTAAATACAGATGGACTCATCCAGCCACTCTTTCTGTAATTTTTATTATATCCTGTTGTTTTTGAGTTAGATTCCAATGTTCTCAGTGTGAGCTCTGTGGGATCTTTGTCATCTGCCCCTATCCAATAGTAATAGTTATCTACTACTGTATAAAATATTATACCAAAGATCAGCAGATTAAAGCAACAGACCTGCTCCCAGTTTCTGTGGCAAGAATCCAGTCACAGCTCAGCTGGTGCCTCTGGCACCACAAAGTTGCAGTCAAGTTTCTACCAGCGCGGAGTCATCTTAGAGACCTCAGATCCTCACTAGCTCTTGAGCAGATACCAATAGTTTCTGCCACTTTGGCCTCGTTAAGACTACTCACAAAATGACAGCTTCTTCCCTGAGAATTAAGGCTCTAAGAAAGAACGAGAAAGGACAAGCAAGATGGAAGTCAGGGTATGTTTGGATCCCAATCTCAGGAATGACACACTGTCACTTTTGCCATATTCTACCTGTTAGAGAAGAGTCACTAGGTCTGACCACCATAAGGAGGAGGGGGTCAAAAAGGCATTAACACCAGCAGGGTTATCTTAGAGGCCACCCACCACATTCACAGCCTGGCATAATCTCTTTAACTCCCTCTGTTCCCTGGCTTTTGTACATAGATATTTAAACATACTCCATCGTTTTTCTTGAATCTGCTTTTGTACATACTGTTTCTTTTTTTCTGAAACATGTTTCTTTCCCTAGACAGATTGAGCAACACACATTCACACTTCAAATTCAGTGCAAGATCCTCCATAAGCTCTTCCCTGAACTCTCATTGTATGTCTACTGCTCCTTTGTGGTCCTCTATTACTGTATGTGTTATACTATACTGAATTTTTTACTTTCTACATTTTCCATTAGACGGTGAGGTCCTCGAAAATATGGGCTCTGTTACATTCAGTGCTCCTTGAATAAACATCAATAAATTATAAAATAAACTGAATAGTTTAATGGACCACCCTAGCTACGCTATCATTTTCATGGTTTTTTGTATCCAATTTATGTCGTATCATTGTAATATAGTCAATTCTATGAAAATAAGACATACACAAGTGAAAAGATAAATTCAGTAAATTATTACTACCTTTTATGTCTTGTGTTGATTATTGGGCAAAAAATACAGTGTAAATCATGGTCTCTTCAAGGAGCTCAGCTTTATCATGTTTAGTTATGCCTGTTGGATGAGTCTCCGAATTTTTCAGCCTTATAACAGCAATATTGATACCTACTTCAGAGAGCTGCTGTAAGCATTTTTAGTCCTCTTCTTAATATAATATTCTTCAGTGTTATTTTAGATAATCAATCATTGTACTGTGAAGGATCCTATAAATCTTCTTCAACCCATTTTATTCTCTTCTGCTGAATGCAAAATTAAATGTGGTATGATTTTCAGCAATGAAAGGAGTGTAAAAATGAGAATATTATTTTCCCTGACACAATAAATAGATTTATTTTTGTGGCATAGTAGTGGTAAAAAAATGTGATTAAAGATAACATGATTTAATATAAAACACTTAAAAATGTAATAAAATGTAATTTAACTTACCGCTTGGCTCAAAAATGACAAATAGTTTCTTAGTAATTTCTATTTAAAGTAATGATTTAAAATTTTTTAGACATTTCAGAGACACATAATTGAGTATACAATCATTTATTTAGTGGTTTATTTATAGAGCAGAATGTAAATGATATCAATGATCTTGACATTGAAAAAGTAAAGTTATAAAGGGGAAAATATTGGGGTGGGCAGTGTTAGAAAGATGTAGTAAGTCATAGTATCTTTATTTGACACAGTGGGGAGACAAGAAATAACTAAAGCTGAAAGTGACATGGAAGATCATGCATCCAATTTAAAAAGTGTAAAATAATAATAGTACCCACTGGGGGAAAGGAATGAGGGAAGGTAGAAATTATTTGAATGAGCCAAATGCTAATCTTTCAACGACAGCCATCAGTAGATGTTGTATAAAGCTGAAAAGCAAGTGACATTGTAAAGAATATGTAAAGTCACGGCAGTTACTACCCAGAACCACCAAACATCAAAAACATTATACTTGGTAGCTCCTGCAGACAGAAGTGAGGGTGCTCAAGAATAGAGCAGATGGCCGTGTAGTCCATTCTCGATCTTTTAATTGTTTATACTGTGCTCTGATGAAATGAGTAAAAGGTAGCACCCCTCACTCTCCAAAATTGACTGTCTCCATTATAATATTTCTTTCTAATCACCTGGAGTATAAAAAAGTCAGCCCTTTTTCTTGGAAGACACAAAAACAGCGATTCTTCAAGATAAGCATTTCTATCTGTATATTATGACATCAGTTAAGAAAAAAAATCTGAGTGGATTGAAATCGATAGATTACTTAACCTTTTTGAGCTTGTGTGCTTATGTAAATTGCAGTTAATATCGATTGCACAGGGTACTGTAAAGATTAATTGCGATAATTTAAATAAACTGCCCTTACATAATAACCATTCACAAAACACTAGTTTTCTGATATTCTTGCTTCACTGATTGATTTTGAGAAGGCAAGTTAGATCCGCTATGATGTGAGTGTGGTAAGGTTAGAAGGTGTCAAGTCCATCGATAGCTGAGAGTCATCAGCTATTTTACGACTAGGATGATGTACACTGCTATTCCTTATTTAATATAAAATTCCCTCAAAATTTGATAATAATTTTAACTAGGTCACCCTCACAGATATAATGTTCCTTTTTTTATTGTGTGTGTGTATATATATATATATATATATACATATATATATTTTTTTAATTTTAATTTTTTCCATTGACTAGCTTGAATTTTTTAGAGTAGCTGATGTAGGTCAGAGTTTGGTGAATTCTCCTTACCACAAATCAAATTGCATCTTTATCACTTTCGCTGATGTGACACTCTTTAAGGGTGTTCGCTTCTCTGTTAGGTGAATGAACAAGATGTTTTTCTGAATTTTGTAAAAATTAACTCCTTTGGGGGCTTCCCTGGTGGCGCAGTGGTTGAGAGTCCGCCTGCCGGTGCAGGGGACGCGGGTTCGTGCCCCGGTCCGGGAGGATCCCACATGCCGCGGAGCGGCTGGGCCCGTGAGCCATGGCCGCTGGGCCTGCGCGTCCGGAGCCTGTGCTCTGCATCGGGAGAGGCCACGGCGGTGAGAGGCCCGCATACCGCAAAAAAAAAAAAAAAAAAAAAAAAAAAAATTAACTCCTTTGAGTCTATGAACCTCTTTTTAGCATATGTGCCAGAAAGCATTTAATTTGGCTAATACTTCCATACTATATATTATTATATGGTACTCAACAAAATATACTTCTTTTGTGACTCTGTACGTTTTTAACTACACAGCTTCATTCAGCCTTATCCCCTCATTAAATTTCAGTTAGGATTTTATGTACTAATAAACAGGATCATTAGTATCTATTTTATCAGAGCGTTGCCCAGAATACTTCCATGTAATGTAAGGAATCCAAATATATTCTTTATGTTAAAATGCATAATAAATATTCAACCCTTATTACTCAGTGTTAATTGTAGGGGTGAAAAGTAGTGTGTGCCATGGTTAGAGTTATTCAAATGAAGATATTACAGCACCTGTTAAATTTTATTATTTGTATTTCACACATACAAATGTTTCAGCGCTGAAGCAATTAAGTGGTAGAGCTGGGCTGTCACGTCTTTGTAGAAAGTTTTAGACATCCTCGTTGATCAAAACTGTATGAAAATAAAAACAGATACACATAATCACTAACAACAATGCAAAACTTAATTTGACTGAATTTTATGGACTCATTATTATACACCTATGTCATGTAATAAATGGTGCAAATACAAGTGTTTTCACCCCATTTGTGACTTATCTTTTCCTTCTTTTAACAGTGTGTTTAAAAGAGTAAAAGACTTTAAATTAAGTCAATGTAGTTGTATTTATCTCCAAACATATTCAGCTTTTCAAGTGTAGGCATAGATGAAGCAAATTTGGTTTTTACCAGATATGTGGTTTTGCCCCAGAGTAAGATGAGGGTAGGAGAAAGCAGCAGGGTTGGTGGCACATACACTGTAATGATTACAATGCTTGACCTTGAAATTGAAGGAGGCTAAAGAGGAGCAAAAGTATATAGATGGGGGTGAGGGATGATCCAGAGGTGGTAGGATAAGTGATCGTGGATTCTGCTTGGGATGCAGGGTTTTGGGAATCAGAGTATTAGAAGGCATGAGCTGGAAAAATAGGAGGTTGTGGTTGGAAGGAAGGTATTTGAAATGATCGTTTTGATAGGGTGCTTAGTTGTTTTTTTTAATGTTTTATTTATTTTTATTTTATTTATTTATTTTTGGCTGCGTTGGGTCTTTGTTGCTGCGCATGGGCTTTCTCTGGTTGCGGCAAGCGGGGGCTACTCTTTGTTGCAGTGCGCGGGCTTCTCATTGCAGTGGCTTCTCTTGTTGTGGAACACGGGCTCTAAGTGTGCAGGCTTCAGTAGTTGTGGCACACGGGCTCAGTAGTTGTGGCATGTGGGCTCTAGAGTGCAGGCTCAGCAGTTGTGGCACACGGGCTTAGTTGCTCCACGGCATGTGGGATCTTCCCGGACTAGGGCTCGAACCAGTGTCCCCTGCACTGGCAGGCGGATTCTCAACCACTGCGCCACCAGGGAAGCCCGGGTGTTCAGTTTTTAATGATGACAAATTCCAGGGAATGACCCTGGAATCAGTGACTGAAGAAGAGAAGGTCAAATAACTGACGTGTAAGGACATGGGAGGCACCATGTATGCAGAAATTAATTGACTTACTAACTCTGGGTTTATGGTCTCTTTTCCTGTTTTCCAGGAATTTTGGTGAGACTCAAGATTACTTTTTCCACTCTTGAGCTGGGTTGAAACATGCATAGATTGGTTAGAATTCACATTTCCCTGTATAACTATGTAAATTGCATTTGGTCCCATTGTCTCTTTACTAGGAAAACAACATAAAATCTTATTTTTACAGGAGTGAGGGCAAGTTAACTTCACATTGTTCCAGGCGTTCATTAGGTGCAGTGAAGTCCTGTAGAGCTGGAATCTTCTCCTGATCTGCTCTGAGAAAGTGGAATCCAACATACTCAATGTGACCATAATTCCTTACACCGTTTTACTTATGAGGATTCCACCTCCAGAATGTTACTTTTTTGAAGTTTCTGGGTGTTAATGATTTTAGAAATATGGGGGATGAGGAGAATTTACATGGAAATTAGGATTTACTGTTATCTGGAGTACTTTTCCTTAATTGTGAAAGTGATCCTGAATGAAACATGTTAACATTTTAGGAGAAATTGGGACTGTTTAGGTGAAGAAGATGGGAAGATGCTGCCGATGTCTAACCGTATGAAAGATTCAATTGCAAGGGTGCCATGTTTTTGCTGCAGATTTGTTGTTAAGTCCTGGAAAAGAAATGTCCCCAAACTGAAACCTTCCAGGAAGCTTTCTTTCCTTGACAATTAGGATGGAGTTTGCAATGCCGAAATGACCAAAATTTAGCAGAGCTGCTGATGTTAGGAAATAGACATCTTAAGGCTTCATTTTTGGTTGAATACATTGAATGGTGCTACCTGTATATGGGCTGAACAATTAATTATATGAAAACAACTTTAAGAAAGCACTTGGAAATTCTATTTCTTAGTACTTTAGCCATATCAAAAATCCATCCCATATCATAGATTTATAATTTTCTAAAAAGATACTTTTTTATGTCTTTCAGTGGGATATTATGAGATACATTCAATGTAAGATTTATTATTTTCCTAGAACTTGGAAGAAATTCCAAGGTATTATTGCCAGTCTAAAAAATAACTCTTACTAAATTTGTTTTTGCTACGTTCATAACCTGTAGTAATAATTTATCAGGTTTGCTTGTGCTTTGTCAATTTTAATTAATGCAATTGTTTAATTTTCTGCTCTGTTGAAGTGGCAAAGTCTCAAATATTATATATTCAGTTTGGGAAAATATATCTAGTTTTCAGCATATTTTCTCCTGTTTGTTTTGTGAAAATTGAACCAAGAGCCTCTGAAATGCGGAACTTCTTAGCCGTATCCTTTTAATAGTGCTGGAGAGATCCTCATGTACTACATCTATGTATTTCCCTTGTCAAATATTATCTTTAAATGTGGTTATCATAAGAAAACAAGAGGAAATATCAATTGCTTTATGTTTTTATTATAACCTGGCTATGAGTGAGGTTGTTTGTAATACAGACTCTCTATAATACGGGTCAAAATCAGACTTTATCACTTAAAATAACCGATTTCATTAAAACAATGGAAAGAAACAAACTGAAAAGTTCACTGTACATATTTTCTTTTCAAGATTTTGTTAACGAGGTGTAACTAAACTTAGGAACATCAGAAAATGTTTCTCTAAATGTTACATGTTAGTTTTCGAAAGGATTTTTGGAATTTGCTCTATCATTTACACCTTGCCAAACTTGTTTTATTTTATAAATGCTTCATTTAAAGGTCAATTATAAATTTTAGTTGTCTGCCTCCTGTCTTAAATAAAATGAAGTAACAAATATCTGAACATGTTGCCAGTTTTTCTAAGAAGTTAATGTTCAAATTTAATACCAGTAATTCTTTATTTTCTAAAGTTAAATATACGTACTTTTTTCATTTTTGTACATAAATCTGAAACTATCTGTCTTCCTTTTAAAAGGAAATTGTGTTTGTTCTAGATATTTTCATCAAGTCCTAAGGTATTCTACTTTGTGTTTATTAGAGTATAGATATATTTGGAAAAAAATCAAGAAATAATTTTTAACGAGGCCAAAATTTTATCTCTAAAAGACAACAACTTGTACGTGGTATATGTCACAGGTATGTCCCAAGTATTAATCACACAGGACCTAAAATGGAAGCTAAAGTACATCAACATCCATCACTAACATACCAATTCTGTTTTTTTTTTTAAAGAAGATGTTGGGGGGTAGGAGTTTATTAATTTATTTATTTTTGCTGTGTTGGGTCTTCATTTCTGTGCGAGGGCTTTCTCTAGTTGTGGCAAGCGGGGGCCACTCTTCATCGTGGTGCGCGGGCCTCTCACTATCGCAGCCTCTCTTTTTGCGGAGCACAGGCTCCAGACGCACAGGCTCAGTAGTTGTGGCTCACGGGCCTAGTTGCTCTGCGGCATGTGGGATACTCCCAGACCAGGGCTCGGACCCGTGTCCCCTGCATTAGCAGGCAGATTCTCAACCACTGCGCCACCAGGGAAGCCCTAACATACCAGTTCTTGATAATGAATTTATCTAAATTGTATTTGAAGCTAAAAGTATTTAAATAATACCATTCAACAGAGTAATATTTGTGAAAGTTAATACATGATATATAAAGATGAGTTTTTAATTTTAATTTTTCTAAACTGTTAATTTCAAAATTAACTTCCTGGGATTTATTAAAGAAAACAACATTAATTATGCCCTTTGTGGTTTTAAATACTGATCATCATCCCCTAAAGGAGTCTGAAAAAATTTTTCGTTTACTTAGTCTTTTTTGTATTAGCAATCTCGTATCATGTTTGGATCAGTTTGGTATTTATTCACTTTATAAAACTTGCCATATCATTTTCTGATGTTACTTATATACAGCATTTCAAATTCATTTATATCATGACTTTGTACATACCTTCCTAAAATATTTTCTATTTTACCTATAGCACCCTCCCTTACAATGTCCAAAACATTATCCTCAGTTTCATACTGAGTAGTTGCTTTTAAGAAAACATTATACAATGACATTCTTTTACTGAGTAACTGGTGGCATGAAATTCTTATTTCAAATTACATGGGTTTTTTATAGTATGTGTGGCTAAACTGTTAATTTTATGCATTTTAATGAAATTTTACCACATTTTTAAGTTAACTTGGCTTTATTAAGAGAAAAGCTTTATTTCCTCTGTCAAATTAAGACTTTCCACTATCAGTCCCCTCTTATGAAATACTTACATACACACACATGTTTCATGTTTAAGCATTTATAAATGTTTAACTGTACAGTATGACACTGGTTCTGGGTGGACTCATATCTATCTTGAGAACAGTCCCTTTTTTTCATTTTTCCGCCAAAAGAATATGTATTAAACCCACACCATGCAAAGAAATTCATTCTCCACAGATGACATATGTTTGTGGATATATGTAAAGTTTCTGGGCTCTCTGTTACGTTCCATAGGTCTACTTGTCTCTTTCTGCAGTGACCAAGTGTCAGGTACTGTGGCAAAGCCTCTTCACCTTGTTCTTCTTCAAGGACATTTAAATTATCCTTGATTGCTTGCAATTCCATAAAATAATTTTCTAATATCTTGACAAGTATCTATTTTGGGGTTTTGATTCACATTGCTGAACTTATAGAAACAATTTGGAAGAGAATTGATATCTGAACTTTATATCAGTCAAGGTTCAATCAAAGTGGCAGACATGCTATGAGGGATACAAAATTAGGGATTTATTATACGGATTAATGCCATGAGGGATACAAAATAAGGGATTTATTATAGGCATTAAACACGATGCAGTGGTGGGAGCCGGAGGAGGGGTCTATGTGGGGAGTTGCTTCTGTATCTAATAGTGAGCCTTAATTTGCATGGGGTCAGCCAGACTGGCAACAGAGGACGAAACCTAAGGTGGAGGCCAAACTGGATCCCCTAAGGACAAGCGGAACCTGTTGATAAAACCTGGAACCTGTGTTGGTCTCTTGCTATCTCCAACTCCAGGGTTATAAGGTGACCTGCGGGGAAAGCTGGCTTGCATTGCTATAGAGTTGCACGCACCCTTGACCCCAAACTAGGAAATCCAAGGAGCTGAAGGGGCTGTGAGTCTGAGTGATGTTTCATGGCACAAATGAGCCACCGTAAGCAGGAACTACTGCAGTGCCTGGAGTCTTGCACGGATCTTTAGTAGATGGATAGATAGATAGGTAGGTAGATAGTTAGGTAGTTGACAGGCAGATAGATACATAGATATGTACAATGGCATCTTTAATTCTACCCCCTTGTGTCTCATGCAGCATATTTTCTGTTACCAATACTAACTGGAAACCATACACGGAAAGGAATTCTGAGGGGCAATGTGTCACCCAATACAACTTGGTACATTACAATGCAACAACAATCATACATATTTCACCATCTATGAGCTTATATTTTCCTCTACTTATTTACTGAACCTTTAATTGTTCTTAGTAATGTGTTGTAATTTTCTGTGTAGAGATCTTGGGCATCATTTGTTAGATTTATTTCTGGCCACATGGTAATTGTAATGCTCTTGTAAATGCTATCTTTTTATTTCACGTTCTAAATTTTGTTGCTGATATATGGAAATACAACTGGTATTTGCATATGGATCTTGTACCTAATAATTTTGTAACTTTGTTTATTCTTATAATTTGCTATACATTTTTTAGATGTTCTAGGTATGAGATGTTATAATTTCAAAACAGTGAATAATCTTTATTCCCTTCCAATTCTCATAATGTTTATTTCTAAACATTTGTAAAGAATACAAATTTCTTTAGAAGTTTGTAGAAAAATAATTATTTGCCGAAAGATTTCTTCCTTTTTTGTTTGAAACAGTACTTCAAATTAATCTTAAAAAACTAGTCTTAAATAATTTAAATGTTAAACCAGACCCAATGTACTACTTTCTTATATAGTCTATGTGCCACTAAAATATGTGAAAATGAGAGAAAAGCTTATTTTAAAATATTCATTTAATATATTTGTAATGTACAAAAATTAACACTAAAGAAAGAAAAGTAGTCTAAATAATTTCTTTTTCCTCCACGCTAATTATTTCTCAATCCTAGCTTCTGAGACCTATCTGCAAGGATTCTGATTTTTAACATTAAAAAATACACTTTTAAAAGATACATTAAGAAAAGTAAAAAAGGTAATAATAGAAAAAAGTTTCTTTCATTTAGTAATTTCCTAAAATGAGCTCTTACTCATTTCCACACAGTGAGCGAGGGCTACCGTAATTTGCTAAGATGCACAGATAATGTATTTTGATCTAAAATGGCATAAACTGAGTGGAATACTGAAAGGCTAAAGAAAAATAAAGAGCTTGAAAATTATGGTGGCGATAACTAAACTGATTAAGCAGGAAAGGACCACTGTAAGTATTTAATTGGACAGTTTTATCTGTAATCTACAGTTAGGATGGATTTGGAGATGGAGGAGAAGATTGAAGTTGGTTATCAATCTGTTTTTAAAGATTGAAATCTATTAGGTAATACAGATCTCTTTGTCAGGGAAATGAGATGTTTCTAATGTAAGACAGGACAATCTCAGAACTGATAGAAAACAGTGCTGTCAGACACATCAATGTAATGACTCATTTATGTCTGTCATTAGATGGTTAAAATAGTTGAAACTCAGAGCATTAATTGTTGTTAAATGTTACTCTGTACATTTCTTTGATTGTATTTCTTTAAATAAATGAAGGATAAAAGAAACTGTTATGCTGCCTGGGAGTGAAAAAAGAAAACTGCAGATATCTCACTGACAATATGACTGAAAGAGATGAAACATAAGTGAAGCTTGTTTAAGGTAACATTGTGTATTATAAGCAATTCTGCTAAGAATATTGTTTTTCACAATCCTTACTATAAACTACTGTATTCAAACTATTTTGCTAAGGTATATTGTAAGGTTTCTTTAACCTTATTCTTTATTTCCCACTTCAAAATAGTAAAGGAAAAAAATATGTTGCCGATGCAAGTTTTCATAAATGGGATTTGTTATTTAAAGTTTCATATATTACTAGGGCTTCCCGGGTGGCGCAGTGGTTGAGAGTCCGCCTGCTGTTGCAGGGGACGCAGGTTCGTGCCCCGGTTCGGGAAGATCCCACATGCCGCGGAGCGGCTGGGCGCGTGAGCCATGGCCGCTGAGCCTGTGCGTCCGGAGCCTGTGCTCCGCAACGGGAGAGGCCACAACAGTGAAAGGCCCGCGTACTGCAAAAAAAAAAAAAAAAAAAAAAAAGTTTCATATATTCTTGATGTGTTTCTAATCTTTCTTCCAAATAAACTGTAAATCAGAGAGGGAAAGTTTTCTTTTCAAAGTTGTCTTATCTGTGAATGACATTAATCTATGGTAGAACATATAAGGCATGTGAATTGCAGTATTTCTGAATAAAATCACAAGTTAATCAAATAGCAAATATTTATGCTCCTACAAATCCGTGAAGGAGCTTAGTATCCATAGCAACTATCATAGCATAACAGTCTGTATTTCCCATACCACTTTTTTTTTGTTTGCTTGTTTTGTTTTAGATTAAGAGTACCCTAGGCTTTTTGTTAATATTTTGTGCTAGCAAATTACTGAACCAAATAAAGAATCTTGCTAGCAACTGTGTTTGAGATAAACTTCTGAAAAATTAATTTGCTGAAGACAGAGTGAAAGGAAAATGATTACAATAAATACAAGACAATCAAATATATGAAATTTATAGTCATTAAAAAGGTCAAATTTAGAATCACCCGCTGTGAATTTAATTGAAAAAAATTATTGATCTCTTTATAGTTTTCTGAGCAATTGGATATGTAAAAACATACATTAGACAAGAAACCAATTGATGCTAATCCATTACAGCTACTCAATATATTTACAAAAATAATAGATGTGTATAGGAATCTTTGAACCCAATTAATGTCAATACTTAATTATTTATTTTTTGAAGTTTAAATTTCCCAAAAGGGGGAAATACTATGGTTAAAAAGTAAACATTTTGAGCCCATACAGAGTAAATGTATATCTTAGGCCTTTATATTTCTGAGAAGTTGGAGTTGAGATAAAATTAATGGTTTAAATGTGACAGTAATGATAATATTGGTCCCCCTCTTTATCTTGAAAAGCACATTAGGACCAGTTGACCAATGAAGTTGCAAGAACATCATATAATTTATCAGAGAGGAGAAATAAATGTCATTTATCTCCTTTTATCAGTATATATCACATAAACACCTTAGACCCTTTGCTGTCAAACTAGCCATTGTCAGATTCACAGAAGGGATTATTAATTTCAGATGTCAGTCTCTTCTCTCATTCCCAGAAATTCTGCTTTAGTGGGTCTGAGGTAAGGACTGAGAACTTGCATTTCCAACAAGTTCTCAGGAATGCAGAAGCTACTAGTTGGGGACCACTTTTTGACAACCACTGCCTTAGAATATAAAATACCTCCTGCCTTCTACAACTATTAAAATTGAATGCATGTCTACTTTTCTAATCATTTCTCCCTATATTTACCCCTGGCTTCTTTCCTTAGGTAGCTTAATCTCTAATTATTGATTCTTACATTAACCTAAAATATCTCTCTGAAATTTATTTTATTTTAGTCTTCTACTTTTGCAGTTTAAATTATTACCTTTTTGTGGATTACTCTCAACTATCTCTAGATGTTACTTTTTGAGGCTCTCATCACACATTTCAAAGTTATTTGCTTGTTCGTATATTGACACTTTGTTATGATGACCCAATCTTTTTTTGGCCATTTCCTACAAGTCTAAATGATATAAACCACTTAATATAGCAGCCGCTACACCAACACTCCTACCTTCTGTGGTTCCCATTAAGAAATGCTAACATTTCTGATTTTAAGATATATGTTTTGTAAGTACATCTTGCCTTTGCTTTTTAAGATTTTCTTGTATATTCCAGATGTACTTGAAGTAAACTGAATTGAACATAGAGTAGAAAAAAAGTCCATTGGTTCTTTGGTTAATGTTTAAGGAATCCAAATCTCTACCACAATATGTTAGTTTAAACTGTCTAGTACATATTATTTTAAAATAGGTATTTTTCTTCCAATATAACTGATGGATGTTATACCCTGAATAAGGATTATGCTTGTGTTAGGTAGGCTTGAGGCCAAGCTGCTGAAGCACACAGACCACAGAATAGACAAGCTTGTTTTTCTCCCTCATAAGGATCTAGGGGGGCACCCTTATGAGGTTTCCAGTCAGACAGGCACCCTCTCTGCAGGGAAACTCTGGCAAGTGTCCATCTCTTCATCTAAAGCAACTGCCCCAGGTGTCCTCAAAGGTCTCTCATCAATGTCTACATTCCAACCAGAGAGAGGTTAAAGGGATCATGGAAGGTGAGAACATTCAGATTCTTATGGACTTAAAGTGAGGTTCACACAGATCTTTACAGCCTACTGGTCAACCTTTACTCGCTTGTTAATACCTGGCAACAAAGAAAGTGTTGGGCAGTAGTGCTCGTGGATCCTTACATTTGTGCATGTCTTGTGGGTGAGGTGATGTGTTCTCTTCGCCCCAGACTATTCTTTCAAAGATTTTTGAATGTTGAACAGCCTTGGGAGATAAAGAGAATGTCTCCCTCCAAAGCAGAAGTCAAGCGTATACATCCTGCTCATTAGCTCTTGGCTTCCTGAGCTCAGGGTTCCTCTTATGTGGGTGAAAGTGTCATTGGTGCTCTTCATGAAACCCTGTGGGGACTGAGGCAGAGGGAGCTGTCACAAGGAAATGCTTGTGCTCTGGACACTGTTACTGCAGAGAAAGTCCTCTCTCTCTTACCCAGCAAATCTCATGTCTCCCGCCAGCATCTGCGAAGCTGTTGCAGGCTCACTTGTTAGCCTGAAAGTAGACTAGAATCCCAGTCCCTTCAGAGTTCTTGACAGTTTTGCAGATGATGACAGGATGGTGACAAAGATGTGACTGTCTGGAAAAGAAAGAATGGGGGCATTGTAGGCTGATTAATGATGGCAGAGGTCTCGCCAAAATGAGGCCACCCTTAGATGCTCCGGGAGTGTCCCAGAGAGATAACTGGCTCCTCCTTCCTGTATCCAGTGTTACCTACAATAGCTGTCATCCAATTGCAATAGATGACATGGAATTTGTACCTAACTTTAGCTGAAGTGACACCACCTCAGTCTTGAAGAAGCTCAAGTCCGCCACAACTCACTGGCCATTGTGGTTCTGAGGATGGAATTGTGCTAGATTTGCTCCTTGCAGTCCAAGGCCAGGTTTGTGCAATCTCTAATATTCCTGACTGATTAATAACATTATCTAATAATCTAACATTATCTGATTGATGTCTCAGGCCGAGTGCAATTCTCAACACAGAAATTTAAGGAGAAAGTTGCCTGGCTTTCTAAGGTAGAATTAGATGATGGGATTTTTCCAGTGGGTTCGGTCTGGGACCCTAGGGACAAGGTTGAGGTCAGCACTGCAAGGTGGCCTCATTGGGCTGCTTGGAGTGCTATTGATAGTTTAAAAATTTCAAAATGAGAGAAATTTAGGGGATTTGCTACCTGCTTCTGTCGGGTCAATGGAATTCACCCAGAGTTGAATATTGTTGTGGGATAATTCTCCTGGGCTCTCTCGTTTCCCAGCATCTTGCACGTAGCATATATCACCAACTGCCTCTTTTCGGGACTATCTCTTAAGGATGCTTGTTTAATAAACAGCTTCAGAAGATAGAGGAAGAGTCTCCCTCCAGAATACAAGGCAAGCATGCTTCCTGCCTTTTATACAAGGTCTGCGCTCCCTGAGTTCAGGGCTCCTTCTCTGTAACACAGTCCATGTTGTGGACAGATGTCCTTTGACCCTCCTCATGGCTTCTTGTAGGAACTGGAGCAAGAAAATTCTTGTACTTTGGTGGTACAGGCTGAATTGTGTCCCTCCCAATTTCATATATTGAAGTATTAAGCAGTGTCTCTACTGTATTTGGAAATAGATCCTTTATAGAGGTAAGGAAGTTAAAATGGGATCATATGGGTGGGCCTAATCCAATATGACTGGTGTCCTTATAAAAAGAGGAGATTAGAACACAGACATACACAGAGAGACCATGTGAAGACACAGAGAGAATGAGGCAATCCACAAGCTAAGGAGAGATACTTTAGAAGAAACCAGTCATACTGACAAATTGATCTTGAATTCCTAGCCACGTTAACTATAAGAGAATAAATCTCTGTTGTTTAAGCTACCTAGTCTGTGATCCTTTGTTATGGCAACCTAAAAAAAAAAAAAAACAATTTTGGACCCTGCTATTGGTGTGAATAATAATGTCCTTTGACCCAGGAGACTCTTTTTTTTTTTTTTTTTTCCCCCTAGCATCAATCCAGGCTGACCTGTTAGCTTGCAAGTAAGATTGTACCTCAGACATTCACAGTTCTGGGCAAAGGGAAACTGGAAATATAGTCTCTGTCTGGGTGGCCATGGGTCCAGACACAATTCAGGATGAGAGGAGGGCTACTATTACTAAAATGAGAAAGTTGGAATACACCCTGGGGGGTGGGGGAGGGAAGTAGGCAGAATAATAATCATGGAAACAAAAGGGAATAGTAACAATGTCATAAGGATAAAGATGGACCATACATTTACTTATTTAATCATTGAAAATCGTACTATCTATTTTAAATGAGCAATTCCCAGTGTTTATTCTGAGAATCAAAATAGAAGTTTCTATTGTTAAGTTTCTGTGTTAAGCAATGTTAAATAGTTAAATAGAGCTTTCAGAGGTTTTAATATGCAAATGCTTTTTTGACTCTCTGAGATAGCTATAGTGATAGTTTTTCTGAACATTTTCAGTGAAATTGACACATTAATATCCCATGGTCATACTTTGAAAAATTCTGTTCAATAGCATAAGTTATAGTTAAAATGTAACTCAATTCTATTGATAGTTCAGTGTCTTCACTTTATGATTTAGTAAACTGATGTCTTTATAATTAAGTGACATACTTAGAACTATGTGCCGGCAGAGTGAAAAATAGGATTCATTTACTCTGATTTCCATATGAATGTTTTTTTCAGGATAATACATCTTTTCAAAATAGGCACAAATTTGGTGTAATAAAGTTTCAACGTAATGTAAAAATATATGTATAAAATTCTTAAAATAGTTTAAATATTTTATTTAGTATATTTATCTAAAACTAATTTGATACTACTAAACTCAATACTAATAATTTTATTATTACCAAAATATTAAAATTTTCCAGACTATTAATATTTTAATAAATATTTTATCAGTATCCAGCGAATTGTAGAAAAAACTTTTTGGGGAATCATTTAAATGAGACATATAAAGCAAAAACTAACCTTTGAAAATACACTAATTTCTTGTAGCAAATGTATATATTCAAAGTAATTCTCTAGATATATTTTTTTAACATCTTTATTGGAGTATAACTGCTTTACAATGTTGTATCCTTCCCCCTCCCTTTGTCCTCAAGACCATTATCTACGTCTGCGTCTTTATTCCTGTCCTGCCACTATGTTCTTCAGAACCATTTGTTTTGTTTTAGATTCCATATATATGTGTTAGCATACGGTATTTGTTTTTCTGATTTATTTCAGTCTGTATGAAAGACTCTAGATCCATCCACCTCACTACAAAGAGCTCAATTTCATTTCTTTTTATGGCTGACTAATATTCCATTGTATATATGTGCCACATCTTCTTTATCCATTCACCTGTTGATGGACACTTAGGTTGCTTCCATGTCCTGGCTATTGTAAATAAAACTGCAATGAACACTGCGGTACATGACTCTTTTTGAATTATGGATTTTTCAGGGTATATGCCCAGTAGTGGGATTGCTAGGTTGTACGGTAGTTCTGTATTTAGTTTTTTAAAGCACTTCCGTACTGTTCTCCATAGTGGCTGTATCAATTTACATTCCCACCAACAGTGCAAGAGGGTTCCCTTTTCTCCACACCCTCTCCACCATTGATTGTTTGTAGATTTTTTGATGATGGCCATTCTGACTGGTGTGAGGTGATACCTCATTGTAGTTTTGATTTGCATTTCTCTAATGATTAGTGATGTTGAGCATCCTGTCATGTGTTTGCTGGCAATCTGTATCTCTTCTTTGGAGAAATGTCTATTTAGGTCTTCTGCCCATTTTTGGATTGGGTTGTTTGTTGTTTTGATATTGAACTGCATGACCTGCTTATAAATATTGGAGATTAATCCTTTGTCAGTTGCTTCATTTGCAAATATTTTCTCCCATTCTGAGGGTTGTCTTTTGGTCTTGTTTATGGTTTCCTTTGCTGTGTAAAAGCTTTGAAGTTTCATTAGGTCCCATTTGTTTATTTTTGTTTTTATTTCCATTTCTCTAGGAGGTGGGTCAAAAAGGATCTTGCTGTGATTTATGTCATAGAGTGTTCTGCCTATGTTTTCCTCTAAGAGTTTGATAGTTTCTGGCCTTACATTTAGATCTTTAATCCATTTTGAGTTTATTTTTGTGTATGGTATTAGGGAGTATTCTAATTTCATTCTTTTACATGTAGCTGTCCAGTCTCCCGGCACGACTTATTGAAGAGGTTGTCTTTTCTCCATTGTATATTCTTGCCTCCTTTATCAAAGATAAGGTAACCATATGTGCGTGGGTTTATCTCTGGGCTTTCTATCCTGGTCCATTGATCTATATTCCTGTTTTTGTTCCAGTACCATACTGTCTTGATTACTGTAGCTTTGTAGTATAGTCTGAAGTCAGAGAGCCTGATTCCTCAAGCTCCATTTTTCTTTCTCAAGATTGCTTTTGCTATTTGGGGTCTTTTGTGTTTCCATATTAATTGTGAAGTTTTTTGTTCTAATTCTGTGAAAAATGTCATTGGTAGTTTGATAGGGATTGCATTGAATCTGTAGATAGCTTTGGGTAGTACAGTCACTTTCACAATGTTGATTCTTCCAATCCAAGAATGTGGTATATCTCTCCCTCTGTTTGTATCATCTTTAATTTCTTTCAGTGGTGTCTTAGAGATTTCTGCATACAGGTCTTTTGTCTCCTTAGGTAGGTTTATTCCTAGGTATTTTATTCTGTTTGTTGCAATCGTAAATGGGAGGGTTTCCTTAATTTCTCTTTTGGATTTTTCATCGTTAGTGTATAGGAATGCAAGAGATATCTGTTCATTAATTTTGTATCCTGCTGCTTTACCAAATTCATTGATTAGCTCTAGTAGTTTTCTGGTAGCATCTTTAGGATTCTCTATGTATAGTATCATGTCATCTGCAAACAGTGACGGCTTTACTTCTTCTTTTCCGATTTGGATTCCTTTTATTTTCTTTTCTTCTCTGATTGCTGTGGCTAAAGCTTCCAAAACTTTGTTGAATAATAGTGGTAAGAGTGGACAGAGACTCTCTGTTTTTTCTTTTGTCCTACCCAGGTACATGAGGAGTTTCTTTCCTTTTGGGAAGTGTGAGGTTTTCTGCCAGCATTCAGTAGGTGTTCTATAGGAGTTGTTCCACATGTAGATATATTTCTGATGTATTTGTGGGGAGGAAGGTGATCTCCATGTCTTACTCTTCCGCCATCTTGAAGGTCTCCCTATCATATGGTTTTATCTTTCAGTTTATTATGGTGTATCAGATTGATTGATTTTTGTATATTGAAGAATCCTTGCATTCCTGGGATAAACCCCACTTGATCATGGTGACAGGTCTTTTCCTCCTCCTGTGTGTCCTGCCTAGAGAAGTTGTTTAGCATGTGTTGTAAAGCTGGTTTGGTGGTGCTGAATTCTCTTAGCTTTTGCTTGCCTGTAAAGGTTTTAATTTCTTCTTGAATCTGAATGAGATACTTGCTGGGTAGAGTAATGTTGTTTCTAGGTTTTTCCCTTTCATCACTTTAAATATGTCCTGCCACTCCCTTCTGGCTTGCAGAGTTCTAATGAGAGATCAGCTGTTAACCTTATGGGGATTCCCTTGTATGTTATTTGTTGTTTTTCCCTTGCTGCTTTTAATATTTTGTATTTAATTTTTGATAGTTTGATTAATACGTGTCTTGGCATGTTTCTCCTTGGATTTATCCTGTATTGGACTCTCTGCACTTCCTGGACTTGATTGACTATTTCCTTTCCCATATTAGGGAAGTTTTCAACTATAATCTCTTCAAATATTTTCTCAGTCCCTTTCTTTTTCTCTTCTTCTTCTGGGACCCCTATAATTTGAATGTTGGCATATTTAATGTTGTCCCAGAGGTCTCTGAGACTGTCCTCAATTCTTTTCATTCTTTTTTCTTTATTCTGCTCTGCAGTAGTTATTCCCACTATTTTATCTTCCGAGTCACTTATCTGTTTTTCTGTCTCAGTTATTCTGCTATTGATTCCTTCTAGAGGATTTTTAATGTCATTTATTGTGTTGTTCATCATTGTTTGTTTGCTCTTTAGTTCTTCTAGGTCCTTGTTAAATTTTTCTTGTATTTTCTCCATTCTATTTCCAAGATTTTGGATCATACTTACTATCATTACTCTGAATTCTTTTTCAGGTAAACTGCCTATTTCCTCTTCATTTGTTTGGTCTGGTGGGTTTTAACCTTGTTCTTTCATCTGCTGTGTATTTCTCTGTCTTCCCAGTATGCTTAACTTACTGTGTTTGAGGTCTCCTTTCGCAGGCTTCAAGTTCGTAGTTCCCGTTGTTTTTGGTGTCTGACCCCAGTGGGTAACGTTGGTTCAGTGGCTTGTGTAGGTTTCCTGATGGAGGGAACAGGTGTCTGTGTTCTGGTGGGTGGGACTGGATCTTGTGTTTCTGGTGGGCAGGGCTGTGTCCGATGGTGTGCTTTGGGGTGTCTGTGAACTTAGTATGATTTTAGGCAGCCTCTCTGCTAATGGGTGGGGTTGTGTTCCTGTCTTGCTAGTTGTTTGGCATGGGGTGTCCAGCACTGGAGCTTGCTGGCCGTTGAGTGGAGCTGGGTCTTAGCGTTGAGACAGAGATCTCTGGGGGAGCTCTTGCTGACTGATGTTACATGGGGCTGGGAGGTCTCTGGAGGTCCAATGTCCTGAACTCAGCTCTCCCACCTCAAAGGCTCAGGCCTGACACCAGGCTGGAGCACCAAGACCCTGTCAGTCATATGGCTCAGAAGAAAAGGGAGGAAAAAAAGAAAGAAAAATAAACAAATAAATAACAACTAAAATAAATTAAAAAGTAATAAAATAAGAGAGAGCAACCGAACCAATAAACAAATCCACCAATGAAAACAAGCACTAAAAACTATACTAAGATAAACATAAAAATCAGAAAAAAGTCAGTTGCAGACAGGAAACCCCAAGGCTACAGTTGCTCCCAAAATCCACTGCCTCAATTTTGGGATGATTCGTTGTCTATTCAGGTATTCCACAGATGCAGGGTACAACACGTTGATTGTGGGGATTTAATCTGCTGCTCCTGAGGCTGCTGGGAGAGATTTCCCTTTCTCTCCTTTGTTCGCACAGCTCCTGGGGTTCAGCTTTGGATTTGGACCTGCCTCTGCCTGTAGGTCGCTTTCAGGCCTCTGTTCCCACCCAGAAAGGACGGGGTTAAAGCAGCATCTGATTAGGGGGCTCTGGCTCACTCAGGGGGGAGAGAGAGGTCCAGTAGTTATAATTGGAATGTGGGGCGAGCCTGCGGCGGCAGAGAGGCCAGTGTGATGTTGCACCAGCCTGAGGCGCCACGCGTTCTCCCGGGGAAGTTGTCCCTGTATCATGGGACCCTGGCAGTGGTAGGCTGCAGAGGCTCCTGGGAGGGAAGGTGTGGATAGTGAGCTGTGCTTGCACACAGGCTTCTTGTTGGCTGCAGCAGCCTTAGCGTTTCATGCCCATTCCTGGTTTCTGCTCTGATAGCCGCGGCTCGCGCCAGTCTCTGGAGCTTGTTTAGGCGGTGCTCTGAACCCCCTCTCCTTGCGCACCAGGAAATAATTGTCTCTTGCCTCTTCGGCAGCTCCAGACTTTTCCCTGGACTCCCTCCCGGCAAGCCGTTATGCACTAGCCCCTTCAGGCTGTGTTCATGCAGCCAACCCCAGTCCTCTCCCTGCGCTCCGACCGAAGCCGGAGCCTCAGCTCCCAGCGCCGCCCGCCCCGGCGGGTGAGCAGACAAGCCTCTCGGCCTGGTGAGTGCCGGTCGGCCCTGATCCTCTGCGCGGGAATCTCTCTGCTTTGCCCTCCGCACCCCTGTGGCTGCGCTCTCCTCCGTGGCTCCTAGGCTTCCCCCCTGCCCACCCCCGTCTCTGCCAGTGAAGGGGCTTCTAGTGTGTGGAGACCTTTCCTACTTCACGGCTCCTTTCCACTGGTTCAGTTCCCATCCCTATTCTTTTGTCTCTGTTTTTGCTTTTGCCCTACCCAGGTACGTGGGGGGGTTTCTTGCCTTTTGGGAGGTCTGAGGTCTTCTGCCAGCGTTCAGTAGGTGTTCTGTAGGAGCTGTTCCACATGTAGATGTATTTCTGATGTATTTGTGGGGAGGAGGGTGATCTCCGCGTCTTACTCCTCCGCCATCTTGAAGGTCTCCCCTAGATTTTTTTTAAAGCCACCGCCACATCTAAGTCAACAACATCATCATTAATATATGTCATAAGGTTTGGGGTATGATCCCCTCTTGAATGAGGGGTTCATTCTTTATTCATCATTTGTCTTTGAGATACATTTGCCACAATCAATATTAAGGGGAAAATTTAAATGTTATCTAGAAAATCGTACCTAGAGTAAAAGTGTCTGAAATTTGAAAATATAAATAGTTTGCTATGATGCTACTGGTGATGGTGACCATGTAGGGCAGGGGGAGGTCACAGAATAATGGGCTTCCAAAAAAGTCCATGTACTGATTCCCAGAACCTGTGATTTTGTTATTTAACATAGCAAAGGAGAATTAAGGTTGCAGATGGAATTAAGGTCGCTCCTCAGCTGGCCTTAAGGAGGTTATCCTGGTTTATCCAAGTGGGGCTAATAAATCACAAGAGTTTTAAATTGTGGGGGGAGGAAGGCCTAAGACACCTCCCCCTTAGAGTGTTGTAATGTGACAAAGACTCATGGTCATGGCCATGAGAAAAGGCAGCCAACCTCTAAAGAAAACCCTTCCCTGGAAACTCTAAAAGGGAATGCTGCCCCACCAACACCTTGATTTTAGCCCCCCAAGACCCATTTCCGAATTCTGACCTCCAGAACTGTAAGTTAATCAATTTGTGTTGTTTTAAGCCAGTAAGTTTGTGGGGATTTGTTATAGCGGCGCTCAGAAAAATACAGCAGCAATACAGTATGTATGTAAACAAAACAATATGATTTTGTGTGAGTAGGGTTTTTTTTTTATAAAAGCATCAAGAATTACAGGTGTACATTAGATAGACGTGGATAAATGTAATGATAAAATAAGTGGTCTTGAAGACCAAGCAATTCTATTGCTCAGAAAAGTAGTGTCCCTGTCCTCATTCATCTCTGCCTATTTCTTCCTTTTCCCTTGTGATAATCCCGTCTTGATCATCCCTCTACTACTTATTCAATTTGGGAAAACAGTCATGGCCCGTACTCAACTCTCATATAAAAGTAGGTGTTTTGGGGCTTCCCTGGTGGCGCAGTGGTTGAGAGTCCGCCTGCTGATGCAGGGGACGCGGGTTCGTGCCCCCGTCCGGGAAGATCCCACATGCCGTGGAGCGGCTGGGCCCGTGAGCCATGGCCGCTGAGCCTGCGCGTCCGGAGCCTGTGCTCCGCAACGGGAGAGGCCACAACGGTGAGAGGCCTGCGTACCGTAAAAAAAAAAAAAAAAGTAGGTGTTTTGATTGGAGAAGCTTGGTCTTAAGTCACATCTTAATCATTATTAGCCAGTGGCTGGGAAACTTGAGCGGGTGTTTCATTGTATAGTGATCACACCTCTTTACAGTGAAAAGTCTGTTTTTCAAAATAACTAAGCTAGAGTCAATGATTGCTGGGTATTTTTTCCCCAGCATTTTCTATAGCAACAGCAGCTATATTATTGGTTTTTTTTCTTTTTCTTTCTTTTTTTTTTTAAAGAGACTCTAAATGCAGTAGCACTTAAAAGCTGATAGCAAAGGATTCATCAAAGAAAACTTGATAAGGGTTTTTAGCCTAATCTGCAATTTACAACTCCTTTCAAATGTCTTCCTTGACCTTTGGCTTCACAGCCAGAAGAAAATGTAATTCTTTCTTCAGCTCCTGCAACTGTCTCATTAAGGTGCCCCACTGTGATAATCTTACTATAGTGAGAACTTTTTGCAGATACTTTTCTGTTCATTGGAGGTTTCTTAAACCAGATAAAGGACCCGGACTACTTAAATGACAATTTTGTCAAGCTCTCATTTTAACATCAATAATTCAGCTTTTTTCATGTTTCTGGATTTTGCCCTTTTTTCGACTTCAGATGTGTAGGCATGAATTGTTTCATTTATTGCCTGAAATTGACCACTGTTTTCTATGCTTCAGGTGTTACATAAATGAATGGAATCAAAATAACCAAGAAACAGCTTGCAGGTTCAGCTTCTTATACATTAAAAAAAAAAATGTTTATTTTAAAACAACGTATGTTTAGAAGATTATCTGTACAATTTATTTCTTGCTTAATACCTATTGAACACGGACTCTGTTAAGCACTGTTCTAAGTTCTTTAAATACCTCTTTTTAATCAAAATACATCTGTGAAAGTTCTATTGTAAACATATAATGTTACATACTATACTCTATACTGAATACAAAGTACATATATGATTTAATTGCTCATCTGTTACAGAGTGCTTCAATTAAGATTTTGCTCATTTTATATAATATAAAAAGTTGAGTAAATGCGTTTTAAAGTAAGGTAGAGAGGATTGTGTACATCCATACTTTAAAATATTTCTCTAATTTATTTTTTCAAGCAGGCGTCAGTATGCTCTCCTTTGATGAATCTTAATGCCTTAATTGTAGTACACCTCCCCAAGTCATTATAGGTGTTTATTTATCTAAGAGTCAGTGCAATTGGGAAGTATTACTGTCTAAGAGCTAGGACTATCAGATCCGTCAGATCGGAAATACTTAGAATAAATGTACAACCAGCATGTGTTAGGCTAGTTTAGAAGTTTCTAGCATAGCAATCAGGAAGACACAGAAATAGCAGCCAGGGACACACAAACACACACCAGTCACA
The DNA here is from genome assembly GCF_003031525.2 of Neophocaena asiaeorientalis asiaeorientalis. Taxonomy (NCBI): domain Eukaryota; kingdom Metazoa; phylum Chordata; class Mammalia; order Artiodactyla; family Phocoenidae; genus Neophocaena; species Neophocaena asiaeorientalis. Next base: position 4,859,968 of record NW_020174135.1, read on the forward strand.
TTTTCTTATGTGACATAATGTAACCTAAACTCAAGGTGCGTGGTTAGGTGGTGTCCCCAACCTTCATGTTTGGTATCACTCTGCATACACAAATCAATGTTATAGGATTTATTAAAAGTCTGTAGTGTGCCAACACTATGCTAATGGTTTAAAAACGTTTTAAACATTTAGACACTTTTGTTTGTCGGGACACATGCCTCTGGTGAATTCCTACATGATTTTTGCCATAATTTTTTATTTCAATATCTACATAGCTCGTCTCTCTAATCATCTGGCCTTCAGGGTGGTGACCTGTTCTCCCCCAAGGACTGTTTCTTTTCTCTCCATCACTCAGCTCCACAGTCACACCCTGAGTCTTGTCAGTACCAATACCCTTAATCCCTCCTTAATCTCAGCTCGGAGCATCTCACCTCCTCGTATCTTTGCTGCTCATTCCTCGTGACTCTAATCCCAATCATCTTTGACCCCCTCGTGTTACCGTTTCTCAAGCCCAGTGAATGGGATATACCCGGGTTCTATTTGGAAGGTGGAAGAGGCACAAATGCCATACCATTCTCCCCCACAAGAGAGAGAAGCGAACTTCTCACCGCCTCATTCAAGGCTTTGACATCCAAGGCTTTGACATCCGTGTGGTTTCCTGTAGGTCCTGACAGGAAGGCATTAATTAGCAACTTCCTGATTCTCAGAACAAAAACTTCACTGGTAGCAACAGCATCCTGCTGACTTTCAGGCTTCCAGGTTCTCAAATGGTTTCGTCAAGTACATAATTGCCTGCAGTATATCTTTTTCTCTCTGAAATTCCTGACTAACCACTGACTGATACAGTCAGAAAATCATTGTCGAGTCGACTTCCAAGTATATTCATATTCCAATCACTTTTTGCCATCTTCACTGCTGGTCTTTTTTTGCATCTCCTGCTCCAAGCTGGTGACAGATTTCCTCTGGCTTACAGCAGTGGTATCTGCATTGCTTTCCTGCTCCCATGATGGTACTGTTGAGTCTCTTGTCAACAGAACAGAGCATCTTTTGAACATGTAAGTCAGATCATGAGGTTTCTCTGCTCAGTCCCTTTGAATGGCTTCCAATCTGCCTCCAAGGACAAGTCAGTTTTCCTGACTTACAAGGTCCTGTGACCTTGCAGCGCACAGTATCTTCCTGAGAGACTCTGTCCCCAGCTACACGAATCCTCCTGCAGTTTCTCCTACATCCTAAACCTGTTTCCACCTCAAGGCCCTAGGACTTGCCATTTAGTCTGCCTGGAATTCTCATCCAGATATCCTATTGCTAGCTTCCTCACCACTCTCTGGTCTTGATTATCTGGTTATCAGTGAGGCATTTTCTCATCTTTTTATCTAAAATTATAACTCTCTCCCCCCTACCCCGACTCCAACACGATCTCTTCCAGGATATGTCCAAGATCTTATCTATTTATCTTGCTTATTATTGGTCTCCTCCACTGTTCAGGCAGGAATTTTTCTTGGGTTGGTTCACCACTCTAACACCAAGAACAGTGCTTACGATACCCTAGACTCAAGTAGTTTTGGAAAAAAATGAATGGAAAATAGGACCAAGTCATTCAACTTATTTCAGTCAACATTTACTCAGCATCACACTCCACTTCTGCACATGAAAGGACTCAGTGCATCCTGACTTAGGACCAATCGGATGTGTATAAAGATTTGCAAAGAAAGACGAAGCAAGAAGGAAGGACATGTTGAATCTGATTTGGACAAAAGATACTGCTTCTAGCGTCAATACACAGAGTAGAAAAGAGAATGTAGCCTTTTCAGAGGAAGAATATGGGTGAAAGGTATGATGTCCCCCCCCTTTGTGCTTTCTCTGACAGCCGGTGTCCAAGGTAACTGTGTCCTTTTTAATTCAGGCTTTTTGGGATACATTTTCAAGCTATATAAAAATAACTGGATATTCCATGGATTCTATTTCCATTTTTAGCCGACAGACTCTTCATCCATCCATTACAAAAATATTAAGGAACATCTACATTGAACCCAGGCATTATGCCAGAGTAGAATATAATTATAGAAAATTAAACTGAAAAAATACACTGAACTTTAGGGTATATTGTGCATCCCCAAAGAAAGCTTACTACTTAATAGTACAATTTTACAGCCTAAATAAGGTCTTTCCCCTCATTCTATAATCTTAGTAAAGCATGGACTCATACATTCTGCTATTGACATGACGCCAGAATGGGACCTAATTCCTATTTTGAATAAAAAGAGCCTCGAGAAGATTTAGAATCCATTTGCATATTGCCTGAGTAAGGTGATGTATTAAGCCACCTTACTACACCCTGTCGTGTATAGCCTCACTTGTCACGAGTGGTGTGCGGCTGATTTGGAGAATATGGATGGCTTTCAGCTCTGAATAGGGCAGCCATTCTATTTTTATTCTGGAACCAACCTAAACAGCACATATTTCATACTTAGAGTTAATACCTAGCTCAGCTGAATCAAACTACTGACCTGGAAGTGAATAATCTCATTTTTCTTTAGAGAAGATTCTGAAGTTATCAATTCTGTGATCCATTTAGAAAAAGAGTTTAGCAAATCTGTGCTTTCTTCACTGTCTCTGTCTCTCTCTCACACACACACATCGCTCTTTGTCTTTCTCTCTCCTCTCATACGCATATATCACACCGGAGTTAGGTTTCTAAATGTAAGGAAAATTAAATGGGGAATATTAAAATATGAGGTCTTTAAGAAACATTTTTTTAGGATGCTGGACTGCTAGCCTCCAGGAAATTTCCAGTGACTCCATGTCTGTCCTGGATTAACTGGGCCAAGTGCAATGCTCTTGATGAGTTTCATCAACCAGGGACAATTTTATCGCTGAGAGGAGGTTAGAAGTGGACACCACACCCAAACAAATTCACAGATTATCAGCCCTCCATCTATTCTAATAGATGGAGGTATGATAGGCCCATTCATCTTTCCTAAAAATAATTTACCCTCCCCTAAGAGACCTACATCCCTATTAAGATGGTATTTAATCCTGAATGCTAAGCCACCTGGGGGAAGTACTCATTCTGCCCTGGGTATCTCCCATGTATACACGAGGCAGACAGGTTAATAAACTTGTTTGTTTTCCTCTTGTTAATCTGGCTTTTATTACAGGGGTCTCAGCTAAGAATTCAGAAGGGTAGTGGAAAATTTCCTCCACTACAATAAAATAATTGAGAAATTGTGGAATGTGAAAACACTTTAATTGTTCCAATGGAATCCTGTATTTATATATGCTTTCATATAATGTACGCAGAAATAAGTTTTAAACACTTAGACATGTTAAACATATATATACATATATATTTATAGATATAAAGGAAATAAATTTAAGCGTTTAAATTACTCACCAAGTTGGGGGCTGAATTTTTATTTTAGTCCTGATTTCTTAGCTGCAACAATCCAGTTAATCATGCTGAAAGTTGAAAAGTGTGGAAATCCAACAGTAAAAGAAAATAATAATCAAAGTTTATATTTTGGACAGGTAAAAAATCTTAATGTATGTAAAAACTGGAAAAAAAGAATTCATTTATTAATTGCACTCTATTAAGTTATAACATTAGAAAACAAGAATTTGCACTAATCCATAAAATTCCAATTCAAACCACCAGGTTTATTCTAGTCTTCCCTTTCCATATTTGTAACTTATTTCTAAAAGAGTAAAAAATTCTAATCTCCAAATATCCTCCACACTTTGCTCATTTGTTTAATCCTAGAATGCACAGAAAGTAGTTTTTGAATTCTGACCTCATACTACTGTGGAAAAATAATGTACGAAGGTTCAATATTTTGAAAACGAAGGTTATTTTTGTATTTACCTTGAGGGCACAGAGTTAAAATACTACATTCAAATGTTATTTGAGTTAGTTTCTTTTCTTTTTCATTTTTTTGTTTTTGTTAGTGCTTTGCTTTCCCCTTAGGTTTAGTTTTGTTATTTATTAGAAAATCAGCTAGGCTTATTTGTTTCTGCTTGAATTCTATTTTAGATTTTATCTCCATCCTCCTTGATTTTATTATTTTATGATTTTTGTGTATGTACAATATTAACAATGTTCCAAATGTCAAAACTTTAGAAAAACGTGTGTTCAGGAAAATATCACCCACTTACCCCCTCCCTTCCACAGTCATCAGCCATTGCAGCCACCTCCGCTGGTCAGCTGGTGAGCCCTGAGGGCACTCAGGAAGGAAACAAAGAATACCTGCCATCTAGCAGAGGTCAGACTGCAGCCACTCCCCAAGGTGAGCTCTGAGGAAACTCAGGATGAGAAAACACAGGATACTGGCCCCAGATAGCAGAGGTGCATATCAAAGGAATGATTTCAGTGAGCCCAGACTCTTGCATCTTCCCGTACATAGAAAAGTGCTAAATTCCTTAACTTGAGATATCTTGTTTTCTTAATTAACAATAATTTTTTGACATTCAGACTACCAGCCCTTTGTTGCAAAACTCCTGTATATCCTGGCTGCCTCCTCTCGCCTCCTTGGAGCAGTTCTCTCAGCGTTACTTGAGATGCTGCCTCCTGGGTTTGAAGTCCTCATATATCCACCGAATAAAAGATAACTCTCAACTTTTAGGCTGTGAATACATTATTTTAGTCAACATCATGAATAAAATTCAACTTATTTCTATATGTTTAAGGGCCATTTTTATTAATCACACATTTTTCTATTGGATTTCTGTTTGTTGTCCTTTCAGTTTTTAAGAGTTCTTTGGATACTAGGGATAAGCATGTCATCTGTAATATATGGTGAAAATATTTCTCCCAATTTGTCTTTTGACTTTGTTTATAATGTAATTTACCATGCATTTAAAAATAATTATGTAGTCAAATTTATCAATTATTTATTTTATCGCACCTAGATTTTCAGTCTTAGTTACTGTCGATGGAAAAACAAATGCACAACCTGTGAGGTAAATTTTATTTGTAGCAAAATTAGGACTATAGCCTGGGAGACAGCATTTCAGATAGCTGAGAAACTGCTCCGAAGAGGTAGGGGGAAATGTCAGCATCTATGTGATTTTGGTGAAGGGGGAGTACATGTAATCAAGCACATTTTTTTTGTAGAGGTTTCTGCTAGTCTCATGAAGGTTACTGCTAGTCACGTGGAGCAGATGTCACCATGAAGGATTTTAGTGCTTTTCTATATACGAGGAGATGCAAGAATCGGGCTCATAAAATCTTCTCCTGAAAGTATCTATCTGAAGACCTGTTCTGCCAGTTTTTCCCAGAGCACAGAGTGCCTCATTCCTGATCTCCACACTGAACTCCTTTCAGGGGATGTTGAAGGTCAGCAGCTGCAGTGACTCATAATTTAAACCTGGTAGAGGTGGATGGCAAGTGCCAATTTGTAGGTGGCAGTAGAAAGAGATTTTCTCAACAGGTTATTGGGGGAAATCATCTGTATTTTATCCTAGTAATTGTGTGACTTTAGGTGTTTTTATTTTCTACATTTCAGTATCTGATACATTTGCAGATTATTTTTATGTATAGCCTCTCTCTCCCTGAATGGTTTGAGATGCCAACTTTTTTCTGTTCTTAGTTTCATATGTACTATTTCTTGACTTTCTGTTCTATTTTACTGGTTTTCTGTCTATAAGCACCATACTTTTAATTCTAGAGTAAAACACCTCAAAGCCTTCCTTCCTATTGTTGCCAAAAACCCAGCCTCTGTTCACTGGTGCCAAATAGAAACACGGAGACAGAGCTTTGGAGGACTAGAAAAGAGTAACCTTTTTACTTTGCCAGGCAAAGGGGGCCACAGTGGGCTAATGCCCCCAAGACTGTGCCTTTCCTGGGAAATAGGAAGGGGTCTTATAATTTCAGGGTGGAAAACAGGGCTGTAGATAAGGACGGGGGCTGATGTTGTCTTGCATTCTTCGCTCCACCTGGAAACACTGAGATCATTAGGGCTGGCTTCAGATGGTTCCAGAACAGGTTCTGGTGGTCCTTGAGGTTATCATTCCATGACCTTCTTTATGGAACGAAGAATGCTCACAAAAGAAAGTGTTAAGGAGTGTTGTCTTGGAGAAGTAGACTTCAGGTGCATAGTACAGCTTTAGCTACAGGGCAATCATTTTCAGAGTGCAATCAAGCAAGGAAGAGAAGAGGAAAAAAAGAAAGCCGTCTAAGGAGACCGGTTGAATGGGTGGAAAGAATAAGGGCTGAATAAGGGCCAATTTAAAAGGGATGCCTCTGTTAGTTTCTGCTACAGCACTATCCTAGTTTCAAGATGTCTGTTTTTTCTTGACTCAACGTTTGGTTGGTGATGTAAATCTTTGACTGTTTTTCAGATTTCTGACAAAGTTGATTCTGACGGTCCCTGCTTGTTTTTTTGATGCTTTTTTGGGGAAACGAGAGCTTGGAGCTGCTTACTCTGCCATTTTGCTGACATCACCCCTTCTCCTTCTTTTCTTCCTCCTATGCATCCAAGAATCCAAAGGATGCCTCTCCTCTCCTTTTAACGTCATTCTTCCTCATAATTTTCACTTTCCAGGGCAATTACTTTGCGTATGCCTCCAGCCAATTCCCTGTAGTTGGTGATCTTATTTATACAAAATTTTTCACATTTTCTGGTGGGTCATTTCAACACACACTTAGGCTCCTTAATTCTGTCTTCCATGAAAATTTTCTGGGCCCTCATCCATTCTTTGCAAAGACTGTCGTGAAAGATTGAGAGAGAATGCCAATGAAAATCAAAGTGTATTTTTCTGCTGACAATGTTTTATAGCATTCTCTGTGTTCCAGTCAATCTGAAGACGTGATTTGTTTGTTATTGTGTTTGCTCTCTATCATGTTTTGGAGGATATATAGAGGAATTCAGATTTAAGCAGCTGCATTACCTACCCAAATGTGCTCCAAATAATTTAAAAATTTATGTGTACTAGGATAATCTGATAAATTCAGAGTTTGGAGTTTTATATCTTATTTTTCATAAGAAATGTACTCAGTAATCTTCTGGAGGATTATTACGTGTTCCTATTTAAGCACTAGGCACTTGGGAGCAGCAAAATTTTAGTTTTCTAATAGCTCTGCTACTACTAGTACCAGAAATACTACTATTTCTTAAGTAGAAAGTAGCACTGGCAAATTGCTTAACTGCTATTTTTGTTTCGTTTTGTTTTTGGTTTTGGTTTTTTGCGGTACGCGGGCCTCTCACTGCTGTGGCCTCTCGCGTTGCGGAGCACAGGCTCTGGACGCGCAGGCTCAGCAGCCATGGCTCACGGGCCTAGCTGCTCCGCGGCATGTGGGATCTTCCCGGACCGGGGCACGAACCCGTGTCCCCTGCATCGGCAGGCGGACTCTCAACCACTGCGCCACCAGGGAAGCCCTTAACTGTTATTATAGTCACACCTGTATCATAATCAACAAATAGTTCAAAGTTCTTCAGTATGTATATAAAAGGTATGGTGGGTTGTAGGAGTATAAGAATATTTCAAGTACATTATATGACTTTTAAGAGTTTGTAGTCCAATTGAGGAGACCAAAAGGTAGCCCGTCACAGAATTAAAGCATACTCTGAAGAAAGTGTAATTCAGTGTCAACATCAATAATGAAGCCAGTAATTCCTCTGATGTGCAGAGGAAGAAAATATTAATGAAAACCTAATACTGGGGCAAGCAACGTAAAGGAAACGGGGTCAGAAAACTAATGGAGGATACTGAGGGTTTTAATTGCTAGAGGAAATGAGAATGGGCATTACTCCATGAATTAATTAGGAGTCTTTTATTGAAAATAAGTGTGTGTAGAATAAACGAATCAATTTCAGTTAAATGAATAAGAAAATTAATTACTTATTTTTATTATACTTATGGAAAGTAGCGATGTCTCATCAAATCCAAACACCCTAGGGATTTTCTGAATTGGGGAACTAGAGAGCATCCCAGGACCCAGGTTGTATCTTGCACCACCCGTTGCATTTCCCCTTCATTCTCTGCACATAAGCCTTATTTTCTTTCTCTGCAGATTTGCGTTCTCTGTTTCTTGGTCACATAGTACCCGTGCTACAGGTTGTAGTTGTATAAACATCCTCAGATTCATACCAATCAGGTCATCACACAAACATTCGTTGACCTAAGATTAGGTCTTGGGCATTTGGGGAAATCTTATCACACTACGATGAAGATTTCAGCATTTGGTTGTAGAGTAAACTCAATCATAGTATTATAACCTCATGTGGGATGTTAGAATCTATTAAATGCGGTCTTGCCCTTGGTAAAATAACCTCAAAATAACCTCAAAGCTAATTCTCCAAGAAGAGCCATCTTTCTCTCCATCTCTCTTTCCTTCTTTTTTATTTAGTTTTTAATTAACTTTTATTGGAGCATAGTTGCTTTACCATGTTGTGTTACTCCCTTTCCTTCTTCTAAAGTGCTTTCTGAATTAATTGTCTCATATATGAAACATCAGAATTTCAAAGTTTTGTGAAAGAAATAAGAGTGAGTGATATCTAAGTAGCGTTACGTTACATTGTTAAAAACTCATAGATACAAAGATCAAATTAGTGGTTACCAGAGGGGAAGGGTGTTGGGAGGTGGGCAAAACTGGGTGAAGGGGATCAACTCTATAGGGATGGGTGGTAACTAGACTGGTGGTGGTGGTCACTTTGTAGTGTAGACAGGTACTAAATTGCAATGCTGTACTCTTGCTATATGTAGAACTGTTTGACATGCTTGTTTGTTCTTGCTTAGTGCCTGTGTTTAGGATTCGAAAATTGCTGCCATATAAACATTTGAGGTGGATCAATAATTACAATCGGACATCCACTTCAGGCCAAGTTGGATTAAGAGAGGACTGGATTTACTCTCCTGCCTCAAATAAGTAAAAACTGGGGCAAGATATAAGAAACAATGGTTTTCAAGCCATTTTGACATCAGGCAACTGGGGATGACAGTACATGAGCAAAGGAAAACCAAAAATGAAGGGAACCCTATAATTATTTGCCCTAACTTACTGACCTAGAATTTCAATGTCATGGTGTCAAACTCACCAAGTGTGTACTCTAGACCTGTGCCGTTTATTTTATGCCAGTTATTTCTCAATGAAGCTCTTGAAAACAACTTTCTGAGAATCCTGAATTCTAAATAAACACAAAGTGTCTACCAGAAGTTCATTGGTTTATCCTAGTAAAATGTAGCTAAAAACCCTATTGGCTTAGTCAACCTCAACTTGGGCCTTTATAAGACTTGAAGGGAGGTGAGGAGACTTACACTCTAAGAATCCTCTTATATGAGAAGATATAGTCAGTATTTCTGTCAGAGCACATCAGTAGTAGTTAATCAAATGTCTACGCATGAAATAGGATTTTAAAGTCTCAATTAAAATTGCTAAGGAATCTGTTTCTCTCTCTCACTTGTTCTCATTCTCAGCCTCACTCTGAAACTGTCTCTCCAAAGGGGTGATATCATTTAATGCTATTTTAAGAAAATTCAAAAATGATATGTTGAAGGTCATTTCTGAGTTCTCAACTCCTCCAACTATATGCTAATTTATTAAGAATATCTACTGACTACTGATTACATATGATAAAGAAATGAATTTAGATCATGTCACTAATTCATTAAGGAAAGATCGAATATAGTATTACATAAGGAGAACTATTCAAATTGTTCAAATGGTAAGTTATTTCAGAATATCATCATGTAATTCAAATATGCATGTCATACAAAGCTTGATGTATAATAGACACAATAAAATTTGAATGAATAGTAAAGAAATATGAACATTGTACGTTCTTGATCTGCACATCTGTCTTTCTTTTGTACTTAGTTATTTAAATCATCAGTCATCCAAAAGTTTCTGAAACATTTCTGTGAGTTCACTTCTTACTAATCCTAACAATGAGATTTAACTGAGAAATGATACCATTTCTAGAATTCAGAAGAATATGATCTTCATGAATCATTGGAAATTTTCCGTGGCGACAGAAATTCTGAACTGAAGACACAGGACTTAGAACATGTGTCAGTGAGTGATGACTGCTGAAGCACCCATGCAGCATCATCCGTGATCAACTGTGCATGAGCTGAGTCAGGGTCAGACTCTGCCAGGACCTTCACCCCACAAGAGCAGCGAGGGTGGGACTGATTGCTGCTACTGGGCTGAGGCACAGCCATAGTGTGTGAATCACAGTGAGACTGCAGTCGCCATAGTCACCATTAGTCAGCACCGCAGTGGTGCAGCCTCCTAGAAGGATGCAGTAGCTTGAAAGCTCCTAGTGCAAGAAGACTCTTAAACTCTTCATCCATTTGTTTCTTAAGAAAGAAGGTACATTTATAAAATATAAAGGGGCATCAAAATGTAATAGAAATTGACTTTAGAGTCATCTGACCTGGGATTACATGAAAGGTCTGCATCTTACTGAGGAGTTCCCTAACCTCTTTGAACCTCAGTTTACTCTGTTGTCACCTAGTTTAGTTGCTGTGAAGAATAGATATTATGGTTTACTTATGTAAAAGCCATCAATAACTGTGTGTATTGAGGAAAAGCAAAGTAGAGATGGAATAATATTAGATTCTTTTGTCATCAATCTCATTGTTCATCTGACAATATTTTCTTGATAATCGCTCTGTCGGAACTCTCCTGGTCTGCTGTGTCTTCACAAAGGCTCTGTAGGGAATATTTCTCTAGTCATTTAAATCTCGCGTACAGTATAATCAACCAGTTTGGCAAAAGGTCTTCGAAGTAATGTGACATCTCCCTTATTGAGCTATCAGAACAGAACTGATGTCCACTGAGTAATTTTGTTTATCTTTCAAATAATGCAGGGCACTGGGTCATCTTGCTATATGGAGAGTGTTGACTCAGTATCTTGACTCTAGACTTAAAAGTCCTATAAGCCAGTTTCATCAAGTGAAGATAGCAGAGTAAACTTCCCAGGGTCCACGCTGGCACAGAGCACCAAAATACTGGGGAAAAAGTTGTGAGAATCAATGTTTTCAGAACTCTGGAAAATAATCAAAGGTTTATAGGAACAAAGCAAACACTGAATAATAAAAAAAGTAACTTACAGGGCTTTCCTGGTGGCGCAGTGGTTGAGAGTCCGCCTGCCGATGCAGGGGACACAGGTTCATGCCCTGGTCCGGGAAGATCCCACATGCCGCGGAGCGGCTGGGCCCGTGAGCCATGGCTGCTGAGCCTGCGAGCCCGGAGCCTGTGCTCCGCAACGGGAGAGGCCACAACAGGGAGAGGTACGCATACCGCAAAAAAAAAAAAAAAAAAAAAGACAAAGAGAGACTTTTGAAACTAGCAAGAGAGCAGTGACTCTTCATATACAAAGGATCCCCAATAGTATCAACAGGAAATTTCTCGTCAGAAACCGCTGAGGCTTGAAGGAAGTGGCATGACATTTTTGAAGTGCTGAAAGGAAAAAGCCTGCCAACCAAAGATTTTGTACCCATCAAAATTCTTCAGAAATGAAGAAAAAAATGGAGAGGTTCTCAGATAAATAAAAGCTGAGGGAGTTCATCATTAGTAGACTTACCCCATGAGTAATGCTAAAAGGAGTGAGTCCATCAGCCTGAAATGAAATATGACACTAGACAGTAACTCAAAGCTATATGAAGAAATAAAGAACTCTGGTACAGATAACTATCAAATTAAATATAAAACCAGCATTATTGAATTTTTTGGTTTCTAACTCCTTGTTCTGTTACCCATATGATTTAAAAGACAAACGCATAAAACAATAATTGTGTATTTATGTTAATGGCTATGCAATGTATCAAGATATAATTTGTGATGGTAACAACATAATGGGGCACCATATCTGTATAGGAGCAGATTTTTATATGCCGTTGAATCTAAGTTGGTGTCAATTCAAACTAGCTTGTTATAAATTTAGGATAGTAATAGTAAACCCCATGGGAAACTCTAGGAAAATATCTGAAAAATATTCAGAAAAGGATATGAAAAGGGAATCAAAATGGTACACTACAAAAAAATCAAACACAAAAGAAGAAAGCACTGGAGGAAATGAAAAACATGAGAGAGAAAAGGTATATAGAAAACAAACAGCGAAATGGCAGAGGTAAGTTCTTCCTTATCAGTAATTCATTTACATGGAAGTGGAATAGGCAGCTCTCCAAAAAAATATACAGTCATTCAATGCATGAAGAGACGCTCATCTTCATTAATTATTAGAAAAATGAAAATCAAAACCACAATGTGATATCACTTTGTTACCAAAAGTGGGGTCTGGCTGCTCACCACCCAGAAACCAATAAAGAGGCAAGTTGGTGGAAAGGAAAGTTTGCTTTATTTTGGAGGCTGGCAACCGGGCTGGGTGGGGTGCACTGACTCCTGTCCAAAGACGGACTCCCCTAACCCCGACACTGACAATCAGGGGGCAAGAGCTTTTAGAAACGGAGGGAGGGGCTACACGCAGAAACAGCACAGTCAGCTCTGACAGTCACCTCGAGATTGTTCATGCGGTGGTCTGATCATTGTCGCTTGATTGTTTTAAGCCCGGTTAATCTTCAGTTGCAGGGACAGTTTGTTCCCATTTCCTTGAGGCCGGTTCTCACAACTCTGGAGGCTTACGTCATGGCTACAGTCTGGTCATCATGTAGTTAACTTCTTCCACCTGGTGGGGCTTTCAGTATCTATAGGACAGCTCACAGGATATGGCTCAGAATACTACCTAGAGCCCTTGAGGAGGAACTAAATGTCCTTGACTTTGCTTAATGACTACACTATTATTATTTAGTCTTATTGGACTGTTTTCTTTTGTTTACGCATTTTCACACTTCTCTGATTAAACTTATTTTTTGGCTAAAGTTTCTCCACAGACAAAAGTCAGGCTGTGAGGGGCAGGGATCGTAGGTCCTGCTCTATTTCAACTTCACACCCACTTGGATGGCTATTATTAAAAAAAAAACAAATAAAATAACAAATTTTGTGAGGATGTGGACAAAATAAATTCTTGGATTGTAAAAATTCTTGGATTGTAAAATGGTATAGCTACTATGAAAAATACTTTGGTGGTTCCTGAAAAAGTTAAACAGAGAATTAGCACATGTCCCAGCAACGCTACTTTTAGGTGTATACCCCGAAGAATTGGAAACAGGCTCTCAAACAAATATTTATGCAAATTTATTCATAGCAGTACTATTTCCAGCAGCCAAAAATGTGGAAATATTCCAATATTCATCAATGGATTAATGGATAAATGAAATGTACATGCAATAGAATACTAGTCACCCATAAAGGTGGTGGGAGGACCGATACATTCTACAATGAGGACGAACCTTTAAAATATTATGCTAAATGATGGAGATCTGATACAAAAGGTCAGGTGTTACATTATCCCATTTTTATGAAAGTATCTCAAACAGGTAAATTAAGAGGAGAAAGATTGGTGGCCTCCAGGGGCTGAAAGAAGGGGGAATGGAATGTTTGCTTAGCTGGTCTGTGGTTTTCTTTGGGGGTGAAACTAAATAGAGTAGTGTTTACACAACATTGTGAAGGTAATAAATGTTACCAAACTTTTATCAAAAGTTATATGAGTAATAAATATTGTACTTGTCATCTGGTCCATGGAAATTTTGTAAGGCTGAATATTCATTCTAATTTGAGTTAGCCTGCCTTTTCTAATGCAGGATCCTTTTCCCTTTGCGAAATCTTTGAGCTGTGTTCCAGCAAACCTTGAGCTGCCTGAGTGGAAACTGGTGAATCTTGCCTGATCCAAGGATACTGTGGATCATGTGCTTTCTGATTTTGCTGACCTTCTGAGCACAAGGTTTCTGTTTACTATTTAAAGAGAAGATTTATGTTACATATTGTTCCTACAGTTTTCTATAATGTGTCATGGGCCTCTTTTGGGGCGGTTAAACTTGTCAAAAATTGGTTGTCAAAAAACACCACCACAGAGGACTTTATTGTTAATGATGGCATTTTATTTTTTCATGACATATAATCATCTACTTCTAAACAGACTGGAAGTGGCTTTCAATACAAATATCAATCAGTCAGGGTCGTTGAAATTAATTAAACAAAATGACTATTCTGTTTTGCTCTAGAGAAGCTAATCTATCATATACCTTACATGGGTTTGGTCCATCTGCCCATACTTCTCCCTTTCTTCCATTCCCCATATACCAGTTTTGTTTCTGTCGTTAACTTACATTTGCTTCGACATTGTATTTAATTCTTCCTTTCATCTTGTTTTCACGTATCTATATGTGCTTTGTTTTGGAACTGCCCATGTAATCTCATGGTTACCCTGCATCCCCCGCAAGCCTTGATTCTCTGCTCCCTGTCAGCCTGACATCAGGAAAAGTGCTGGGTATAAACGTGACTCCATTTCTTCATTTCTATGGTCGAGGGCTGTCACTCAGATTACAAACCAGGTCTCAGATTGGTTATCTGCCAGATTTGGGGTAACTTTTGGTTTTGCCTAATGAAAAAGACACATCTATACAGTCAGGAAGAATATACAAACTGACATTGTGCCACCTCCACACCCCTTGGTTCATAAACAGAGGATTTGGTGGATGGCACATGCCCTGGTCTTACCTCTCCAGTGATTGTCTGTTCGTGCTGACCAAGGGGCAGGCAGCAGAGGGAGTTGTAGCTGGTTTTAGAGGCTTGTGGTTCCAGGCAATGCCATCTGCAAAACTATATAAAAACCACCAAGAGATAAAGACTAGAAGGAAGAATTTAAAATTTATTTAATTATATGATGTGCCATATGAAAACAATGGAAAAATCCCAAATAATTTACTGACTAACTCTTAGAACAGTAAGAGAGTTTAATAAATTTGGTGAGTAGAAAATAAAGCAAATAACTAGTATTTCCAACCACAGCAATGGCCAAATAGGAAATGCAAGATGAATAATGTTTATATCCATAGGAGAAACCAAAACCGTAAGGTTCCTAGGTATGAATAACACAGTAAAAATATGTGCAAGTTATTTATGGCTGAAACAGAGAAAATAAAATCTGAACGAAAGGAGAGATATAAGTGTTCATGATGGTAGAAGTAGATATTGTAAATATGGGACTTTTCCACAAATTAATATCTGAATTAAGTGCTGGTCTAATAAGTTTACAACAGGACTTTTCAAAAAACTTTAAAAAAGGCATCTGGAATTCATAGGAGAGCACAGGTTGAAGAATATTCAAGAAAACACGGGTAAATGGCAACATGGAAGATAATATTCTCTGGAAGAGAGCAAGGAGTATTATAAAAAATGTAGTAACATGTTCTCCAAGAGGAACTTTCCTGGGATCTTCCAAAGCTTCAAACTTCTACTTACTTGCCTTCTCACTGAAATCCTCATCTCCCCTTCACCACCATCCAAATATGATTTCTAACAATAGCACTAACCTGCATGTATCTGGTCTAGCCTGAAATGTGAGACTTATCTTTGTCTTATTTCTTCCTCCCTATCTAAATTTCATCTGTGAGCAAATAATAGCATTTACTCCTCAAAATTTTTAAGCTCCTTCTACCTTTTCACTTCTACCACTCTAAATAGAAATGTCACCAGCTCTCTGCTAGTCAACTATAAAGAACCACATTGCAAAGAACCTCATTAGTGGTTTCAAAGTTTCACATGTGTTCTAATCTATTCGTCATGCAGCAGCCAGAAAAATTACCCTAAACTTAAATGAATCATGTTAAATCCCTACTTAGAAACCTTCCCAGGCAGATTAAAATGGTCTTCATCATTGCCTACAAATCATTACATAACCAGGACCATGCTACTTCCCCAGACTTACCCAATGATGTTAAAATTTTATCTGCTTTATTGTTTGCTTTTATATATGTGGATAGTGTTAATTCAGATGAAAAATCCACTTGAAAGCAAGGTTTGGGGTCATGGAAGATTCCCTCCACCCATACACACTTAGACGCAATTTTGAGATAGTAGTTTTCATGCTGTCTGTCTTTGAGGTGTTTTGGGCTTGTTTGCTTGTTTGTTGTTTTACAGTTTTTTACAGTCTTCACAACTTCACGCGGATGTTTCTGTTGGAAACTCCAACCAGACTTTGCTCCTATCTCCATTAAAATGAGAGCTTTAAGCCACAGAGGATCATCAGAGGCATTTAGAACAGACAGAAGCTTTCTTGCTTCGTGTATATGGCTCCGGAGTCATGCTTCAGAATCTTTTTCAGGCAAATGGAGTCTTAGGACTTCCTTACTTTTCTCCCAGACAGACACATAGCTTTGCATGCACACACACACACGCTTCAGGATTTTAGTTGTTTGTTGCTGGAAAGGTTTTCAGGTAATCTTGTCTTCCATAATGATGGACATAAAACTCCTCGCAAATAATAATTTTATCTATAGATTAAAAAATAGTTTAGGGCTTCCCTGGTGGCGCAGTGGTTGATTAACTTCAAACAATTTTATGTAGATAATTTCATCTGTAAATAAAAATGTAACATTACATACATTTAGACACTACACACACACACACACACACACACACACACACTAATAATAACAACAGATGTGTGTTTGCACACCATATCAGTGAAAATATTTCTTGCATTTTTGGCTGAAATTGTGGAAAAATTTAAGAAGGCTTGCTTCACTACCTCACGTCTCTATGAGAGAAAAAAATGAAAGTAGCAATGTGAAAAATGGAACTTCAAGTTACTTAAGCAAGTTCAGCATTGCTGGCATTTTTACCACTTAAGATGAAGTATGGTGATCACCTAATATATGTTCAACAAAAATAGCAATAAAATCTGTAGCTCTTTAAAATGTTTGGTATATAAGATTTCTTCAAAGATATGTCTGAATAGTTGAACAAGGTCTTCAAAGGTAGTGTCCTTCAAAGAAACAGCACTAAAATCTGGAAAGGAAAGCCTCATTGGGAAGTTAGAATAGGTTGAAAGAAGGCTTTTGCTAAGGAAGGAATTTCATAAGGCTCCGAAACAAAGCTGAGTGACTAAAGAAAATTGGCGTGAAAGAGAAAATGATTGCAGGACTAAAATTAGAAAAGACAGATCAATAAAATCTACCCTGGACGCTAAAATCTTAAGGTGATAGAAGCATGTCGGGTAATTGCAAGAGGCAGTGTGGTGTGAAGCTAATCAAGGAAACATTATTTACAAGATCTGTGGCCTAATCCTCCTGCCACACCTGGTCCCTGAAAATGCATTCCCTTTCCTTTAGTTTGACAGTATGCAAAACGAGGTTAGTGGGGCTTGTGGTATCCTACGCACAAAACTGTTTCAAAGGTTAAGGAAATATTTTACAGGTTATTGAAGGCTAGTAAATTAGTTTTTTTTTTATTTATTATTAAATTTCTTCCCTTTATGTTATTTTCCATATCAGCACCCTATTTTTATTTTATTTATTTTATTTATTTATTTTTTTTTTTGCGGTATGCGGACCTCTCACTGTTGTGGCCTCTCCCGTTGCGGAGCACAGGCTCCGGACGTGCAGGCTCAGCGGTCATGGCTCACGGGCCCAGCCGCTCCGCGGCATGTGGGATCTTCCCGGACTGGGGCACGAACCCATGTCCCCTGCATCGGCAGGCGGACTCTCAACCACTGTGCCACCAGGGAAGCCCTAGTAAATTAGTTTTAATGATTTTAAAAATATTGTTTGAAATAAATTTGCCTTCACAAATTGATTTAATAGGATATTCAAGTCATAGATTTGAAACCACTCTAGGGGGTGATTGTGAGGCTGGATTAAGCCATGTGTTGATCAGTGATGACTTCAAAGAAAGTAGGAACATTTATGTATTTGGGTATCACAGTGATGAAGGATATGGGTGATAGAACCCGGTGGCCTGGGTTCAAATCCCAACTCAGTACTTGTTACCTCTGTGGACAATTTGAATTTGGTAATTCATTTTCCTTATCCATAAAATGAAGTTAATATTAAGACTTTCTGCATATCGTTATTATAAGCACTAAATCACATGAAGTACTTAGAACTATGACAGATGCATAGTAAATATTGTTATTATCAATACCTTGTAAGTAACAATATTAAATACAGGATTAGAGTTGGATTGGGAAGTACAAATGTTAAAGAAATACTCCTGTGATGGTTATAAAAGGGAAGACAGAAATGACGGCATAGTAAATTAAGATGTAGGGTAAAACCTTTACATCGTACTTGTACTTTAAGACTCTGCGTGACAAAGGTGGACTTAGACTGCATGCCTTCCTCGCTGAAAGTTTTTAAAGCAACTTTGATGTCCTAGCTTCCCCCGCCCCGTCAAAATTCACCTCATCTTTTCAATCCACTTTGAGGTTCTCTGTAGCTATACAGAGGACCTTCCCCTCTGTACCCACACCCCTCTTCCTGCAGCACTTAGGAATTTCTCTCTGGAACGTTTTAATAGTTTGTTTCTTCCTTATTTCACATGATAGACTAGAGGTTCGCAGTTGTAGGCGGTAATGCCTCCCCAGGGAACATAGACAAGGTCTGGAGGTATTTTTGGTTATCACAGCCGGAGATGAGGGATTCTGCTGGCATCTGGTGGGTACAGGCCATGGGTGCTTCCAAACATCCTACAACAATTAGGGTAGACCTCTATGATGAAGAATGTCAGTAGTGCTGCTTTGAGAAAACCTGTACTAGATTATAAAGTCCTTGTTGACAGCAGAGAAAATGTCTTATATGCCTTGTATTATCTGTGTCTAGCACACAGAGTTTTCAGTAAAGATTTATTGATTTTTAAACATACAGTCAATTGTGTAAACAAAGTCTTGGGGGGAAAATATTTTCACTTGAGTCATTTCATGTTACCAAAATGTCTTATGGAAGATAATTATCTCAAAATGCTTATACACAAGGGTAATAATCAAAATGTTTCACAGTATAGGCTGCCAAACAAGAGCAGATAGGCGGCCTGGACAACCATTACTGTACACTGGTAGCTGCAGGCTGAGTGCTGCTTGTGTGTCTACATGGAACACAACCACTTAACTGTTTGCACAGAAGCACAACTCTAAGAAACATTCATTCTTTTAATAAGACTCTATTAGAAAAGGGGTATTTTATGATACAGATACTCTAATGTAAGTGACCTAGATCCTCTCTTTAAAAATAAAGTAAGTCCCCTACATACTCACGAGTTCCGTTCTGAGAGCGCATTCGTAAGTCCAATTAGTTTGTAAGTCCGACAAAGTTAGCCTAGGTACCCAACTAACACGATCGGCTATACAGTACTGTACTGTAATAGGTTTATAATACTTTCCACACAAATAATACATAAAAAACAAACAACACAAAAAATAAACATTTTTACACTTACAGTCCAGTACCTTGGAAAGCACAGTAGTGCAGTACAACAGCTGGTATCCAGGGCCTGACATGGAGCCAGTGGACACACATTCACATCTTTGAAAGTTTGCAGCTTGAATGTTCGTATGTAGGGGACTTGCTGTAAGGGCAAAAATCATTAGAAACGTGAGTTCTGAATTAGCTTCTATCATCCTCTTGTCAGAAGTTTTTTTTTTTTTTTTTTGGTTACAGGCTTTAATTACACCAGTCCAAAAGGGAATAGCAATTTCAAGGTTTAAGGCATACTTTTACTCTTTATAAATAATTTTTTCATTTATCACACCTCCACACAAGATACTATTTAATCATTTGATAAAGTGACTTCATAATGTTGTTTACACAGCTAGAGGCTAAATGAATGGGTAATTTTATTCCATCTGAAAGATAAAACTTCTCTAAATTATCTCAGAATGTATCATAACTGTGTACTTTATGATAAAATAATGAACTATTCAACATGGCTCATCGAACCTTTTTTGAATAACACATTCAGGGAATTAAAAATTGGTTTTGAATGATTTCTTCTCCTTAGAAAATTATTACATTTTCTGTTAATCACAAGTTAGGAACCATTGCCTAGTTCTTAGGGCTATGAACGTTGTGTACCACTTCTTAATTCAGGCTGACTCAGATGCCTCTCCAAAGAACTAGGCATTTAAATGTAAAGTTTTCAGTAGGAATTTCTTAATTTGCTTTTAATAGGAGAACGAAGTATCAGCACCTGCATGTCATTCTTTTTATTCAGAAGAAGAGGTTCCAGTGTTAAACAACACCATTGTTCTCTATGCTTTTGGAGTCCTCAAGAATATTCCATTGAATTGGTAATGCGGGACATAGGAGTTTGTAAATAATAAGATTACGACTCCAAATTCGTGCATGCTTTGAAATGACCGTTCATGGGAAATTTATGAAACCTAATCAATATCAGCATTCTTTCTTGTACAGTGAAAAAGAAAATATTAACAGACAGTAATGACAGAATATATGTTTTAATATTACTGGGAGTGGATGGTCCTAGCTAAATGTAGCTTTAATACAAAGGAATGTGCTAATGTTTCCTTCAGTTATTGAACCAGTCATTGAACTCATAAGGTACATTAAACTGTGTGGAATAGAGAAGGAACAATGAAGTGTGACTATGCAACCTTCCCAAAGTAGTTTATCTATGTAATGTATTATTCAAATTTCCATATATTCATGCTTTATAGATTTGCTACTTCCAGCAATGTAGTTCAAAGTATTCTTTCCTATCATCTTTCAAAGCTCCATCTCTCTCCCACCCTAAAGATCACGATAAGTTTTGCCTTATATTTGGAATGTCACACATCTAAACCCACTTCTCTTCTCATTCCTTGATGTCTCCTGACTCCAAGTCTCCTGTTCTTTGAAATAAACAAGTTATAGCACACTTAAAATACAGAGGCACTAGGACAGTTAGCATTAAAATCAGAAAGTGAATGCAGAGTTCCTTAGAGGTAAGGAGAATTGACATGGATCATTTTACGAGAAAGTATACTGAAAATGTCTCATCTATTGGGTGACATCATTTATTCCTACTTTTCGATAGCTCTGACAAATGCAGAAATGTAACTTCATCATGGATCACACTGCCTGTCAGATAAAATTGATCACTTCTTTTATGGAAGAAACTAACTTTTCCCTTTGTTACTGAATTCTAAAAGAGTCCTTATTAGAATACAAAGGATAACCCAAACTTAAATTATATATGTATTTTTGTAAGTTAGTTTTTATTTTATTTTTATTTACTTACTTAATTTTTTGGTTGTGCTTCATGGCTTCTCAGATCATAGGTCTCTGACCAGGAATCAAACCTGGGCCTTGGCAGTGAAAGCGCTGAGTCCTAACCACTGGACCACCAGGGAATTCCCCAAAACATAAGTTATATTTTGATGGAAAAAACTTTTTAAAGTTTATGTAGCTATTTCTTTTAGCAACCCTTGATAAAATTTGAGGACATATCTTTAAATTCTGTTTCAAAGACAACAGTATCAATGGCAGAATGAATAACTAAAATGAAGATCTAATAGCATTCTCTTAGAATTCTGTGAAGATTAATTCTTTAGTCTTTTTGTAAAACTTGTTAGTGTGAACTACCTTTCTTTTGCATTTCAAGATGAGTGTGATAATATAACAAAGGTGATGTCCCATTAACAGTAGTTAATTTTTTGATAGAAATAAACCAGTACATGAAAAAATAAGCAGGACATTCATTTGTTTGAATATATTTATTATTTCTTTATAGGAGAAGAAATATAACTTTCAGAAACATTAAAAATCAAACATGGGATCAGACTTCCCATGGTTTGCTCCCTAAGTTTCTATCAATAAAATTAACTCAAAGAGAAATTTACCATTAATTAAGTTTTGGCAATCTTGTTCTCTTATCATTACCATAAAAAAAAAATCCCCAAGAACTGGTTTACACAAGTCGTGCAGTTCATAATTAAGTTTTTCTTGATACTGGAACATTCTTAAATATGACTGCACTTCTGTAATAGTTTCCTAGCCAATCCCTTTTCTCATTTTCTTCTTCTTTATTCTATGACCAAACCAGACTAAACTCCTCAAAGCACAACCCTAATCATATTATTTTCCCAAGAAAAAGCCTTCATTGATGCCTTAGCATGAAGTTAAGTCTTCTCTACCTTGGAATCGATCTAGAAATCAAGACCCTTCAGAGTTCAGAACCAACCTTGATAGATGGAAAGTTTACTTCCTCAGCAAACTGTAACGCAATTATGGCTCTCCTCCCGGCTTTGCTGGTCTCCAGCATTGTTTGCTACAGATTTCTGCCTGTTGAGACACTACTCATACATACACAACGCTAGATTTCAACTGCACATTTCCTTGTTGGAGATGCTATTAGAGTTCACAGATCACTCAATCCCTTTTAAGCAAATAAGGGGCCCAGGTCACTGATCTGACAAAAATGAATAACCTCATTAATTATGTAACCAGACGTTTGAAATTGAACTGTATGAAAGCTTGTGTTCATTGAGAAGGCCATTAAAAGCATATGGTAAACATTAATGTAGTCTAATTACTTGTGATAATTGGCTACTCCTAACAGTTATTGAGTGGGGGAAATGTATTGGTTAGTGAAGATTTTCTTAACTTCCCCATACACGATAGGTCACATATCTTTGTTGTTAATTATTCTATGTGCATCTTCTGTTTGCTGGTGTTCAGGATCATGGCAAATCCAGACATCAGGATGTGATCTCTGCATCAGGAAGCAGGCAAAACAAGCGGCCATACAGATCCAAATCTCCTCGTACCACAAAGTGATTCTCTTGGAGTGAATTAGGCACTCCTAACAGTGGAAATTACAGAATGACTAGACAATTTACTACCTTGGTGCTCTCTGACAACAGAGGCCCTAGATCCCCAGACACTTTTTCTTACTTTTCTGCATATTTCTCTGATACCAATTATAGTTTACTAATGGGTCCTGGATTTTTAAATAAAATATTATATAAATAAAAATGAGTCATTACATAAAAAAAAAATGTGAAGGAAATGAAAAGTTCCCATAATTGCATCACCCAGAGAAAAAACACGTTACCATTATGATGTATTTTCCAAGACTTTTTCATTGTTATGCATATATACAAATTAGGCTATTTTTCTTTAGGCTATTTTTCTTAATTAATTTTTGGCTGTGTTGGATCTTTGTTGCTGCGCGTGGGCTTTCTCTAGCTGTGGCGAGTGGGGGCTTCTCTTGTTGCAGAGCACGGGCTCTAGGTGTGTGGACTTCAGTAGTTATGGCATGTGGGCTCAGTAGTTGCAGCTCGTGGGCTCAGTAGTTGCAGCACACGGGCTTAGTTGCTCCACAGCATGTGGGATCTTCCCGGACCAGGGCTCGAACCCATGTCCCCTGCATTGGCAGGTGGATTCTTAACCACTGCGCCACCAGGGAATCCTTGTAGATAATTTTTACATCAGTACATTTGAATCAACTTTGTTGTATGATGACCACGTCATATTGGGTTGTAGGGCTGAACCACGTGGGCGTAACGAATCCCCTTTACATTGAGGTAATTTTCATTTTTCCCCTATTTCAAACCACATTGTGATAAGTAGATTTGGTTGCTTTTTAAATTACATTGCCTCAGTTTTCCATTAGATATTAGATAATATTGTATTTAACATATTAGTTCTCTAGTTAGTATGTCAAATGGTTGCCTCAAAGCCTAGTTTCAAGTGTTGTGTCAAAGGTAGTTAGGCATTTTTCCTTAAACAGATTGCCCATCCCCACTCCTGGGGAATCAGAGCCAGCAGTTCTGGGGTGAGGCTCAGTCATGTATTTGTTAAAATCTCTCAAGAGGATTGTAACATGCAATCAAAGAAAGGGTATCAAAACTGAGAAAATTGGCCTCTGTCTGGCTTGCAGAAATATTTCAGTAAATTGGGGCAATTGTATATCCTCCAGGTCACAACTCATAGTTAGCTGCCATCTTTTGAGCAGCTCTTTTTCCATTCACTCCTTCTGGGGTCTTTGGACTGGGTCATTAGACCCCTTCTGGAGGTGGGTGTGAACGGAAGCAGAGAAGCCTTAATACACACAGAGAATGGCCAGTGGGGATTTTGAAGTATCTGAAGCTGATGTCTGGAAGCATTTGTATTGACAAGCTCTAGTGTCACCCCATTTTTTCAGTCCCTATCAGGGCCCTTTCACTTTTCAATTTCCGTAGTCCTTGTTCTTGGTGACTTTTCTGGCATTTTGCTAATCTGAATTCATTGCCCATGATCTCTCCAGTGTAATTGCAGTTTTGCTCACTCTTGGGCTTATGCCCTTGACTGATGTTTATCCCCCCCACTGCCGAGTGAGGTGGGCAGACATCCTCAGCTGCCTCACAAATGATACCCAACTGGGTTTGGATTTTCCTGGTAAATATATCTCAGACAGGACTGGCACAGAGAACAATCTCAATTAATATATTTTTTTAAAGAAGATGTTGGGGGTAGGAGTTTATTAATTAATTAATTTATTTTTGCTGTGTTGGGTCTTCGTTTCTGTGTGAGGGCTTTCTCTAGTTGTGGCAAGTGGGGGCCACTCTTCATCGCAGTGCATGGGCCTCTCACTATCGCGGCCTCTCTTGTTGTGGAGCACAGGCTCCAGACGCGCAAGCTCAGTAGTTGTGGCTCACGGGCCTAGTTGTTCTGTGGCATGTGGGATCCTCCCAGACCAGGGCTCGAACCTGTGTCCCCTGCATTAGTAGGCAGATTCTCAACCACTGCGCCACCAGGGAAGCCCTCAATTAATATTTTTTAAATCAATGTTAAGGAAGTAAATTGTTAAAAAAACCACACACACAAAAGATAAAGGAGAAAAATGTTTTCCCCCTTATTTTTAGACAACAAAAGAAAATACAAAACTATGGCTAACATAAAAAAAGAGGAGTAAAATTCTGCTCAAACAGCTTAAAAATCATATCCTACCTTCCTTTATATTCTCTTGAGAATCTGAATTATTCTGGATAGTGATAGTGCCCTGGAGTCAGAATTTTTTGGGTGAAGCTGCCTCCTTTCATTATTAATCTAATCAACAAGCTTGAAAATTTTTGGATAAGGAATGTAATCACAGATGTATTGATCTTTTGCTTAACAATCCCTTCAATAAATGGACATGCACACTGTTTGCAGATGACATGATACTACACATAGAGAATTCTAAAGATGCTACCAGAAAACTACTAGAGCTAATCAATGAATTTGGTAAAGTAGCAGGATACAAAATTAATGCACAGAACTCTCTTGCATTCCTATACACATAAGATGAAAAATCTGAAAGAAAAATTAAGGAAACCCTCCCATTTACCACTGCAACAAAAAGTATAAAATATCTAGGAATAAACCTACCTAAGGAGACAAAAGACCTGTATGCAGAAAACGATAAGAAGCTAATGAAAGAAATTAAAGATGATACAAACAGATGGAGAGATATACCATGTTCTTGGATTGGAAGAATCAACATTGTGAAAATGACTCTACTACCCAAAGCAATCTACAGATTCAATGCAATCCCTATCAAACTACCAATGGTATTTTTCACAGAACTAGAACAAAGTATTTCACAATTTGTATGGAAACACAAAAGACCCTGAATAGCCAAAACAATCTTGAGAAAGAAAAACAGAGCTGGAGGAATCAGGGTCCCAGACTTCAGACTATACTACAAAGCTACAATAATCAAGACAGTATGGTACTGGCACAAAAACAAATATAGCTCAATGGACCAGGATAGAAAGCCCAGAGATAAACCCATGCACATATGGTCACCTTATCTTTGATAAAGGAGGCAAGAATATACAATGGAGAAAAGACAACCTCTTCAATAAGTCATGCTGGGAGACTGGACAGCTACATGTAAAAGAATGAAATTAGAATACTCCCTAATACTATACACAAAAATAAACTCAAAATGGATTAAAGATCTAAATGTAAGGCCATACAGTATAAAACTCTTAGAGGAAAACATAAGCAGAACACTCTATGACATAAATCACAGCAAGATCCTTTTTGACCCACCTCCTAGAGAAATGGAAATAAAAACAAAAATAATCAACAAATGGGACCTAGTCAAACTTCAAAGCTTTTGCACAGCAAAGGAAACCATAAACAAGACCAAAAGACAACCCTCAGAATGGGAGAAAATATTTGCAAATGAAGCAACTGACAAAGGATTAATCTCCAAAATTTACAAGCAGCTCATGCAGCTCAATACCAATAAAACAAGCAACCCAATCCAAAAATGGGCAGAAGACCTAAATAGACATTTCTCCAAAGAAGATATACAGATTGCCAACAAACACATGACAGGATGCTCAACATCACTAATCATTAGAGAAATGCAAATCAAAACTAAAATGAAGTATCACCTCACACCAGTCAGAATGTCCATCATCAAAAAATCTACAAACAATAAATGGCAGAGAGGGTGTGGAGAAAAGGGAAACCTTTTGCACTATGGATGAGAATGTAAATTGATACAGCCACTATGGAGAACAGTATGGAGGTTCAAGAAAAACAAATACCGTATGCTAACACATATATATGGAATCTAAAAAAAAATAAAAATGGTTCTGAAAAACCTAGGGGCAGGAAGGAATAAAGATGCAGACATAGAGAATGGACTTGAGGACATGGGGTGGGGGAAGGGTAAGCTGGGACGAAGTAGAGAGTAGCATTGACATATATACACTACCAAATGTAAAATAGCTAGCTAGTGGGAAGCAGCCACATAGCACAGGGAGATCAGCTCCGTGCCTTGTGACCACCTAGCAGGGTGGGATAGGGAGGGTGGGAGGGAGATTCAAGAGGGATGAGATATAGGGGTATATGCCTATGTATAGCTGATTCTCTTTGTTATAAAGCAGAAACAAACACACCATTGTAAAGCAATTATACTCCAATAAAGATGTTAAAAAAAATAAAAACAATAAAATAAATGGACATGCAATGTAATTACTCTTGTCATTGAGGCCTACCTGGGCATCAGTCAACTTACAATAAAGCGTGTGCATTCAAAGTAGGTGAAACATCAAGGGCGATTTCGGAAGGAACACTAGCTCCAAGGCACTGGGAACAGTTCATAAAAATTCTTATCTGCATGCTCTGAAATACTATTATATGCATTTCCCCATAATTTATTATCAGTTAGATATATTTTGTTTCTGTCAATGGGACGTAGAAAATTGTTGTTGTCGTCACTGGTTTCCTTCCCTTTTTCCAGCTGTAGGTACTGGGTACCTTGACTGAACATTCAGCTTCTCCCAGTTCCCTAGCTTTTGCAACTAGAGATTATCATACTAGGTGAAGTAAGTCAGAGAAAGACGAATACTGTATGATATCACTTATGTGTGGAATTTAAAATATGACACAAATGAACCTATCTATGAAACAGAAACAGAATCAGGGACAGAGAACAGACTGGTGGTTGCCAAGGGAGAGGGGGCTGGGGGAAGGATGGAGTGAGAAGTTAGGGTTAGCAAATGTACGTTTTTATATAGAGAATGAATAAACAAGGTCCTACTGTATAGCACAGAAAACTATATTCAATATCCTATGATAAACCTTAATGAAAAGGAATATTTTTTAAAATGTACATATGTATAACTGAATCACTTTGCTATACAGCAGAAATTAACACAACATTGTAAATCAACTATACTTCAATAAAAAGAAATAATAACCAAGCTTTGTTACACTCAAGGATTCTCCTTCCCTGGAATTAAGTGCATTGTTCTGAGAGCACCACTTAACGTGGCCTCCAGTATCTACACAGCAACTTCACTGTGAGCATCGTGTGTCCTCACCTCTTTGATGTCAGTCTCATTGCTAATTGACAGTTGTGTTCCCATGTCCCCTACTAGCTGAAATCTCCTGGCTATGTCAACCCCCATACCTCTGATTCTACACAGTCCTCAGGTTTCACTTTACCATTGATATGCCATTGATGTTCCAATATATCATGTAAGTTTTCCCAAGAGATCTTTTATTTTTGGAGATTCCATTGGACAGTCTGGGGTTTATTTAACCAGCATCTAAGCACTGTCATCTCCCACCCATGCCCACTTCACCCTCACCGACACCCCACCAATCTGGGATCTATCCAAAGTTGTGATGTTTTCAAGTGTTCACCGCCCCCCACCTCCCATGCCTGGGAATCACAATTCATGGTTCAGGGGACAGCCATGCAAACCACATCTACTGATAAGGCCCTGCCCCTCTGGACATAGGTCTGGAGCTCAGTATCTAAGTCAAATTGAGACAGGAGGGAGGAAAAGAGAAAGGGAGAGGAGAGGTGAGGAGGGAGGTAGAGAAAAAGTGAAAATAGAGAGATGTGAGAGAGAGGGATAAGAGGGAAATAGGAACGAATGACAAAGAGAAGAGATAAAGAGAAAATATGGAGTAGAATGTTGGAAAGAGCTTAGAGGAGAGATGATAGAGAAAAATAAGAAACAGATAAGGGGAGAGGGAAAAATGAGAAAGAAATATATATATATATACTATATTATGTATATAGTATAATATATAATATAGTATAATATATAATATATTATGTGTATAGTATAATATATAATATTATAATATAGTATAATATATAATATATTATGTGTATATATTATGTATATATTATGTATATATATAATATGTATATAAACACATATAATAGTTATATTTATATGTCATGGATGAGAATGAATTTTGAGAAATATATATGAGAAAGAGGTGAGATAATGAAGAGAGAAAAAGATCAAATATATAAGAAGGATGGTAGAGGGGGATGATATGATATATAGAGAGATAACAGAATTGATAGAAAGATAATTAAAATGAAAGTGATAGATTGTCAAGCAACATGAGAGCAAACAAAAACAAAAATCTGGTAATATTTGATCCCCTGATTCCAACTGCAGCTTAACTGCCTTGATAGTTTAAACCTATCTTTAATTATATTCTTCTAATAATTTCTCCTTTTGGCCAAAATGTGTTGGATATCTGTCATTTGCAGCAAAAACTTCCTGATAATACAAGATGGGATTTTCCCTCTTTACTTTATCTTGAAAAGATTAATTGTTCACAACAGATGAATGGATATAAAAACATCCCTATTGTTTCTGTGTTTCACTTAATTATACATCATAGTGGATCATGCTTCAAAAATGACTATTTTTTAATTTTTTAAATTTTTATTTACTTATTTTTAGTTCAAAAGAAAAAATTTAATGGTGTCAGAAGGATTATATTGAAATCTCTAAAAATGTGGTCTGTTCCATTTCATCCTCTTCCTTCCACGTCTCTGACTAGTACCCAGATCTCTATCCCCAAAGCCCTGGGAATCTGACAAGTGAATGTGGACCAGACGTTGGCAGGCTGCGAGAGAGGGCAGGAGGGACAATTTGCTCCCATTTGTGTCACCACGAGGCAACAGGACAAGTGTGGTGATGGCGGTCTTCTCTCTTACTACTCTTTCCTCTGTCCATTCCAGGCATTATTGCTCCCCCCGGGTCTGTACCAGGTCTTCTCACTTTGACTCAACTTACAACTCTTCCTGGACAACCTCAAATGCTCCCCTGGGGCCCCCCGCTCTTCATGGGGACATGCTGATGACTCCCAGATCCCTGTTTCCCCAGGAATTCAGCCTCCTAAATGCCCAGGTTCTTCCAATATGTAAACTACTCCTTAGGGGAACCAAGAGCTTGAGATGTACCTGTAGTCGCCTACAAAGCTCCCTTTGGGGCAGCAAAACCATGACTTTTATAAGTCGGTTATTGATGATATAACTTGGAAATTATCCTGTATCTTATTTGTTCGTGTTTGGCCTTTCCTCCCTCCCCAGATGGAGGTGGGGTGGACAGTGAATAGCCTTTTTGTGTTTCAGACCAGATTGGGCATCTCCAAAGCATTTCTTTGTGAGGTTTCCAGGCCCATCAAAGGATTGGTTGGATTCTCTAAGAGACAGCTCCTTGGATTAACTGAACCATGCTCCGACCCCGCCCCTGTGGCTAGGGAGTGACACATCCTAATTGGTCTAGACCTAGGATTACTGCCCATCCCTGAATCAATCATGGTGACAACTGACTGGAATTATGGTAAAAAATTACTTTTCTAATTAAAATTTTAAATAAAATTTAAAAGTTTGATATACTTGCTAAATACGATATTTAGAATTTTAAGTTCAGTCATCTGAGGAGCTGTAAAGTCAAATTCTTACAGGTATTTAATATATTCTGGAGGCAAAATGTTATTTCAGGAGGTACTTTCTTGGCACTAATTTGCAACTTTTGTGGCTCTGCTTGAGAATGAATTAATTAGGAAAAAAGATCAGATGCTCAATGTGTTATCTACATATATTTTGCGGTTCCAGAAATGGCAAGACCGTAACCATGAATATAGAATCTCGAAAGATGATGTAATTTACTGAGTCTTAAAATTCTAACCTGAGGCTCTTCCACGCAAAATTCAGTGTGTAATTCAATTGATAAGGTCATTGAAGCTGCACGAAGCCTATTTCCTATAATCAAGAAATGGGGGACACGGAAAGGCTTTTGTGCCCAGGAGTCCCACGGGGTCCTGCTTGGTATCACTTTGACTCTCAACGCTAACTTCCTGAAGAGTCATGAATTCTAATTTTTGTCTTTCTAACACTATGTCGCTGCCTAAATCTCTAACCAGCTTTTCTCCTTTTAGCTGCTATTTGTAAAAATGTATTTCTCAGTTTCATAAAGAAAATTAACATGAGTATTTTGAAATAGAGCTCCTTGTATCAAACAGTATTTGAAATTTTCAGTTCATAAAGAGAATTACCATAATTTCTCCCCTAAAAATAATTCTTTATTTACATATATTCCTCAGGACACATACAGGAGACATGTATATGTCTAGAAGTTTGCTAATTTCTCCACTTTATAAAAAACAATCTGTCAACTTGAAAAATATTGATTCCTGGAAAGTCTTCAAAATTTGTCAAGTTCATTGATTTTTTTGGAGTGTTCCATTTATCTTGGAATCTTATGTTATTTTAGGTACAATAGATTATATTCTATGGTTGAAAAATATTTATTACTCTATATAGTATTCTGCCTGCCATAGAAGATTTATTCCTTTATAACTAGTTTCTTTAGATCCCTCACCATATTCTTACAGTAAATATCTAGTGGGGGAAATCTTTCCACTTGTCAGAAAGGTTTTAATCAGTTGTTATTTTCAATAGAAAAAAACCATCCCTTTTACTAAGATTAATTGATAGAAACAGCACAGATCACTGACATAGACATTTTTACATAACAATGAATAATTAAAATCTGCCGTATATTGGACCTTATATTTGTTAGGTCTAGTTCTCAGTAACACTATCCCCTTGAGAACAGGGATCTAGCACTTTCTGGAGTAGCGTTTCTCAGTATGTGGCTCAAAGCTCACCTGCATGAAAATTCTTGCTAATTTTTCCACAGCAGATTTTTCATAATTAACAATTTGAATGAAAACTAACAGCATGCATCACTTCGTTTTAAAAATCTTGCCTTTACAGAAAGGTTTTGGTCCAGTTACCTGTTACCACTTATCAGACTATGCTGAGGTTAGAGGTTAAACACAGTGACCAACGTATTAAATCTCATGATAGCGCAGGTCTGAAATTCAGGCAGGTCTCGGCAATTCCCTTCTTCATCTGCTGTTAAGTGGTATTCAGCTGACAGCTGTGGGGCTGGGCCAGGTTGTCTAAGATGACTGGTACCTTGGTGGGGATGTGGAAGGCAGGGCTCAGAGGGGAACCGTGCTCCTTCCATGTGGTCTCTGGACTACTTCATGAGGGTGTCCTAATAGAGCAGCCATACTTCTTACACAGGACCTCTGGGCTCAAGAGGCCAAGGTGGGAGCTGGCACTCCTCTTAAAGGCTATTTCCAGAAATGCTGTAGCACCCCTTCCACTGTACTTTTATGTCAAAGAAGTCACAGGCTAGCCCAGATTAAAGGAGAGTGGAAATAGATTCCACTTTTCAATAAGAGGAGTGTCAAATAAATTGTAACCGTCTTTACCAGCCACGAGTCTGAACTGTCTTTATATATTATCCTCTCTTCATCTATACTTATGATTTTAAAAATTAAAGCTTTGAGTTAAAAAAGTTTGAGTGGTTGTACGTCCCAAAAAATTAACGTTATTTCTAGAACTACTAATGAAAACAAATGTACACTTTTGCATTTTCTCATGATTTGAAAACACTTTCTCTAAATGCATACCAACAGGAGTGCCATTGAGTCATTACTATAATCAGCTCAAAGGCATTATTGTAGAAAGTATAATAACTCCTTCCTGATTGTTTTGAACAGTAATTTAAATGTGATCTACTTATTTTCTGAGTGATCTGTGAGTGGTATCTGTGTTTTGATTCTTTGAAATATAATTTATCTCCTGGGTTTATCTGTCATGTTTTATACAAAAATAGATGTTTCAAAAAATACCATTTCTTGCACCATTCTCGTTGAGATCTCGTTTTGTTTCTGTAGACTTATATAGAAACTGATAATACAGGATTATGTGAAATGGGAATAGTAATATTAATTCAAAGAACATTGTAAGTGACCAGAATGAGTTAGAGAGTTGCCCAGTGAACTTAAATACTAGAGGGTAATTAATAGAATATAATAATTCGGAATGCCTATAAAATTAATGGGGAGAATTAAATACATATGTAGAATGGATTAAGGCTGAATTTCTAATCAATGTTCCATAGTAAAACCAGATACACATTGAAGTTAGATATATCTTTAAAAGTGAAAATATTTCATGGTAGTTTCATGTGAAAAAAAATCAGAACTTTAATTTGAATCCTTTCGTTGGATAATGATCTGTAAGACTAAAGAAAATCACTATAAGAACTGAAAATATATTATCTTAGAGGAATATCTTTCCATCGATGTTTTCAAAGATCTATTGTGTGTAATTTATAAAGAAACTTTAGGCCCTATAAACTTTGTAAGTTGGAGATAAAAATGATTTCTATTTTTTTTATTTAAGAAGATGTTTCAAAGCTGCATTACTGTAGTACTAATGCAGAACAGAATTTTAAAAGAAAAAAAGACTTCAGATATTTGTGTCCTCATTACATCATCACTTTGATCATTGAGTCATTGTCAACTAATATGTCTAGTTAATGCTAGAACTTCTGTGGAGCGACTCCAATTTAGAAATTTTCTGAGAAAGGGGAAAGGAGATTCTAAATACTTAATAAGATTAATCCAGGGCTTCCCTGGTGGTGCAGTGGTTAAGAGTCCGTCTGCAAATGCAGGGGACGCGGGTTCGTGCTCCGGTCTGGGAAGATCTCACATGCCGCGGAGCAGCTGGGGCCCGTGAGCCATGGCCGCTGAGCGTGCGCGTCCGGAGCCTGTGCTCCGCAACAGGAGAGGCCACAACAGTGAGAGGCCCACTTACCGCAAAAAAAAAAAAAAAAAAGATTAATCCAATTATTAACTAAAAAACAAACACGTTCATTCAGCCTACTTAGGAAGTACATTCTAGCATCATAAAAGTTGCATACATATGTATATACATATATATGAACTACAGACACATTAATAATGAATGAACTTTTAATAAAATAGCGAAATAACCATAATGCTAATTTAATGGGAAAAACAAAACGAAGGATGTAACATTGTGAGCCCTTAACAGTTGTTCTAATTAGATATCATTAAGGAAACTATTAGGTGAATTAAAATTGAGGCTTTCATTTGCTACCAAAAATATATCCTTTAATTTATAGTGAAGCAGTTATAGGCTGAAATACTCACCTGTGCAGTAGATAGAAAGTAGGTCTGAGTTGTCTGGATCCTTGCTATCCTTCTAACTCCCTAAGATGAGATGGGATACCTAATACTGTTTGCTGAAAACTGTCAAATGGAAAATAAGACAAACGAATTTTCTTAAGCTAAGCTTCATGGAATTTATAAATGGCTCATGAAGTCTTTGAGAATATTTTAAAAGTTGGTTTCAATAAAAAAGATATTTTATGTTTTAAAGTTATTTTTAATGATAATTTCCTGTAGAAAGATATTTTTTAAAATAATAATTTAGTTTCTTAGGTCAGCATTTCTCAAACTAGGGAATGAAGCTTGAGCCTGATGGGCCCCCTAGGATATATATATTTTTTGCTGTATGCGGGCCTCTCACTGCTGTGGCCTC
The DNA here is from genome assembly GCF_003031525.2 of Neophocaena asiaeorientalis asiaeorientalis. NCBI lineage: Eukaryota > Metazoa > Chordata > Mammalia > Artiodactyla > Phocoenidae > Neophocaena > Neophocaena asiaeorientalis. The sequence goes on from NW_020174135.1 coordinate 4,893,956, forward strand.
TCCCGTTGCAGAGCACAGGCTCTGGACGCGCAGGCTCAGCGGCCATGGCTCACGGGCCCAGCCGCTCTGCAGCACGTGGGATCCTCCCAGACTGGGGCACGAACCCGTGTCCCCTGCATCGGCAGGCGGACTCTCAACCACTGAGCCACCAGGGAAGCCCCCCCTAGGATATTTGTGGTACATATTTTCTTCTTTAACAGAGATCTGTATGATATTCAAGCGTGAAATGCCAAGCAATGTTTAATGCCTTTTTTCCTGGTCTTCTGGTATATAAAACAGACTCACTGAAATCTAAGTGTTAGTGCTAGTAAAGAGAGATATGTGACAAACACCCGAGCTATATTAGTGTTCCTAGTAACAGTAGGTTATATTTACCAATTAATTCCTTATAATTAAATATAAAAATATACAGAACAACAAAGTTTGCACCCCTGTAAATGTGTTTACAGAATTCTCTTTTGTATTTAATCCACCTGCACTTGTTCTTTTGGCCAATGCTCGGTTGACGTTTGCTGAATTCTCTGAAGGAACATTCCCCCTCAACAAACCGGAATTCAGGTGAAGTCTAAAGCCTGCTTCCGTCGCATATCTCGGCTCTGCGATCTGGTGTCTAACCCCGGACCTGGTGATGCTTCTGGGGGATCACGCCAGAGGAATTAAATTGTTGAGTTAGTCAAGTGTTAGGTTATGGTCCCAGTGCCATAAACCAGCAACAAACTCAGCAATAATAAAAACATAAAAAACAAGATAGGTGTTTGAAAGAACGAACCCCCATAGGCCAGTATTTATGTTTTAATTTTATACGTCTTAAATCTCAACCTCAGTATGTGCTTTTAGAAGAAAAGATTTTTGTGCTGATTAATTAATGTATCTGTGGTTGACTTATGGACCATTGAGCATAGGAACCTGTTTTACTTCATTTGGGATTATAGCGCCCCCTCTCCTTACTCACAGGAACTTCTGTCTCTGGAAATGAATTTGCCAATATATGTAACTAATCATTTGATGGGGCAGAGTATCAAGGACCAGCAGGGCACGTCTCTTCATTTTTCTATAATCACTTCCTTAAATTTGCTCTTTCTGAGTGTCCTTTGTATCCACTTCACTGTAGTTTGGGCAGAACCAAAGCTTTCTTCTCCATGTCAAGATCTAGAAAATCCAGTTCAGTGCATTTCAGAACTTCTCTCTTCCATCTACTCCAAAAGATGTCTCTCCTTCACCCAGCTCAGGTCTGCGAGGCACCTGGAAGCCCTGAAGTGGTCGGAGGGCTTCACTGTCCTGCTGGCACTACCATCTCGTCCTCACCACCGGCTGTTCCCAGTCTCCTTCCTGAGCAACTGGTCTTCACGGACTGGGCAAGGAGAAGGACTGGACTTCAAAATAAAAAGACAAAACATTGCTTATTTGTCAGGTACAGTATATATTTTCTTGGTTAACAGTGACAATGGCTGTATCAAAAGATGTTATTTCTGGGTTCTTCAGAAGCCAAAGCTCTTAATTTTAATATAGTTGAATTTATGTCAACATCTTTTCATATGGATCACATTTATTGTCTTTTAATTAAGAAGTCCTTTCCTATCATAAGTCATAAAGATCTGGTTCTGTATTGCCTTTGAAAATGTTCTTTTTATAATGGAATTTTCATATGCCAGGCAATAATTTGGGCATAGGTTTAAGTTCCATTTTAGTTTGTCCATGTGGATTCTGAATTGACCCAGTATCATTCATTTACAGACTACATATCCCTACTCACTCGCTACCCCAGCTTTGCCATTAGTCAGATTTCTATTTGGGGTTTGTCTCTTTGGAGGTTCTTTATTTTTTCATCAGTTTGCCTATCCCTGTTTTAATATCACATTATCCTAATTCATAAAAAATGACACAGTAATTATTTTTTAAATAGATCTTTATTGGAGTATAATTGCTTCACAATACTGTGTTAGTTTCTGTTGTACAACAAAGTGAATCAGTTATACATATACATATATCCCCATATGCCCTCCCTCGTGTGTCTCCCTCCCACCCTCCCTATCCTACCCCTCTAGGTCGTCGCAAAGCACAGAGCTGATCTCCCTGTGCAATGCTGCTGCTTCCCACTAGCTATTTTATATTTGATAGTGTGTATATGTTGCTGCTACTCTCACTTCACCCCAGCTTCCCCCTCCCCCTTCCCCCCCGTCCTCAAGTCCATTCTCTATGTCTACGTTTGTATGCCTGCCCTGCCACCAGGCTCATCAGTACGACTTTTTTTTTTTTAGATTCCATATATATGCGTTAGCATATGGTATTTGTTTTTCTTTTTCTGACGTACTTCACTCTGTGTGATAGACTCTAGGTCCATCCACCTCACTACAAATAACTCAGTTTCGTTTCTTTTTATGGCTGAGTAATATTCCATTGGATATATGTGCCACATCTTCTTTATCCATTCATCTGTCGATGAACACTTAGGCTGCTTCCATGTCCTGGCTATTGTAAATAGAGCTGCAATGAACATTGTGGTACATGACTCTTTTTGAATTATGGTTTTCTCAGGGTATATGCAAGTAGTGGGATTGCTGGGTCATATGGTGGTTCTATTTTTAGTTTTTCAAAGAACCTCCATACAGTTCTCCATAGCGATTGTATCAATTTACATTCCCACCAACAGTACAGGAGGGTTCCACACACTAATTCTTGATATAGATTAAGAGAAATCCCTTAACCTTGTCCTCTTTTTCCAAGTTCTTTGAACTTCCCCATAAATTTTAAAATAGACTTATTACTTTATATAAAATTATGCATATACAAACATATACACACACATGCATCTTAAGAATTTTATTGGAATCACATTGAATCTATAAATTGACTAGGTTAGAAGTCATATATTGAGA
>NW_020174135.1:4896933-4913797 GCF_003031525.2 Neophocaena asiaeorientalis asiaeorientalis
TAGTTAGGGTTTTCCAGAGAAATAAAACCAGTAAAATGTATGTGTGGAGAAAGAGAGAGAGAGAGAGAGATTTAAGTAATTGGTCATGCAGTTGTGGTGGCTGGCAGAGAGACCCAGGGAAGAGTTGCTGCTGCAGCTGGAGTCTGAAGGTGATCTGCTGGCAGAATCCCACCTTCCTCAGGGACCTCTCTTTTCCTTAAGGCTTCAACTGATTAGGTGAGGCCCACACACATTATGGAGGGTAATCTGCCTTACTGAGTTAAATCATAATCTCATCTAAAAAAATATCTTCACAGCAACATCCAGACATGTTCGACCAAATAGCATATATTACATATTACTCCAAGAAAGAGTGTTTTGTTTTTTTATTTTTTTTTTGAGTTTTCTGTGCACCAAAGCAGAATTTTTAAAACAAGTTTAAGTGTTTCTTTTCATATTGATTTTACTGATTGTTTTACTGTATCAATTTCTCCGTTTGGCAATTCAAACTGCCTTAGAAAGACAGATCTAACAGAGAAGGAGAGGACCTGTTTTTATTTCAGAGTATCATCCATAGACTGCCCATTTTTCCATCTATCCCAAACTTTACTTCAAAGTCTGTGACATAGTTAGAGTGGGCTGTTATACTCCTTTCCCAGAAACTACAGTTTAAAAGTGTGACACTATGTTAGATAAAATGCAGTTACTATAAAACTGGCGTTTAGATATCTACCAGGTTGTACCCTAATTCCATTCCATTTAGGATTCCTGACCCCTATGTGTCCCAAAGTGTCCTTCTGGCTCCAACAAAAGAGATTTTCTTTTTCATGAGGGGACGTGTGCAATACTTAAGTGACATGTTTTCTTTCACTATTCACGCAGCTTCTGATAGAGGTCTCTGCCTTAATTCTGTCCTGTTGAAGTGCTGGACTTGCGAGATATTGCCATATTTTCCTCCTTTCTCCTCTGCCCCCATCTGCCAAGGCCAACTCATTGCAGATGTTGGGAATTCTCCTTCGCTCTCTTACAGTTATTTCAGCGGCAATGTATGTGTCCAGGCATATGTCAACCATAACGCTCTTTCAGCTAGGATTAACTAAGTATCTTCTTGTTGAGTCCATTTCTGGATGGGCTTGACCTGACAGACGAGGTCATTCTTATTTCATGGGACGTTGATGCTGTTGTGTGTGTCAAGCCAGCCAGGCAGTAAGAACAAAAGAGACAGCTTGATGAACAGGTAGGCAACCTGGCATGTCGTGCCCGTGGCAAGTATTCCTTTCGTGGAACCTGGCCAGTTGGTTTTTCCTCTTATTTCTCTCAGGGTGCTTTTTTTTTTTAATTTCATTGGGAATGCAAGAGACTTTGGAATATTTATCTTTTTCCTGATTTTATGCCATTTACCTATTGACCGCCAGAGAATCCATCAACAAATAAATAAACATTGGCAGAGATGAACCCGGATTGGCCACATTTACCTCCCTCAATCTAGAGGGGATGGCTACGATGTTATCTAACTCACAAATATGTAATTATATTCATACTATTTTGATCTATTTGCTTGGCAAACTGGATGTGATGATTAACATTTATGTGTTCCTTGCCAAAAAGTACAATGGCATGTTTGGATACATGATCTCAACTACAGAGTCGTTTACAGTTTATTTCTGTATGCCATATCATAGAGCTAATCACTTCTAGGAACTTAATGCCAGGAATAGAAAAGACATAATGGAGCTTTACCCACAGCCATTTAGGAATAAAGGATAATGTCTCCGCAAAGGATGTTTTTAGAAAGGGAAATACGGTTCCTTTTTCACGACTCTTTCCTTATTTCAAATTTAACGCGTGTTTATTTTAAAATCATAACTTAAAAAAAAGAAAATTGAGTAAATAAAATAAAATATTACCTATTTTAACGTTCTGCCAGAAATTTTGCCCTCTTAACCCATTACCTTTCTTCTCATCCCAACTCTGTTGCCTCAAACAGATTCATATGCATGTGGGAATTCATATGCATGGGCTTTATGAAAAATGATCTTCTCCAATTTAGTAATTTAATGGGCCAGAAATACCAAAACCATCTTGAAGAATAAAGATGAAAGATTTACCCTACTAGATATTAAAAAATACTATAGAGTGAAATAAGTAAGACCATGAACTATTGGCATTTGAAAAGACGAATGGACCAGTTGAGAATCCAGAGATCGACCCATGCATACATACATGGTTACCTGTTTTACAAAAACTGGTGCTGTGTAATTCAGGGGGGAGAAATATATCCTGTTCAATAAATGATGCTGAAACTATTGTATATCCACATTAGATATCTCAAAGCCCACACAAAGTAATTTGAGGTAGATCATAATCATAAATGTGAAAGCTCAAATTATAATCTCCAATAAGGAGACATGAATTGATATCTCCATGAATTTGAGTAGACAATAGACTCTTAAACAGAACACAAAAATAACTAAGAGAAAAAAAGTATACATTTAAGTTCCTTAAAATTTAAAATTAAAAAATTTAAGTAAAAAAAAACCTTATCAAACAAAAGATACTTCCAGGTAACTGAGAAGGAAATTTGCATGCTAAGACATAATTTTTCACACGAGGTGTCCCCAAGGTGTGGTCTGTTGATCCCTTGTGGTTCCTGAGACACTTTCAGGATGTCTTCAAGGTCAAAACTATTTTCAGAGTAATTGTAAGATAATATTTGCCTTTTTAACTGTGTTGACACTTACACTGATATTGCAAAAGCGATGATGAATGAATTACTGGAGCGCTAGCACAAACAGGAGAGTGATAGCAGACCGCACCTCTGTCATTTTATTCCTCCGTAGGACACACTCATGGCGGGGGGCGGGGGAGGGAAGGCCGATTTTTACATAAGAACACACTTGGTGAGGCAGTGTGTGCCGTGTGTGTGTGTGTGTGTGTGTGTGTGTGTGTGTGAATAAATCTTGACCCTGTTTACGTGTCTTCATAACACATGAAATGGGAAGCACCCAAAAGCACTTCTTTCCTTTTCTTAAGGAAAGATGACAATTGCCTTTGGGAAGAGCATCTGTGTTTTTCTTCGAGTTTTGAGCATCCACTTGTCTCCTGGACACTATTTTTATTTGAGGGAATGACTGACAGATTGTGTTTTTTCAGACTCGGGTGGTCTGCGAACATTTTCTCAAAAATGATCCAAGTGAACCTGCTACTTCAAGGAGTATTTCTTACAAATGATAAAATTCCAGCTTTCACAAGAAAATTAAAATTATGTAAAACTTATATTTGCCACGGTGTGCTGGACAGTCTAGAACATAAAGTTTTTTCCATCATACAATGCAAATTTTACCTATCACAACTGCTTCGTGCAATGGTATTGCTAATTATCTCAGACAATGTTGAACATGCTGTACATACACGCCGGTTAGTGACGTGTGAATTATGAGATGTGGGGACCATCCTTTCCCCCTTATTCCTCTATTCAGTAACTAAGGTATGATCTTAATAATTATTCCTTCATGCTAATTATTATCTTCTCTTTATAATTGGCCTTTTAAAATAGCCCTGCTTCAAAGGGGGTCTGTGGAAAGGTATATCCTCTATATAACAGGACAGGTTGAAATAAGTAGATGGGCAAACTTAGGAAAGAAAATATTAAGGGGTGAGAAAACAGGATGACATCGTTTGTAAGTTGAGCATTCAAATGGCTTGTAGAAATTTACATTTAGCTTCTTAGAAGCCAGTGAAGGCGTTAAACAATCCAGTTACCTAATTCATTGCAAGTTCATGAGCTACCTTAAGAGAAGGTTTGGTCAGGAACAGCACAGCTATTTCTGTCACTGAAATCCTAAAGAAAATGCTCCACGAGTTCACATCAAGAAGACTCTTAGTGACCTGTAAATAACATTATCAATAATAAGTTTTGTCCTTACTTGAAGAAAAGTAATGAATGTTCTAGAAGTTTTTCTTAGAATTTTCCTCCTTGCGAACTGATGGAAAAACGCCAAAGCATAGCTTGGTAAGTGTCAAAATCATATGATCCTGGTGCAAAATTGTCAGAGTAAAATGTCTTGGTAGAATGTATACTGTTGGTTGTATGTATCCTATTGTTTCTGTTTTTCTGGAGAACTTTTTTTTTTTAGATATTTATTTATTTATTTTGGCTGCGCCGGGTCTCAGCTGTGACGCACGGGATCTTTGTTGCGGCATGCGGACTCAGTTGCGGCATGCATATGGGATCTATTTCCCCCACCAGGGATCGAACCCAGGCCCCCTGCATTGGGAGCATAGAGTCTTACCCACTGGACCACCAGGGAAGTCCCTTTCTGGAGAACTTTGATTAATATACCTTCCCATTGGTATCCTTAATTCCTGATATATCTGTATCTATATCTATATATCTAACATATATAATAGATATGTAGATATAGATATTATATAGAGATATATGAAGACATTTATTATAAGAAGTTGGTTCACATGATTATGGAGACTGGCAAGTCTGAATCTGCAGAGTGGGCCAGCAGACTGGAGACCCCGGAAAACTGACGGTGCAGAGGAAGTGTGAAGGCAGTTCTCTGACTTGGAGGAGGGGGCATCGCTTTGTTCTTTACATGTCTTCAAGTGATCGGATGAGGCCTACCTTCATTGAAGACAATCTGCTGTACTCTACTGATTAAAATACTAATCTCCTCCCCAAAACACCTTCACAGAAACATCCAGAATAAAGTAATATAATACCTGGGCACCTTATGGCCTAGATAATTGACGCATAAAATTAACCAACATAGAAAGGAAAAAGGAAAAGTTGCCTGCCGCTTCTTGAACATTCCTAGCGGCCCTGTGAGGAAGGAGCCTGCTCTTTAATCTCATTGGCCAGAACTCTGTCACAAGGCTCCACTAGCTGTGTTGGGGCCTAGGAGACAGTAGTTTAGCCGGACTTACTGCAATCTCAATTACAGCCAGGTATCTTTTAACAAGGAAAAAAGAGAGATTAGGTAGTGGGTGGGCAATTAGCAGGATCTGACCCTCAGGGGTCACAATTTAAGGGGATTTGATTAAAATTTCAACATTAGGAAAAGGTCAGGTAGGATGAAAATGTAATGAGGTAGGCAGACTTTCGTTTCCATATAAATCAGCTTCATTCTGGGATGAACAGCAGCAAGTATTCAGGACAGAGGGGACTTGAAAGGGTAATTGCAATGTTGCAGGTATCATGTCTGACAAATATATGACTTGTGCAATTAATTAAATTTTTACTTGCTATTCTTCATACAATTCAGAATAGCTTATACAATTAATTCCCTTTCTTATATACGTACACACAGATAATTTTCAAAAATTATGTACCATATAAATTTAGAAATGTATCTTTCCATATGAATTAAAGGTTGACTATTAAGAATGACTTTCCAGTAATTGTATGACATTTTCCATTGTTCATTTAAAATATTCTGAAATATCTAATACAGAATAATTATTTTACAATTTCATCAATTCAACCCTAGCTGTTAAAATTTATTTTTCTTTTATACTAGTTTTGAGCCCTTTACTGAAATGTCACTGAACAGTAAGCAACCTTTATTTTATGGACTATGACAAATGGGGCAAAGAATTTGGGGAGTGAGGTTTAAAGTAGGCATGTGTTTACTGAAATTTACTGAAATACTCACGTGCTCTCATATCAGAGGCAAATAGTACAGATTGTGTTTCAAAGTTAGATTATTCATTGATATCAACTATACAAATATTTAAATTCATGATATATTTTGAAAAAATTGACACTTTTAAATCTTCGCTATGCAACAAAACATTCATAGTGCCAAGTACACTACTGTTTTTCTTTTGGTTTGTTTGTTTTGCCTCTATATGTTATCTAAATATCAATATTCAGAAATTTTTCTTCTTTTTTAAATTTCAGGTGCATCATTGAGATACATCATGGTATGCCTGACAAGAAGTGTAAAAGTGACATTTACCCAGTGAGCTACAGAATGTTAAATACACGATTTGGATACATTGGATTTTCATCTAAATCTAAATGTTCCATTTAAAAGTTTATCAATATCTGTGTATTTCACAGTTGAAGACATATTAATTACATATCGAAATATTTTAATAGTAATGTTTTATGCCATATGTTATTTTTTTAAAAAATATTTATTTATTTGGCTATGCCGGGTCTTAGTTGTGGCACGCGGGATCTCATTGTGGCATGCGGGGTCGTTAGTTGCGGCATGTGGGCTCTTAGTTGCCGCATGCAGGATCTGGTTCCCTGACCGGGGATTGAACCCAGGTCCCCTGCATTGGGAATGCAGCGCCTTAACCACTGGACCACCAGGGAAGTCCCTATGCCATATATTATTCAAATAATTAAATATTTTAATGAAATTTCAGAGAAAAATAAGTCTTATAGTGTGAGATAATGTAGACCAGTAATTTTCCTCTAATGAGGCTTTCCTTAAAATGCTATAAAGAAGGATGTGGTATATTTTGGTTTTCATTTTATTTGACAGGAAACTAATCATAATACCATTTTTAGAATTGTATGTTTAGAGTTTAAATCAAGTAGTTCATGAACTTTTATTAATCGAGCGATTAAATAAAGTCATGTTGATTAGAATAATTATTAAAACCATAATAATATGAGTGAATGCTACTTACTACCTCTCTGTTGTTTTAAAATGGAGCTACTGTAGAATTTTCTAATTCAGTGATCAGAGGGAAGCCAAATATAAAGCAATTTTGAAAGTAAGGTGTCAGCTGCAGAATTCTCTTTCTGCTCTGGTGTGTCTGATCTTTGACTGCTCTCCAAGTTAATCTCTACCACTCTCTTCCTTAGTCCTGACCCTCCAGGTACTTTGGACTACCCTTCCTTCTCCAAGTGTACCAAGCTCCTCCCATCCTCAGAGCCTCTTGATTGCTGTTCCTTCTCGTGAGAATTACCTTCCCTGTTCTCGGCAGAACTGGCTCCTACTTGGTTTTCAGATTGGCTTATATGTCCTGCCCCTAATCAGGGCCTCCTATGAATTTGTCTAGAATTGTACATTCCCACTCAATTATTCTCTTTACCATCACATACCGTAGAATGTATCAAAATTATAATTTTCCAGTGTTATCATTTTCATTCTCTCTCCCATCCCTACAGACTATAGACACCGTGCCCAGAATCGTATTTACCTCTAAGAGCTGTGTTCTCGGAGCTGGGTTCTTGGAGCTGTGTTCTCGGGGTTCTTTGCATAGTAGGCACTCAGAGGTCTACAGACTAACTGAATAAAATCTACATGCAAACAGATCTATGAGAGATAAGATACATTTGCAGTTAACCACACATAGTATCTCATAAAAACGGAGCCTTTAAGATGTACCTACCCCAGTGGTAAGGGCATTATTTTGTAATCTGGTAGAGAAATATAGTTTATACTTTAAGCCATTCCTTCAGCTGTGATACTAAAATTCATTCAGTGTAGGTGAAACAATCATAAAGTCTGAGATAGAAGTCTGAATGATTAATATTCAGTTTTCCTGAATTTTGAATAAATATGAATATGGAGATTATCTAGACATAAGTAAGATGTGTAATTCAGAAATGAGTACCTAGTTTTTTTACCTCCTCATTTACAAAGAGCATATGAATATAAAACATTCAGCAGAGCAATGCCTTCCACTGGTTAATTTTCTAACAGATGGAAGGAAAGAACAGTGCTTCTGTTAACATTTTGAAATACCATGAACATATATACTCAAGTAAAATTTTATTCAGATAATAGTAGGAAAGGGTTTTATTGTATTTTATTAAACAAATTACATTTTAATGAATTCCAACTGTAAAAGAAGACAATACAATGAGTAGAAATCACTCTTACCTACTCTTCACATGCTCAGGCCCTTGGTCCTCCCTTCTGGCTCACCACTGTCAAGAGTAAAGTGACCCAAATTCAAAATCCTTTAGTGTTTTTACATCCATATATGCATATACACACATACCATTTTTATATTGTCTTTTATGAATGGGATTAAATATATTGTGTCTTCTTTTAGCAATGCGACAGATATTTTTTCATATATATATATATATCCATTAATGTATTTTAACTTATTCACTTTATAGCCACTTTGTATTTATAACATGATATATTACAATATATGTAGCCTTTGCTCAGTGACAAATATTCACTTTTTAAATTATTAGCTAACATAATGCTTTTCAAAAAATTTTTATTGGAGTATAGTTGATTTACAATGTTGTATTAGTTTCAGATGTACAGCAAAGTGATTCAGCTATACATATATTCACTCTTTTTTTTTTAGATTCTTTTCCCATATAGGCCGTTACAGAGTATTGAGTAAAGATCCCTGTGCTATACAGCAGGTTCTTATTAGTTATCTATTTTATATATAGTAGTGTGTATATGTCAATCCCAATCTCCCAATTTATCCCTCCCCTCCATCATGCTTTAAAGAACTATCTTAAAGAAATATGTAGAGTGCCCCTTTTTCCACATTTTTTTCATAATTTGATATTATTAATCTTACACATTTTGATTTCTTTTTCATTTTATAGTTTAGTACTGAGGATGAACCTATTTTAATATTTTTACTAGCCATTTATATTTCTTCTGAGATAGCCTATGCATAAGCTTTACTTATTTGTACTTTTTCTTATGATGAATATATATACATATATATACACTGACAATGTTGCTGAGAGCATTTAATGGGTAAAAGATAGTCACTAATCATTGGGAAATGCAAATCAAAACCACAAGGAGATGCCACCTCATACCTATTAGGATAACTACTATTAAAAAAAAAATGAAAGTCACAAGTGTTGGTGGGCAGGTGGAGAAATTGGAACACTTGTGCTCTGTTGGTGGCAATGTCAAATGGTGCAGCTGATATGGAAAATAGTATGACAGTTCCTAAAAAAAACCCAGAATTACTATATGATCCAGGAATTCAGTTTCTGAGTGTATACCCAAAAGAATCAATGCTAACCAATCTGAGAACTGTGCATGTGTGGATCCTGCACCTCGCAGTCCCCTCCTTCACACTGACTTTTTAAAACCCCTTCCCTGAAAGCCATCAGGGAGTTTGGGTCTTTTGAACATGAGCTGCCCATTCTCCTTGCTTGGTGCCCTGCAATAAGCGCTGTACTTTCTTTCACCATAACCTGGAGTCAGTAGATTGGCTTTACTGCCAATCACACAGGCGAGTGGACTTAAGTTTGGTTCTGTAACAAATAAAGTGGTTCATTGGTGGTTCTGCTGAGACGGATGTAGCTTTCACTACTCGAAAAATTCAACTGGCTAAAAGCGACTAATGTGCTCTGAGAGATTTGGCTAATTCCTTCTTTGCTATTGTAAATATGGAGGGAAGATAGGCACAATTTGTTTTTCATAGGCAAGACTACAGAAAAGATTCATTATCTTTCTTGAGAATATTTAAATTCTCCAGTGTACCTCAATCACCCGGTGAGATAAGATTTAGTTATGACTCATCATCAAAACAATTTAATTTATTACATTGGTAATCATGGCAAAAGCCAAAGGGTTTGTGAGAACTGCTATAGCACATATTACTAGGTGAGGTTGGTTTATTTGGTCAGATAATATATAGGGCCAGACTAATCTGTTAAATTCTTAGATACAACTTGAGTTAAAAGCCAAGAGACATTCCACAGACAGCACAGGACAAATGACTGTCTTTGCTAAATCCTACCAATAAGAAAGATGTGCAATGCCTTATGAGATTATCTGGGTTTTGAAGGACATATATGCCTCACCTGGGTTTTTTGTTAGCTATTATAGATCAAGTGACCAGAAATAAATATGAATTTAAATGAGAGCCAGGATAAAAATTCTTGCTGAAGGCTGTAGCTCAAGTGGTACTATTAAGAATATATAGTTTCCATAATAACAAATAATGTGAAGCATCTTTTCCTATGCTCATTTGCCATTCACATATCTTCTTTGATGAAAGGTTTGTTCATATCTTTGGCTCATTTATTAATTTGGCTTTTTCTTTCATATTATTGAGTTTTGAGACTTCTTTATGCACTCTGGATTCAAGTCTTTTATCAGATATGAGGTTTTCAAAGATTTTTCTCCCAGTAGAAGGTTTTTATTTCTAAACTCTTACCAGTGTTTTTGTTTGTTTTTTAAGAGCAAAGTTTTGCATTTTGGGGCAGCCCAATTTATCAATTTGCTTTTTTATGGTTCTTGATTTTGGTCTTATATTGCATATAAAAATTTATCACCAAACCCAAGGTCACACAGATTTTCTTCTATATTACCAGAAGTTTTATGTTTTACATTCAAGTTTATAATCCATTTTAATTTAGATTTTGTAGCAGCAGGTCTGAGGTATGTGTCTATGTTATTTCTGTTTTTGCAAATGGACGTCCAATTTTTCCAGTATCATTTGTTGAAGAGACTGTCCTTTTTGTAATAAATTTCCTTTGCACATTTGTCGATGTTAGTTGAAAATGCTTTAGTAGGTCTATTTCTGGGATTTACCTTCTTTTCCATTTATCTACACATTCCATTGTCTACATATTTCCTATTCTCAGTACCATTCTGTCTTTTTCAGAATAAGTCTTGAAACTGTGAACTGTGGACCTGCCAAATTTGCTCTTTTTCAGAATTATTTTGGTTATTCTTGTTCATTTGCCTTCTGAATGTATTTTAAAAGCAGCTCACTGATGTCTGCCAAAAAAAAACTTTTTGAGATTTTTATGGGCTAGTGATAAGTCAATAGATTAAGTTGGGTAGGGCAAATCTCCTCACAAATACTGAGTCTTCCTTTCCATGGACATGGCCTAGCTCTCCAGTTATTTAGGGATTTGTTTATTTTTTCCATCACTAGAAGAAAAGCAGTTTGTTGACAGTATGATCCACTCACCTGAGTCCAGGTGATATGCTTTGCCTTTCCTATCTGAATTTTAGGAAGGGCGGGCTAAGAGTTTTTATTTATTTGGGCTGGTGAGTGAGATAGTGGTGATGATAGAGTTATTTTATTCCCTCTGTTAGTCATAAAATACCTGTTACTGAGAATTCAGCAGGTCTCCTGAGGGCAGAGCTTCTTACTAAATCATTCTTGCAACATTTTTCTCATCTGTCGATGCCTCTTCTTTTCCCACTTTCTCCATCCCGTTCTTGTTTTCTTAGCTATATAACATCCTGCCCAAAATGACTTAAAAATGGAGCATCTGAAAGTTTATGGGGAAAAAATTCTCAAATGTATTGGATAAGCAGCAGACGGGTCCATATGACTTCTCAGAATGACTACTGATTCTTACAGCATAAATATACTCTATTCCTTCCTATTTTCACAAGCATACAGCCAGATTCTGATAAACAAATCCTTCCATGCTTGTCTGCAAACTACCTATAGTAATTTAAACTTGGAAAAGTCCACTTCCTTTCTAACCCCGACTAAGTCTTCTTAGGTAGTGCAATCAAGGAGAGTGGACAATGCATATTTCAGCACTGATCATCCTAGGGTGTTTCCAGTGATAGGATGGAATTAGTTTGTTCTCAAAAGGGCTTCTGCATTCCACAAGCATAATATAAAGTTGATTTAGGTGATAAAGTGCTGCAGGGCTTTCAGTGATTAATGGAACAATTATATGCTCATTTCAATCACTTATGGTTACCCAGCAAATCTAAGGCAATTAGATTGATTTTGTTTACTCTCTAAAAATATAGGTATAGATATGTACATACATATACACACATACATATGTAACATCATTTATAAATTGTACTGTGTGCATGCATGTGTACTGTTAAAACTGTTACATAATAACTCTGTTTAAAATCATATGCTGGTATTATCTTTGTCTCCTGTTTTCTTCTTAATTCTTTTTCTTAGAGGTCCCCTGATCCTAATCCTAGAGAAATCCCAAACACAGTACCAAAAATCTAGAAAACAGTTCTCCCAGAAAGCACACATTCTTCAAGGTTTTGCATGGACTATTGACTGGGTCCATTTGAGTATCAATTCAAATGCATTCAATAAATATACAGTGAACATGTTACATAAGGTGACCTACATTGGATGCACTAAGGCATCTTTTAAAATGTGTAAGCCAAAGTCTCAGATTTTAGAGTTCAAACATAAATGAGTACAACATAAATGAGTAAAAATGAAGTAAGATATGATAGAGTCCTAAAATGTACAGTCAGTTTATTCATGTGAGCTTAGACAAGAACATTGTGACACCTTTAGGTGGGGTGGGAGGGTAGTTAAGAAAGGGGTCATGAAGGAAGGGTTTCACAGATGAAGTTTAGGTATGATTTAACGTTAGTTCTTATTATTAAGTTATTACTATGATGATGAACGAGACCAGCAAAGGTACAGAATTTGTTGTGAGAGGGAGAATAGCCTTAGCAGGACTGTCTTAGGATGTGGAAGCAAGGACAGCATCTCTGGCCATTTGGACTGTAGGTAACACATGCATAAATCACGTAGGGGGAAGTGAAAGAAAAAGCTAGGACCTAGAAAACACAATATTTTGTGGTTTTAATTCAGCATTATGGGCTCTTAAAGATTTACAAATGGAGGAGCTGAGTTATCAAAGCTGTGCATTGGGAAGTTTATATTAGCAGGTGTGCGTGTAAGTGGATTGCAGAGGGAACCCTGAAAATAGAGGGACCCATGAAGTCACTCTGATTTTCTGGGATGATGATCTCCACACTGAGATGACAAAAGACCCTTTACAAACTGTCTCCAGGGGACCTCTCCAGCCTCATCCCTTTCTCCTCGCCCTCCCTTCCCGATAACGAATGCAGATAGACTTACAGTCACCAGGTTGTACATGCTCGCTCAGGTATCTATGCCTTTGCATGAATCCACACACTGGCACCTAGCACACCTGTACTTACCTATCCAATCTCTAGGCCTCCTCGAAGGCTTTGCTAACTCCTGCAAGCAAAGAGCTCCTTCTACTAGCCCAGACACATCTGCATGTAGTCATGAAGGGAGAAAGTAGTATTTTTTTTGTTTTGTTTTTTTGCGGTACACAGGCCTCTCACTGCTGCGGCCTCTCCCGTTGCAGAGCACAGCCTCCGGAGGCGCAGGCTCAGCGGTCATGGCTCATGGGCCCAGCCGCTCCGCGGCATGTGGGATCTTCCTGGACCGGGGCACGAACCCGTGTCCCCTGCATCGGCAGGCGGACTCTCAACCACTGTGCCACCAGGGAAGCCCAAGGAAGTAGTATTTTAATCTCAATTGTTTGGACACTCAGCAGAGAGCCTACCTATTACCACTGATTACAAATTCAGTATTTTAATTTCAATGAATAAAGGGCCCTAAATGAGTGGAGTCAATATTTCTTGTTTTTTGAGATGAGAGATGAGGGACATGCTGACCGTGAGATTTCAGTGGAACATGAGATACATCCACTAAGCACGTAGAAATGTAACACTAGATTTCCAAAGTCAGCTTGTGTTTGTAGATAAAAATTAGGGCAATGTCCTCATAGAGAAGAGATTTAAAACTGTGGGAGGGTAGAATATCCAAGTGAAAGAATGTAAAGGTTGAAGACATGAACTATGCATTAATGATTTTTTATCCTAGATTTTCAATAATCAAGTTCATATCTATAATTGATTCAACATTTGTGGTTAAGCTTCTTTTAATACTAAATTATACATTCCTCAAGGTTTTGTATTTAAGCGGATAATATGGAACTAAAACATAAGAGCTCTTGTCCTGAGGAGAATCTTGTTCTGCTATCACTGAAAGGCTGTTTAATCAGCCCCAAAATTCTCACATTTGTGGTCAGTTATGAGCTAGAAATCAGCAAATTTGCCACAGTTAATCCATCTTTTACTTTTTTTTCATTCCTCAGCATTAGAAAAATTACTTCTGGTTGTTACAACCCTCAGAATTGGTATCTTGATCCAATTTATCCTAGCAACATAATCCTCAGAGTTATTAGTCATTGCTATTTCTGCAACAATGTGTCTATTGGGAAATGTTATAAACAGGATTTAAAAGATTATGCTCAAAAGTATTATCCCTGTGCTCTAGAGAAGCAGAATCACTGCCAGTTTAAATTAGGAAAGATTATGAGAAATAAAAAATGAAAATAAAGACAGTATAAAAGGTTTGTTGCAGGCATCTTGATCATTTAATTACAATTTTGTATGAAACATAAGTGCCATTTTGTAAGACATTTAAAGACAACCTTCGGGATTAACTTGAGTTTTCACAAAGAAGTGAATAAAAGTTTGCAGTAGCCTCCGCATATTAGAATCACATGTACATTTTCTGACAAGTTTCAGAAGTCATATTTGAAGGCTGGAAGCAATTAAATACAAAATGCCTAAGAATTATTAAATCTTGAATACCTCCATTAAAGAGGCTTCAGTGTAATTACAAAATCTTGACTAAAGTGCTTTCATTGTGTGGGCATATATTTTGAAGCTGTATGTTAAACCGACTTTATTGTACTAAAATCTGTTACTGTTAGTCTCACGGGTGTAGCAAGTTAAGATAACTTTCCTGGACTTCACACTGTAACAGATTTGACCCCTGCAGCGCCTGTTATCAGGGCAATGAGTTCAGGAGGCAGTTGGTCGGAGGAAAGAAGTAGCTTTACCATTTGGCGCTAAACAAAGCCATGTGGTTTATAAATTCGTCACAATCGGTTTAGAAAGTAACAATGTAAGATAGTTACCCTCTTGATTGAAAAATAAGGTAGAATATAGTTACACACGCACAAAAATCCTATACTCTTTCATTCATTCTTTCAACAAATATTTCTTGAACGCTGGAGTTCCAAGCTAGTACTAATATCAACAGCTAAAAAGGGACATAAATAACATTGAGAGGAAGGTGAGCAGAAGAGTAGTAAAATTCACTGTAAAAGATGGAGAGCTTTTTTCTTTTTTAATGGGGTGTTTGAGGGAGGTTGTGAACAAAGAAAACATAAATTGGCTGAAAAGAAAAGGCATTCAAGGCATTCATTTAGGAATAATTGTATATGCAAAATCGTGAAGGAAGAAATTACCCAGTTTTATATAAAATCAGTATTTGTTTTGAGTGGAGATTTTGTATTTAGAAAAACACTTTTTATTTTATTCAAATGGGTTATACTCTAAAATTCCTTAGTGATTATTCACGTTGGAATTTCTCTTCTTGGCAAAGAAAGGAAAAGCTTACTTAAGGGTATATAACTTTACACTTTTTCTCATAAGTTTTCTATTTAAAAAATGCTCGTGTTGGGGCTTCCCTGGTGGTGCAGTGGTTGAGAGTCCGCCTGCCGATGCAGGGGACACGGGTTCGTGCCCCGGTCCGGGAAGATCCCACATGCCGCGGAGCGGCTGGGCCTGTGAGCCATGGCTGCTGAGCCTGCGCGTCCGGAGCCTGTGCTCCGCAACGGGAGAGGCCACAATAGTGAGAGGCCCGCGTACCGCAAAAAAAAAAAAATAATAATAAAAAATGCTCATGTTAACATTGTGACTGTTTCAGGAAAACCTAAATTAGATGCTAATGATCCTCCATAAATATTATGTGAGAACCTACAACATAGATCATCACTTGGGGGCTTTCCTAATAGAAATGAAAAGTGAGAGTATTGTGAGAGAAAGAAATTGAGGATGAAGAAAAACTACTAGCCAAAAGAAAGCAGATGATTACTTTGTATTTCTGCACCAGAGCTGATTAATTCTTGATTTCTCATTAATTAAAAGTCGGTGTCCCAACCTGTTCAATTCCTATGCCGTCAATGTGGACACATGGCTACCTACATAATATTGGTATACCTATTATTAGCATTTATTTTTAACAGTTTAGTTATTTGCAATATGATTTATTATGTAAGTGAAATAATTAAATCTAAAATCAAATTAATCTTGGCTTAGTATCTTACCTAAAACTACAAAACGCTGTAGATTAATGATACTCAATTATAATGAAAACTTCAAAGAAAGAAAAATGATTTAACCTGCTTCAAAAACTCGGTAGAGTCCACTATGGTAAAACAAGGTCTATTTTAGTGATAGGTACATACACAAACATACACACATATGACATAAAGATGTCAAGGTAGAATATGGATGTATCGTTATATATATCCCATTTAATAGATGCTTAGTCTGAAGAACTTTTCTGTAACAGGAGTATACAGACTTTGGTGCTAACCTAGCAAAGCTAGAATTAAAAAAAAATAAATGTGTATTTATATTTGTAAAGCTAGGCATTGCATAGGCTCTCGCTTTATGATTTTGTAAAGAAGGTCACATTTTTCTATTTGCTTTTCTAGGCTATCTTTTGTCTTGTTCCTACAGTTTTATTTAAGCATGAGGCTTCTTTGTTTAAGTTATGACCACTTTAGAAATAAAAATACCCTGCAATGGGCCTGCCCAAGCCCTCTGTCATTTTTCTCTTTTCTCTCCTTAGTAGGGAGAACTGTCTTCTGTTTCTCAAAATTCAAACAAAAACAGAACTTTTCCCATAAGAAATGTCCTAGACAATCCTGTTCCCCAAATGAAAAACAAACAAACAAATCTGGGCCATTATTTCTTGCATTCTAAAACTAAGTGTGAGAAAGGTAGTGTGAGTGTAAGGTTTACAGTTTGGAAAATTGAAGCATTAGAAAGAAATGATAGACTGCTTCCACTGCTTGACGAATCAGAGCCACTCAATCAGAGCCCAGCTTACACAGACCACTTGTTATCAATTGTAGATGTCTATTTCTGAATCTTCTATGTTTTGTATTATCTTGGGAACAAACTGGAAGAGATGACAGCTACCAAGTCACTTGCAGGGGTGGGGGACTCCCAAAGAAGGACTTCCTCCTCTGTGAGTGGGTCTTCAAAACAGTTGTGGTGGTGAAGGTGATGGACTGAGGGGGAAGAAGGGGAAGAAGGAGGAGGGGGAG
>NW_020174135.1:4914056-5183388 GCF_003031525.2 Neophocaena asiaeorientalis asiaeorientalis
ATGGGCAGGGGAGGGAGAGGAGGAGGGACAGAGGTGCATTCATTTAGTTACTCAGTGCCAGGGTTTACCTACGTTCTCTTCATTAGTCCTCACTACAGTCTCACGTAGTAGTGACTCATTTTATAGATGACAATGAAAATTTTTAAATAATGTGACCAATGTTGTATTACTAAGTGGTGAAGCTAGGGTTCACCAGAGCTCACGCTGATACCAAATTCATACTCCCAGACACAGTCTTCCCCGGTCTCTCAGTAGACCTCCCAGAAGATCAGGTAGCCTCCGGTAGCCACTGAGACGGAGAACAATCGGTCCTGTCTAATAGCATAGTGGTCCAACTGCTCCCCTCTGACCTGACTGTGCATTAACGTGGGGTCAGTTGGAAGTATTTTACTCAACTTGGTTTAATACAGTAGCAAGCTGTATTTGAAATGGGAAGTGGTTACTGTAAAAATCTCAGATAAACTAGGTATATTCTGGGATTTCAAAATCATTCTGATGAGACATAAAACCAGACTAAATAATTCTGAAAAATTCCCTCTACATAATATTCAAATCTACTAAGTGTAAAGAATTCAAAATAGGTTGCTGGTAGCCTTGTGTTTTCTCTCTGCCTCTAGATAATTTATTTAATAGTTTAACAAACATCCTGGTTGATATTCATGTTTTCAAACATAGTGAGCCAGGCATCATTGGCACCCCTTGGTGGTTGGATTTCATATAGGTTATATTATATGAGCTTTTTAAAATGTCTGTTAAGTGTATCTTTGGTTGTATTGCCCGCATCTGATTTAGACATTGAATTTATACTGTCTTCCTAAAATTAATTGGACAACTTTCTCTGATTTTACATCAAATTATAAAAGAAATAGATATTATCTGTTTCTTGAAAGTTTGATAAGACAACTTGTAAAACATTCTGGACTTGGATTATTTTGAGGAGAGATCTCTTATTACCACCTTTTTATTGTTAGTCTCCTCAAACTTTTATTTATAAAAATCATATTTTATTATGTAGACTAGAATTTGTTAGTATTTATCCGTGCCCAAATTATTTTACGATAAATTGCCATTATGTTTGGCTTCACTTCCCTTAATCCATTGTGTGTTTTGCTTATTTGTTATTTGTCTTTTACAAATCTAGTCTTGGCCTAGGTTATTCTGATTGGTTACCTGTTTCACAAAAAACACTTTTATTTTTGTCAGTTGTCTCTATTGTACCAATATTTGTTGTATTTTTCCCTAAATAATCAGTTATTGCCCTTATATTTATTATTTAACCTGGACTCTTGGAACAGTGTCTGGCCCTTGGTAAGCACTTAATGCCCGTTAGTTGCTGTTGTTATTGGCTAATCTCCTTTCCTCCAAGCTGTCTTTCAAAGTAATCAGTGTTAACAGTTTGGGGTGTATTGACACACACACACCCACAGTCGTGTGCAGCACAAGTACAAGTGCACATGCCACACAAATTGTATTTTATTTTCTATAAAAAATTTGGGATTAAATGGATAATTTGCAGCATCTTGTTTACTTTTATGTTTGCTGAAACGTATAATTAATACTCTCTTGGAAACATATTTCTGTCAAACTGCTTTATTTTAATATCTATTAGTTGTCTGAAATGAATATTCTATCATATTAGTTGTCTGAAATGAACATGCTATCATTCATCCAAATTTTACCTGTTCTTAATCATTCTGTTTATTTTTTAGATGTGATGTGTTTTTTGTTTAGTTTGCTTTATTTTTATTTTTTAGTTTTTGCCACTACACTCAATGTTGCATAAATATCCTTGTATATGGTCTATAATTTCTGTTGAAATAAACTCCTGTATATAATAATATTTTTGGACCAAAAGATGTGTGCATTTTGAATGTTAATATACAAGGTGAGATTCCTTTATGAAGTGTGGCATTTTACTTTCCTAACTGCAAGTATCAGTCTAGTTTTCCTCCTAGCACAGGGTGGAGCCTAAAACATGCTGGAATTAAACTATCTGGGTCAAATCTCAGCTCCACCATTTACTAGAGGGTGCTTTGGTTAAGTTTTCTAAGCTCTGTGTCTAAATTATTTCATCTGTAATGTGGGGATGATAATAGTAACCCATCCTCATAATGTTACAAGGATTAATGTAATAGTAATATTGGTAAAGTGTTTAAGTTGTGCCTGGCATCATATGAGAGATCTGTGTTTGTTAAAGATATTTTAAAACTATAAATTTTGCCATCTAATTGCTTTTTTTGACATTAATAATTCTCACTTTATTAATGAACTTAACTGCCAATATAAGTAGTCTTCTCTATACCAGAAACATTTAGTTGAGAGAAATGTGAAACAGAAAGGTCATCAAACATAAAGGATTTGTATTCTGGTTTATGCTCTTAACTGCTGTATTACATTATGTCTCATCTGGACTGAGGGATTAAGTTTTTTTAATATCTTTATTGGAGTATAATTGCTTTACAATGTTGTGTCAGTTTCTGTTGTACAACAAAGCGAATCAGCTATACGTATACATATATCCCCATATCGCCTCCCTCTTGCATCTCCCTCCCACCCTCTCTATCCCACCCCCTAGGTGGTCGCAAAGCACCGAGTTGATCTCCCTGTGCTGTGCGGCTGCTTCCCACTAGCTATCTATTTTACATTTGGTAGTGTGTATATGTCCATGCCACTCTCTCACTTTGTCCCAGCTTCTCCTTCCTACCCGTGTCCTCAAGTCTGTTCCGTACGTCTGTGTCTTTATTCCTGCCCTGCCACTAGGTTCATCCGTACCATTTTATTAGCTTCCATATATGTGCGTTAGCATATGGTATTTGTTTTTCTCTTTCTGACTTACTTCACTCTGTGTGACAGACTCTGTGTCCATTCACTTCATTACAAATAACTCAATTTCATTCCTTTTTATGGCTGAATAATATTCCATTGTATATATGTGCCGCATCTTCTTTATCCATTCATCTGTCGATGGACATCTAGGTTGCTTCCATGTCCTGACAATTGTAAATAGTGCTGCAATGAACACTGTGGTACATGACTCTTTTTGAATTATGGTTTTCTCAGGCTATATCCTCAGTAGTGGGATTGCCGGGTCATATGGTAGTTCTTAACTGCTTTTTAAATATATATTTTTAAATATGTATTTCCTTAATATCTAGGATATGGAGCCATTTCCTATATTGATAGAACACCTGTATTTTCTTTTCCTATTCTATTCTTACCTTAGTTCATAGTAAGTGGCTGTTCTGACTCATATTAACATCAGGTCATGGTTCCATTCTTAATCTTTTGAGAATTTTATGCTACCTTTACACTCTGGTTTTATCAATGGTGGTTTATGCTTTTTAAGCAGCGTTAATTCTTTGTTCCATATTATGTCTGCATAGTTCAGTATCATGAATGCCTATCTGTGATAATACAATAAAGACACAGTAACCTGACTGTGACAATTGGACTCTGTATTCAAGTAATCTAAGAACGGACTTCGTTCTTTCGGATTCATTACAAAGGCAGGATCTTTACCTGCTGTGTTCACTGAGGTTTTCCCAGTTCATAAAGGAATGCCTGGCACATAGTCGTCTTAAATGAATGTTTGCTGAATGCATCTTTGGATTGTTCACTTTTTCCAAAGTAACTTTCAACGTAATATAAAAAATAGACAAAGCAAAACAAGTTCTAAACCAAAGCATGCTTCTAGGCTGATTGACTCAGGCTATTTTTTCTGATTATTCATATCATGTGTGCAAACCTACCAGTCTTTGAGTTCTGAGTGCTGGCACTAGACGCACTCCAGCCTTGGCATAAAAATCCTTCCAACCCCCGTGGGCACCGTAGCCTCAGCTGCTGCTTTTGTTTGTTTCTCCTTTTCTGTTTATTTTAATTACCTTGGCTTCTTCTGTATTTTGTTAGTAGAAGAATAGAAAAAAGACAATGCAAAGGACATTATGCAGTGCAATGAGGTCAAAGATTACTTGGATTCATGAAGATCATTGAACAAAGAACATCACTCTAAAAAGCTGGACTGTGTTCTGACTCAAATAGTTTAAAATTCTTTAAAAATTTTAAACTGCTTATTCTCTTTGTGAAATGTTTATCTTTCAAAGTTGGAAAGCAATAGATATTGCCAGATCAAAGTAATGGAGAAAAATATGTAGAGAACAATATGCTTTGCTTTTTATAGGAAGCCAATGTCTTTAATTTTATCAAAGTAATATATGCATTAGAAAAAGTATAGAATTTATTATCAAAATACCCAAATGAAAGACTGGCCTAGCCCTCTGCTTATTAGCTGGTTAACTTTGGATAAAATTATATAATATAAAATCTTAGAAAGTCAGTTTTATCACTTATAAAGTGGTGGTAACAATATTTTCTTCAAAAGATCATTGTATGGATTAAATAATAAAATGTGAACTTGCTTTTTAAAAACTCACACTCTATATAATGTTAAGTATTGTAGCTTATAAAAAACACATTTGTTTTCATAAAAAATCTTCAATAAAAGATATGTCTTGGGCTTCCCTGGTGGTGCAGTGGTTGAGAGTCCGCCTGCCCATGCAGGGGACATGGGTTCGTGCCCCGGTCCGGGAAGATCCCACATGCCGCGGAGCGGCTGGGCCCGTGAGCCATGGCCGCTGAGCCTGCGCGTCTGGAGCCTGTGCTCTGCAACGGGAGAGGCCACAGCAGTGAGAGGCCCGCGTACCGCAAAAAAAAAAAGAGATATGTCTTGAGCTAATTATTCCCCTTATACCAATATAGAAATGGAAGTTAATAATGTTTTAATCTTGGTCCAAAATTATTTTGTATAGATATAGAGAATTCTAAGAACTGGGCTATAAAGCAAAAAGGGTCAAACGCTCAAAAGTTAATCACACAGTGAAATGCACGACAAAAAGCTGGTGGCAACTATCTAACATATATATATATACACACACACACACACATATATACCTCAGTTTTCTAATCTGTAAAATAGGAATAATGATAATATCTACTTCATATGGTTATTGAGGGGATTAAAAAATAATACATGTAAAGTACCTAAATTAAGACCAGGTATACAGTAAATACTAAAGACTTGTTGGCTATTTTTCTCTTAGTTTTTATTTGTTTGTGCAGAGCAGTGGTTAGTTAGCACAAAGTAAATATTCAGTGGTGGTGAATTATGAGTGATGGAGTGTATGAATATGAGCATTAGGGGTTTTTTCCAAAGAGTCTCCTAATTACCTTCACGAATATTTTATTATCATATGCATTTCTCCTCTAAGCTGCTTGTTGGAAATTAACTGGATTTACAGCTAGGCATTTTGCTTTAAATAAACTGTGAAATTATTCGATTATCACGAATATAGGCATATTCAAATACTCTAACGTTAATTTTTTGGAATGATAGACTATATTTGTCTAACAGAGTTCAGTTACTTAAGATGCCCTAGGAAGTCAAAGTACTTGTATTATGATGATAAACAATTTTCTACTTTATATCATTAAGCATTCATTAATAAACTACATGTCTGGCCTGAAGGTTTCCTCTCTGGGGACTCATTTATTTATGACACACACACACACACATATATACCTCAGTTTTCTAATCTGTAAAATAGGAATAATGATAATATCTACTTCATATGGTTATTGAGGGGATTAAAAAATAATACATGTAAAGTACCTAAATTAAGACCAGGTATACAGTAAATACTAAAGACTTGTTGGCTATTTTTCTCTTAGTTTTTATTTGTTTGTGCAGAGCAGTGGTTAGTTAGCACAAAGTAAATATTCAGTGGTGGTGAATTATGAGTGATGGAGTGTATGAATATGAGCATTAGGGGTTTTTTCCAAAGAGTCTCCTAATTACCTTCACGAATATTTTATTATCATATGCATTTCTCCTCTAAGCTGCTTGTTGGAAATTAACTGGATTTACAGCTAGGCATTTTGCTTTAAATAAACTGTGAAATTATTCAATTATCACGAATATAGGCATATTCAAATACTCTAACGTTAATTTTTTGGAATGATAGACTATATTTGTCTAACAGAGTTCAGTTACTTAAGATGCCCTAGGAAGTCAAAGTACTTGTATTATGATGATAAACAATTTTCTACTTTATATCATTAAGCATTCATTAATAAACTACATGTCTGGCCTGAAGGTTTCCTCTCTGGGGACTCATTTATTTATGGCTTCAATTGACAATAGTGTCTGTAGACTCTTGAGTGCTTTAGCATTTGTGTCTCCGCTGGCTGGCTCCAGATTGTGTTTCTTCCTTCAGAACAATTCTAGGGGAATAAATAGAGCCATTCTCCTGATCATGGACAGCTTCACGGGAGGTAGAAAATAAGATTTCTTTTATCTGGCTTTTGAAAATTCTGTCCTTAAAAATGTAAATAATTGAAAATTCTTGCATTATCTTTTGGGCACTCTCTGAGTTGTGACCATATATGTGTTTAAATATTTGGCCAGCCTTGTCAATTTCATGCATGATTCTATTATGGCTAGTTCTTTTTTTTTTTTTTTTGCGGAGCACAGGCTCCGGACGCACAGGCTCAGCGGCCATGGCTCACGGGCCCAGCCGCTCCACAGCATGTGGGATCTTCCCGGACCGGGGCACGAACCCGTGTCCCCTGCATGGGCAGGCAGACTCTCAACCACTGTGCCACCAGGGAAGCCCATGGCTAGTTCTTATACTGGGTGAATGACACGTGTCTTATTAGGAGGACTTTGTGTTAAAATTGAAAGGTGAGGATGGAAATCATTCTGTAACCAATCATTACGTACTCCCTATTGAAATGATTTCCAATGTTCATAACACACTCAATAATCAAACTTAAACACATATAGCCTTATGGACCTCTATCATGATTACTACTCAGATTAATTAAAAATCATTATCCATTCACTTATTTAATAACTAAAGTATGTAATAAGTGCCTCCACATAGTCTCTGGAAATTTAAAGATAATTAGCAATATCACCAATCTTAAGGAAGTCATGAAAGAGAGAAATAGAATTTAACATTTTATGATGCAAATTGGTTTAGAGAAGGTTGTTATTAGAGAAAAAGATAATAAACATTGTATTTTTCCATCAATTCAGTATTGCTACATTATTTTATCAGAATCATAGTGATATGCTGGACCTCTTTTTAAGCAGGAATGCTCTTTATTTTTGTTACTATAATTTTAAGTTTTCCTTTCTTGATCTCCATACTACACTGGCTCTGTTCACTACAGTAGAGGTGGAATATTATAATTTAGCATTAAGGCATGTCCAATACCAGTTCCCTAACCATAAGTATGCCCCTGTTTTTCTGAACTTTTAAAATTCTTTGAATAAGACTTGCCTTCTCAATATTTTAAACATGTGGTTCTCTTCTCCAGGAGCACACATTCTTTTCACATTCAGGAAATTTTTACTTCTCCTCTGGTTCTTCAGATACCCTTGTTAACTTCACCTGATACTTTTTTGACACATTTAGGTTAAGTTTGATGTCCCTGCTGTAAAATTTCATATCACCATATACTACTGGGTTATGGTACTTATTACTCTGAATTATAACTTCTGCTTGGCTGTCTGTCTTCCCAACCCCACTGTAAACACCCTGATGAAAGGGGTTTGCAATCTGGCCCACCTCTGTGGTCCTCATGCTTACACGGTGCTGGGAATATAGCAAGCCTTATATCAGTAATGAAATCAGATATTCTGTTAAGCATGTAAATAACACTATAATATTAAGTGAGTGCTTACTACGTGCAGCTTAGTGCTGAGTAAGTTATATGCCTCGGTCTTATTTAATCTTCTGAAAGTGCCATTACTGCTCCCAGCATGGGAATTATACTACAATCCTTTTACAGGTTTGGCAACTTGTTCAAGGTCACAAAACTCTTAAGTGGCACAGCCAGAACCGAAACCCTGTCATCTGTCTGACAACTAAATCAACACACTTGTATGCAATGGATATGTTAATCTCTGATATTTAGCAGAATCAGTAGTGCTAGGTTCACATTTGCATGTGACCCTTGTGGTTACCTATTGTCAATAATTAATCATGCCTCTTTACCAGTTTCCATAATGTTTTTGGGCTACAGTTTATTCTATGTGAGTAAATATATGTGGCAATTTCCAAAGTACAGGAAGCTTTAAGAGAATGACACAAGTACAACTGAAAATAGACATTGAGGAAAATATTTCTATGTGGTTATCACTTTATAGTTATGAAGATAGATATATGACCATCAGCTATGCAGTTTTTTTCTAATAAAGGATGAAACAGCATTGTCTTTTGAACTATTCTATTTGAAGCATATCGCCCACATAACAGTAAAGTGTAAGATTGATAGATACAGAGATGGATGAATTTTATTATAAGTGCTCATGAATCTTAGTATGATTGAAGCAACTGGGGGTGATCAAGACACATATCACTAAATAATAGAAACAGTTTTAAATTTAGATTTGTTTTTTATTTATGTTACTCCCCGTGGTGGCTATAGATTTTTAAAAGAGAATTTGAAAATAGCAAAACTTTTTGTTAAGTATATTAAAAACCATGAAGAATAGAACTGTTCTTATGTTTTCTTCCGGTGCTTTTAACTGTTATCCTTTTTGTCTTCCAAAGCAAATGTTAACAGCTGCAAATGTTATAGAGATAGCAAACGAATGGCACATGAATCTCCACTTTGTTATTATCTCTATATGAATTATATATTTTTATACTGATCTTTATAACTATTGTTGGGACTACATGTCCAAAGTCAAGGTGTTACAGGACCACACTTCCTCCTTCCTTGCCTCTTCTAGCTTCTAGAGGGGGCCAGCAATCCTTGGCCTTCTTTAGCTTGTGGAAGCATCACTCCTATCTCTGCCTCTGTTGTCACATGGCCATCTTCTCCTGAGTGTCTCTGCGTCTTCATTCGGTGCTCTAGTCTTACAAGGACACCAGTCATAATGGATTACTGCCCATTATGGTTTACTAATAGCATACGATCTCATTGTAACTTCTTTACATTAGCAAAGATCCTACTTCCAAATAGGGTCACATTCTTAGGTACCCAGGGTTAGGACGTCAACACCATATCCTTTGGGGGCCACAATTCAACCCACAGCAATGCTTAACCAGATATGTACTCAAATTCAATCAGGAGAAGTAAGTACACTCTCCTCCATGTTCTGGGATTCCAATCTGCAATATGACACTTTTCAATGAAAGGACGCAAAGCTATTGCAGTGTTCAGATCACAGAGTGAGTAGAAATTAACAATGAGATGAGGACAAAGCAGTTTCTTTCTATTATGGGCTTCATGTTATTTAAGGCTTTTTATGTATCTCTAACTTAATTTTTGAGTGAATGACATATTCACACATTTTCCCATTTCTGTCCATCTGCTATGTTGTTGTTGAACGAATTAAAAGTAATTTGCAGACATTTTGGCATTGAACACCTAATAATTTGGCGAGTATTGCCTAAGAATAAGAACCTTCTCTTACATGACCACAAGACTGTGATCACGTGAAGGACACATAATATTAGTTCAATATATTATCTAATATATTGTTCATAAATAAATTTACCCATTTTTTTCACAAAATCATATTCATAGCTGCTAATTTTCAAACCAGATCCAAAATGTTCATGGATTGTGTTTGATCATCATTTTCTTTTAATCTGGAAGAGTCTCCACATCTTGTTTCGGTCTTTCGTGACACTGACATTTTTGAATAGTCTAAGGCAGTTTTTTGGTAGCCTGATTTTTCTAATTGTTTCCACGTGGTTATTAGATTTAGTTAACATTTTTCTTTTTGCAAATATGTTTCACAGATAATAATTTTTATTCCCATTACAAAGTAAATAATATCACTTGTCCTGCTAATTAATGCTTATGCTAAGCTTGGTCACCTGGTTACTTTAAGGATAAAGGTAAATTTTTCCCTTCATAATTATAAGTCATAATGTGATTGAGGCTTTGAGATGATATGAATATGTTGTATGTATGTCTTTGGCACTCAGGGTGATGCTTAGTGGACTAAACTATTAATTTTGGTGTTTGTGTTATGATTTTTTATTTTAATGATTCTATGTTCTTGAGTGCATTTTTCTATAAATAAGACTTTTTCATTTTCTCCTTTCTATCTTTTATTTTCTTGGTCCCTTGGTCTCTTGCTCACTTTATCATATTATTGTAGACTCGCGGAATCTTATATTTTCTCTTTTTTCTAAATCCTGGGATGAACAAACTACAATGCAGAAGCTGAATGTAGTCCACCAACTGCTTTTATACAAACTGTGAGCTAAAAATGTTGTCAGCAATTTTTAATAGCTATAAATATACAGAAAAACACTTCATGACACATGAAAATATAAATTTCATATGAAATTCAAAGAGGACAGGAGAAGAAGTTGTGTGATGAAGCCAGTTAGAGCTGGACCAGAGGAGGAGAGAAAGACCCTTGTCAGAGATCCAGCTCCTGCAGCAGAGGTGTGAGTGAAGCTAGCAAGAGCCCGGAGAGATACCCCTTGTCCTCTTTCTTCTCTCGTGCTCAGATGCTGTACCTTTGCATCCCACTGACCAAATTCAGCTAGAAGACAGGTATCAAAGGGGTCCTCAGGTCAGTCTCTGGGACCAAAAGTGAGAGTGTACAGAAGGAATGGGCCGGGGGCTGGTACAGAAGAAGAATAGCCAGCATATTGAAAGAGAGTGATTTCTACAGGAAAAAAAAAAAAAAGCATAAATGGCGGTCCAAGTCAGGTGCAATTTTTATAATGAAATCAATAGTACTTGACTGTATACTTAAAAATCCCAACTTCTAAAGTGAAATAAAAAAGAGCACAAATGCAGTGAAAAGTATTTCGTTTATTTATTTATTTCAACAAATACTTGCAAGCTCAAGAAAGTCAAGCTTGAGAGAGTCAAAGTGTTACCAGACATCTCAAGGTATTTGTGATGTGTATTTCAAAAGTTTGAAAAATTTCTACCCCAAATAGTTAAATATTCTTTTTCTGAGTATTTGTAATATGTCACAAGTGATTTATATACTTTATCCAAAGCACTGAGATATTGTTAGTTTTATTCTCATTTTGTGGAAAAAGAAGCTAAGAAAGATGGTTAATTCAGAGCTCATAGCTAATATCAGAGCTTGATTGAAATCCAGGTCTGCCTACTTCCCTCGAGCAGTTCTGTGTAAGTCCCTTTTCCCTTTACATGTACATCCAAGTGATTCAGGCTCGTACAATAATAAGTGCACGGATGGCTGGGAAATACAATATAACAAAATAAATTCATGTTCACTAAATTTGAGCTTCAACCACCATATTTAACTTTTTTTTTTTTTTTTTGCGGTACGCGGGCCTCTCACCGCTGTGGCACCTCCCGTTGCGGAGCACAGGCTCTGGACGCGCAGGCTCAGCGGCCATGGCTCACGGGCCCAGCTGCTCCGCGGCACGTGGGATCTTCCCGGACCGGGGCACGAACCTCTGTCCCCTGCATCAGCAGGCAGACTCTCAACCGCTGCGCCACCAGGGAAGCTCATAACATTTATTTAATATCTATCCTTTTCTTACTTGAAGAGATTGTTAAAAATCATGTTGCACTGTAGGACATATTTCTCCCAGGGATTTCATAAGTGAACTTGGCTGGCTAATTTTTCACTCTTCAAAAATATGAAAAGAAGTGTTGAAAGAAATAAATAATAGAAGAGAATGCATGTCAGAGAGTCATTCCACTTGGCTTCCGCTACCACATGTAGCGGTTACTTTAATTGTTGTCTGCAAGCAACATTTTCAGTAATTATAAAACTTGAATATGCAATTACTAGGTGTCACAGGCTTTGTGGCTGTTCTCAAGGCCCTTTTCAAATGTAAATAGAGCACAAATACGTCTACACACACAAAGGGTCTCTTCCCCTGCCATTTGACATGACTAACATAATATGCCCTGCCATGTATTTAGGAATAAAAGCTCTCCTTCTCCTTACAATATGTCGTCAGGAGAATGTCTCAGTAACAGTTGTGTAACATGATTCCTCTAAAATCTCTTGTGTTCGGTTTCTACTCCTGTGCTCTCTTAAAATGCCAACCAATACTGCAAACAGCGTTTGCAGTCCCAGACACCACCTGCTGTCTCCTCAGTGCACCGATGGCTTGTCTGATGAAAGGGTCAATTTCATCATATGTTTGACTAAAAAATGGAAATCTTCAGGAGTTATTGTCAACGCAAGTTTCCAGTTCTGCATAAATAACTAAGGTACCCCAGGGAACGAGGTTGGATGTTGTGATCATTGGGTATATTTTTCTATAATTTAATGCAAAATCACATTAGCTTTGAGCTTTCTTTCTGGATGCTTTTCACGGCTAGATTCTGTAACCAGTGAAGAAGGCAGGAAGAAATTTGGATTCCTCAGGATGTCTTTAATCTGCCTGCCAAAAGCAGGTACCAGTTCTTTTGAAACAGATTATTTCTGCTTGTTGATATGGAATCATTAATCTTGTTTCATCGAAATGTGACCTGGAATTGTTGCTCCCCACAGCTCCCAAGAAACCTCGGTGATGGCTTTTCCTCAAAGTGTGTTAGAGTCTCCCTCACTGAGTGGTGGAGTCTACTCCTCCAGGCCTGGATTCTAAGCTGGCTTGTTGACCAATAGAATATGGCAGAAATTGTACTGGGCTAGTTCTGGGCTTAGTCTTTGAGATGACTGGCAACTTCTGCTTTGTTTTCATGGAAAACCCACTAAAGATAGATGCCATGTAAGCAGCCCAACTAATACAGTCATGGTATAGGACATCCAAACCGGACACATAGAAAGGACGTGGGGAGAGAGAGAGAGAGAGGCTGTAAGAGGATACTAAGCCCACAGGTGTTCCAGCCATCTCTTCCAAGATGCCAAACATGTGAATGACAAACCGTCTAGTGAAAATTACATGTATGTAATTCATCATAAACATATATGGTGAATTTTATGTATCAACTTGGCTAGCCCATGGTACCCAGGTATTTGATCAAATGTTATTCTCGATGTTTCTTTGAATATATATTTTAGATGAGGATAACATTGAAACCAGTAGATTTTGAGTGATGTAGATTGTTCTCTGTAATGTGGGTGGGCCTCATTCAATCAGCTGAAGACCTTACTTGATTAAAAGTAAAAACCACAAAAAAGCCCCATCAAAAAACCACAACAGAAACCTGACTTTCCTGGAGGAAGAGGGAATTCTTCAAGCAGATGGCCTTCAGACCCTAATGGCAACCCTTCTCTCAATCTCTAACCTGTTGTCCTATCCTGCAGAATTGGGAATTGCCAGCATCTACAATTATAGGAGCCGACTCCTTTAAGTCAATCAATTAATCTCGATACAGATAGGTAGGTAGATAGATAGATAGATAGGAGAGACACATCCCATTTGTTCTGTATCTCTGGGTAACCCCGACTAATATAGATTTATATAACCATTTAAAGTCTCTGGAAATTATCCAAAAGGCATGCACCAAATGAAGAAACATTTATTCAAGAACATCTACTAAAAATCTGTGATAACAATACAATCACCTCGTCTTCTCTTTCCCCATCCCCAGCTCATCAACAAGAAGCTAGTCACATGCAGCCCAATGAGCCCACTCAGCACCCGCCCTCAGTTTAGGGCCACAATGTTCTCCCAAGAGCAACATACTAGCCAAAAAGCAGAAACAGTCCAAACATCCTTCAACAATGAATAAGAAAAACGTGGCAGGCATATCCACAAAATTGAATATTATTTGGTAATAAAATTAAATAGCATATTGGTATATGGTACAGCATGGATGAACCTCGAAAACATTATGCTAAGTGAAAGAGGTTAGTCACAAAAGACCACATATTGGTTGATTTCACTTCCACGAAATATCCAGAAGAAGCAAATCTATAGAAATAGAACATATTTTAGTACCTCTAGGCCTAAGGCTGGGGGGAGGAGTGGGAGCCCCAGTGGGTACAGTTTCTTTAGGAGATAACGTATTCTTCAAAAATTGTGTGTGTTGGTGGTTATACATCTTCATGAATATACTAACGACCAAGGAGTTATGCACTTTACTAGTGTCCAGTTATATTCTAGTAAAGCTGTCAAAAATGTGAGGACATGGCATAGCGTTTTACAAAATTCTTTCAGCAGGCCAGGAAGAAAAATCTGGTTGAGTGCTGTTGTGAATCATTTCCTTTTGAGTCCTGGTCTAGCTTAGGGTCCCCGGTGGTGGGGATACCTTTACTTTCAGCACTTTTCTCATCTGCTGTAGTCCTTCATGCGTACTTGTGATCTTAAACCTTACATTCTAGACCTAGCTCTGATGACCAGGACCCATCTCACCTAGGACATGGTCAAGGATTCCATTATGGTTTACAGTGGAAGGCCAAGTCTACCGATTCTACATGCCTTGTGATTTCCAAAGGGGGGCAAAGCCAAAGCCCAGAGCTTTTGACCGGCTCAGACAAACCTCCCTGTTCTCTGGCTATGATATAACTGTGCGGTCTGTGGTGTGTGCTGCTCTGCACTGCTCAGCGCTAACTAACCTTCAGGCCTCTGTCCAGATTTCAGGAAATGCGTGCAGGAGCCAAATTTTCTCATACCCACTATCTCTTTTCTTTCCACCTTTTAAATATTAGACATCAATAATGAGGAATGAAAGGGCAAATTTGTTCTTATTGTAAAAAATCCAACAACAGCTGACAGATGACTTTTTTAATCCAAGACAGGTAATAATCTTGACCATCAAGAGACATTATACTAAACCCCTACTTCCAACTAGCCATTGAAATAAATATTTAATGTAAAAAATTATTTACATGAAAGCATTGTAAAATGTCTTTTTTTTCCATAGTCAGCTGATTCCAAATTGTTTCCAAATTTCTTTAAAAGTTTAAAAAATTTCTATGTTTTCATAAATTAATGCTTGCATGAAGAAATAAAATTTAATACACTTGAATATTAATTTCCTACTTCTAGTTATTCTATTTCTTAGTACTTTTATAACTGCATCAGTTGCTATGCTATTAAAACAAAGGTATTAGTTAAATATTAAAATAAAAATGAATAAAACCAGTCTCACATTACATTATTCCTGAGGTGGTGTGTATCAGTTTCAACTCTCCTTGTAGCATTTATAAAAGTAAACGTTATAGGCGTACCCTTAAGGATTTGTGTAAATCACTCATGAAAAACTGTTATTTCTAAACTGTAATCAATTGTTTCTGATTCACAGATGAATTATCAGGTTAAGATCACAATAATGTCTTAGGATGCCCGCTCATTTGGTAGCTCGTTTTCATTATACGTGTGTTGGACATTGTTTACATGAACACATTTGACTGTTAGGCATTGTGAGCAAGTGAAGTTTGGTCTTGTGAGTCTTGGCTGGATGTTCTCCGGCAACTCCCCTTAACCTTCCCAGCAGCAGAGAAAACATGAATTTTCTTTCACAACTTACTAGTGCCAGAGAAATTATGTCCACTTTTTACCTCGAGTTTTTAAAAGATCCATACAAAGATTCCTTCCTCTCTTTCTTCCATCTTTCTTCTCTTTCCTTTTTTTCCCTCTCTTCATTGTTATTGAGGAAATTAAATTGATATTCAGTAGTTAGGTCACTTGTACACTGATTCCACACTCTGAAATTTTCATTTGATTCAAAGAAGTATCTCTAATACACCCATATTCACAGACATAGGGTGTGGATAATTCAATGAAAAATAAATGACATAACTAAGAAGTTCAGAAATATTTCCTTGATTCTGTACAAAATAATATATTTTGTTTTAAAATAGGAACTCTATTATGTATGTTAATTTTTAGGAAAAAAGAAATCTGGCTATTTTTTTGTTTGAAAACAAAATACACCCCTGATTTTTAATTACTAACATCCCATCACTGTAACAGAAAACGAGCTAATCCACGAACCCAGGAACTTGTTGGTACCTCCATACCCCACCAATATAGTTTCTCTCCCCAAAGCTGTATGGAGCATGTAGAATAAAGTCACGATTTTCTGAGCACAGTTCAACCAGTAACTTGCTTACTAATGGCAGACAGCAGCAGAAGCTAACTTTCTTTATTAATCACAAGTTTTGCTTTTCTGCCCCTGTGCTATGGCAGCCTTGGAGTAACCACACAGCTCAGTGTACATGCAGCATCCAAAACCAAGGTGATTTTACCTTAGATGACTAAGTTTTTTCAGTAGACCCACGGATATGTGGACAAAGCCTAAGCTATGGAGCTATTCAAGTAA
This sequence comes from Neophocaena asiaeorientalis asiaeorientalis, assembly GCF_003031525.2. Taxonomy (NCBI): domain Eukaryota; kingdom Metazoa; phylum Chordata; class Mammalia; order Artiodactyla; family Phocoenidae; genus Neophocaena; species Neophocaena asiaeorientalis. Next base: position 4,930,296 of record NW_020174135.1, read on the forward strand.
GAAGCTTACTGTTTTATGCAAAAATCACTATAATTTAGAGGAAAATTATACCCCACGTTGATAAAAACCTGGAAGGTATATGTAGTCATTCTAAACCCCATAAAACATACTACTGCAAGGTGAGTGGGAGTAATCACATTTCTCCTCTGCTCTTAACTTCTGTGTTCGGATTTTCCCTCTGCAAAGAACAGGAAAAGGATTTAGCTAAAATTTCTCAAAACTGATATTGCCTCATGGAGACCGGTACCTTTTTAGAGGGAGCAATGGAAATTTTCTTCACTAAAACCCAGCCCTGTAGTAGATTCAGCCACATTCCCTGGGACACAAAGAAAGCCACATCTAATAAAACTACCCCCAAATCCCTCCTCTGTCTCTGCCCATGTTCATGTTGAAACTACACTCATTTGTCAAGACCAGATTAGGTCAGAAAAATGCAAATTTGAATTGTGAGGTTGAAAGTATATCAGTGTCTCTTTAATTTCCTCCATTTAGGTGTTGTATCATTTTAATTTTATTTTTTAATTGTGTGTATTCTTTCAGCCATCCTACTAAGGCAGTTCTCAAGCCTTTCAGCAAATTAGAATCAGTTTGGGGGCTTTAAAACAATACCGGTTGCTGAGCCTCACATCCAAAGACTGATTTAATTGAGTAGAGGTAAGTTCAAACCTCCCGAGCAGATTCTAATGCCCATTCAAGGCCCAGAACCACTACATAGTCTTGTCTGTGCACATTATTTTCTACAATTTGAACCAGAGCCATTAATTCATACTGGAAACCCTTCATTTGGAGAGTTGCCTGCTACCTTCTTGGGCATTTCCACCTCTTTCCTTCCACTTTCCTTCTTTCTTTCCTCATTCCTCCCTTGCTTTCTTCCTTCCTCTTTTCCCTCTTTCTTCTCTGTTCTTTCCTCTTTCTTTCTTCATTGTTATTGAGAATATTGATACTCAGCAGGTAGGTCACTGTACACCAATTCCATGCTCTGAAATTTTCATTTCAGTCAAGAACTATCTATAATCGACCTTATCGTTCACAGAGACAGGATGTGAATAACGCAAGGAAAGAAAAAAAAAGAACATAAGTAAGAAGTTTAGAAAATATTTCCTTGGGATGTTTAGGCTTTATTTCTAACTTTTTTAGAAATAGTGGACACAGCTTTCACTTCCTCCCATCACACAACTCTATGGCTTTTACATTAAACATAGATTTGCCATCCCTATTCTCTAGTGTCTATGGAATATATATATACCCTGTAATATATAAATATATTATCATTATTATATATATATAACTCCTGTAGTAGGACATAGGAAAAATATTTTATAAACCTCAGATTCAATTGGTTTTGTTTGAGTGAGTGTCTGCATTCTTCTCTTTCTCTTCTTTTTATTATTTTTCAAAAGTTCATCTTAAATCTCAGTGTCCTGATACAGTTGGTGAAATATTTTAAAAGCATAAGTATATGTTCATCAAGTCTAAGTAAAAAATCAAATTTTTGACATACGAGGCCATAAAGTTTGCTCTCATACATCCCTTGATAGCAAAGAATAAGGAAGACATCACAGCAGATCTAAAAAAATTGGGTCAGTCAAAGTAAAGAAAGGAAGAAGAGATAAGAGAAGAGATTGGAAGGAGAACTAATATTCCCAGTTTACAAAGTGTTCACCAAGGTATAGCATCTATACTTGATGTATGGAAAATTATACTGTAGGTCTATCATTTAGTTTAAATGCATAATCAGTAGAGGAAATAAACGTGGTGATAAAAGAAATGGTAAGATAAGGAGAAGGGAGGTGGTTCAGTGACAGTGCAGGTCTAGCCTGCACAACAAAATGCCCATGTGTGCTGGTGATGGAAGGAATAGTGAAAAAAAATACAGGTTAGAGACTTGGACACATTTATGACAGATGTTCAAAACAAAAATCGTCCTGAAAGATAAAGTGATTCTCTCTAGCAGCAGGACAAGTGAAAAACATTGTGGCCAGAGAACATTTCCTTTATTTAAAAGCAATAATTTATTTTTTACTTTTTAATCTGTATATGTAATATTTTTTAAAACCTACTGGTTACACAATTTAAGTGTTTGGAATAATTTCATTTATCTTTCTCCTATTGGTATAGCTTTTAATGTTTCCGTTTACATCTTGGAACCAAGCTCTACTACTCTTTGATTGCTTGCTTTCGTTTTGTGTTTGGTTCCATGCAGCAGAATTTTGAATATTAGGAGGGAAGTCACATAGTTATTGGTTTATGTGGAATATGGAGTTATAAAAGATAAAGCTTCCTACAGAATCTGTTTTTCTAAAGAAACAGCTTCTCTTCCTGAATTTCTTTATTAACTTTTTAATTGTGAAATATTTCATAAATGCAGGATATTTAAAATATGTATTGGTGTTTATTTAAAAATGCTTTAAAAACAAATGTGTAACCAACAACCAGATTAATCAATAAAACGTGGCCAGTGATTTGACTTTATCGGTATTTCTTTGATTAGTAATGAAGTTGAACATGGAGTCCTCTAATTATCAGCCATTTGTACATCTTCTTTTGGGAAATACCTGATGAAAGCTTTGGTTCCGGGTTCTGTTTTTCTTTTTTTTTTTTTTTGCGGTACGCGGGCCTCTCACTGTTGTGGCCTCGCCCGTTGCGGAGCACAGGCTCCGGACGCGCAGGCTCAGCGGCCATGGCTCACGGGCCCAGCCGCTCCGCGGCATGTGGGATCCTCCCGGACCGGGGCACGAACCCGCGTCCCCTGCATCGGCAGGCGGACTCTCAACCACTGCGCCACCACGGAAACCTTGTTTTTAATTGCTTATTTTCCCCATCTTTCACGGAAACCTTGTTTTTAATTGCTTAGTTATTTTCCCCATCTTTCAAGTCATCAATACCTAAACAAAGACTACAGTGCTCACTGTGTGATGTTGCCAATTTTTCCAAGTAACCTTGGTTACAGCTACAACTTAACAGATTTATTTTCTATGATTATTTCTTTATTAACTGTGACTAACGATTATATGCAAACAGATCACTATTTAACATTACATGTTATTTCAGAGATGGTGTCCAATAATTCAAAAAATACTATTTTCTTATTGTCAGGCTATCAGGGAACATGATATACATTGAGGAATTTAAAACCTTGTAAGCCTTTCGGTAAGACCAGCTGGCAGCCATTCTGCCGCAGAAATGAAAACTGAGATATTGTAACTTTACCGTTGAATGGGAGGATTGGCCCCAGGGAGCAAAGAGCTTTTGTTTGTACAGGAAAATTGCTTGGTAGTGACAGAGATTCATTTCAAACCTTTCATGAAGTTTTGTATGATTTCCCAAGAGATGTCTCTAGGGGTCAGAGAAGAATGGGAAACACAAATCTGGCCCTTCTATTCTCGCTGGAAGGGAAGAAAATTAATATAGGGGAATTTGAGCTGTATCCATTTCACTCAGAGGACAAGCACTTGCGTTAGGAGCTGTTTTTTTGTGAGACCCTTTCACCTCCACCCACATCTATTGCCCAGCTTCACTGGCGTCACTCTGACAAAGAAAACTGATGGAGTCAATCATAATATGAACATGGTTGTTTGTGTTCTTCTCATAATACCAATGTGTGTTTGGTTAGTCGAGGTGGTCAACACTGGTGGTCCCAGTACCTACCTCAATGCTGGGCACGAGGTAATAGTCAAATGGTATTTGGTAAAATTTTAATAACCTTTAATGTATGCTAATAAACACAGATGGTAATTCAATAATTGCTTAAAGGAGAAAAGTGTAATATATAAAAACGATTAGCAAGGAGACTCATGTTTAATGGTAAAAGGATAACATAATACAGCTTCTATGGGAAGGAATTTGAAGACATCCAGCACAATTAAAAGGCAAATTCTTTCACGCAGACATCACATTTCTCAGAATTTATTTTTAGGATATTTATTGCAGCACTCTTTAAAATATTGAAGGACTAGGAATTGTATAAATATCTAAATACCTCATAAATGAATTATGATGCTTTAATATAATAAAATGCCATGCAGCTCTTAAAAATTGTCAGATCCATGCATGACCTCTCATAGAATTTCTATAATATACTGATAACTGAACAAGTGAGACACAGTAAATTACGTAGAGTTTGCTGTAATTTGTGAAAAATAACAGAGGGGTGTGTGTGTGTACGTGTGTGTGTTTATACACATTTATACAAATACATTTAGATTTGTGTACACAGTCAGTACTCAAGATACCCAAGAAAAGTTGTCCCTGGAAAGATAAATGAGTGGCCAAGTGTATATGGAAGGAGCTGAGAAGGAGATTTTCTATTTAATTTTGTGCCATTGTAATGTATTGTGTTATCAAAATAATTAAAACTTATTTTCATATTATTGCAAGAGCAAAAATACAAATTAAGACAACGAAGTAAAGATATTTCATGTATTTTTGTTGTATCAATTTTGTTCTTAAATGTATGGAAATCACTTCAGTATTTGTTCAATTTGAAACTTTTCAGAAACTTTCAGGATTTTGCACCCTTAATTTGGAAAACTCAAATTCAGGAAGTTCATTGTTGAAGATAATGGAGGTAACTCAGTGGGTGAGATGTCCCTGTAAATATATTTCAACATTAATGAGCAATTAAGTGAACATTTTGAATTAAGTCATGTGTGTTCTCATTTTAACAGCTCATGATTCACAGCCATTTTAAAGGATCTGTTTGTCTAAGTAAGTCTGTTTGAAAATTTCCCTTAAATTACTATATACGACCAGTAACTTGTGATTTTTTTAAAAATTGACTCTCCTGAGTCATATTGTCAGGTGCTGCATGGTCATCTCCGTGGGGACATTTCAAGTAAAATCACTTGAGTTTTGAAAAACCCTACTCTTTATTCTGGAACAATAAAAAGCATGTTTATTCAGAGTAGAATATATTTTAGATCATTCATGAAATTATTGCAACATGAAAAAGGAGAAAGGGAGAAGAGAACAATTCTTTATAAAACTAATATCAGCTATTAAAAATAGAAGTAATGATAGATTAGAAAAATCATCTTGGAACCGCCCATATAATATCTGATTCTGGTGGAGATTGTCAGCAGATACTAAAAGACAGGAAGAGAGATGTTTGAAGAAGTTATTCCAGTGGGGCCCCAAAACCCCCAACGCTTACTCATTAATAACAAAGGGAAACATTTACCTGTACTTGGAAAGAGCTGGTAGTCACCACGGTCACCAAGTGAGTAAACTCGGCATGGCCAACATTTCCAAGATGATATTCTTCCTAGTATAACACTTAAAGAGAGCAAACAATAACCTAGTATTGCTGAGGAAGCATTGTTTCTCTGAAACTCAATCCTGAGGTACATAGACAAAACCAGAATGTGGGAAGAAAATCAACAATTTAGCATGACCTTGACTTTCAAAAAAAAGATGTCACAAAAATCAAACATGGGGTGACTTTTGTAGATTAAAACTCACTAAATGACCAAACATAAAAACCAAATGTAGCATGCAAACCTTAATTATATCTTGGATCAAATCAAGAGAGTTATACAAATATATTGGGCCATAGAGGAAACTTGAATGTGGATTGATTGTAGCTCATAGTTTACAATTCTTGTTGATTGTGTCAGATCTGGTAATGGCAGTGAATTTATGTAGAGAATGTCTTTATGTTTAAGAGATGCATGCTGAAGTATGTACGTCTGTAACCTACGTTCAAATAATTATACCCTGTATTGGGTTACACACACACACACACACACACTATATGTTTTTATTTATAAATATAATCAATTTGAACACAAGCATGCATCTATCTATCTACGTATCTATCACTACCACCTCTTTATATATAAAGATATATAGACAAATGTGTATCTACATATTCATATCTATGTCTATCTAAATCTTAAGATTCATTTTTACGACTGTATGTCTGTGTCTACAAACTCCATGGCTGATCTCTTCATGGATTAAAACATTATATACATTAATAACAAAATTGGAAAAGAGAAAATGACCAATTTGACAGTTATTCTCCATTTTCTCCTTCCCTAGCCTAGATGTATTCTCCAATCTCCTGTGCCTTAATCTATTGTATATTCCAGTATGGTGATCTCTAGAGACTGTATGTTAGAATCCTTTGCTTCGAAATTTGTAAAAGCTGATTTGCATTATAATATGAAACATGCTTATTTTATCTTTTCTTGAGAGCAGAGTATTGATTATAATTATAAGTGTTTTAGCATTATTGTGAACAAAGTAATGTGCTGAGCCCTGGCTTAAGTGTTTTTCACGTATCTGATACATTGTAGTTCACTACTAGTAGGTGTTTATATATATAACAAGAGCTAAAGGTGTTCTGCAGCTACAAATTTTCTGAAGATTCCTTAAGGTTTTGTTGAAAATGAGTAAACTTCCATGATGAAATATAAGGCATGTGCATTTTGCTTTACATTAACACTTACATAAATGTGTGTCTATTGTAAATAGTATAGATTAAGATTCTGAAATAAAGTGCTAGTTTTCCCTCACCAGAGATGAGTCAGCACCTTGATCCCAAGTGGCCAAGTGTCTATGTTAACCTACTCCAGACTCATCTTCTCCCGTTTGACCTCCTCACATTCTGTAGCTTACTGTTCATCCTCCCACACTGTTGGTTCCATCTATGCTTGGATTGACTGTATTTTTTTTTTTTAAACTAGATCCTTACTCTATCTACAATTTCCCCTTTCTCCTTTGCCTTTAATATTTATTTATTTATTTATTTTTGGCTGTGTTGGGTCTTCATTTCTGTGCGAGGGCTTTCTCTAGTTGTGGCAAGCGGGGGCCACTCTTCATCGCAGTGCGCGGGCCTCTTACTGTCGCGGCCTCTCTTGTTGCATAGCACAGACTCCAGACGCGCAGGCTCAGTAGTTGTGGCTCACGGGCCTAGTTGCTCCGCGGCATGTGGGATCTTCCCAGACCAGGGCTCGAGCCCGTGTCCCCTGCATTGGCAGGCAGATTCTCAACCACTGCGCCACCAGGGAAGGTCTGACCGTATTTTTCAGTAGAAGAATCCTAAAGAACTCTATGCTTAGATTCACTCAAAGTTCTCTATAAATTGCCGTCATGCATTGGATTCTAAGGAAATTTTCTTATTTTTAAAACAGAATTTGCTTAACACAGGAACGGCTGCTTTCAGCTGTAAATCTGTCCATCTCTAACCTGTGAATAGTAATTAAGATGTTGATGAGGAAATAATATCTTGCAATTCTGAATAATATATCCTAGGCTCTGATTTGAATCCCACTGCCTGTTTGACTTGGGCAAGTATTCACATACTCTGTACTTCAGTTTCTTCATCTGTGATATTGGAAGTGACATAGTATCTACCTTATAGTATTGCTGAGAAGATCAAATGGATAAACACATCTAAAGGGCATAGAAGAATAAATGGAACACAGAAGTCACTTTATAAGGTTACCATGGTTATTACTTGTAGTAGTATTACCAGCATTATCATTTTAGGCTTGTTGATTTTTTTTTTTTTTTGCAGTACGCGGGCCTCTCACTGCTGTGGCCTCTCCCGTTGCGGAGCACAGGCTCCGGACGCGCAGGCTCAGCGGCCATGGCTCACAGGCCCAGCCGCTCCGCGGCATGGGGGATCTTCCCGAACTGGGGCACGAACCCGTGTCCCCTGCATCGGCAGGCGGACTCTCAACCTCTGCGCCACCAGGGAAGCCCAGGCTTGTTGATTTTTGAATGGAATTCAAGATGAAAACAAATTTTATTATAGAAGAAATGTATGGATGTAGTGAGAGAGAAAGTTCATTAAAACTGCCTCGTTTACACCTTGCTAAAACTATTGAAAATGTTTCCCTACTTGAACAGTTTGTGCTATCATAATGTCTATATTGCCATGGAGTGAATATTGCCTTTCAAAAAGCTCTGTTCTGGATATATATTCTTCAAACACTCATGCTTGTGAAAATGAGACAATGTCACTAAATGCATTAAAATATCACTCATTAGTATGAAGATAGTTTTAAGAGAAAAATATGTTAATAAGTGCTTTATTAGACACCCTGATATCTGTATTTGAAAGAATCTAGTGGAATAGTGATTGCCGCGCAAATAGATTTTGAATAATCATGCTCAAATACTACTTCCAACAATTAATATATTTTAAAGAATTTACTGTTTTCTTGTACAAAATAACACACACCCTTGAGTTCATTTGCTCCATGAAGTGAAACCATTTAAGCCACTAATTAACAGAAAGGTCAATACACAATGAATAAACCATCCTCCATCACTGAAAGATGTTTCTCAGTCCATCTGTTGATATGAAAACCTTTTGGGCCTTCAAACATTGTTACAAATGTTTCTTTTTAGTCCAAGTGAAAATTTTTACTAATTTCTAGAATGTGATGCCAAAGGTTACATCTGGATATCGAATAACTCTCTAATTCCTAACAGCTGACATTTGTAAGGCTAATCATGCTTGGGAAAAATAAAATCACTAGACTGTATTTTGAACCCCTGCGAAAGCAAACCTAGCCTGTTGACATCTAGAACAGATTATTTTGAATATCTTCTGCTCTATATGACAAAGTTGTTTTGGTAATAAACGTAAAAAGTGTCACATATTTCAAAAGAGGAACAGGCGTTGCTTTAATTGTCTCCACTTTTACCCTATTAATTAATTAATAGATCAATATTTTTCATGTTGGCAAGGGCATCTCCCTTGAAATTCTTATGGAATTCAGAATAAGCAGGAGCTAGTGGCTGGTTTCACAAATATATAGAAATAACTGCAAGTTCCTCAAAATTCCTGCAGGACAAGAGTATGATTTTTATTTCAACAGTTTCTATATCTGCCTAAAATTTTGTACTTTGATTCTTTGGTTTCCTTGAGCTATTACATTCGTTTATATAAATAAATGGCAAGTAATTGGTAGTTTTATTTACTAAAAGCAAAACGTCATCAGAAGTTATACGTTTGGCATCTAATTGTGCCACTAATGTTTATGTTCTGAGTCATTCATTTCGTTTAAAGAGAGCATCTCAATATTAAAATAGAAAAATAAATTTCAAGGGCTTCCCTGGTGTCACAGTGGTTGAGAGTCCACCTGCTGATGCAGGGGACACGGGTTCGTGCCCCGGTCCGGGAAGATCCCACATGCCGCGGAGCGGCTGGGCCCGTGAGCCATGGCCGCTGAGCCTGCGCGTCCGGGACCCGTGCTCCACAACGGGAGAGGCCACGACAATGAGAGGCCCGCGTACCGCAAAATAAATAAAGAAATAAATAAGTAAACCTTCAAGTTTGAAAATATTCAAATTCGTCAAAGATTGTATATAAATTGTACCAAGTACAAATCATTACACCTCACACTCTTTAAAATTTTAAAATCAAATTTAAAAAGTGGCAATATAGATTTGAACTCTTAAAGACAACGAACCCCGTTCTTTTCTGGACTTGGTATCAGTTCCTAGCACAACACACCTATGATATGCCAAGGGACATGGACATTTATGATGTTGTGTCTTTGGAGACAAGGAGAAAGATTTTAAATTAGTGACTTTTATTTCAGTATGAGAACAGGGTGACATTCCCCAATGCAGTCTCACCGAACTGGTTCTTATAATACATGTGAAAAAAAATTGAAAGGAAGAAAATACATTATAGGACTTCCCGTGTGGCGCAGTGGTTAAGAATCCACCTGCCAATGCAGGGGACATGGGTTCGAGCCCTGGTCCGGGAAGATCCCACATGCCGCGGAGCAACTAAGCCCGTGGGCCACAGCTGAGTCTGCGCTCTAGAGCCCGCGACTCATAACTACTGAGCCCACATGCCACAACTACTGAAGCCCACGTGCCTAGAGTCCGTGCTCCGCAACAAAGAGAAGCCACCGCAATGAGAAGCCTGCGCACCACAACGAAGAGTAGCCCCCGCTCGCCGCAACTAGAGAAAGCCTGCACGCAGCAACGAAGACCCAACGCAGCCAAAAGTAAATAAATAAATAAAAATTAAAAAAAAGAAAATATAATATCAAACACTGCACTAATAATTAGCTGTTAGAATTTAGAAGGACTGCATCCTAATTTTGAGGTAGGTGGACCGAAGTGAGAAATTTACAAAGATTTCATCACCCATTGAACTGAGATTTGGCTTCATAAAAACAGTAATTGGAAGTAAATAGAAAGATGTTTTCTACCTCTTTCTCCTATCTATCCCCTCACCTAAAATATACTAATTTTCCCCTTCATCCTTCTTCTTTTAACTTTCATTTCCCTAACACCCAGGAAGAAGAGTGTTGATAAAACAGTGTTGGGTTTATTAGCCTTACTATAGTGACAGAGAAACCCCTTAACAGAATCTTAGCAGAAATGGGGATAAAGCGATGATAGTGTTAGGGTTTCAGCAGTTTTGGGGTTTCCTTCATAAGGAAACTGTCCTTGGTAAGAAATCTATTTGCCCAGGTGTTTGGGTAAATTGTTTTGCAGAAACTTCCTGAAGTAAACAGTGAGGTTAATCAAAGGTTTACAGGTTTTTCTTCCTGAACAAGTATTTTCTAGAACAGAATGGTCATGTGGACACAAGCGTCTCAGTTCACAGGTAGGTCTGACAGGGAAGCTCTGGGGCGCAGGGGTACTCAGCTCTTACCGTCCTGCCCTGTGAAAGGGGATCCACTGTGTTTCCTGTTAGCTTTCTCACCTCCATTCCATTTGTCAATATTCATGCTTTTAACCAGAAATTCTAAATTCTTGTAAATGGTAATAGAGGGAGTTAGCAGTGCTTTCTTCTGTTCATCTAAGAAAACATTACATGTGGGGAAAAAAAGGGAAAATGCAAGTTGAGTTTTATTCTTTCTAACAAAATTATCAGTATCATGACCTAATTAAGCAGTGGAGATTTAAGGAAAAGTGTTCTTCCCAAAGAAAAATGAGGTGCACTAGAGAAAGACATGATAGTTGGGGAATAGAAAGGGGGTCTACTTAAAGGGACCTGCCTTCAGATGTGGATCAGAGTGGCCTAATATCACAGCACTATGTGCAGAACCAGGATGCAGGAGAACCTTCCCCTGCATCTGAAGATTAACACCTAGCTTGCCCTAATTGCTATGTAGTTATAAACAAACAAGACACAGATGTTTAATATTGCAGAGCAAGAGTGAAAGAATGCAAAGGAATATTGATAGAAATCATAACAAATTTTCAGTTTAACAGATTGTTACCTAGGGGGAAAGGATTAAGAGGTTTGAAGCTCTGCAATGAATACTGCCCAGTGAATAAGTTTTATTTAATTTATGCATGACTATGAAAAATTTTCCATGTATATGAAAAGTAAAAGGCTTAATGCATTGAGTAAAAATTTTCTTGACTAGTGAGCATGGGTCATGGATTTATTATGAGGCAAAAAAAAGATCATTGATAAAGAAATAAAAAATATTGGGGAATTCCCGGGCTGTCCAGTGGTTAGGACTCCATGCTGTCACTGTTGAGGGCCCGGGTTCAATCCCTGGTCGGGGAACTAAGATTCCACAAGCCGCATGGTACAGCCAAAAAAATAAATAAAATAAAAAATATCTAATTAAATTCCTAAAAGTGAAATACTTATGACTACTAGGAAATAACAACAACATTATACGTACATAAATGCATATATTTGTCAACCCTTTAAAATTAAAAATGACCCTCCTCAGAAACTCCTAGTTATAAAATAATGACAATATAACCCTTACCTATCAAAATATGTGGAATGAGAAAAGCCTATACTTAGTAGATGAATCATGTTTCATATTTCAAATCAAAGCACTACAAAAATATTCCACTCTAGACAACACAAGGAATGTTACGGCCAGTACTGCCCTGAGAAAAAAGCCAGTAGAATGTTCATATTTTTCAGATTGTGAACTTAGAAATTGGTAAAGATTGGTAGTGATAGCAGTACCTATTTTTCTGTATAAACATTAATATTTATGCCCAATTTTTGAAGCTATACCAACAATAATATAAGATATATTGGGGGAAATTAGAGTAAGATAATTTTAATATTCTCATATTATTTAAAAGGGGAGTAGACATAATGAATCATTTTAGCCCTTAGTAATTTAAGCGTGCATAGCAAAATTTCAAGAGGATGTCTGTTAAGAAGCAAGGCAGAGTTTATAAGTTACAAGCATTGTAGGAAAACATAATAAGAATATGAAACATTGTGGGGGAAATGAGAAAGTAGACAAAAATAATGAAAATAAAGATCTCACTAACACATATACACAGATCTATCATTTCCAAAAGAAGAGACTGACAAATTCACCATTATTATATATTCACCATTATTATAGATAATTTCAGTTGCTCTGCAAAAAGTTTTTTAAGTTGGCAAAAAGTTTAAGTTTTTTAAGTTGGCAAAAAGCACTTAAGGTTAGAGAAGATTTAAACAACGTGCAAATTGATTTGAACAAACATACATAGAATTGTATACTGCCAAGTTAGAGGATGTGAATTTTTCCAAGGCATGAAACATTACAAAAATTGCAACACAATAGGCCACAGGTTAACACATTTAAAAAAATAAGGGTCATACAAGATAGGTTCTTTGATTAGAATGCAATTGGTCAGAAATCAATAACCAAAAGATAAAGTTACCGTTGAACACCAAAAGAAAGCCAAACTTCAGAGTATTTCATGAATCAAATAAGAAATAACTTCGAAATTACAGGGAATTACCCAAACCCAACTAGATATCAGGCTTGAAAGAATTGTCCAGCCTGGATCCTAAATCCTTGTAAATTCTCTTCCTTAATTTCCTCAATACGAGACATTATTAAGATTCTGTCAAAGTAGTGTTCTCTCTTACTGCACCAAATCTAATAAGCTTCTTTTTTCTTGATTAACATGTTTTCCTGAAGGCTTCTGGGGAGTCAGCATTTGACAGAAGGCATTTCATCTGGAATTACATTAAGGCACCTTAATAGATGAGCATTAGTGAAGACCTGGATTTCTGTGTTTTCGCTGAATTGGGACGAATAAAAGTCTCACAGCTAATATTTTTCTGCCTATGTTCAAGACAAGGAGCTCAAGTCTTTCTTCCACAAAATAGAACCGAACGGTAACAAAAATGCTACCTATCAAAATTCAGTGATGTAGTTAAAGATGGTACTATGGAAGTTTAGAGCTTTAGATGCATAGTTTAAATAAGCAATAACTCAGACTTAAGAATAATGATGCAAACATCCAAATGAAGTCGGGAACAGATGCAAAAGATACAGAATACACTCATCGGACAAAGAGAAGTAAATGATAAAGAGAAAAAAGAAATGCATTAGAAATCAAAAGATATATTAAAGGGTCTCAAAAGATGACCCTTTGCAAGCACTAAAATGTTTTTAAAGTAGACATTTTTACTTATCACAAATTGATAATCAAGTCACATATAAAAAAATATGATAAAAGGGGCTGAAGCCAGTTAGCCTGATGTGAACCTTTTAGATAAGTTTAATCATCCTTCATTGGCAGCCTCTCTAAGACATTTTTAAAATACAAAATTGAATTTCTCTTCTTAGAGAATGGGGTCAGTCTCTACTGATAGAAATAAGAGAGGGCAGAAAGCATAGGTTTCTTCCTTTTAGAATTTTTCTCCTTTTATACTGAAAAGAAACACAAAATTCATATTGGCAAAGCTTTTATGATGTCTTGTTTATCACTAGATCTTTTCCTGGTTTCATTAGATCTTTTTCCTGATTCCAGCTACTAATTCTGTTTTTAACATAAAGAATGAAAAGAAATTGATTATTTGGTAAAATGACAGTTCATTCCAGGTTTAATTTTATCACCCACAGGAGTGTGTGTAGGAGAGGCACATCTATCTATCTATCTATCCATCTATCATCATAATCATCTATCCATTTTTGTTATTTAAATCCAAGGATGTACACATGACAGAAATGAATAACAAAAGACACTCTTTAATACCAGATACTCAGGGTAACAATAAAGCAGATGTTTTCAACCTCAATTGACAAGGAATCTGCTCTTATTGTTAATCTACATTTGCTATTGAAGTCACAGCAAACTCAGATTTACTCTTCTCTGTGCTTTCCATTTATTGCCACAAGGACTAAAACCTTGAAGTCCTAAGGTTTGAAACGGCCTGAATGTTTTATTGTTCTAAACATTTTCTATACACACCTAAATATTTTTCTCAGATTATGCATTCCAGAATTTTTTAAATTTAAGTATTCATGATCTCCTCCTCTATTATTTAAATAGCACTAAATGCATATAACAATTGTGGCAATATTCAGTGACATTTTGGTGTGGGATAATATTTCACCTAGGCAGAAGAGTGTAAAAGAAAACCTTGGTCTTATAAATAGATGAACAGATATTATACACCAGCCCTGAAATTATTTCTGCTGTTTAAGAAATATGTGGATATCTTTAAAAACATCTTTGTAGCTAAATGCAGCCTTTGATTTTGACATGCATTTCTTCAATTATGAATGGTTTTCAGTACTTTCCCTACGTTTTCTGGACAATTTCCAATTTTTTTTCTATTTTCTGTGAAATAATTGTTCATATCCCTTACAAATTTTTTTACTTGGTACAGTTTCTTTTTTCTCTGCGGAATCTTTGTAAATTGAGAATATAAACCTCAATTTGTCTTATGTTTGTCTTATGTTTTTCAAACCTCTCTCAGTATCTTGTTTCTTTTTGCTTTAGTTATTCCAATTTTCTCTATATGAGATTAAATTTATATGGAGACAATTTTATTTTTTTTCTTTTATGGATTTCATGTCTTCCTAGGAAAGCCATTGACACTTCAGAACTAGAAATAAACTTATCCAGGTTACTTCTCGTATGTTGAAGGTTTCACTTTATTTAAGTTTAGCTATTTGATCGAAATGAACATTATTCTGCTGTAAGGTGAGCTCATCTTGTTTATATTTATTTGTAAATGAAGAGCTTCATATTTTTTTCTGTAGTTAGAAATATCGGTTATTGTATATCTACCTTTCCGCACTGACTTGAAATGATACTGTGGTCTAGAATACGTCTGTGACAGATTTTATTTTTCAGTGGCAATCACAAAAAATATGATCCCACTCTCCGTGCTTTTCTTTCTACATGGCAGTGACACTCGTCCATTGAGAGATGGGTCTTTGTTCCCTCCCCTTCAACATGGCAACAACTTTGTATCCACTTTGGCTAATAGAATATGGCAGGAGTGATGCTCTATGACTTCTGAGGCTTGGTCATAAAATACACTAGAGCTTCTTCCTAGGCTAATGGGAAGTCCTTGGGAGTCCTGAACCTCCAATGTAAGTCCAACCATCCTACACCCACCAATGGAGAAGATGAGTGGTGAGATCACAGATAAAGTGAGAGAAATATCTGAGGGGACTCAGGTGTTCCAGCCCCCAGCCGTTTGAATCTTTCCAGTCTGAGGCTAGGCAGGTGAGCAAGGGTACCTTTAGATGCTTCAGCCACCAGCCTTGCAGACATGTGGGTGACACCAAAAGGAGAGAGGAGCTAGCTGCCCCTCTAAGCCCTGCCCAAATTGCAGATTTGCTATATGAAATTTTGAGGTGGAGTGTTTTACAGCAATAAATAACTGGAATAATTCCTACAGAGCTTTCATTTCATCTATTCTGCTATAACTCACTGATTTACTTTTTATTCCTCCATAGCTATCAGATTTTTAAAGTTTCTCTACCTTTAAAAAATAAAATGTAGGGCTTCCCTGGTGGCACAGTGGTTGGGAGTCCGCCTGCCGATGCAGGGGACATGGGTTCGTGCCCCGGTCCTGGAAGATCCCACATGCCGCGGAGCGGCTGGGCCCGTGAGCCATGGCCGCTGAACCTGCGCGACGGGAAAGGCCACAACAGTGAGAGGCCCTCATACCGCAAGAAAAAAAAAAAAATGTGGTAGAAAAAATTTTCTGTTTCACAGAAAATTTCTTGGACTTTTTCTGCCTCTTGTTTGTTCTTTCTTTCAGAAAAGCAAATTAATTTAATACCCTCAAGCAAAAAAATAAAAAAAGAACAACAACAAACAAAACAAATAAACCCTGTTTGGTTAAATTGCTATCCCATTAAATGTTAAGCACGATTGGGAGATAATTGTTAGTTTCATTTCATCAGCTCCAAGAGCAAGCTATGCTTTAAATTTTATTTACATCTTTATTTTGATTCAAACAAAAGCTTTTACAATTTTATTTGTGCAGGTTGTTTTGATATAGACTATTTCCTGGCAATGGGTACTCAATAAATTTAGCTATTGTGGTAGGTTTGTGGCTTTTTTTTTTCTTATTTATAAGGCAATCTTTATTTTCAATGTGTTCTTTTACCGTTGTAAGGGGATTTTTAATTCAATTATATTGGTATCTTAAAATGGTTACTTCATTTTTACCATTGATTTCTGCATATTAATTTTATTACTAGTCACTCATTACATTCACTTTCCATTTATAAGATTTTAGATGATGCTTTCTGGGGTTTTTAGTTATTCAGTGAAGACATGTAAGCCAATAAGTTATTCTTTAAAAAAAAACAGGTATCTATCTGTTCCTATCCTGCAAATAATATTTTTATTCTCATTACTGTCTCTAGCCTCTTGGCAGTAACGCAGGGCAGAAGGAACATTCCATGAAGCAGGACTTGCTAAAAGCACAAGGATCTCAACCTTCACAAGCCTCCTGTAATAAAAGCTCATTGTTTTCCAGTCCGGATCTCTTTGCTAGTAATGCCAACAGCGATAGCAGTGAGGCAGAATGATATGTATACCGTGGTGCTTGCAGTGGTTCTGAAAATCCAGCGGGAGCTAGGAGGAGTCTGCAAGGACCCAGGATGCCCCGCACACAGGTGTGGTGTGCTCCTGGACCACGCCATCAGCTGCCCGCAGAGCTCTTCTTGGCCCACTGAAACAACCACTCACAAAATTCTCCGGTCCACCTGTAAGGTGGAGTTAGATAGAGGTGATCTTCCATAACACCAGCAAATTGCTCTATCACCTCACTACAGTGCTACTAATAGAAGGAGAGGACAAGGTAATCCCGGCACCTGGGAGCCACAGCCCCGCCATCCAACGGTGTCAGCGCCAGTCCAGTCCAGCTGAC
This sequence comes from Neophocaena asiaeorientalis asiaeorientalis, assembly GCF_003031525.2. NCBI lineage: Eukaryota > Metazoa > Chordata > Mammalia > Artiodactyla > Phocoenidae > Neophocaena > Neophocaena asiaeorientalis. The sequence continues at coordinate 4,947,385 of NW_020174135.1, forward strand.
CCCCGATGACAGTCTCGCACCTTAGGGTCACAAGCAGATACAACAGGGCTGGCTTTCTGCAGCTTTGTTCAAGCTCTTCCTCCTTGCCCTCTGACACAGTCCGTGTAATCCACCAAGCACGAATCTACATTTAATTATCTTCTTTCACTTTTTACAAAGTGTAAATCAAGTAAACGTATTGCTTATAAAATTGTGACTATATTCACATTTTATTTCACCACTGATTATTTTTATGTCCCTAGAGTAAATGTCCTTGTTTGTTTTTATAATGTCCTCAGTCTATTAGGTGCTTTCTGGGGTCAGCACTTTAAGGGCAGGATTTCTTTGGATTCATACAACAATCAAGAAGTAGATACTATTATTAAACCCATTTCTCAGTTGAGGAAAGTGAAGGGTTGAGAGATTGGGTAACTTGTCCCAGGTTCCAGCTGGTTAATGAAGAAGGCTGGATTCCCAGGCAGGAAAAGTGAGTTCAGGGGGATCAGACAGGCTCAAGCCACACTCTCTCGCTGCTGAAGATTCCTTGTGAGGGGTAAGAGTTCAATTTCGTCAAATGCATTTTAGAGATTTATTGAAATAAATGTTTTATGTTAACCTGTAGTAATATGTAAATATATATGCTTTATTGAAGAATCCCTGCATTTAATACAATGCTGAATTTACTTTATTTTATTTGCATTTTTTCACATTGCTATTTTAGAACGGTGATTGCTCTAGAGAATTATTTTAATGCCTTCTTTATCAGGTTTAAGTATTTCAATTTTGCTGACTTGGTAAAAACAAGAAAGATTTTTTTTCTCATAGTCTCTCTTTTAAAAACATATCTGAGTTATTTGTACTGTAGGTCTGTGTCTTTAACAGCATGTAAGAACTGCTTAAAGGCAGTATTTTGTGTATATACTCCTGCTGTGTGTGATACCTGTAGTGACAAAGATTGCTGGAATTTAAAAAAAAGTCCTAAATTGTCTTCATGTATATAGAATTATGTTTGTTTTGTTATGGTGGTGGGAGGAACGGTTACTTGATTTTTCAATTCCAACTTTGCCACACGGGCTGTGGAATTTTTAAGTTTCGCGGGGGTATTATGGGGAGATGCAAAGTTAGCACACTGCCTGACATGTAATAATCGGTGAGTAAATATTAGCTATAATATAATTATCATTAAGTGTACAAATTCTAGTGTTTTGGAAAAAGACAGATATCCGCCTAAGTGCTTTGCTTGTGTTTTTGTATTTGTTTTGTTTTCTGATTGACCCCTTACTTGTGGTGGACTCAATATAAAATAGGATTATTTAGATAATTAAAATCTTATAGATGCTTTCACATTCAAAATCTTTTTTCAAAGATTTATAATACTCTAGATGGTTTCAAATTTTGACACACTGCAAGTGATTCCTCCCTAACAAGGTAGAAGAAGAAGGTTTTTTATAGGTCATTTGTAAAGGCATGTATTATTTTAAATTTGTATTAATTATGTGAAATGATTTGTGTATCTTTTCATATCAGGGATTAATATATTCAATAAATTTTGTGAAGTCCTGATACAGATCTTAAAAATTTTAGCCACTAACCTTTTTTTGGTAAAATAATTCCAAATTGAGTGAATTTTATATATCATAAGCTTTCGTTTTTTTCTGGGATAAATGCCAAAGTGCAATTTCTGGGTTGCATACGAGTTGCATAATTTTTTGTTTGTTTGCTTGCGTGTTTGTTTTCAGAAACTGCTAAGGCCTTTTCCACAGTGGCTCTACCATTTCACATTTAGACCAACAATATATGAGAGTCGGTTTCCCCACATCATCAGCATTTGGTGTTGCAACTATTTTTTATTTTAGCCCTTCTGGTAGGTGTATAGAGATATCTCATTATGGCCTGAATTTGTGTTTTCCTACCAGATAATGATTTTCAATATTTTTTGAGCATTTGTTTGCCATCTGTATCTTCCGTGAAATGCCTGTTCATGACTTTGGATTATTTTCTAATTTTTTTTTTTAACTATTGAATTTTGAAAGTTCCCCTGTCCCCCCAAATTCCAGATCCTAGTCCTTTGTCACATATGTAGTTTGCAAATATTTTCTCCAAACCTGTAGGTTATCCTTTTGTCCTCTTTACATGATCTCTCACAGAGCTATAGTGATTAATTTTGATGAAGGCCAATTTACCAATTATTCCCCTTTTATGGATCACACTTTTGGTGTCGATTCTAAAACTTCTTCGTCTAAACCCAGATCCCTAAACCCGTCTGCTATGTCTTTTTGTAAAAGTTTTATGGTTTTACATTTTATATTTAAGGCCAAGATCCATTTGGAATTTTTGTATAAGGAGTGAAGTTTATGGCAAGTTCCTATTTTTTGCCTATGGATGTTTAATTCCTCCAGCAGCGTTTGTTGAAAAGACTACCCTTCCTTCATTAAACTGATTTTCCACCTTTGAGAAAAATCAGTTGGGCATATTTATGTGGGTCTATTTCTGAGTTCTCTATTCAGTTTCACTGATCTATGCATCTGTCTCTCCACAAATATCACACAGTCTTGATTATTACTGTACCTGTATTAAACTTTGAGATCAGATAGACTGAGCTGTTCCACCTCGTTCTTCTCCCTCAAACTTATTTTAGTTATTCTAGTTCCTTTGCCTTTCTAGAAAATTTTAAAATAACCTTGTCTAAATCTACAAATAATCTTCCTGAGATTCTGATAGAAATTGCCTTAAGCCTATATTATCAATTTTGGGAAAATTGACATCTATACTATGTTGAATCTTCTGATCCATGAACACAGGATGTCTCTCAGTTTACTTAGAGCTATGATTTCTTTCATGGGCATTTTATAATGGTTGGCATATGGATCTGTACATCTTTCGTTAGATTATTTAAAATGGAGTATTTCATTTTCTTTGTAGTGATTGTGAATGGTATTGTGTTTTTAATTTCAGTTTCCACATCTTCATTGTTGGTATGTACGTATGTGAGTCATTTTTGTGTGTTGATTTTGTATCCTGTGACCTTGTTTAACTAACTTGTTCATTCTGGGATTTTTTTTTTGTTTGTTTGTTTCTTGGGATTTTCTATAGACAGACGTCATCAGCAGATAGGAGTTGTTCTATTTCTTCCTTTTCCCTCTGTATTCCTTTTATTTCCTTTTCATGCCCTTTTGTTCTATTATTCTTATTACTCATTTAATTTCTGTCCTGCCTACTTCCATATGTTGTTATTTTCTAAATTGGTATTTTAGTATTAGGAATAGTATAATCCATTTAGAGAGATGATAGGAAACATCTTTCTATCCCTTTTACAGGAGATCTTTCTATGGCACAGAAAAATCAAGAGTTAAGAAGGTCTTTGAATGTGATTCTGCTGTTTACTCTTTGATCTTTGGAATGTTGCATTAACAATTTGAACCTCTGATTCCTCATCTAGTAAATGGAATAATAGTAATTATTATAGGGGGAAAGGACATTTCGGCTCATTTTTACGAACAGACGCTTCTATTACTCCGTCCTGGTTGTCCTCCAATAGAGGATAATTTAAAATTCAAACTTGATTATTTAGAGCTCAAGACAATGTTTTGGAATAATTATTGGTGGCTGATGTCATTCTGTCTTAAAAACCCAAACTCATCTTTCTTATTCCTTCTTAGTTTTAGGGGTAGTCAGACCCAGGCAGAGTCTACAAGCTTGGGGAAGACCAAATATGTGAGCCCATGAGTACTATAGGTTCTCTGTAGCTGGTGGATCCATAGACTTTAGGTCCCTCTTTGATCCTCCCTCTTTCTCTCTCTCTCTCTCTCTCTCAGTTGCTCTCTCATTGAATACAGGAGGTCAGGCCTACTTAAACACAGTGATTGCTTACTGTAATGGGAAGATGTAAGTGAACATTGCTAATGTCCAGAGGTATTTATTTCCTAGAGTATCCGTGTAAATTCTGACACTATCAGCAATAAGTTCATCTCATATTTAATTCTATCAAATCACCAATTTTTTTCTCTGCTGCATGCATAAATCTAGAGCAGACATTACAAAATGCACAAAATTAGATTTAGTTGCAATTTAGAAATGCTGTCATCCATGGAAACTCATGTCTTAATTATCACATTTATGTCGTTTTTTTTTTTCTTTTTCTAATTAAGGCTAGTGGAAGTTGTTTTATTTCATTCTAGTGTTGTTTCTTTATTTTGGCAGTCTCAATCCTTTCTCTATAAGAAGGCAATTGAACTTGATTTTTAAGTGATGAAATGAAGCTAAGATGCACATAAGATTTTTCTTTTAATTGTCATCTTATATTTACTAAAATATTTCCATGTCACAAGGCCCTGTAAGTTACTCAATTCTGAAAACTTCACGATAATCTGAGTTTCAAGTGAAATCTCAAGCTATACTCATATAAGATTCAAAGCATAAAATGGCACAGAGTTGAATGTGTAATGACTTCTATTTCTATTAGCCATACTGTAGCTTGTAAGCATTTCCATACCCCATACTGTGTGACTAGTAACATAGATATATGTAAAGTAATCCAAGGGTTAAGAGTAATCCACTCAAGATATCTTTACTGACAGTGTGTCACTGGTTTTGAATGCAAACCTTAAAAGCACAGGTGTTGGGCTGTCAACAGTTATGCATTTTTGACTGATTACTGCATTACCGTGCTATTGTATAAGAAATATCTCTAGACAGGCAATTGCCTTGTGAGATTGATCTAGACTCACAGGTGAATACAACTTTTAAAAGGGTGGCATGGCTGTAATTCTTTACATGCTAGAATTGTCATCCTAACAATTTCTTCAAGGATTATTGGCTGCTCTATAATCTGCGGCTTGTATCCTGAAAAGCATAGAGATGTCCAGTTACAACTCCCTCCCAGGTTAAAACAGAGTAGCTGCATCCTTGAAAACTGCACGTAGATTACCTAATTATCCTCCTCGCCTTAAAACATTCTGTCCTCGTGCTTCATCTGTAGTGCTATTTTCCTTGTTCAGAAGCATGGGCTTCATTTTGGACATTTCCTGAAGCTAATTGATGGACCAGGCTAATTTCAGTGTCTAATTGTCATGGTTCAGTCACCCTGATTGCACAGATCTGCTTCCTGCTGATTCAGTCATACTCTCACCACACAGAACTTGACTCTGACAGTGAATAAGCACCGAGGCCTCACCGAATGCCTCACTGTGCCATTTTCTGAGTTCTCCACTCTTTTAAACACCCCCTTTCAGTTATACTTCCCTCCACCCCTTCTTTAATGATGATCTCTTTGCAGGTGTTTAGAAAATCCAGATGACGAGCTAAATATCTTATTTGTCTCTAATGTGGATTTTCTCAAATTCTGAATTGCCAGAGAAAATCACCTGAATGTCCCTCTGACACGTAATTCTTAGCAGGACAAAAATCCAAATAAATTGTATTCAAATTTCCTATCTCTTACAAGCTTTGTTAGGAGTCTCTTTCTTTCAACCTCACATTCTTTGCGCTGTGCAAACTTTCACAGTCTGTGAGGCGCTCTCTATTTAATGCTTCAAAACACTAATAATTTTTCAATGAATTTCTTTTCATTTTTTCCACATTATATTTAATCCCATAAATTCCAAACTTGCCTAGACCTTTGAAACCCAAATTAGGATTATTTCGGCCATAGATATATGATAGTATGATAGGTTTAGTTATATTGTGGTTAATAAAATCTCAGCCCTTATAACAAGAACTTATTTCTTGCTTAAGCTTGAAGTCTATAAACTGCATTCTTTCCATTCTTTTACTTGTAATCCTGCTTGATAAGGTTCACACCATATTTTCTAGTTGTAATGCAATGTGTTTAAAAGCATGTGTGTGTGTGTGTATTCTATAGATTCTAAGAGTTTGGGGATTAATAGGGGAACTTAGTTTGCTTTCCCTCTGAATCTAGAACATACTTTTGAACAAATTATTTCAAAACGTACTTTTTGAAGCATTGGTAGGAAAGGTTTCGATTTCTTAGCCAACAGGATTTAATATAAATAAGTTTCAGTTATTTACATTGACCATAGTCAATGAGGCTGAAAAACGTCAAAGAAGATAAACACAGATGCTTTGAAATAATACAGATCTTGCTTGTAGGGCATATTTACAAATGGCTAACTGCAGTGTTTTAAGAGTTTTTATGTCCTTAATGCTTTGGTTGCTGCCTTGAATATTTATATTTTGACAGTTTTATGTTGTCAGAGAGAATGTTGCTGTTTCTTTCTTTAGATCAGTTATAATTAAGTTAGCTCTTAAATGTACCCATCAGGGAAACAGAAGTTTTCCTGACCTTCATGATTAGATTAAATCCTTATATACTAGACATAGTTGCAGTTTTTCATTAATACATGTCATTATTTTATCATGTTTATCCCATCTACTGAACTATAAAATCTATAAGGGTAAAAGACATCAATACTTGACTGTCAGTGTACTTGTATTAGTGAAGCCTTAATACACTAGCCCCTTGACAAAGATTTTTAACTAAATGGATCAATGCAACGTATTTTTGAAAGCATTATTTTGTAGATCTTGTAAGGGGCAGATAGTATGATTCAAGCATATTTAATCTCTAAGTCAAAGAACATTTCCAATAATCTGAGAAGAATGAAAATAAATGATTTTCCATTTTAGCTTTTCAAATTGTGCCCTTCTTGTGAGATTAATTTTGACCCCAGTGTACATCAGTAAAAGGACTAGCACATGTACTTGTATATAGCCCTTGTTATAAAAGCCAAGGCATTTTCAATTGCAAATGATGGGCAGTTTTGCTCAAGTGATACAATAGGATCTACTGAGTCATGAAACCAAGAAATCCAAGGATAAGGTTGACTCTGGTAAGATCTGTACAAGGAGATCCAAACAATGTGACATGTGATAAAAAATTTAATGCCTACCATCTCTCTATCTATTATCTATCATTTTTCTATCTATCTACATATCTATCTAACTATGTATCTATCATCTCTCATGTATTTTCTCTCTCTCTCTGCTCCTCTACCCACCTCCCGAGCTCTCTCTCTCTCTTCCTCTTTCTTTCTCCCCTTCCTTCCTCCTCTCTCTTCTCTCCTCTTCTCCCCTCTCCTTGCTTCAGATGTCGTTGCTGTCTTAGGATGTGGCATTATTCTCAGACAGGCTCCTCCAGAGTGATATAAGAATGGCCCCTGTCAATTCCCATCTTACCTCCTTCTCACCAGCGATACAGGATCAACAAAGCCTCTCTTTCTAAATAGCAGTTGCAAAGTCCTCTGATAAAATTCTCTTTAATCTATGATGTGTCACATGCCAACTGCTGATTCAATCACTGAAGTGATTAGGCTCAGCCTTGGGACATTTGGAGCGAGAACAGTGCAATCTAAACAATGATTCAGAAGGGGAGAAAAGAGGTTTCCAAAACGATTTGCAAGGAAGCAAAACTGTGTTGCTGCAATAGATATGGTAAGGATGGTTAGGGGTGGTTTCTTTTCTGTCTCTGAGTGGTTTCATTCCTGATTCTAAAGTGTGACATAACAACAACTTGTCTTTTATGCATTCAGTGGGAAAAAAATACCCCACTGAATGCCTCATTTTACTTTTGACAGTCTTCTGGAATGTTTTTATTTTAGAATATCTTCGTTCCTTTCTCTGCCGCAGAACTAAGATTCACATATACCTTTGACTTAAAATCTTCTGAATCCAAATGTCAGAATTTGGAGAGTAGCTTTCTATTAAGCACATGACTGATTTATAGCTGTTATCGCTGCTTCTCTGCGTACCTTTAAGTGAATTGCTTCCTTATGTGTACATTCTTTTCTTACCTAGAGTTGATATCAACTTAAACTACTGATTGTCTCTAGCATCCAAATGCTGTATTATTCCTCCTCTTCTTATAAAAATAGAGCATAACTGGGAACAAATTTTAATGTATTTATAACTATTGCACTTCATTAATTATTGATCTACTTTTATTAATTAATTTGTACATGTATTAAAGTACCAAAATATTGCGAAAATAAGTGCTGTGGAGGATACAAAGGAATACATACAGTCATCTTTGTCTTTTTAGGAACATGCAGTTTAGTTGAGGGGATAGTCATAGTTGCATTGTCAACAAACAGTGCTTCAAATCTGAACCAGCATGAGATAAATTTACAGGAATTCAGATCATTATGAGAGAGTGTTTGCTGGGATGGCCACATGAGGTAGAACTTTAAAAAATGTTTTTTACAATTTTGCATGTTTCTTATCAAAATTTCTTGCCACAGAAAAATTTATCTTGATGATAATATGAAACAGTAGTATGGCTGACTTTATGTGTTGCTGAGTTGATGGTTTTTTGTTGTTGTTTGTTAGTTTGTTTTTGCAGGTCACTAAATGGAGCTAATGTCCAGGGTTGGGGTGCAATAACACATAAGTAGTTAAACAAACTACTTTCTATATTTTAGACCTATATAAACTCTAACAAACAATGTGTTTTTAAATTCATTGAACTCTATGAACTATAGTCAATTTAGGTCATACCTGTTAGTAAAGATGATGATGATAAAAGTAATAGATAATAGTTACTGACTTTTAATATGACAGGCATTATTTTTAGCCTTTTACTTATATGAATTCACTTAATTATTACAAAGCTGCTGTTGTTACCTTTTACTTTAAAGCTATGAAAATTGATAATAACATTTTCATCAGATTATTGATTCTAGTATGTTATTGCATCCTAGAATTTTTAATTTTTATTGTACAATTTGCTCATTAAACATATTTCCATGTCTATTTTATAATTTTTCCTGTATTTTTAGCTATAATATAGAAGCTGCTCAATTTTCAAAATACAAATAAAATAAATCTCTCTTTTAACCTTGATTTTGAAAGGTTATCTTTCATTTCCTAACTGACTTGGGCAAACAGTGAGTTGCTAATTTTTTGTTTTAATTTTCAGTTAGTTTCGTTTCATTTAGTTATTTCACAAAAGGAGTAGAATTACATCTCAAAGAGAATTTCTTATAGGTATTTCCACGGTTAAGTGGGATTTTGTAAACTAATATGTGTTATACGAAGTTACAGAAACATTAGATTTGCTATTTATAATTTCCTTAAAGATCTTGCCATAAAATTTATCAAGTAAAATTCAATTGTTTCATTGCTCAACTTACAGTAAAAAATGCTTCGCATGTTCTGGCCAAATGCTTTAACTTACAATCATCCGTTAATGTTTTTAATTTCATAATTTTCTAATGAAATAACTTGGCTTTGTATCAATTTCATTGAAAAGAGACAAACCAATCAAAATCGTATTTATTTATTGATATTAGGGATGCATATTTTTGTTCTGTATGGAGGAACTTCTTAGTATCTAGGTTCCTGTTAACTAATCATACTTTTCCTCTTAGAAAACAGCATGAGGAAATTACACATTATGGGTGTTCATAAGGCAAATTACATTTGTAAACATGTGTTTGTATAAATGACTCATTTTCCTGAAAGGGATATAAATGATTGTAATTACCCTACTGGTATCTTCACTTATTAGGCATGATTTTTACAAGTTATACCTTCTCACTGACTAATAGTTATCACCTATGAAATGGCATTAAAAAGACACCTGTTAAAATTTTTTAATGACTAGTAAATGAAATTACACATCAGCACACTGAGGAATATGTTTGGTGCGTGCCCTCGCTCTATATGCTTAGGTGTTGTTTTTACGATCTTTAATAGTACATGTAGTAATTATATTGTATATTTTCACATACTTGTTTTTTTTTTTTTTTGCGGTGTGCGGGCCTCTCACTGTTGTGGCCCCTCCTGTCACGGAGCACAGGCTCCGGAAGTGCAGGCTCAGCGGCCATGTCTTAAGGGCCCAGCCGCTCCGCCGCATGTGGGATCCTCCCGGACTGGGGCACGAACCTGCGTCCCCTGCATCGGCAGGTGGACTCTCAACCACTGCGCCACCAGGCAAGCCGCACATACTTGTTTGATAGGGATTGTAATTGGACTCTGAATAAGTTTTATAAGGTCCTATATTTTCAGGTAATAAAAACAAGTCATTACTTCTTTATATGTGCTTGATTTGTAAACAAACTAATGACACTACCTGAATCTTGATTTCCAGGATTTTCTTTGGAAATTTACTATGGAAATATTGGATAAACCTCATACCACTTAGGCTGTTGAAACTAGTGAGATCATAGCTAAAATCAAAATAATGTCTTAGTATCCATTTAAACGATATATTTTGTATATATTTGTTAGATCATTTATAATGTTATTATAAACCATCCTACAAATGGTTTTAAAAGATGTTTCTAACACACTACCTCATAAATTTTATGCAACTTTACCCATTAATGCCAAGAAATAAAACCTTTAACTACATGACCTCTGGACAAGATGTTACAGAATAGTCCTTGAAGACAAATTCTAGGCATATGACTACCAATTAAGATAAAGTACGAAAATAAGGGAATAACTGTCATCAATGTCTTTGTACCGGTTATTCTCTTAATGCCCTGGAGTACATCCAGTGCCACTGGCAACATGGACAGAATCTGAGAAGTAGGTTGCCCTGGAACAAGTAGAAACATTGTCTTCCTCCCCACTTAACTTCGCATCTCTCCACCAACCCTCCATGTTCCTTTCGGCTTGACTAAGCTTTAGACAAAGGTCTTCCTGATTCTAGGACCCAGACCACCTCCCTTTTCTGAGAGCAGTTATTTTAGAGAACTTGTAATTGTAAATCCTTTCTCTGCCCCTTTGAGATATAAATCTATAAAAGAAAATCTTTTGCCAGTTTCAAGACCCAGGAAATGTCTTTCTCAGTGATTTGGGATCCATCCCATTGAGATGCAATCCTCAAGAAGAAAGATGCCACCACCTCCCAGTCTTTGTGGGACAGGGTAAGCCTGCCTCTGAAGGGTACCTCTTGCCAACTTGTAAAACTACCTTCTGTGATGGAGTGATGAGACAGTTTCCTTTTCCTTTAGGTAGGAAACGTGGTGGCCTAAGATTCCCCCTGACCCTAGCTCTTAAAAATTCTCCAGCCCTTTTCTTTTTCAGTAAATTTGAGCTCAGACTGAGTTCTCGCTTCTCTATTGCTATAACCTTGAACAAGGTCTTCCTTACCTCTTTGAATTTGCTCCATGCAACTGGTGTTTTGACAATATTCATGCATCTCCTAACTGCCTCTTTTCCCCTTCCTGTCTCTGTAGCCAACTACACATCTGTTTACATTTACACCTATCTTTGGGTGTACTCAATGGCTGTAATGAAAATATTTGCCTTCTGTTAAAACATTTGGTCAGTTGGGTAATCTAAACAGACAGAAAGTGGCCTATAATTTACATGCTCCAAGGGAATCTGTCTCTGCTTCCTCATTAGTGCTTTCACATAGTCTTTTGAGAGATGAGAAAATCACAGTCGAATTCTTCCTTTAAAAATATGCCATTTGGGGACTTCCCCAGCAGTCCAGTGGTTAAGACTCTGCCTTCCAATGCAGGAGGTGTGGGTTCAATCCCTGGTCGGGAAACTAAGATCCCACATGCCATGGGGTGCAGCCAAAATCTTAAAAATAAATAAATAAAAATATGCCATTTTAAGAGAGTATGAATTTTCTTTTACGTTCAAATAATTACATACCTCATTAGGGTTTTCATGGGAGTTTATTTGCCCCCATATATGCAGTTTTCTTATGATATAAACTGGACTTTTACATACATAACCAGAAATTTTTATCTTAAAATTTCAAGTAATATTTTAAAACTAATTTCAAACTAACTAAAGTACAGTGAGAGTTCTGATCAGTGTGAAGGCAAATGAAAATAGGAAGAATAGTGTCAGTGAGGAAGAAAATGAAGGTCGGGGGGCGGGGTGTTAGCAGCAGCTACAACATACAGATCTGTGTGTGCCACGGGGAAGTTCTTGAAAAAAAAAGGCGGCATTAAATAGAATGGGCTCAGGTGAGCAGAGTCGGCCATGACCACAGATTTAATATTAAAATAATCACTTGGCTCCATTATAAAGAACTGTTTGGAAGTTCAATATTCTGATGAAGGAAATGATAGGAATTAACCTTCAGGATTTTTATTTGATAAAATGGGCACAGCTTTGGTGAATTAGAAATGGCGGGGGATGACCCTAAGCTTAGTCTTATGGAATGAAAAGATTCTTGGGTCCATTGTTTATATGGAGGACTGGAGGAGAACCAGTTTTGCAGTAGAGGGAGCAAAGATCATGGTTGGGGGCATTCAGAGGAGAGAGACTTCACCTAGGAAGTTGGATACCTGCGTGTGGAACTCAGAGGTGATGTCTAGGTTTTTAAAATAGGCATATCTCATATTCATGCAGTTTATAGGCTTGTTTATGTTCATTGTTTAATGGAGTTTCTAGAAGGAGAGTGCCATGCACTTGATCAAAAGTGATATTCCTCTATCTGGAAGCCTGTAATCTTAGGTCACATGCAAGTATGGGAAAAAAAACGTTCACTGAACGATGTTTTTAGTTAAATAATCCCATGGTCCAAATGTCTGAGAAGTATAGAGCAGAATTAGAGGCCTAATAAGAATCTTTTGAGGAATACAAACAAAAACAACTTTGTTTTGGAAAAGAACAGGGGACTGTCCCATCCAGGAGAGCCAGGGGCTCTTTTAGGCTTTGGGAAGAACTAGATGCTAGAGCTTTGACAAGTCTTTTAACCTTGAGACACCACAGGACTGTTAGAGATAAGAATTAGATGGGATAATGTCAGAGACTTCACAGTCTAACATTCTAGAAATGCATTATTTCTACTGCTCTTTGAATATGTCCCCCCCCCCCATACTTTGTATCTTAATTTTCAACTTAAATTATAGCATACTTTGGCATAGCAACTGATGGAGCAATCTTTCATATGAGATTTTCTGCTACTCATTGGCATAAAATGGAAATTATCGAGACTGCTCCAGAGCACCAGTTTTTCCCCCATTGGTCCATGAGGAAGTTTAATGTTCTCAAAGGTAAAATTTCCCAGGAGGAAGTACTCATTACCAGTTTTCAAAAGCTGTTAGGATCTCCTTGAACCATAAAATGTAATTTTTCAAAAAGAGAAAAACACTGTTGTTTCCCTTGGTAGGTGATAATTTGCCTTAAGTCACATAAAATTATCACTTTTATCATTCATATTGGGTCTCCCTAGCTAAATTAATGAGACACAATAAATTTAAATTTTATTTATTGTATTTCTATAAGATCAGGAACAAAATTGATATGCCAATGATACCAAAATAATATAAAGCAACGACTCACACAAATATATTTATGAAAAAACCCGTGATTTTTAAGAAATTTTTCTCAATGACAATCAGTTTAGTTTGCCCCTAAGTATTACAGACTTTCTTTTCTTTTTTTGCGGTACGTGGGCCTCTCATTGTTGTGGCCCCTCCCGTTGTGGAGCACAGGCTCCGGACGCGCAGGCTCAGCGGCCATGGCTCACGGGCCGAGCCGCTCCGCGGCATGTGGGATCCTCCCGGACCGGGGCACGAACCCGTGTCCCCTGCATCGGCAGGCAGACTCTCAATCACTGTGCCACCAGGGAAGCCCCAGACTTTCATTTTGAGGTAAGCATCACCAAGTGTCATCAATGTTCTGTTACTATCCCAAAATACATTTACAAGCAGTATTTGTGCTAATGTACAGAAATTTAATAAAGGGAAATTAAACACCTCACCATTTAGTTTACCTACCACGTTTGGCATGTACTATAGTGATTGCCTTGAGCTATCATGATTTCTGTTCACGTATCACATTTACTAGATTGTCAACCGATCACTAAATGGTGTTCTGTTTAGCTTTGGATACCACCATGTCTAGTATGTAGTTGGTGCACAGTGAATACTTACTGATATGCATAAGCAATCCTGGGTCCTGGCCTATGTTCCTGTCCTTCTGTTAAACATACTGGGCCTGGGTGCAACGCTGAGCCGGCTGCACTGGGAAATACTTTCTCCTAGAAAATTAGCGTGTGAAGGAACCAACAGCGCTCACTTTCAAGAAGTTTGCCTTCCTGTGTCCACCCGTCCGAAGCTACAACATCCTGCATGCTGACCCATCCTGATCTGGTTTAAACCCATCCGGGTGAGACCCAAAACCCTATGAATATCCTCCCCACATTTTCCTTTTTTGAGGTATTACTAGGATTCCAGCAAAGGGGTATTCCTCCTTATTGCTCTAAATCTAGTAAAATTTGCTTGATCAACAGGTTTTTATGTGACCTTTTGAAAAACTGATGGTCAGTCACTGTGGATGTTCCACTAAGATCAGATAGAGACATTCTCAGGGCCACGGCTCAGACCCTTTATTCGGAAACTGCTCATTTCCTGGAGGTGTCTGGACCCTCCCTGTGGTGTTTCTCTGATCGCAATGGTAATACATGCCCTGCCTTGTGTCTGAACTTAAATTTCCTTTTCCAAGTTCTCAAATGTAAATTCCTTTTTTCAAAAGAAATTTTGGTTACCTGAAACGGTATAAAAATTCTTATGCACGGGGAAAGGTGCCATTCTCACACACACAGACATGCTGACATGTTTATTTGCAACCTTGAAATTTGTTAAAGTGATATAAAATGTATACTCATAGAAAAGCAGTTAGCTAGACAATTTCTGTTTCCTGTCTTCTATTACAGTTTTATTCTGTGACCATATAAACAGAAGTTGTGTATTTTGGTTAAAGTTGGTAAAATATTTTATATTTTATAAAATATAATATAAATGGTTAAAACAATATTAGATACAATGGTCATACATTATGAATATGTATATAAAAATCAATATCGTGGATTCCTTAAGAAAATGATTACAGTTTATTAAAGTAGTAAATTCAATGAGACTCATATTTATTTAATAAGCAAAGAAAGTTAATATTTTAAGCTAAAGTTCAAAGTTAAATTCTCGTCTAACAGATTTTTTTATATTATATTTGGGTGGGTCTAAATACACACATATGAACTATATTAAAATTAAGTAAGCTAAGAGTGTGTCATCAAGATTCCCTTCAGGATGTCGTGCGCCTTACCAGCACGCAATGAACTCTGTCCACTTCCAAGCAGTCCCCCACCTTGCAAAGTTCACCTCACAACCACCCAGCTCAGCCCCCCAAATCACATGAATACTTCCTCCAAATTTCCTTGTATTGAGAAAATGCTAAGGCCATCAAGGTGGCATTCTCCCATACTGTAATAGGTCTAATAAACCTAGAATCAATTGCTTACAATTTTATCCAGTAGTCTTGTGAATTCAATAGTTAGCAGTATCCATAATAATTAAAACAAAATTTAAATGATACACATGGATAATTTTTATGGAAGATATTAAATACAAATTTCGAAAAGGTAATAGTATTTTGAAATTCAAGCACCATCAGATTTTAACCTTAATAATATCTTTATGATATTTTTAATATACCATACACTAAACGAGTTTAGAGAACTATCTCTCATTGACAGAGTATTTCAATTATATGAAAAAATAAAGGTTAGATTTTTTGCTTGAAAGTATCCTCTAAAAAACATAACGTGACTTCTCTGTTATTGACAGATAGATTAGCTGTGAATGTAACAATTTCTACTTTTTCTTAGAAAGATTGAAGCTAGGTCATTCGGTGGTGCATCTGCCATGTGTCGGGGGTGTGACAGAATGAGAACACTTATAGCCCAAATTAAAATGTCTCATGGTAGTCTCCCAAGTGATTCTGAAATGGAAAAAATAAAGACCAAGGTCAGAAAAATGTCACCATTTGAACAAGCTGTCAAGCAGCCTCCCAGGAAATGTGTCCAGACGACTTCTTTATATACATAAAGTGAAGCTAGAGGCTACAATTCAAATGTGCTTTCATTAAGCCTATCAGGGATTGGGAAAGACATCTTTCTCTGTCTCCTCTAGGAAGAAATGTTTACATTTGTTTCCTTCTCGAATTCTCTCTGCTCCTCCAAACTTCTGGGATGGGGATCAAGGAATTGTCTCTGTATTATGATTTCAAAAGGGGCTCTTAATGTGGCATGGGGCATCAGGGGAAGAAGGGCATTAACAAGGCAATGAACTTGCTAGGTCTTTGCAGCAGGAACTGTGAGACCAATAGGTCCAGGAAGTTCTTACACAAACCGGCTCCCTCACCAGCAAACTCAAGTACCCGCCTGTCTACCTATATGTCAGATTCACATATCTGCCCACATTTGGGTGTTAATAGGTGTGTTAGTATAAACTACGGATTTCCAAAATTTGCAAGGATGGTGGTCACAACGTTTTAATATTTGTCTTAAATATGGGATTCCATAATCTTAGAGTTGATTGTTTAAACTTTGACAGAAAAATGAAAAAGTAAATAAAGTTTTTACAGTCCTGAAGGAAATGGGTGATAGAAGATGAATCATTTACTTATAAGTGACGCAGGGGTAGGAGATTGCACTTCCTGCCCAGGTGGCAGGGACAGAAACTGAGAAGGAGGTGAAGCTCTGATTGCAGAACAGAGCCAAAGGGACACAGACAGGTCTTGGGACGTATTACTCCATGACTATAGGTCCACTAAACGCTATTCCTACAGACAGTTAGAAACCTCATGTCCGGGCTACCCTAGCTTGGTGCTCCACAGTAGTGCCTTAATTGAGTTGCAGTTGAAGGCTGTGCCCTTGTCTCTTATCAAAGGTTATTATATAGAAATAGCCACATGAAGAAAATTTTCTTATCTTCAGCAAAATTGCAGAAGGATATTACTCATTATAATAGTTAATGTCTCTTTTGAGATTTTACACAGTATTTTTTTTTAACATTGAATACCATATGTATCTACCTAGCATGTTGTATATGTATGTGTACACACACACACACAAACACGCAGAGTCTGGCTTTCAGATTTGTTTTTTGAATGAAACCTACATAAAACTGTGTTTGGGTTTTATCTTATCTTCTTGGAAAAGCGAAATTAAACTGAATCGTTTTTTTCTCTTTGGCTCCTAATACTATTTTCTCCTTCCTTTAAATCATTTTATGTGTTTCTATCTTATTATTTTTTACTTTTATTTGCTCAGCTTTATGTGTGTTTTTTTAAGCAAATGTAAATTTTTGGAAGTTGCCAGGGTATCCATAAATATTCAGAGAATTGTTTTGAATCTATAATAGTGATATATACACATTACAGATGTACTTGTAGATGGAGCAACTGAGCGTCAAAATGTTAATGAACTTGTTCATAGTCTCACAAGTGACTGATAGTACAGGAGATTTGACTGTCTCTGTCCGAACAGCTCCGGTCCTCATGCTGTGCTACACTCATTTTTACAGAGGGTTGCAGGTCAAGCACCCTGCTTTCAATTCTCTCCCCATGACCTCTCTCAGTGCCTGAAACTCAGCCTTGTTTAGTTATGTTCAGGTGGGGCTTGGAGGCTTTCTCTATCTTAAATGTCAATTCCACAATGTAAAGACCTCCTTCAGCCTCTGTCGGCAGATATGGTGCTAGAAGCTGTAGCTTTCAGACGGGCACCCCAGGAGGAAAGAGATATTGAAAGATACATGAATACAAAATGTAAATTCACTTAAAAGAGAGTATTTCTAGTGTTTGTCATTCAGTGTTCTGAAAACCACAAAGTAGATCAATATACTCTGGACGTTATTTCCGATGTCTGTGTTATTAATACCATCATAAGATTTCCTTTTAAATCACTTTTTATGAGAAGGAAATAAAAAAAGCCCAGGTGGAAGCAATCAATCTAGGAGAAGCATCAACTGCAAAAGGAAAAAGAAACAAAAAGGACTAAAATGCTAATGATGGCGAAGTGATTCTGAGGCAACTGGAGTTGAAATATTCAACGTTGCTATGCATTTATTAGAGAGATTTATAGAGATTTCACTCTGGTTTGATCTAGTCTATACAAAACATAATAGACTAAAAATATACACTGCCCCAAAGCGGGGAAATACAAAAAAAAACAAAACAAAACAAGAAGGGACACGTGCCTTTTGAATTTAGGATTTCATGAAATTTTGTGTTACTTGCAACATGAGAAAAAGAAACAAACCATTTCAGGGTTCATGGTAAAGGGTGGCAGAGCCAACTGCCTGGGAAGTGGAAGACAGCTGGCACGCACTACATCATCACCAAGCAAAAGTGAGGTTACCATGGCAGTCGCCACAGCAATGATGGTATTTTTAAAATGTATACAATTTGAGAAGGTAAAGGAAACAAGGAGAGCAGAGATAATGACAATGTAATATTATAAGTACTAAAGGAGGTGGTGTTCAGACCATTCCAGAAGAAAGGAAAACATGTTACTAGATTTGGTTTTCAATGAGCTAAGAGCTGTCTGCTGCTACCACAAGGAAAGAGCGTATTTTCAGCCTGATGCACAGAAAACACTACTAGATTTGGAATTGTGCATGGCGGAGACATAATGCTGTAAAACTCAAGTGAACTAACTTTGGGGAGAAATAAGCAAGGCTATTGAAAGGAGCCCAAATTCAATTCTATAATTTTTAATTTAGAAGAGAAAATCTTGAGTATTTCTCTCTCTCTCTCTGTCTATCTATCCTCTCCTTACAGAGATGAAACTATGCATTTAAGAGAATCTATTATTTCTTGTATTACTAAAGCACAGTATTTGGAGAAATAGGCTGAAGAAAAAGGGAAACCACGTTGTATTTCAACTGGGAAAATAGAATTGGAATATGTAAGTCTTAAAAAGGAATTTGCATTTGAATGTGTGTATCAACATCCCTCCACCAGAGTGGTAACGCTTGTTAAAATTGATGAACCTACACCGAAACATTATTATTACTCAGAGTCCATGGTTTTCATTAAATTTCAGTCTTGGTGTTATAGATTCTGTGGGTTTGGGCAAATGTATAATGACGTGTATCCTCCATACTAGAATCATTCAGAATAGTTTCACTGTTCTTAAACTCCTCTGTTCTCCAGCTATTTATCCTTTGTCCCTCCAGTCCCTGGAAAACACTGATCTTTTTATTGTCACCATAGTTTTGCCTTTTCCAGAATGTTGTATAGTTGGAATCATACAGTATGTAGCCTTTTCAGATTGTCTTCTTTTACTTAGTAATAAGTATTTAAAGTTCCTCCACATCTTTTCATGGCTGGATAGCTTATTTCTTTTTAGCCTTGAATAATATTTCATTGTCTGGATGTACCACAGTTTATTTATCTATTCACCTACTGAAGGACATCTTGGTGACTTCTGTGTTTTGACAGTTATGAATAAAACTTCTATAAACACCTGTGTGCAGTTTTTGGGGGGCATAAATTTTCAGCTCGTGTGGGTGAATACCAAGGAGCTTGATTTTTGGATCATACAGTAAGAGTATGTTTAGCTTTGTAAGAAACAGCCCAACTGCCTCCCAAAGTAGCTTCCAAAATGGTACTGTTTTGCATACCCACCAGCAATGAAGCTTTCGGTTTTAGCTTTCTTTCCTCTACCGGCATGTACTGTAAAATATCCCTATTAATTTAACCATCAGTAAACATCTGTTCCTTACTATGTGTTAGTTTTGGTTCTGTGGAATACAGGAAGGGAGGCAATGATTAGCTTGATTTGAAATGGTGCAAAGAGAAAATGACATCCATGGAAGACAAATGTAAGAAGAGGCAGTGGTTCCCTGGAAGAAAGAAATAAAGATTAGTAGGATCCACGGGAAACATAAACCCGTTGGTAATATGCAGAGATATTATATGTAAAAATGATCCTTGGATTCCCATATTATGCTGGGTGTGAGCTCAAATAATCTTCGTCGAATTTTAAAGTAAAAGTGAAGATGTGTGGATGCTCCCACATTTCTTACAGTTTAAGGTATCTCTCCAATGTGAGATGCATGCACAAGGAGGTTTGAGTAATTAGCAAAGGCTTTTCTACATAACTTATCCTTATATGTCTTCTTCAGCTGTGAATTAAAAACTTTCTCACATGCCTTACGTTTAGATCATGTTTCTCTCTGGTGTGCTCTTACATGTACAATAAGTTTGAAAACTCACTGAGAACTTTCCCACAGTTCCTGCATTCATAAGTCTTCTCTCCAGTGTGAGTTCTTATAGACACTCTAAGTTGGTAGGAACAACTAGGCTTTCCCACATTCCACACTTTCATAAGGCTTCTCTCCACTGGGAGTTTTCATAGGTTTCATGATGGATGAGGAACGAACAAAAGTTTGCCCACCTTCTTTACATGTATATTGAACCTTTCCAGTGTGATCTCTGACGTGTGCCCTAAAGGATGGTGCAGAGTCATATCCCCACAGTCCTTACATTTATAAGGTCCTCTCCATCTAAGGTTATTACAGGAGTCCTCAAATATGAGGGACGCTTGTAGGGTTGTCCCTTATAGTACTAGGAGTTGTGTCCAGGTGGGATCTGCTATGACTCTATGGGATGAAGGATCCATGAGAGCATTTTTCACAACATTCACAGGGTTTTATCCCTGTAGGGATTTCTTTCAGTATAATAAGATTTGAAATCTGGATGAAGGTTGTCCTGCATTGATGATTTTACTTTCATAGAGGCTATCCATCAAATGACTTCTCAGACGCCTCTTGTTCTTGTGATGAACTTGAGTGCCATAGCATTCACAAACAAGGTAGATGGAGGACCTCCTGGATCATCTGCAGGCAGTACTGAGACTCGGCACCAGGGATGTAAGAGTGTGGACTGAGATAAGACATCCAGCAATAAAGTCTCCCAAGGGGAAACTCAACCCAAAGAGGTGCTACTGGGATATCCATCCCTAAGGAGGAGTCATTTACTGGTTCAGATACTTGAAGGTCTCTCTTGTCATCAACAATTCCACCCAAAAGTCAATTTAAAAAGGCAAAGAGCTAAAAGGGGCAGAAGCAGTGCTACCTTAAGAAATTTGCAGTTGGGTAAAAAGAGCTTAAGCCACAAAAGCAGGCAGGGTATGTGATATTCATCTACTTCTCTATTTGTATTTGATTTTTCCCTGCTGATCCCTGATGTTTTCTTAGATTGTTCATTTAACTCTTATTCTTGTTACGGGTGAAACCAGGATAATAAGGCACACGAACATTGAATCTGAATAACGTTATACACGCATTTCTGAATAATAGACCAGAGGATCTGAAAGAACCTTAAACAAGCAATTGGAATATAGCAATAGCTTAAACAATTTAAAGGGCAATTTTGAAATCTCTTAATATGAATAAATGTTTAAATTTTAGCTTGTGTCTCCCAGAGCAGAGTAATTGCTGATGCTGAAAGAAACTGACACTTACTCAAATCCCATCTTTGCAGGACAACATGTTTCAGAGCATTTGTCATCATTTCCGATTGCTGGGTTCCACAGTGACAGCTTGGAGAAAAACTGCTTCTGATGTTGCCGTGTACTCTTAAATCTCTGGAAAGAACATTCTTTAGAGAGGCTTTTCCGTGACTGTTTCCATTTAGCACTTGGTCTAAAAAGAAATAGAATTTAGAAACGACTGATCTTGGATCACATCGTAATCTTTTGTGGCCTTGAGGAGTTTCTTTGTTCCTCTGTGAAACTAGCATTTAATCTTGCTCCTATCACCGTCCTCCTTAACACCAACCTTAATATACAGTGAAAGAAAAAAATAGAACTAAATTCTACCGTTTGGTATACGAGTTTCAAGGAGGAGTTAAGGAATGTTAATAATATTTTGAAATTCAGTTCTTAAGTTAGTTTCTTTAATAAAAACTCAAATAGTTTTCAGAAGTTTATGGTTATCTACAGCTATATATCTATATATACACCTGTGATCTATCTATTTAGTCTATGAAGTTAACAGGAAGTCTCCAACTATTACTGGAGAAATGAGACAACCTAAAGAATAAATACTTTTAAAAGCTACAGCTGGGTTTTCTAGGATGGGTAGTTCTGTGTTTAGATGCATTTGTGTTCCCTAAGAATGGAAAAATAAATACAGTTTTCTTTATAAAATTGCAAAGTGGCAATGATATTTGTATGATTAATGTCAAGTATAATGTTATACAGAAAGTGATTTCAGAAAAGCTTTGTAACACTTTAAGTAATAATTTGTATTGTGTAACATATCGTTAAGTGTCATGTGTAAGAAATTTCTGATTATTCAGTCTTCAAACAATTTATAATTGAGTCATCTAAACATGAAAATAATAATTCATTTGGGATATTAACAAAGTCATATTGAAAATGATAACACAAAGAAGAGAGAGAGTAATTGAAAATAAAATGTTCAAGGGTCCTAGCATTATTAAAAATGATTAAGTAAGAATTTACATTAGATGGTTAATTCAGGGATGAATTTTGTGGCAAATCTAGGATAAAACAGTGCTTGTTGAAATTAGGATACAAAATATAGGTTAATTGAATGAATTACAGAATAAGATATGTTTATATATAATATGCAACAGAGATCATAAAGAAATTAATAAAGTAATAAAATGAATGTATACATATAAATATGCAAGAAAAGAGTATTTAGAGCATTCTATACAGCACCAGACATGTGCAAAGCAATAAAATTTGGAAAGCACTATAATTTCTATAGCTATTAAGTAACATTTTCACATCTGATAACTATATTAAAAATGAATTTTATATTTTGCCACACTGATCGTTGTAACAAATGTCACAAAACCCTGAGGCAAATTAAAAATAAAAAAGGACCCCAACAGAAGGGAAAAACAAAATGATAATTAGGAAAATCAACCTAACAGAAAACAAGAAGTAGAGATAAAGGGATATAAAAATGTTTGATCAAACAATGTTTGATCAACATTGAAGTGTTTTTGCTTCTTGCTAATTTTTTTTTTTTTTTACCCAGGATCTTTCACACCTATTCAAACAGTAGCTATGAATGGATTTCTGGACTTAACATATTAAGGAAGGGGAGATCTGGACAAAATAAAAAAGTCAGTTCACTGATTTAAGGTTTTAATATAGGTTATCAAACTCATGGAACAAACAGGACGTTGATTTAAAATAATTATGGAGTTTTAGCTTCGAAGGATTTAATGCATAATATTTTTGCCACAAAAATAGATAAAATACATGGTAGCATAAGAATGATTTTTTTGGCCCCATTTACCTTCCATCGTGCCCCTTTCAGAACAGGAATGACTGTAGCTTTTATCCTCTGGCTCTTCCACAGCTGTATTTCGGTAGTGTTGGGAGCAGGTAACTTATCTGTTTAGTTTCACAGGCCCACAGTCAGAGAGGAAGTGAGCTCCAGAAGCTGCACTGAATGGATTATACACAGGTGTCTCGTGTGTACCTGGATCTGATTTAGGTTTGGACTTTGAGCTGATGAGATTTACATAAAATTTTGTACTTGCTGTTAATGAGATGATTCGATTTTGGTTTAGATGGTGCATTTTGGACTTCGAGCTGATGCTAAAATGGATTGAGACTCTTGGGAACCTTGGGAAGAAATGAATGTTGGAGAAAGATGTCCCCACCTTAAAACTAGGTTTTGCTTTACTCACCCTCCACCTACCCTTAAGGCCATGGTTCCTTAGCTCAACCAAATCTCTGGATCTTCTCCCCAGCAAAACTCAGAGTCGCACACCTGTGCCATATTTTACAATTTGAAGGAATTCACAAACAAGTTACTGCCCATTTATGCACTCTAGTAGAAGAACATCTCATTCTTATACTGCCATCATGCATATGTGTGTTGAAAAAAACATAGCTATTACCAAAGCTATTTATGGCTGTCCAGTTGCTTATATGGGAGTTCACATCTTTAACATGGCATACAGCATCTTTCATAACCTGGGTCCACTTTTATCATTGCAATCTCACTTCCTGCCCCTTCTTCCTCACTTCCTTCTTACTATGGACTCTGTCCTTTAGTTACACAAGACTATCTATTCCCATAGGTCATGCAACTTTTATAACTCTTCTCCTGTACTTATGCTATTGCCTCTAACTGGGGTTTTCCCATTCCTGCCTCTTCTCTACCTATAATATCCTGCTTATTCTTTCCAGCCAATTTTAAAAAGAAGAGGTCTCTTTAAAGACCTTTTTTGATACCTACACTCCATTCCCAGGCCAAAAAAAAAAAAATTTCCTATGTACAAGTGATGTAACATTTATACATGAATTTATAATTGATTATGACTTCAAAACCATTTATTAACCACTTAACATGGACCAAGTACTTCACCTCGCCTTGGACTAGAAGGATAAATAGGACATGCTTACTTCTGTCCAGAACTCAATCTACTGAGTGTAACACGATGTAAATAAAAGGTATAAGTTACAGCCTCTGCTCCTATGATAACAACAGGGCCATTTATGTGAGGTATTATGAAAGGAGAGATGCAGAAGGGAAACGGAGGAAAGAAAGTATGTGAAATCTGAGTCAAGGATGAATTGGTGAATAGAAGTTTTCTGGGCAGAAGGATTTTCATGCCTAAGAGAAAACCAAGGAGCCAAGATATTCTAAAGAAGGAAATAGTGTTTTGCATTTGGGGGACTGTGAAGAGTTTGATATGATATGGTACCAGGTGTATTGAACAATTCAGAACAATAGGATTAATTCTAATGGCCAACCTTGGCCAGAGCTTTAGTATGTGCCGGGGACTTTTAGCTGTGTGTACGACATGCTGCATTAAATTTACTCTTCATAACAAACTTCTGTGATATATTATCCTCATTTTACCAAGGAGTAATGATTAAGAGATAAATAAGATCAAGGTACTAATTTGGTATCCTTTAAATAAATGTACTTTATTCAATACTCATTTAGTTGGATCAGAGAAAAATGCATTATTAATAATAAATATACATTTATCTCTTCATGTTTGAAATAATAGCTTACTATGTATATTTCCCCCTCAAAATGCACCTCTTAGATCAGCATCTTTGTATTTTTCCCTTGGCTTGTATTTGCTCTTGTGCTAGGAAATATTTCTTAACTGATTCTCTGGGGAAAAGAAAACGAAAAGGAAAGAAAGAAAATCTCTGTGACGCCTGGAGGTTGCTGAGGTCTGTCGTGTGAATACTCCCACCCTGGGTGCGTTCAATCCAGGGATGAAGAGTCATTGACTCAGGGTTGGGGGCCGGCCCGCAAGCTCCTCACCAGCAACTCTGCTCAAAGTCTCACCGGCCAAACCTCTTCTTTTTTCTCATCCTTGAGATTGCAGTTCTCATAGTGAAGCGGTGTCCATTATGACCTGACATTCCTTATATCATATCATGTCCTCCCAATGGGTCTTTCCGCATTCTGTTGTGATTTTATTTAATTATTGCATCAGCTTTCTAGGTCTCTCTCCCCACGCTAGAACGTACACTACAAAAGGCGAGGAGCCTTATCTATTTTGTTCATCACTGAATTCCAAGAGTATCTCAGCATTTGGTGTTAAGCTCAAAAAATATGTTTTAGACTAAAAATTTGGCCAGAGATGGTGTCATTGAGGGACCTACAACACCTTTAACAAGATCAATTGCTTTAAGACAAGTGAGTAAAATTACACTGTTCTCTTTTATCGAGAGATGCAGATGGAGAGCACAAAACCATATTCTGCTAAGCCAAGATTTTGTCTTTTGTGCTTTATTGCAGGATTTTGGAATGGAGGGGGACAGAGCAAAGATTGGCAATAAAGGAGCAAGTGGAGGGTCCTACGGCTTGCTACAATCCCATCAGTCACAAAGCCTTTTTAAATTTTGTGTCACCATTATGGGGTTCAAAGGAGTCTGGACTATAAGAGACATCATTATGTCAATGTTTATTGAATTCAAATTAATAAGGATTAATTTTAAGGTGCAGGGTGATGTGATAAAAAGAAATGATTTTCCAGATCCTCTTGAGTTAAAATTGGGAATACGAATATATCATTTTGCTTTGCAACTTGGTCTTCACAAATCACTGGATATAAGCATACTCAAATACCACTAAATTTTCAGGGTCAGATACAAACTGCTTGGGAACTGCTCTTTTATTGGGTGAGCTGTGCCTTTCATTAGTTCAGTTAGTTTAAGAAAACCAGCCCACATATTTTTGACGTATGGTGTTGGGTATGTGTTGACTGTCTCATGTGCTCATATTCTTTGGTATATTTGATTATTTCAGAGACAAATATAACTATCTTTAACAGGTATCGTTTTGCTTCCAATAGGAAAAAATGTTCTTGTGTGCCTTTGTGCTCACGCCAAGATGTTTAATTGTACTTTATGTATAAAGTTTCTCAAGGTAATCAAGCTACACTGCAAAGAGTATTAGAAGAAATGAAATAATAAAATCCTGTGTCTTTAAAATCATGAAGAAAACATTTATTTTAAAAATATGCGTTAATAAAAAAAACCATGCCCCTGTGTTGTAGCTAACTGCTAATAACATTCGGCTGTGGCGAAGTTGTGTTTTGAGCAGTATATAACATAAAACGAATACATTGCAACGATGAGTAGGGAAATTGTACTGATGGCTTAAATCGTGACAGTTTTAGGGATTTATTTTTAAAAAGGGCAACGTAGGGAAGAACTGTTAGGCACATAGGTGCCTTGTCTTCTTGACATGCATTTATCCCATTGATTTCTGTTACCATTTTGCCTCAAATTACCCTTCCTTTCCATGTTCCTGATTTCTAGTGTACCATCATTGCACCTCTTAATATCATTTCACCTGATTATTTTCATTCAAAAACTAAAAGTGTTTGCTCTTGATATTGCACTAATTATCCTAACAGTGCCATGATTTCCATTTAAGCAGCAGCAAACCCCCATTTTCAGGAAGCCTTTTCTGGATGGAACCGTGGTTGCCTTTCATCTAGGCATGGCGCAGCTTTGAACTTTCCCCTGCTCGTCCCAACAGTTTGCACAAATCCATGTGCTTCTTCCTAGCACGAATCTGCTGTTTATCCGCGTCACTGCTGAGCGCAGGCTTCAGTCTAAAGTTTCGTTCTCCAAGTGTTGAGTCCATCTCACAAGAATTTGCATTTCTCTATGCACAGGAAACAACGCATCGTTTTGTGGAAGGTGTTAACTCTCTCACTTCATGTTTTTGGCCCCTCTATATGTCTCATTACTCAATTACATAATAGTTTCTTTCTTTTTCTTTCTCTCTGGCCTGTGCTTTCTAAAAGATTCTATTTAGCCTCTGCATTTGTGAGCAGCTGGAAACAGAATGGAATTCAGTTCTCTATATGGAGTGTTTGAACTTCTCTCTTTGGCTGGATTTGTAAAATGTAATAGAGGATGTCATGGAGGGAGCTTATTTCGGAAATCCAGAGCTCATTTACATCCATATTGTATTTTGTGTCAAGGATTTAGGAAGGTCAAACGCTGTCATTGAGTAGACAGAGGTCATTCTTCCCTGCAGACAAAAATCCTTGATGATATTTATTCAGGAACCAGGACAATCTCAACAGAAAAATAATTCATTGCCCAAAATATCTTTGCTGAAAAATTCAAATAGCCAGATGGTAGTCGTGCAGCCTTATATCCTTTCAAAATATGCTGTAGTCAGCAGATTACAAGTCAGTGAGAGAAAGAGAAGTTGATATTCAGTCTAAATGTAATATGATCATAACCATCTATCTCCTGTATGCAGAGAGGATAAGAGGACAGAAAAAAATAGTATTTTCCTTGGTACAGGTGATGATATTTTGTGCTGAAAACAAATATACTTGACTTTGACTCCAACAAAATGTATTGCTGGAACATTTATAAAGATATGATGAAGGCCCTTCTATATCGTAAAATTCAAAAATTTAACTTCTAATTGTTATTTAATATTAAATGCAAATCTATCAAGTCTTTTGTCTTATTTTGCTAATTAAGATTAAATATTACTTGCCAGTTGAAGAACTCCAAAGAGTCACTACCTAGCTCCTGATGCAATGTTTATCCAATTCCATTGGGCTTCCCTTGACTCTATTTCTGCGGCTGATATAATACAGAGTTGGGGCTTAGGAATATTCTGACCTTGAAGTTGGGACATACAATTATAACAGTTGTAGTACCTTATAAACACAATTGTCCACAATAGACTGCATTTCTTCTTTAAAATTTTTAATACGGGGGCAGAGAACTTTCACACGTTTGAGAAATGTGGTAAATGGAAATCATTTTAGCCAGACATCTGGTTACACAAAACTTGAATTAAAGAAGCAGCATATAAAAGATTACCATATCATTTTAGAACAAATATATTTTGTTCTACAAAAATTTATATAAATTAAAGGTAAACTGTTTGTCAAGGTAGAATAATTCAGGTTAAGATTATTTGTGTCTATGCTCCATCATGCCCCAGGGCCTTTACATATGCTTTTCTCTTTCTGGAATGTGCTCCCTCCTTACCCCAACCTCCTGTCATTCATTTCCACATATGTTAACTTTACCTCAGGTTTCAGTTATCAACTCGAATGTAAATTTCCCTGGGAGGCCTTGCTTGCTCTGTCTCCTGCTTTCATTTGAAGCTTTCCTATTTAGCATTAGCTATAAATGCAACTGATAATTACTGATATAATTACCTGATTGATGTTAGGCCCCTATTTTATTAATCGTGTCCTCTGTAAGGGCAGGTACTGTGTCTGTTTTTGATTACTAGAATATATCCATAGTCAGGCATAAAAATATTTGTCAGAAGAAGACGCTTGAGTTCAAGAAGGTATAGCACTTGAGTGGCCATCTTTGATATTAAATGTAAATAAGTTCCATGGGAAAAGGGGTTTAAGGGAACTTGTCTGTGTAGCTTTCCAAATATTGCCCTTTGTAACTTCTTGGGTTAAAAGCCTGTGCCTAGGGAAAAAATTGTCAAACTTGCATTGGAACATGGACCATCCCTAGGAAGATGTGTTTGAGATCCATCTTTGATATGTTGGGAAGTTCAATGGTAAGGAATGCCGTTAAAAAGCTGCTCACTAAGTAAATGAAGAATCTGGATCAGCTCAAAACCCAGAACCAGAACAGTGAGCCACAACATTGTTAGTCAACAGCCCCTTGATATAATAAATATGTATCCTGATATAGAAGTCATAGCAAATATAACTGACCTATCCACATTTATTCAAGAAAAAATTTTGAGGCCCTAAATAGAAATGATAGTAAATTAAAAAATAAAATATTATACCTTTAAATGTTAAAAAAGTGTGAACTACAACTGGAGACAAAAACACATTATGTGTTTTGAAGACAGAGTTAGTGATTCAGTGGGAACATACACGAGCTTCTGAGGTTCTGGTAACATCCTTGGTATAAACGGTTACAGAAACCCGTCAAGCTATAGAGAAGGAGTTTGTGAAACCTCAAGGGGGTAAAATAGGTCATAATCATCAACGTAAGGATTATTGTGGATAAAATTATCATTGATAGATTAACACCACTTTTGGTGATTTAATTCTTACTTTCTCTATTCCCTCTTCTTCTTTGTATCTACCAGCCTTCAAATTGCCACATATTTTGCACAGATAATTATTATTTTCTATAGTTCTCTTGACGTATAGAATTTTGCATTCTTAACCCAGTACTTGGATAAGGAATAGTAGACAAGGACACCATTTAGGACATATTAAAATATGAAACTCAGAAAAGCAGGTTGAATATTAAAATATAATTTGAAGTGATTTTTAAAAGCATGATAGGACTAAAAACTAACCAAAACACATAAAATAAAACGCTGTACATTGTACCTGAATTTCACTCACATCACAATAACATTGCAGAACTACACAAAAAGAAATAACAATTTGTGGATAAATTTTAAAATTCGAAAAAGGGTATTTTTGTTAATTGTCATTTTTCAAAGCTTTTCTTTTATATGGATCCTTAGAGGCACATTTTATTCCTGTCTAGAACTTCTGCTGTGTCTAAATACATAATGGGGAATTATTTAGATAATTGGATGGGAATCATAGAAACAAAAGAAATTTAGGAACCTAAGAGGGGTAGTCCTGAATGTGGGCACAAGTAGTTATTGTCTCTGTATTTAGAATTACACGGTCCCAAGCACACAACGCTAAATACCCTCCGCCAACTTAGTGCACGTTTTGGCATAAAGAATTATATCTACAAAACTTATCTGCAGAAAAGGCATGGATGTCATTTCAGTAAATTTCAGTAGGAACTAAATGAACGCCTACTATGTTAAGATATTGTGAAAGATATAAATGAGATATGGTGGAAGAGCTTCCAGTCTATCCACGGGGAAAAAAGATACACTAGCACGTACTTTAAAGACCACAATGCTCTGAACCCCAATAAGAAAGTCCTCACAGTTGCTATGAAAGCTCAAAGCAGACTGCCCTTTATAAGAACTTTAGATCCGGTATAGGATTATTCACAGCTCTGCTCTGGCCTCACCCTCTCTCTCTCTCTCTCCGAAAGTGTATCTACTTCCTTAGCTTTATTTTTATTAATTCATCAAACTATTTGTCCTTCTTAAATCTCCTTCTTCAGCTTGATGGTCTTTCATTCATCTCCCCCTCAATTTTTCCAGTGGGAGACCAAAAGTACCCCAAACTTTCCCTCTTTCCCAACTCCTCTCAATATTTACTCAACCAGGATGCTCTCTAAAAGACACAAATCTTATTACGCTGCTTCATTGCAACATATTGACGCTTCCTCAGTCTTAAATAAGTTCCAACATCTTTTACGCATTTCTCAAGTCCCACGTGAGTTGGCTACATCTGCCTCTGCTTGTCAAGAACCCTTATCTTTTATACTGAAGAGTAGGATTAGTTATCTTTTGCTCCAAGGGGAGACACTGCCTCTATCTTCTGAGGCCTTTGCTATACAAGCATCCTTGAAAAGATAGTCTGGAAAAAAATGGTATCCTGTAAGCATAGACATACAGAAACATGAGACTTCCCTAAAGAACTGAATCTCCTCATATCAAGCAATACTCCCTCTTATACCCACTCTTACACATAAGACATTTTTGACTTTCTCAATTTTACCATGCTTATTTTTGGCTCTAAGATTTCAATTTCACTACTCCTTCTGACTGGTACCTCCCTGCCTGATTGACCCCTGTGCGTTCTTGAATCTTGAATTCTTGATGCAGGGTCAATGGCTCTTTTATTTTCTAATTGTAGCAAAATTTCTGAAACATAATAACTTCTTAATATTTCTTTTATTAAGTAAGTGAATGAGGTCCACCTTGAGATTCATTATAATGGGAAACAGACAGTAGTCAGATGAAAACTGGTGTAGGTGTAGGTGCAGGGAACCCCAGACAGAGCGGTTCATAGGAGCTGAGTAACGAAAGCAACTTTCTGACGTCTAAAAGAAGCTTTCCTTACTGTCTTATCGTACTTCTTAATTCGTGTAATTTTATCACTCTATCATTTGATTATGCTTGTTTACCAGCTTGTCATGGGTCTTTCGCAGCAGACTCTAAGTTTCGTGTACACCGAAACCACATCTAACCAATCCCCTTGTGTCTCCAGGAGTTAGTGGAGGGGATACGTAATTGCTACCCATCACATATTCTCTGAGGGATGATAGAATTGGTTGGAAGAAAGAGAGAAGGAAGTCTTAAAGGAAGGGACTAAAGAAAGGGGAATGTAGGAAAGAACAAGATGACGTCAAGGGCAGTAACACTGATAAAAAGAAAGGAAAAGATTAGCTCTTTGAATGTAGTTGTCAGGTTAGCTAAGCGGAGGGCAGGCATTTGAAGGAGGGGAAATGGATCTGGAGAGAATCGTAACACACGGAAAATGGACTTGGTAATGTACTGCTGCAGGGGGTCTGTGTCACCAGGACATAGGTTGTTGAAAACAGGCAGGGCTGGGAATCAAAGGTCAGTGACAGGGTTCCAGGGACCTAGTTGCAGGTTGTAAGAAAACCCTCAAAGTGGACACTGAAAAAAGGGAGCAGAAGTGGGGCAAAGAAGGATAACTTGACCAATTTTATTAAATGAGAGACAGCTGACCTTGAAATACTCAAATTTTTTGTCTATGTTCCAGTTTTCTAAATAAATTTCCCTGCCTTTCACCTGTGTGTACGATTTAGCCAACAGAATGCCTTCATTGGGCACCATTTTTTTCTTATGTAGTATTTAATTTAGGCTGGTTTTAGGGACCCAAAGAGAATGTTTAATATTCCTGTATGTAGGTTCACTACTCACGCTTTTAGTTAACTATTTGCCATATTCTCTAGTTTCAGAAATATCAAGAGATGAATTTGAGATGAAGTGTATTATCGCATCAAAATTTGCATATTGATTTTATTTTGAATATGATTAGGAAAGGAACATAGATCTAATAACTTCCAAATAGAATGCTAAAAATCATGTTAGGCTAAACATGGAATCTTTATTTTGGCATTTTATTAATTCTAGACCCCTTTGACCATTAAGATAATCTGCTGTAATATATTCTTATCTGGATATAATTAAGTTTCCTTGCTGAATACATAGATTCCTAAGTGCAGTTTGCAATTTCGTCTCTGTAATTCACTATAGCTCTAAAAGTAGTAATTGGGGAAAAGGATGTTACAATAAAGCTGCTATTGGTGCTGTATATTTCAGAGCCACTAGAATTACATCAAGTAGATAAGGATAATAATTGTAGTTATGATAAAATTTCACTGGTAATCATTAAAAATCAAACGAATGAACAAAAACTAAAACTCACGTTTCTAAATGAGTTCAGTAAACCATAGACTTGTAAGAAGTTTCTCACTTCCTCTGCCATTCGGTATTCTAAGATGAGCGGTCTTGCTTTCCACTTAATTAATGTTTTGTCCCCAACTATGTTTCATGCATAGATACAGTTTTCATGACAGCTTCCCATTCCCCAGTATTATACATAAAGCTTTTCTCTTTATTTTTTAAAGCCTTTATTTTTATTCAAAAATTTTTGAAGGATACTAGCTCTTTATGTAAATGCTATAATTTATTCATCCTGAAGCCTCACAGGAAGTTTGACGATTTTCATTTTTGTGTGTGGTCTACTCTCTTTCATTCATTGATATCTTTGCATTACTTTTTCTCATCAGTCCTCATGTAAATGGATTTGGTGCCAAAACCTTATGGAGTTTTATCAGCTTTTTGCGTTTGTGTTTTTCAGTTATTAAGAGCTGTAGGAAATAGATATCTAAGACTCCAGCGTATGGGAGAGGTGAAAGGGCTCTTCTGAAACAGGGGTAGCTGATTGTCATTGCTTACTCACAAAGGGGAGCAGAATATGCCACCCCAAAATATGCCTCTTTGGCATAAAGATTATTTGGGGCTGGTTATTTTTAGGAAACGACAGACACAGGAGAAGCTCTGAAAACAGTAGAAATTACCCTTTTTGTATGACTCATTTATATTTATAAGAGAAATCTTCATGTGTAAGGGTCTCTCCTTCTTTGTACCAGGAAGAAGATGACTAAGTCTCTAGAAACTCTTATCAGCAAAGAAGGCAATGGCTTAAATGTATACAACAAACTTATGCTTGTTTGCTCCGGCTTTTTGATAACCTCCCCAAACTGGCTCCCTACCCAAGCCCCCTACATCTTTTGCCTTTAGCCGGATGTGGTATTTAAGGTGGTGGCTTGGGCTATTTTGGAGAGTTATTCAGCTTTCATGAGTATACTTCAGTATCGCTCATGTATACTGGAGGCATACATGTTATTAAATTTCTGTTTGCTTTTGTCCTGTTAATCCGTCTGTTATTACAAGGGGGTCTCTGCCACGAACCTAGAAAGGTAGAGGAGCATTATTTTCCCTTCTCTACACTGACATGGTCTTGGGTACATATTTCTTTGTTTTTATTCTACATACAAAGTCTGATGGTGCTCTTTTCTTTTTTCTCTGTAATGTGGTTTAAATAGTTTAAGATAAAGCAAGGGTATAAAAGTGTACAGTATTATCATGCATCTCTTTAGTCTCCGTACAAGTCACCAGTTTTATGCAAAGCTATTTAGTTAAGTCATTTAATCAACCAGCATCTATTGAACATTTATTATGAGTCTGGAGTAAGGTTAGGACTTGTAAATTGAGGTACAAAAGAAGAGAACCCTTGTCTAAAGGAGGTGTGAGAGACCCACACATAACTACAACACTGTTTGATAGGTACTACGATGAAACATGGGTATTGGTAAATATACCCATGAAACTTGGGGGGAGGATTTGAAGGGGGTCCTTGGGAAGGAGTGGTCCTAGTTATTAGAAGAGGATTTTAAGCAGAGCTGATTACCTGACCATTAAAGAACAAATTGGGAATAAATCTTGGAGAAAAGAGGCAAGGATGTCCCAGGCAGAGGAACAAAAGTGTGCAAAACGCAGCAAACCTAGAAACAGTCCTGTTCTGAGTCCTGCAGGCTGAGCCACCTGGTGTTACGTCATGTTGTTTTCGGGTGGAGGCAAAACATGAATTGTGAGCAGAGTATGTTCATGAAGGGCCTCAGACACCACGCTGAGGAGTTTGCCTTAAGATAGGCACGTGGCACTTCTGACAGATCTTAATCGAAGGACTCAAATTGCCTGTTCCACTTGTTAGAATATTTGAAAAGCTGTGTGGGAAAAGAATTGGTCATAAGACAGGAAGCATCATTATGGGAAATCATTGAGTCATTTCAAGATCAAACCCTGCTTTCCAATTTAATAGTTTTCCCTTTTCTTGTCTCTCCATATTGCTCACCCTTCGATCTCAAGGATTTTGTTGAAAGAAACGCTTTTTTTCCAAAGAGAGAAGATTTGTAAAAAATTTTGTTGATTTTCAGTTTAGGCCATGGAAGCCCTATACATGGGGCAGTTCAGAGACAGCATATAGAATTGATCTTACACTGAATAAAATCAATACCACATTTGTTTAAGTACATTGAAACCAAAATCCTTCTTGAGCGTTCTATTGAACCTTTAATTTGCCCATGAATATGTGCCTCACCACAGGAGATTGTCATACAGACCAAGGAGAGGGTCAGAATCAATACACCCTTCACTTTTAGCTGTCTTAGGATCAAGATAAGAGATTATAATGCTGCCTTAGAAATAATTACTTGATCACAGGCATGGGACTTAATATTCACCCTTATAAAAGATTGCAAACTAGTCTCTTAAAAAAAGTCTCCATGAAATAAGAATTATTGCAACACACACACATACTCCCTTAAATTATTTCTTAATTGCTGTTCTTTGTAAAGAACAGTTAGCTACTCAGAAACTGTCGCTACCTCACCTCCACTGTGGCTAATACAGGACAAGAAAAGTACAAAAGATGATCTCTATCTTTAGCAACTTGTGATGTGTTTAATGAAACAGAATTAATGGCCATACAATATTTTTTAAAGAATACAATATAGGGTATAATCAAATGCTAAACTCTTTGTGAACCATATCTATGCACAGAAGCTTTGAGGAAGGAGAGATCTTTATAAACTAAAATGATCAAGGAGGAATTCTTTAGGAAGGTGGGAAATTTCTGGCCGTGAAATGGGAGAAATTTTTGAAAATATTAATAATTGTCATTTGTCAAATAGTTACCAAGTGTTCTAAGTATATTTTGCCCGTTCCATAATTGGTTCCTTAAAAGTATTACGTGAGGATTTCTTGTACCCATTTAACAAGAGAAGGAAGTGAAGCACAGAAAAGCAAGATGGGGTACCATGGCTGCTAAGATCAGAGCTTCTATTTGCATCCAGCGTTCTTACCCTTGTGCTACTAGAGTTTTGACAAAGAAAAGCATGAGCTGAAGGGCACCAGTGCTGTGGGTATTAGCTCATTGCCAAGAGTTCATATACTGTAAATGTTTTTAGAAGTAGTGATTGTTGAACTGAACCACCCATATTGTCTCAATATGCAACTTAAAAACAACACTTTGGTGATGATAAATTTCAGTCCTGAAATGGAATAATCATTAGGCCAAAACCAAGTGATATTTTCGAAAGCAAGATGAAACTGGTTAACTACCTAATCTACTAAACATAAATAATATCTAAACACTTTAAAACTTTGGATCTACGAGATACAACTTTCCTAAAATCATACAGTTACTATAGTCTTACTAGAATAACATTTATAAAGCAAATTACTTTTTATTTCAATATTTACTGTGACAGAAAAATATTATAAGTAGAATTATATTATTTTATGCCTATCATGTATCATATGTATAAAATATTTCTAAACATAAATAATCTTTGTGGCTTAAGGCATTTTTTTAACTTTAGTTTTGGCAAGGTCGTATCATAGGATATACCATTTCACTACATGAGCTATCAAGGAAATTTGCTTAACGAAAGTATCTCTATTTACTAAAAGAAAACACAACTTCAGGACAAAAAAGTGAGTCCAGGCAATACTTCTTTTCATAATTATAATTACATTACTTTGTTTCTAACACAGGAGAATTTTTTTTAAAAGAGATTCTTTATGAAGTTTAATTTAGAGCATCCAAAGTTTTCTTATCAGTGTAGAATTTTTTTTTTTTTTTTTGGCGGTACACGGGCCTCTCACTGTTGTGGCCTCTCCCGTTGCGGAGCACAGGCTACGGGCGCACAGGCTCAGCGGCCATGGCTCACGGGCCTAGCTGCTCCGTGGCATGTGGGATCTTCCCGGACCGGGGCACGAACCCGTGTCCCCTGCATCGGCAGACAGACTCTCAACCACTGCACCACCAGGGAAGCCCTAGAATTTTTTTTTTTACATCTTTATTGGAGTATAATTGCTTTACAATGGTGTGTTAGTTTCTGCTTTTTAACAAAGTGAATCAGTTATACATATACATATGTTCCCATATCTCTTCCCTCTTGCGTCCCCCTCCCTCCCACCCTCCCTATCCCACCCCTCTAGGTGGCCACAAAGCACTGAGCTGATCTCCCTGTAACACAGGAGAATTTTTGATGTGTGTAATATTCTCAGATTATGCATTGAGTCTGTTCACAACCATCGGATAACCTGGGGAAATATATTTTCAATGTCTAAAATTAGATATGAACAAATATCTTATATAAGAGAATCCTAGAAAATGTTAAGCTAAAAAGACAAAAACCTCAATGGGGAAATCGTCAAAAGAAGATGTAAACAGGCACTTTATATAAGGGAACTCCCAGAAGCATAGCAAGCATATGCTAAGATGCTCAAACTCATTAGTATTTAGAAAAATGAGAATTAAAAGAACGATGTAATATTGCTTTGGACTTCTTACGCTGATAAATACATTATACACTAGGAAATGGGAGGAATGTACAAACCTACTTGCACCGTGGTAAGAAAGTTCCTGCTGCAGTCTCTGAGGAGCAATTTGACGCCACACAGATTAAATTCAAGTCACATACCGTATGGCCAGCAATCCTGTTCCTGGGTGCAAACCCCAGGGGAAACCCTAACATAGTTCTGTAACAGGACACAAAGGAGATGCTCTTTCCAGTGTTGTTTGTGGTGCAGGAAATCTGGTTGAGGTGTGGCTAGGCACACGCGAAAGGTGCATATTACGGAGGACTAAACAATGCTCAGGGGTGATGCTCCAGCCATGCACATTAGTTACATGGGTGGATTTTTTTTTTTTTAAGTGCTGAGTAAAAACAATTAAGAGACACAATTTTGTACATATAGTGCACTGCAGGAAATTAAGATATCCTCAAACATGTGCATTTATAAGAAAACATATGAAAAATATAGACTATTAAATTCATTACAATGGCTGCCTCTGGGGAGCAAGGGAGTCATTGTTAAAGATTAGAAAAGGATTGTTTTTAAAGTGCTTAATTGGTTCAGTTAATACTAACTTCTGTAGAGAAAAATCCTGGAAATCTCAGTGGTTTAACACATGAAAGTTTTATTTTTGATTCGCATTGCAGTTCAATGAACATTTTTATGGGCAGGCAGCCCACAAGATGATTCAGGGATTCCATCCGCCTACAGCCAGTGACTCGTGAGGCTGCTCACCAGCCATTTCCATCCCAGCCAGTGGCATAGGAATAAGAGTGGGGGGTCTTCACGGACCACGTATGGAAGGCACACCCGTCACCTTAGCTCCCAACCCTTGGCTGTGCACTGCAGGTTGTGAACAGGGCAAGAAAGGCTGGGGATGGCTCATCAAGTTGTGAGCTCAGCAAGAAGAGAAATGAGTTGTATGAACAGTCAGCCAGTTCTGCCTGGCAAACTTTCTGCACCTGTAAGATGATAATGTGCCCGGAATTGAGACTTTGGATCAATGCAACTGTCAGCTCTGGGATGCACTTATCCCTAACTAAATACTCAAATACACTAAGTTTCATATCAAGTAAACCCGTGAACGATGAAGTAAAGTTATGAATACAATAATATTAGTCCAGGCATTGCTGTGAAAGCATGGTGATTATTTGGAATAAATGTAATCAGTGGAGAAATACGATTTAAAAATGGATAAATACTTGCATTTTTACTCTTGTCTGTAATTCTACCTCCTCTTTCTTGAGTTAGTTGCCCCAGGGGAAGTCTAGTTAGCTTTCTAACCTGGGTCCAGGTCGCATTTGCAGAGGGTAGAGGACCCAACACCACAGCTTGTGAATCTGCCCTTGCTGGCGGCACAGTGACTTTATTCCCTGCTTAGCCCCACCTCCTTCGATTGTTCCTTTCAAGGTACACACATTCAAAATAGAAACTTATAATAATGAGTCATATAAATATTTTGCCAGCTGAATTCTCATTCAGATATGCATGATCATAAACAACTCTTACATTCCTGGTGTCTATAGAGATCTCTTGCAAACCCGAGAGATTGTTAAAATTAACAAGTATAATTACTTGAAAAATTAGGATGATCAACTATCTTTCAGGAAAAGAACACATGGATTGGCTATTTTACAGAACGAATGATAATTTTGCTGAGATTCTTGGGCTCATAATGTGGTATTGGCTAAACACGGTATGTTTTCCCCTGCAGGTATTCCCAGTAGATACATTGGGTGATACACAAAACAGCATTTATATTTTAATAAAATTTAACTTAAATGCAAAATAGACTTTAATCTTAATGTATATGAATTTTTTGTTTCACCAACCAGTAGTTTTGAATATACATACAAATAGATAGATAAATATAGATAGAAAGATAGTTATAGGCAGGGTTCAAATAATATGCAAAAAGGAACAGTGAGCAGGGGGAAGAGAGGGGGAAAAAAAGAGAGAGATGTCATATATAATACATTTAATTTACAAGTGCACAGTGGCTGAGAGCAAGCCTTTGAAACCTGGCTGCTGGAACCTGAATTCTAGCCCCACAGCTTACAGGGTGATATTAAGCAAATTACCCTCTTTTATTTATCTTATCAATTGTTAAAGGGGAAAAATAATAGTAGTTATCTTAGACTCGCAGTGAGGATTAAATAAATCATATACCAAAGGTAAAGAACAATCCTGATCTGCACTAAGTTCTCCATGGTTAGGTATTGCTGCTGTTGGTGATGTTATGTAAGAAAACCACTGTTTGGGATTAGGTCAGACAATAAATCAGATTCCACATTGCACTTATTACAAAACATGAATTTGCTAAGTTAGTCTATAATAGCTCAGCTTCTGGTTACCAGCCAGATTCTACCTTTGCAAACAAAATCGACTGTCCTGGATTTGGTAGATTCCAGCCTAGATCTTAAAGGATTCTGATTGACACCGCTTGATAGCATAGGGTGTACTAAATGCTCAAGTAAAGTGAAAGCCCCTTCGACAGACATTCTACCTTCTTCCTGAAATCCCACTCCTCTACTTTCTAAACTGTTTGTATTTATTGACTTTCTGGACATGATTACGTGATTTACCTTATTAAACATGCCATTTAAACTTACACTATTTTCTTTTGAATATTGTAAGTTTAAGCTTCTCAGAACAATAATCTATCACAAAGAGGAATTTTATGTAATTCTTGGTTGTGACTTTCATTGCAGTTCTCAGTTAGATCACTTAATACACTATTGAGAAATATGTTAGGAAAAATATAAGGTAATTTATAATTGTCCTTAGGTGTTATTTCAATGGGTCAACTCTGATACTAATTAAACAATACATAGAATTTCTGTTATCTATGCTATTAATATAATCTATTAATAATACCTTAGAAATTAAATTTGTGGTAAGAACTCCTGAACGGGTAATAAAATTCAATCTGGTTAAACCAAAGATACCATTTATCCTCTCTTTTTAATTTGTAATTACATTCTCTTTTCCACAAAGCCCTACTATCACCACCATCAACATGGTGTCATAGAATAAGATACTAAACATTATCCTATATATAGGTAGGTAGCTAACAGACATCTGTCATTATTTCTCATTTCTTGCCAAATAGACTGGCTTGAAATTAACTTTTAAAAATCAGTCATATTTCTTACCTAGTAAACCAAAAGTTTAGTCTACGATTAACAACCTCATAACATATGTCAACTTATTTAAAGATTCAGGAGCTAGGATTACTCACAAAAATGAAAAAGAAAGGTAAAGATTTTATTGAATTTATCAGGAAATTACATTATTTAAATATATTTTATTTAATTAAGCTTTTAAAAAATAACTGTGATCCTTATTTGTAATATTTACTTTGATATTTTTTGGTCCTTAATTGCCCCATTAGCCTTTGCTGGAGCAAGCTGAAAGTGTTTTGGATTGGTTTTGACCTTAGGTTCTCACGTCTTAAAAGAAATGTCAACAATTTCCCTGCTTCACTATTAAAACACATAGCTTTTTGCTTAAAGAACTGTGTATGGGAGGAAAGAACCTATATGGGAGGAAACTGATGAGGATAAATAGAAACTTCTTTGTTTCTAATTCTCATTATTCAGGACACATGTACATCATACTACTTACCGTGCTATTCTGATGATTCTCTGTAACTGAGCTGTCATCCCCCATTGGAATATGGGCGACAGAAAGGCAAGGCTACATTTCACTTTGTCTTTGTATTATCAGCGCGGAAGAGGCACTCAGTAACTAATGAATGAATTGATAAATAAATGGATTCACTAGACTTTTTGTTTAGGGAAAGAACATATATAAATGATCACTCAGCCAGAGACACACTTTTAAAGGGGTCAGAAAGATTGGATAACAAACAAAAATCAGGAGACAACGAAGTGGATGAAACAATTTTCCTCAATGTGATTACTGTACATCGTCAGAGTAATTATTGTTCACCAGGAGAACTGAATGCAAGTCACCAAATCATTTAGATGCCACCTTTATTGAAGAAACCTTGCCGAACCTTATAAAGTTGCTCTAAATTTTCAAATGTGAATCTTTAAGTGAATCTGTACCAGTAAGATTTATAATTATACATTTATTGTAAATAACGTGCTAGTTTTATTGGTTGCTTGGCCATTTATCCCTAAGCATTTTTGAAATTTTCATACATGTTAGTCGGATATGTTTTATTCAGTGGAATCTGACTAACTTGCTTTTTTAGTGTACATGTGAAATTAAAGATACTTACTTACTGGAGCCACTGACTTCAACCTTCTCTCACCCTGGCAAACACCAGGTGGATGTAGGTTTGTCCCCTGAGCCCCATGCATGTTCCAGCAGTACATCACTGCTCTGCTGATCTCACTAATAGAACAAACAAACCCATTTTTCATGAGAAGTAGGTGTGTAGCTTCTTCAGTGATTGCACATAAAAATCAAGTGTGTGTTTGTGAGGAGTGTTTTCTAGAGAGCAGCAGACTGTGTAGACACTGGACAATTTGAGGAAATCATGAAGTTTTTAAATGATCTCAAAATAGTGAAGTTCAGCACTTATTGAAATTGCAGTCTGTGGTTTGAGTGAAAGTGTTGATTTAAAAAGAGTAGGGAATTCTGTGTAAACTTTAGAGACAGAAACCATCTATAAATCCCTCATAGCCTCAAGGACTTAATACAGGATCAATATGCCCAGCTGATTCCACATTTAGAATCTGATCATGTAACATGTTTTCTACCCATATTTTCTTCTTAAGTTTTTGCCTTCACTTTATTTATCCTACTCAATTGTACCACTCGTCCCTGTGTATTTAACTGGGATATTGTATGTAATCTAAAAATAGAAAGAATTTAGCTTAAATTAAACTGAATAAATCCTGGTACATTCCATCTCTGACTCTTACGCTTGCCTTTTTATGACTTTTCTATAAGAAAGATTCTGGGGTATTATATAAGTGAACTTAACGTACTTTAAACCTCTAGTTAACCTTGTGGGTAGGGTAATGTTCATATTTTCATATGATTAAATATA
The DNA here is from genome assembly GCF_003031525.2 of Neophocaena asiaeorientalis asiaeorientalis. Lineage (NCBI taxonomy): Eukaryota > Metazoa > Chordata > Mammalia > Artiodactyla > Phocoenidae > Neophocaena > Neophocaena asiaeorientalis. Next base: position 4,989,439 of record NW_020174135.1, read on the forward strand.
CAAAATTATCAATTCAAATTTAGCCTGGTCCTTCATTTATTATTTTTAGTTTTTAAGCTCTATTCCCTTACTTATGACTGCTATGAGCAATTCAATCTACTTGTTTTCTTAATCCTTGGAATGCTTGTTTCTAATTTAATCCTTCTGATTATATTGCATTTTTGTTTGTAGATGTACTTAAAAGAGTCAACAGAAATTGACTCTATCTTTATATTTAGATCACTGATAGGTTTTGTGGAGATTCTAAATTTAAGTAGATAGGCATTAAACACTTATTGCATTATCAGGCAAATAGACAAGTTAGACACTATAGGATACTGTCATTGTCATTTGATATAAGTTGCACAAAGTAAAAGTGTTGTAAAAGAAGAATGGTTGACAACTAAGATCCGATGCAGCCAAACGTATATAAATAAATAAATACAACAAATAAATTATATAATAATTATTATTTTTTTTTGCCGTACGCTGGCCTCTCACTGTTGTGGCCTCTCCCGTTGCGGAGCACAGGCTGCGGACGCGCAAGCTCAGTGGCCGTGGCTCACGGGCCCAGCCGCTCCGCGGCATGTGGGATCTTCCCGGACTGGGGCACGAACCCGTGTCCCCTGCATTGGCAGGCGGACTCTCAACCACTGCACCACCAGGGAAGCCCAATTATATAAATATTAAAAAATTAATTATTTTTTAAAAAGAAGAAGACTAGTTGAGCTCTGGTCCTGGATTAATTGAAATTCCAGGCTTACTAGTATGAACTTTATTCTGTCAACAATGATGACATTTTGCAAATGTTGAGCAGAGAGCGGCATTATTATCAGAAAAGTTCCACCAATAGGCATTATGGCAGCTGTGTGTAGAAGGAAATAATGTAAATAAAACATAGAAGGCATAAGAATTAGAATAGAGACACTAGAATAGTAGCGTCACTGTTCTTTCTTTAATGAATGGTATTTGGTAATTGGTTGAATTCAAGGGACAATAAAAAGGATAAAACTATTCCAAGCTTTTCAACTGGCATCATTTTAAGATCATGATGCATTTATATAAATAAGAAAAAAGCAAATAGAGTTGGTAATGAGGATTAGTGTTGCATTTGAGATTCTAAACAGATATTCAGGTAGAGAGTATGATAAACATTCATTTAGAAATTTAAGATTAATCTTAAGAAAAATCAATCTCAGAACTACCATTTATTGGGTGCATAACATGCATCCAGTATTACATCCATCACTGCTAGCTCTCAAGTTGATCCTACGTGGTATTTATTAATATTGTTTTTTCTTCCCAAAGATTAGAAATTTGAAGGTGTATGGGTAAGTCATTTCATCAAGGCCACTGACTAGTAAGTGTAGATCCCATGCTTTTTCCACTTCACAAAAGTTTGTGATACAACAGTATAGTTAAATCCATGGATAAAGGATAATCCCAAAAGTAACAGCAGAGAAGGAATAGAGATGGGAGAGCTGGTAAAAGGTACAAAAGGAGAATGAATGGAAAATTTGTCCTGTGGGTAAGTAGAGAACTAGATGAGCACAGAGTCAACAAGACACAGGAGGAGAAAGTTAGAGAAGGAAGATAAAACAGAAAAAAAAGGAAGCATGATTTTGCCGAGCCGTCCACTATACCTCAGTCTGAATGGTTGGCTAATGTTTATGAGTTATCACTACTTTTACCCAGTATCCACAAAGATGAAAACACGCTCATTCTTTGGATTTGTGGAAAAATAATCTATTGCCTAAAAACATCATGAGAAAATGTAATCTTTTTTTGGTTTGTTTGTTTTTGCGGTACGCGGGCCTCTCACTGTTGTGACCTCTCCTGTTGCGGAGCACAGGCTCCAGACGTGCAAGCTCAGCGGCCATGGCTCACGGGCTCAGCTGCTCCGCGGCATGTGGGATCTTCCCGGACCGGGGCACGAACCCGTGTCCCCTGCATCGGCAGGCGGACTCTTAACCACTGTGCCACCGGGGAAGCCCAGAAAATGTAATCTTTAATGAAGATTTCATAAAAGAAATAGTAGTAGTAGAAGGAGTGGTGGATATTTATTGAGGATTTTACTACTAGCGTTGCTTTGAGGAGTTCACACTCATCAGCATCTAATACTCACAATGTCATTATAAGGTGCATACATTTTGCAGATGAGAAAATTGATGCCCAGAAAGTTTAAGTGACTGTCCCAAGGGAAACAATAAAAAATCATATAAAAACAAACAAATAAATCTCATTAGTTCATCTCTTCTCTTAAAAAATCATCATCATCTTTCCATGGAAGTTCCTGCTCTGCTTTTTTTATTCAATTTTTTTTTGCATTGGAGTTTTCTACCAACATATGAAGAAACTGATTTAAATTGATAAGTCCAGATTTACATGTTCCTAAAATTATTTTAAATTATTCTGTAAATTTTAGTCTATCTTGTACAGGATTTGTAAAGTATTTGACAATGGTTCTAAGCTCAGGATGGGATCAGAGCTTACAACGAAAATTAAGAGTGTTCTCATATTCTTAAGAGGATTTAATTTTATGAGAGAATGTAGATTTAGAGGATTTTGCCTTTGCAGACCATTGTATACTGTTTTCGAAAATTTACTTTCTATTTTAAGAATTCTCTCAAATGAACAATTTTGTTCATAATCAAAGTTAACAAAGAGGCAGATTGTCATCTGAATTGGAGTTATAGTGTAAATATATGTAAAGGGCAAGAGTCTGGGACAGGAGAGTCATGGAATTTGGGTTAGACTGAGAAAAACTCACGAGTCTGGCAATGGTCAGTTGAAAGTTTTGCTTTTGCACTTGTGTCTTGGGTCCCCAGGCTTATGTCTGTGCTTCCTGGCAAAATGAAAGATGTATCTCCCCAAGCCAGACTCTCGTGAATAAAATACAACACTAAAACAGCTTGCATAGAGTGTTAATGATTGGCTTGAAATACAATTTGTGAAAAGGACACTAGTCCAAGGAGAAACTTTGTGAATACCTCAGGTCCCAAGGCAAAATCAAGGAACAGATTTATCAAGTCCTGTGCCCATCCCTCTTTCTTATGAAAACCCTTCATAGGGTTCCAAAATCATGCCGAGGGTCAATAGATACAAATAGCAGACAGGTTTCTACTGAGAATTGAAGCTTTCCGATCTGATCTGATAATCAAAGGATTGCTAAAAGGGCTTTTCTTTTCTAGGAGACAAACTAAACATAGCACTTGAGACACCGATGCACAGACACGATGTCTGACTCTCTTCACCAAGACAGAGACCTCCAGCTGAAGCTCTAGGGGCCTCAGGGGAACACGCTATTGACAAGTTTCAAAGGGGTCTTGAGTAGGCATCGGTGAAACCACCAGATTGCTGAACTCTCAAAAATATCACTAAGAATTCTGTTAATAAATCAAAGCTGAGTATATTAGAACTTACTCTTTTTAACAAGAATACCATCTTGGCAATTTTAATAGTGTTGCAGGTGGGAAGAATGAGAGTTTTAAGGCGTTTCTATCAGACAAGGAACTAATTAGAATTTGGCGAATTCATGACACATAGTTTAGGATTGGTGGAGACTGCTAAACAAGGGTCCTGAAGCTGATCTTGATAACAGAATTGTTTGGCCAAGTTGGTGGACTACACTGTCTTTGACAAATGGATTGGTAGGATTTCCTGAAGCAAACAGTAAAGTTATTTATTGGTTTCCAGTCTTATCTTTCCCAGGTAAAGTTTTCTTGTAACAAGCAATTAGGTCAGGTTGCCACTGGTCATCGACCTCTTATCTAAGTCATGTAGAGACATGCACAGCCTCAACTGTCAACATGAAAATAGTATCATTCTCTCATGCAAGTGTTCCAGTTTAATATTCTGAATCTTCCAACCCCATTTTCCTTTATGCTTCCATCTTCTATCCTTTTTCTGACCACCTACCTTCCTGGCTCTCTTGTTTATTCATTGACTTCACCATTTCACATAACAGAACCTTATAAAGTCTTTAGCTTTTAAAATTCCTCACCCTCCTGCCTATGCTTTCCCTTTATTTGCTTAATCCTTTATCTGCCAGATAGCAGCCCTCTAAATCCAGTCTCTTCTTTGTCAAGCTGTTCTCTGTTCATCAGATATATCCCAAGTTTTTAAAGTGATTGGCAAACTCACAAAGTATAAACAGCAATATAACTTCAAACTATATATAATTTAAGAAATAGTCATTTAAAATATTACTAGACCAATAAAAGGTAAAGTAATGAAAAGTGTTAAAATATGAGTATTCATAGGCCAAATTACATAACATTAAATTATAGCATTAAAAATCAAGTTATAGTATGGAAAGTTTACATACCAGGGCTCCATATATATCAGATACAATAGACGAAATGCAAGTCTGGCAGAAAAGGCTTTAAATTATTAACATACCATAGGTTACATTAACCAATCAATAATAGCAAAAGAAAAAAATATATACAACTTAAAGTTTCCATGAAATATTTTAAAAATTGATGGTGTATTCACCTCTAAGTTTACTTCTAAATTTTCACTAAATAGATTGTGTAATTTGTGTTTTCTGACACAATGTAATATAAGTAAAACTTAATATCAGACGTATAAAATGGTTTCAATACCTCTGATTGAAAGTGTGGTTTAGAGAAAAAATAAAAAGCATTAAAATTGTATAGAGAAACAAGAACACCATTGTAGTCATTAGATAAATGCTATACATTCTTTGGAACGTCTCATCTCAATTTGGGTGAACATGTGACTAGTTCAATCCGTGAATCACGGTAGAAATGATGTTACAGAACGTCTGAGACTAATTCATCAAGGGCAATGCAGTTCCCACCTTTTTCTCCCAGGGAGCTCACCCAGGGGAAGCCTGTGGTCACGTACAAAGTTAGATATTCTGAGATGGCCGGGCTGGAGAGGACCTGTATATGTCGTGCCTAAGAAGCAGACACCAAGATAGGAGTAGATGGACCTGAGGTGTTTTGGAGAAAGGAGGAAGCAGTGAGAGTAGGCGGGGAATGTCTTCGGATAGCAGTGCAGGTCTTCCAGTTGTCAACAGAGGGAAGGAAGGAAGGACTGAGTACCTACAGCCTCGGACCACCTTGAGGCTCTGAGAATGGCTCATGTAAGTGTCAGATCTGTAGAGGCACATAGACCCATAGAGAAATCCTAGGCAGGCATTTATAGTCATTAGAGGGTCTATAGAAGATACAGAGTTAGGACCCATGCCCACTGCAACCAGTTCTACGAGTGGTAAAGAGTCGATATCTGTATTACCTAAACAATTCTCCTGTACCGGTCTCACTTAGCAATAAAGAATATCAATGTTTTTGTTACTGACTCTGCAGTGGCCATGAATTGAACTGGTTGTTTTAAATAATCAATATAATGTAAACACTACAAAAATACATTGAGATTGGATTGTGAGAACATGTATTAAAATGTTAATAGCATTTTGCTTCTGTGTGGAATTCATGTTTTTGAATAATCTACAGCTTTGCAAGTGTGAAAGGTCATGCCACCAATTCTATTGTTTCACAGATCAGGAGCTATTGTGTTAACTCTTTCAATTGGTAGCTTTAGCTGAAATTTAAATTGACTTTCCAAAACTGGTCAAGGAAACTAACATGAACCTCTTCTAAAAGAAGTGAGAGAATTGAGGGATAAACACAATTCACATGGTGAAATGTTTCCAAAAGTGTCCAAAGTAATAGCAACTACTTTGGGGCTAGTATGCCTATAAAGAGACCTTTCCTATCTCAACTTCTTGTCGTGAAAGAGTTAATGAACCACCAAAACAGTAAACAATTTACTATGTTTTTGGTTGGTTTCAGCCTATTAAGTGTGATATAAATTAAAACTGCTGTTTCTCATTCTCTATAGTCAAGCAAATGTATTACGTGCCGCCACGAATAGGAAAGACACTTAGGCGCTTGCCTCAACAGCAATTCCTTTCTTAAGGAACAATGATAAATGTTCCTTCCTTAGAATGAGAATAGGCAATTACTTGACTACAAGCCATACAATCTAGTATTACTAATTATGTAGAGAATTTCATGATTTAATGAAATTTAGATAGCCTTGCGGGAAGCAATGTGATTTTATAATACACTGACAGTTAGCTAAGAATGTATCATGTATATTTTATCCATATTTCTAGGCATCAACCTCTGAAACATTGGAATCATAAAGAATGAAAATATATATCAATCATTTTTGAACACTAAAAATGTCTTCTTTAAAAAATAGGAAACATTCTGTCAAAAAGAGAAATTTTACAATAAAATTGATTTTACAGCAAGCCCAAAATATATAAAAGCGTTCTGTGTATGAGAAGTAAGTTGAACTACTTCAAGGAGGAAAATTCATTAGAAAATGGTTAGATGTTAATAGTTGTTCCTTGGGACTAGATCTTTTGTTTTGGTTTTGGTTTTTTTTTTTGGATCGCCATTGCACTTTGTGCTTTTCTTGTAGCACATACTAATTTATACCTTGTACAACAGTTATTTATTCTTATGCCTTGCCTCTTAAAAGAATATTTGCATTGAATAGCATATGATATTTGCTTTGAAGAGACCTAAGTTAAAATTCTTAGCTGACATACTTGAAATCTTATTTCTCAGTTTTCTCATTTGAGAAATGGGGAAAGTGAAAACCTGTAGAGTTTTTCTTGTTATAAAGATAATTTAGGTAAAACACAAGAAGTACAAGAAGCACCCAATGACAATTACTTTACCAGAGTGAAAGCTACTCTATTTTTCTTTATATTTAATATCAATAGAATCTGTAAGAATGCCTATTACATAGTAGGTTTATTAATCTTTGGCCAGAAGAATCTATAAATAAATTAACGACAATATAATTTGAAAGTTAATGTATGTCATTTATGTACAATTTATTAAAATAGTGATATATGAAATAAACATAGAGATATGGTTTAGCCTTTGTCTTTAAGAAATGATGATAATGTATTCTTAGGCTTAGGCTTAGCTGTAAATAATAGAAAATAAAAACAAAACAGAAGTCGCTTATGTAACGTAGAAGCTTATTTCTGTTTACAAAGAATTTCAGTTAGTTGATCCAGTGTTGGTACAGCACGCCACGGTGTCAAAGACTCAGCCTCTCCATCTTTGCTAATTTCTGTACCGACCTCTATTCCCAATATCTCTTCATGGCCCAAGATGGCTGCTCTAGATCCAGCCATTACATCTACACATTAACCAACAGAAAGTAAAAAAGGAGTGCAGAAATACACATACCTTTACTTGTGGCATGATCTTATGACTTATAGGACACAACTGTTGAAATTCCATTGGCTAGAATTTAGTTACATGCCCACAGTTCACTAAAAGGAAGGTTGGTAAATATTGCCTTCCTCTTAAGCATGACATGCTCAGCTCAAATCAGAACTCTGTTACCCAATGGAATGGAAAATGAATATTGGGGGACATTAAGCAGTCATTGAAATATATGCATATGTAATTATTGTAACACAATCTACATAATGCATTTTTTTTTATTGACTAGAGGGATCACAGTGACAAAGATTAGCAGTGCCTATTTTTATAGAAAGAGATGATGATGTCCCATAGCCTTTGGATTTTCAGGTCCCCTTGATAATGCAACATTAATTTAGGGATAGTTCCAGGAGTTTATACTGGTTGGAAATATTTCCATCGTAAGTAACAGAAATGCAACATTCTCCTAGGTACTGTATGCTCTGTACTTTTCACTTGTAGACCATACCACTATCTGAAGTTATTTTTATCTTTAATTTGCTTATTTAAAAAAATTTTACGGTCCCATCCTCTAAGATGTAAACTCCATGAGGGCAGAGAAATTGTCACTCACACTTAATTCTATATGCCCCACATCTGCAAGACTTCCTGAAAAATAATAGCACCTACATATTTGTCAAGTGAGTTGCACTTCAATTATTTTTACAAGGCTTTCTTCCCAACTAGACTATGAGTGTTCTAATTTCAGAGGCTCTGTTTACTTACCTATTCTCCCACTCTGCTCCTAACAAAGTTCCAGGTACTCAGAAGTGGGAGTAGGAGGGAACAGGCAAACCAATAGGATGGATGAATGTGAGGAGGACTTGAAAGAAGAAGTATTTTAGAAATTTAACAGTTACTATGTCTTTGGATTCCTTAAACAGAGTCCTTCAAAAATCCTTTGTGGCCAAAATTCATTCCTGTACTATGCACAATTTCTCTTCCTTGAACAAGATTGAGTTAAAACTCGATGACTTGTCTTAAGACTGCAAATAATCAGTTTGTTTATTACAGACTTATCAGGGTATTATCAGACTTATCAGCATAGACTGTTTAATTCTCCTGTTTTTCATAATGCCAGTGAACTACAGTTCAAGATATTACACCAACACACACACAAAGATTGTATTATAAACTTTCTCTTAGGTAATACATACTGATAAAAATAAACATTATCAGCTTTTTATACTTCTACTTTTTAAATCAATGCTTTAGCATTATCTTCAATTTCATCATATGATATCATATTAAAAGCTTTAGATCATTATTCTACTCATATACTTTCAAATTCCTAACACTACTTAATAAAGAAAATTACTCATATTTTGACACTTTCTTGTTTAATACTGGTTTCCTTCTACTAAGACATCATTAGATTTTCAGAAAGTATAACCTGAGTTCCTCTAAGCTGTCTCAATAATCTAGACTTCTATTTTCCCACCTTTCGTTGAATGAGCACAGGTTCTGTGGCCAGACGGCCTGGGTTCAGTGTCATCTTTTCCATTTCTTAGCCATTTCACCATGAGTTAGTTTCTCAACACCTCAGTGTCCTTACTTGCAAAAATGTGTATCATTAGGATAATTAAATAATAAGCTTGTAATAAGGATTAAAGGCATATGAAGGGCTGATCAAAGAATGCAGTACAAAGTAAGTGCTCAATAAATATTGCTTTTAATATTGTGTAATCATATACCTCTTCTGACATCTTGGAAGAAATTGTTGGAAGAACACAGTGTATAAATGGGCATAAAAGTGCTAAAATATCAAAGTGATGGCATCAAAGTTATAACATTAAAGTAAATGTGTGTACATAAGATTTGCATCACGCATGCAAGGACCACATCTCTTTACACGGCTACATTCATCTTAATAATCCAACAATGTTAAGGTGGCACTGATTACAATTAAAATATAAAAGTATATTTATATACTTTTAAGACAGAGCTAATGCAGTCATTAGCTCTGGTGAGCTAATAACAGAACTAATGCAGTTATTCTAAGAGTCTGTTTCTATTATTAGGCAGTGAAAAGATAATAAAATATTCAGAGTGAAGAGGGAGAAAAAAGGTCAGTATAAATAAAACTGATCCCCAATAAAAGGAGTTTCTTCTTTTTTACTGTTTCCACCCCACCCTCTCTGGCTCCATAGTTTTTGTTTTGATTTGCTTTTTTAGTGCTGTTGAGACCCAGATTTTCACAAAAGAGCTGTGTTTTTTTTTTTTTAACAAGCAAATATAATTATATAATTTTTAATATTTATACTTTACTCACAATCAGCTACTTCTTTCTATGAAAAGAAACAAACACGGCTTCATTTTCTAAAAGCTCTTTTTTTCAATATAAACAACATAGTATCACCCATATTTTTATAATATGGCTAATGTTGCCATTAAAACAATAAGATATTCCTTTCAAATTTAAATATTTGACCTGAATTATTCAAGAAATAACCAAATCATTAATAGCTACATTATTTTAAAAAGGTTATTCAAATATCTATCTTTTATTTTAAAAACTGATTTAGACCTCTTTTAAAAAATATTATAGCTTTTCAGGGAAAGGTGCAGAATTCAGCTTAACTGCAGAGGTATTCTAAAAAAAATATTTCAGAAAATAATTTGGAAGTGAATTAAACTAATCTTGTATAGCTTGAACTCCATGCTAGAAGATTTTCTTACAAGGGAAATGATTCTTTCTGTCCTATGCCCTCTTATTTTACATTTCCATTTGGAATATCTAGGACCATACAAATTTAACTTCTAATAAACTGGTTAATTCTCACAAAATATTACCTTTGTGTATATAGCAAGCACTCTGAATGAGATTTTCTAAATAAATGAGACAACACAGTATGTAATTTAAGATGGGAACATTTAAAGGCTTAGTGTACCATATGGATTTAAAATTTCTTCCATGTAGAACACTATAATTTGTGCTCTATTTTCTGCCTGTCCTTTTATTGTACATACCTCAAAGTAGTTCCTTATGTCTATGTGTCTTTATCATTTTTTAAATTGACGTATGGTTGATTTACACTGTTGTGTTAGTTTCAGGTGCACACAAAGATCTTCTCTTGTGCCTTCTTCTAAAAATATTATAGTTCTACATTTTACATTCAGATATATTCTCCATTTAGGTCAAAGTTCTTTTTAGGTTTTTTTGCATATGGATAGCCAGTTGTTTCAATGCCATTTATTGAAGGACTATATACTTTTTCCATTTAAAAATATTGCATATATCTGCCTTTGTCAAAAAGACAAAACTGTAATTATGGAGACTGTTTGGCAGCGTTTGAGGCAGGCTGGAAAATTTGGTTTGAAGTTTGAGATTTGAGACAGGTCGTGTATAAAATTTCGGATATGGATGGCGGACATGTAATCCAACCAAAGCCTGGATTTTAAATAGACACGTTAATAGTATCACACATCATTCACTTAACACTGTTAACATAGGCATAGCATGAAAGCACAAGATCCAGTGGAAAAGTGTTGATATGGGAGTCTTATTAAGATAAAGACACATAGAGGGGGAAGAATAAATTAGGAGTTTGGGAATAACAGATACACAGTACTATATACAAAATAACCAACAAGAACTTATTATATACCACAGGGAACTATATGCAATATTTTTAATAACCTATAATAGAAAAGAATCTGAAAAAGAATGTATATATATAAAACTGAATCACTGATCTGTCCTATTTGTGTGGGCTTATTTCTGGACTTCATATTCTCCTCTGCATGTTGTTCTCTTCACCAATATGCTCTCTTGATTACCGTAGCTTAAAAAACTGTTTTATTGAGGTATAATTGATATGTCAAAAAACTGAACATATTTACTGTTTATATTATTCGATGAGCTTAAAGATATGCATATACCCAGTAAACCATCACCACAATCAAAGTAGTAAACACACATCCCTTGCAAAATTTTCCTCCTGCCCCTGTGTGTGTGTGTGTGTGTGTTTGTGTTGGTTGGTTGGTCTTGGTAAGAACTGAACTTGAGATCTAACCTCTTAACACATTTTCAAGTATACAACTCAATATTGTTAACTTTAGGCTCAAGGTTGTACAGCAGATCTCTAGAATTTATTCATTTTTTATAACTGAAACTATACCCATTGAACAACTCCCCATTTGTCCCTGTCCCCAGCCCCTGGCAACACCATTCTCTTCTCTGTTTCTTTTATTTGATTTTTTACTTATTTTAAAAATTTATTTATTTTATTTATTTATTTTTGGCTGCGTTGGGTCTTCGTTGCTGTGCGCGGGCTTTCTCTAGTTGCGGCGAGCGGGGGCTACTCTTTGTTGCGGTGCCCATGCTTCTCACTGCGGTGGCCTCTCTTGTTGTGGAGCACGGGCTCTAGGCACACGGGCTTCAGTACTTGTGGCTGGTGGGCGCTAGAGCGCAGGCTCGGTAGTTGTGGCGCACGGGCTTTGTTGCTCCGCGGCATGTGGGATCTTCCCGGACCAGGGCTCGAACCGGTGTTCCTTGCATCGGCAGGTGGATTCTTAACCATTGCGCCGCCAGGGCATTCTCCGTTTCTTTTAGCTTGACTACTTTAGACACCTCTTATAAGTGGAATCACGCAGCATTTGTCCTTCTGTGCCTGGCTTATTTAATTTAGCACAATGCCCTCCAGATTCATCCATGCTGTCGAATACGGTAGAGGGTTTCCTCCTTTTTTAAGGCTGAGATTAGTATCCCACTGCATGTTTATACCATATTTTCTTTATTCGTTCATCTGTCTACAGACACTTTGTTTCCACATCTCGGCTACTGGGAATAATGCTGCAACAAACATAGGTGTACAGATATCTCTCTGAGATCCTGAAAACAAGCCATACACCTGCTAAGCAGCTAATATCTAAAATGTATAAGGAACTCCTACAATTCAATTACATATCTATGCTATATATTATTTACAAATATATTACAAATATATATATCATATATATTACAAATATATGCATAATATAATATTCAAAATGGGCAAAATACTTGAATAGACGTTTCTCCAAAGAAGACATACATGGCCAACAAGTATGTAAAAAGATGCTCAACATCGCTAATCACCAGGAAAATGCAAATTCAAATCACAACGATATATCACCTCACATCTGCAAGAATAATTATAAGATAAAAGACAACAAGTGTTGGTAGGATGCCAGGAAAAGGGAACCCTTGTGTACTTATGTTGAGGGGAATGTAAATTGATGCAGCCACTACTGAAAACAGTATGGAGGTTCCTCAAAAAATTAAAAATAGAACTACCATCTGATCCAGCATTTCCACTTCTGAGTACATGTTAGTCTTTTCTATGGAGAAGATTTCATTTCAGATATGAGGAGGAACACAGACCCAATCTCTCCCACTGAGCAAAGAGAAAGCAAAGCAAACCCTCTGATCTGCAGTTACCATTTGTGCCCGACTTCCTCCGTGTCTTTGCTCCAGGAGTCTGTTACTAGCCTCAGTATCTGACAGCCGGGCTTCCCGCCTATCTTAGCTACGGTTTCTTAGCAATGCCTGGATTTGTTTAATTACTTAGCACGTGCTTCTGTGAGCTCCTAAAGTATCTTCGACACTTTACCCCACGTATGTTTGCCCCACTCCAGGCCTACAAAGCATCTTCGGCTTGGGAAGAGGCTGCTGACTACTGCACAAACATGTTTTCCTTTGAACATGTGTGTCTTGAAGCCCTCCCATCTGTGGGTGTTGCATATTTCATTTCAGCCTTGTGAGTGCAGGCAGAATGGGTGCTGGTACAGAGACTCCAGGGCCCTCCACATGGAACTCCAACACTGCCCAAGACAGAGCCTCTCAAGACAGGAAATTCTGTGATCTAGAGCAACTGACTGAATTAAGGTCCCGAAGCCTCACTGGCCTTCTTCTGTGAAATATTCTGTACATTATTGTGCTATCATGCAAACAAAGTAAAACAAGGATTATGAAGGACTTAGCACAGTAGTTGCTACATATTTATCACTCAGTAAGTATTATTTGATGACATCAATGATATTAATTGTATCCTGAGAAGCAAAAGAGACCAGGAGACTTCAAGGTGATAAAAGAAATATCCAGCAATCCCTAAACAAGACTCTTTCAAAAATCAAGTCGTTAGACCCCGGAAAATTACCTAAACCTGAAACCCTTTCATCTTAGACCCTAAGTTTTATAGTTACTATTTTTTGTTCCTCTTTTGTCTTTTTGTTCCTTCCTCATTTCTCAATCACTGGTAGTCAGATTTACTAGTTTAGTTTTGCAGAAAGAGAGGAAATATGACAGTCCCTCAGAAAAACCTAGAAACTTTCTATTATACCTAGCCCATGTTTTCTCATGAATTTCTTGACTACCAGGCTGGAAACTTTCACAAACAAAACAATCCAGTAACATGGAATATTCTCATTTCAAATATCTTAATACTTTACGCTTCTCTACATGAGTCATTCACTGGTAACAAGTGAGGAAATTGTGTCAATTCTTTATCTTTTATTCTTTATTTGTAATTATATAAACTGTGTTTAGTTCTTACTGCCGTCTAGTAACCATCGCTAGTCCTATTACCCATTGCCCTTTCTTTGCTTCGACATGCGATTACTTCTCCCCATCCTCATTCTCAGCCACCTATGATCCAACTCCCTACTGCACTGAGAAGAGGAAGTAATCAGAGGGGTATCCCCACAGATTCCACTCCACCTCTTGCCATCTCCAAGCTCTGAAGGGGATCCTCTCTAAAGCCAGGTACCTACTGAGCATTGGTGCCAGGTCTTCTAAACTACTCAGAGTACTGCTCCTGGGAACGACTCTGTCCCTCCTATTTCTACTTTTCTCTTTCTAAAGGAACTTTCCAAAAACATGTTTCTCCTCTCTATCTATATGTATGTATGTATGTATGTATCTATCTATCTACCAACCTACCTACCTATCTATATTTGGACCCTATTTTTTTCTAATATTGCCCTAGTTGTCTTTATAGAAAAATGCTTTAAAACAGTCCTTTGTATTTGCTATCTCCAGTTTCTCTCCTCCTGTTAAACTCACCAATCACATTTATGTCTCTCCCACTCAAATGAAAGAGGTCTTATCAAGGCCCCCAGGGATCCCATATGGCTAAGACTTCCCACCCCCCTTGCATTTTCTTGGCAACTGGGTCAAACATCAGTTGACCGTAAATGTAAGGGTTTATTTGTGGAATCTTAAACCTATTCCATTGGTCAGTATAACCCCACGGTCTTGATTCCTGTAGCTTTGTATGCAGTTTTGAAATAGGGTAGTATAAGTTCCCTGGCTTTGTTCTTTTAGGAGAGATTGTTTTGTCCATTCTGGATCTCTCATGTTTTCATATGAATTTAAAGATCAGTTTGTCAATGTCTGCAAGCAAAGCCATTTGAAATTGTGATAGTGGTTTTGTTGAATATGTAGATTAATTTGGTTAGTATGGTCATTTTCACCCGATCAACATCACGTTTTGCAGTTTCTAGTATTTCTTTTTCTTTTTTAAAATAAATTTATTTATGTGTTTTTGGCTGTGTTGGGTCTTCATCACTGCACGCAGGCTTTCTCTAGTTGCGGCGAGCGGGGCCTACTCTTTGTTGCAGTGCGCAGGCTTCTCATTGCGGTGGCTTTCTTTGCCGAGTACGGGCTCCAGGTGCACGGGCTTCAGTAGTTGTGGCGCATGGGCTCAGTAGTTGTGGCCCACAGGCTTAGTTGCTCTGCGGCATGTGGGATCTTCCCGGACCAGGGCTTGAACCCGTGTTCCTGGCATTGGCAGGCAGATTCTTAACCACTGTGCCACCAGGGAAGCCCTCTAGTATTTCTTAAAACAAAGAACTTTCAATCAATGCCACAAAAATAGTTAATATTCAAATGAGTCCTGCATCTTCATTTTTGCAAAGGAAAAAAATCCTCTGGCATCATACCAAGAAAAATAACAACAGATTCTTCAGAGACAAACCCTGAATCAAACTTCAAAACACAACATGGTGCTGAATAAAATGCTTATCTGCTCAGGCCACATTACCCCAAACAGGTCAAGTGACTTCACAGTTTTTTTGTTTCCACAAGAAAAATGGTTGTGTGTGTGACTCCCATTAATTTAGAGTGCTTTCAGTCAGTTTTCTTATAAAAGAAACTTTTTTTTCCCAAAACTAAAATTGGATCATATACTTCTGGTAAGTTATGCAGGCTATAGTTGATATCTTTCAAATTTCTACTCTCCCAGGACACAAAGTTTGGGTTTTATTTTCAAATATACAAATATAAAAAATGCCACAAAGTATGTATAAAGTATTTTGCCACATAAATACTGCATGCCACATAGAACAGATATTGAATATAGTTGAGGAAACTCGTGATAATCATTTCATGCCTCTTTTTCTTCTACACCAACAAAAGTAGAAGGCATATTCCTTTTAACTAGCTTGAGTCTTTTATGTAAAGGGAACCATAAAGGAAATTTAAAACTAAAAGAAAATAACAGAGGTGCATTTGTTTATTTGTCTTCATTTTTCTCTCAAGAATGCCACAAGGCAGAATAACTCACTATTTGCATCAATGTTGCTTGAGGGAAAAACTTTGCTTAGGAATAATTTTGAGAGTGTTCCAATATGAAAACAGCTGCTTGCTTGAATGTCCAAAGCTTTTTGGTTTTTTTTGTTTTTGTTTTCCATAAAGCAAAGCAGAACAGTCTTGGGCCTATAAAATTATCATAGCAGATGCCTAAATCCTCAGTAATTTCCCCATGAAGCATCTAATACAGATCAACATGGTTTCCTGGTGAACCTGCCAGGATGCATTAGGAACAAAGTGTACCCCACAGCTACCTAAACAAATCAACATGCTGTATGGAATTATTTGATAGAAACCAATTAAATTTTGTTAACTTTCAACCAAAGATAATAATTTTCGTTTTAGAATAGTCCACACGGAGCCATTTTTGAGAAAATAATTAAGTACCAAGCCTAACTGCCTATTAAGGACATATTTTCTTTGTGATAATACAACCAAATTATCAGAGTTTAGATCTATCAGGGGATTCTTCTGAATTGTTTTAACAAGGCAGTTTTAACACATTCATTAAGAACAAATGCTTGCTTCATAGCAAACACTGAATAAATATATGGTGAATGACTGATTAACACAATGAATAAATGCACATCAATAGATAAAAAAATATATGAAGTCATTACATCACTTCTCTGACCACAGAGTCAGATACCAATCAACAGAAGATTTGTGGTCTTCAATATCTTTACAATCCATGTTAACATTCTACTACTCTTGTTAAGTTTCTAAGATGTTTTATATTTAAGACAGAATTTTTAAAAGAAAGAAAGAAGAATTTTCCATACATTTTGAGAAGTGGTGATTAGAGAGCTGGGGCTCTTGAGTCATGCGGCTGTAGTTGAATCCTGATTCCACCACATAAGAGCTGTTTGTCTTTGGTCAAGTTAATCAACCTCTCTGAGCCTTAGGGTCATCAACCTTAAAATGAGAATAGCGTTAATATTTACCTTCAAAGTTGTCATTAGAAATAAATGAGATGATGCATGTAAATCACTTAGCATTGTGCCTTGCACAAATTAGATGTCGAATTTAGACATTAATTTTAGCACATTTCTTATTGTTCTTTGCAGTGCTTTATTTTGGTAAATGTTTTGTCATCATGACAAATGTATTTTGTTTCAGAGGATAAATTTCAATTTTGCCGGTTGTGAACACTGGTTTAACATACTGTAAAAACTGAATAACTTTTTGAGATATGATATGTTAAAAATGTATTTTTCGGGCTTCCCTGGTGGCGCAGTGGTTGGGAGTCCGCCTGCCGATGCAGGGGACACGGGTTTGTGCCCTGGTCCGTGAAGATCCCACATGCCGTGGAGCGGCTAGGCCCGTGAGCCGTGGTCACTGAGCCTGCGCGTCCAGAGCCTGTGCTCCGCAACAGAAGCAGCCACAACAGTGAGAGGCCCACATACAGGAAAAAAAAAAAAAAAAAAAAAAAAGTATTTTTCTTCCCTTTTGCTTCAAACCATTGTCAAATTATTGTAAATTTAATTTGTTCCTGCCTATTTATCCACCTGGTATTTTATTCCTCTCACTTCCATTGTGTTGAACGAATGGTCATATTAAGCTAGGCTCTCAGGAATTATGCATGCGAATGTCTGACTTACATTAGCAAAATGAATGATTTTGATTCCATATTGCTTTGATAATAAAACCAAGCAAAAACCCTAAAATTATTATGGATAACTACTTTGGGAAAAACAAATGCAATGTTTTATCAGAATTAAAATGATAAGTAAAAATGTTTTAATGGTTATTACAATACCACAAAGCCAACCAAATGGAAATGTCTTAATAATAGAAACTATAATTAAGTCTATGTATTTCAGCTCTTTAATTATTATATATCTGATGGAGTAGCAAACCTGTGAGCATGTCTGCCTACGTACAAAGACTTAATGCTTGATTTTTTTCCCCAAGTCTTTGCAGAATTATGCATTTTGCTAAAGTATTAAATTAAAAGATATAGAATCAAACATCAGTTACCCAAATGCTAAGGTCTGAATGAGTCTGTCTACTCCACATTAATATGTTGAAATCCTTACCCTGCAGGGAGATGATATTAGGCAGGGAGGCCTTTCAGAGGTGATTAGGCCATAGGGGTGGAGCCCCATAAATGGGATTAGTGCCCTTAGAAGAGATTCCAGAGAGCTTCCTCTCCTCCCCCCACCATGTGAGGACAGGACCAGGGAGGGGGCCCTCATCCAACCATGCTGGCATCCTGATCTCGGACTTCTAGCCTCCAAAACTGTGAGGGATAAATGTCTGTTGTTTATAAGTCCTCCTGTCTATGGTATTTTGTTACAGCAGCCGCAGTGGTCTAAGATACCAAATGTCAGAGAATTGACATGTTATGAATAGCCATATTGCCTTTCACTATTATGAGATTTTGTATCTTGGAAATAGTCTTTTATATTTTTATTTATGTCTCACAACAATTCTTTTAGGTGTACAGGAATAATTCTCCTGTCACTCTTTATCAGGAAGTTAAAGAGAAGGCTCTAAATTAATAGAAACTACAAATCTACCTGATTTGTGAACCCATCTACCTGACTTTTACATTATATCACACTGCCTCTCCCATTAAGAAGAATTTAAAACTGCATATATTTGCTTAAAAGCCTTTTTATTAAAATGCATATAAAGTACATTACCTATACTTGCAAGGTACAACCACACAATTAACCTATGGTTAATGTATGCATCATTGTGATTAGAACACTGGAGCAACAAAGCAACCACAAAGGAAATCTGAGATGTGTTTACCCCGATAGTTCAAGTAATAATAATCACTGCTCAACTGATAACATCAGAACTTTATAGGCTGATCCATCCTCTAATTACAGAGGCTTAATTTCTAGTCTTATGCTAATCACCAAATCTTTATCTCTAGGCTTAATGGTTCCCTTAAAATCCACAAATATATATAGGTAAGAATCAAATTTCTGTCTGTGAATCACATAGGGACCCTATCTAAACATTTCCAAAACTGAAATCATTTTTATATCCTATTATCCAGAGTCTGCTTTAGTTTTGTAGTACCTCAACTAATGGCAAGACCATACCACTCAAGTCAGAAACATTGGAGTCATCCTGCATGACTTCTATGGGCCACATTCACACTTGAAATTATTCACATCTTTAGGAGGTTTTATCTCCAAAATCATTTTTTTCATCCATTTTCTTCTCCATCTCTTTGGCACTGCCTTAGTCCAGGCCCTCATCACTAGATTATAAAGTTTCTTAACTGCTTGGTTCTGACTGTGATGGGCAAACTTAAAGAAAAAACAGCAAGCCCAAATCCCTAGTCCTTGCTCAAGGCACACAGAGAAAACAACAACAATATTTACATGTTGGTGTTAAACAAACTGTCAATTCTAGAACACAGGTCAGACGGTAGATAATCAAAGCAAACATTGATCCCATGGGTTGCCATATCCCCATGTAAGTTCAAGTTTGCCTGGTCCCACGTGAATATAGGACACATGTTTGGAAAGAGCAGGACCTGAGCATTGGAATGAACTGTGGCAATTTTAAGATGACTTGTCGTACCCCACACCCTGAAAGCACCAATGAGCCTTGTTTAAAGCTAAAACAGCTTGTAAATGATAGGGAAATTTCTAGGTCATCTCAGCCAACTCGGGATCCCCTCAGTCACGTCTGGGTCTTACAGTCCTCTGGGTTTGCACGTAAGGTCCCTGTAGTGGGGATGAAAACAGAGGAGAGCTGTCCTGTGACTACTAGATGAGGACAGGTGGTCATTGGGTGTCAGCTGCTTGAACTAATATCTGATCATGTGGACACCTGTATCCTATGGATATTGGGGTTCAACTTGCCAAATCAACATGCTTGTCCTTTCTTTCTAGTTCCTACAGTAGGATTTTATCTTAAGTACATTTGTATCCTTCTTGGGTTACCAGGAAACATCTGACTGCTTTCCTGTGATAATTTATACCTAAGAGGACTCAGGTCCTTATGCTTACTGTGCAGGTGCGTACACAGGTAATTTTACTGTAGCTCCCTGTACTTGCTGAATAATGTAACAATACGTAAGTCAGCTCATGACTGGCAACCAGGTATGTGACTTTCCATAAATATATCTATATTTATATCATCTATATCTATATTTGTATCTCCTGATCTGTTACCTTGACTATTAAACCTTTAGACCTCTCTGAGGCCTGCAGCTATAGCCTTCCTTTAGGGATTAGCCAGAAGGCAGGTGGGGCTGAGAAAGCAAAGGGGGATTTCTCAAGAATGCACCAAAGTCTAGGTCAGTGGGTGGTAAGCATTTTTTCAATGGCCTGCTAGTAAATATTTTTAGCTTTGCAGACCATATAGTCCCTGTCATAACTAAGGAAGCCATGGGCAACACATAAAGGAATAAAAGTTTTCCAATAAAACTTTATTTACAAAAACAATCTGCAGGCTGAGTTTGGTCCTTGTGCTGTCATTTGCCAGTTTATGGACCCCTGGAAGCCTCTGCTTCACCTTTCATCCCTCTCTGAGAGAAAGCAGGTTTGGGTGTGTTCTCCCCAACTTTATACCTTATATCGAAGTCTTAACTTTTGAAATTAAAAAAGAAAACCAAACAACTAACAAAGGACAACTCTTTTGTCCTTCCCTGCACTGTCATCATTACCCTCCCTGAGGCCTGGGTATGTGTAGCTGACCACAGGGCGGAAGGGCAAACATGACTGGTATGAGCAGGAGAAAAACCTATGGGATCATCTATCAACAGTTCCCTGATGTACTATTTTTGTCTGCATGTTCTTTTTCTCTCACTATTTCTTTTTTTGGAAATTTCTTTATGTAATGGATTCTGCTTTGCATTTAGGACTGACTGTGTATTTCTGGCTCCTCTCCAGACCCTTAAGGCAAACATTTGGAGTCAATCTCATTCTTTGATGCAGTGCTGAGTAAGGAAGTGTTCCCACATCTAAGTAAGAGCCAACTGCAGAACTGAACCTTTTCCAGATTTTATCAAATATCTTGATAGAGAATAATGGTGACAACTTTGTTTATGTAGTGTTTCTCAGTGTTGTTTTATAAACCGCTTCTGAGGAAGTGTCTCGTTAATCCTAAAAATATCCCCATATGAAGTTCAAACTTTTTTTTGTTAACATGTTATTTTAAGAAATCAAAATGCTGCTGTCATCATTATATCATCATTATTTATTCATCAGTCTGTGGACTAAATATCAAGTCCACATTTACAGAGATGATATAACATCCATTTTAGTAACAATCACAGATGATACATACATAATATCTCAATTATACTTCTCCCCAAATCAGTGATTCCTTGAATTATGCCTAAATTATGAAACATTATTAAATATAAATTTGCTATATAATTTATCATGACTCAAAATATATTGATGACTTAACTCTCTGTGGTTTTAAGTGAAGAAAAAGAACAAAGGGAATTTTTAGTTTCCTCTTTATTTCCCCAAATATTTCCCTATTCTCTCCTGGAGAACTAACAGTAAACGAAATTGTCTATATCTGCAACTACACTTTTTTTTTTTTTTTTTTTTTTTTTTTTTTTATGTGGGATCCTCCCGGACCGGGGCATGAACCCGTGTCCCCTGCATCGGCAGGCGGACTCCCAACCACTGCGCCACCAGGGAAGCCCTGCAACTACACTTTGAGCTATTTGATATTTGGAATTTTCTACTTACCTTTGATATTTCTAATACTTAGCAGAGTTCTTAGAATATAGTACATAATCAGTAATATTGTTGAAAGTAAAAGGTATATAAATAAATTAGTACTATTGCACATCAAGTCAAGTTATTTTCAAAAAGATAGGATGGAGAGACCTTCAAGATGGCAGAGGAGTGAGACGCGGAGATCACCTTCCTCCCCACAGATACATCAGAAATACATCTACACGTGGAACAGCTCCTACAGAGCACCTACTGAACGCTGGCAGAAGACCTCAGACCTCCCAAAAGGCAAGAAACCCCCCAAGTACCTGGGTAGGGCAAAAGAAAAAAGAATAAACAGAGACAAAAGAATAGGAATGGGACCTGCACCAGTGGGAGGAAGCTGTGAAGGAGGAAATGTTTCCACACACTAGAAGCCCCTTCGCGGGCGGAGACTGCAGGTGGCGGAGGGGGAAGCTTTGGGGCCGTGGAGGAGAGCACAGCCACAGGGGGTTTGGAGAGCAAAGCGGAGAGATTCCCGCACAGAGGGTCGGTGCCGACCGGCACTCACCAGCCCGAGAGGCTTGTCTGCTCACCCGCCGGGGCGGGCGGGGCTGGGGGCTGAGGCTTGGGCTTAGGTCGCAGCGCCGGGAGAGGACTGGGGTTGGCGGCGTGAACACAGTCTGAAGGGGCTAGTGCGCCACGGCTAGCCGGGAGGGAGTCCAGGGAAAAGTCTGGAGCTGCTGAAGAGGCAGAGACCATTGTTTCAGGGTGCGTGAGGAGGAGGGGTTCAGAGCACCACCTAAACGAGCTCCAGAGATGGGCGTGAGGTGGGCTGTCAGCGTGGACCCCAGAGACGGGCATGAGATGCTAAGGCTGCGGCTGCCGCCACCAAGAAGCCTGTGTGCGAGCACAGGTCACTATCCACACCTCCCCTCCCGGGAGCCTGTGCAGCCCGCCACTGCCAGGGTCCCGGGATCCAGGGACAACTTCCCCCGGAGAACGCACGGCGCCTCAGGCTTGTGCAACGTCACACCGGCCTCTGCCGCCGCAGGCTCGCCCCACATTCCAATTATAACTACCGTACCCCTCTCTCTCCCCCGACTGAGTGAGCCAGAGCCCCCTAATCAGCTGCTGCTTTAACCACGTCCTTTCTGGGCGGGAACAGAGGCCTGAGGGCGACCTACACGCAGAGGCGGGGTCAAATCCAAAGCTGAGCCCCGGGAGCTGTGCGAACAAAGAAGAGAAAGGGAAATCTCTCCCAGCAGCCTCAGGAGCAGCAGATTAAAGCTCCACAATCAACCTGATGTACCCTGAATCTGTGGAACACATGACTAGACAACGAATCATCCCACAGTTGAGGTGGTGGACTTTGGGAGCAACTGTAGACTTGGGGTTTGCTGTCTGCAACTGAATTATTTCTGATATTTATGCTTATATTAGTATAGTTTTTAACGTTTCTTATCATTGGTGGATTTGTTTATTGGTTTGTTGCTCTGTCTTATTTTATTACTTTTTAATTTATTATTCTTTCTTTTTTTCTTTCTTTTTTTACTCCCTTTTCTTCTGAGCCATATGGCTTAAGGGGTCTTGGTGCTCCAGCCACTTCCTTGGCTCCTCAGCCTTTCAGGTGGGAGAGCTGAGTTCAGGACATTGGAGCACCAGAGACTTCCCAGCCCCATGTTACATCAATCAGCGAGAGCTCCCCCAGAGACCTCTGTCTCACGTTAAGACCCAGCTCCACCCAACGGCCAGCAAGGTCCAGTGCTGGACACCCGATGCCAAACAACTAGCAAGACAGGAACACAACCCCACCCATTAGCAGAGAGGCTGCCTAAAATCATACTAAGTTCACGGACACCCCAAGACACACCATTGGACGCAGCCCTGCCCACCAGAAAGACAAGATCCAACCCCATCCACCAGAACACAGGCACCTGTTCCCTCCATCAGGAAGCTTACACAAGCCACTGAACCAACGTTACCCACTGGGGGCAGACACCAAAAACAACGAGAAGTATGAAACTGCAGACTGGGAAAAGGAGACCCCAAACACAGTAAGTTAAGCAAAGTGGGAAGACAGAGAAACACACAGCAGATGAAGGAGCAAGGTAAAAACCCACCAGACCAAACGAAGGGAAAATAGGCAGTTTACCTGAAAAAGAATTCAGAGTAATGATAGTAAAGATGATCCAAAATCTTGGAGATAAAATGCAGAAAATACAAGAATCGTTTAACAAGGACGTAGAAGAACCAAAGACCAAACAAACAATGATGAACAACACAATAAATGAAATTTAAAATTCTCTAGAAGAAATCAATAGCAGAATAACTGAGGCAGAAAAACGGATAACTGACCTGGAAAACAAAATAGTGGGAATAACTACTGCAGAGCAGAATAAAGAAAAAAGAATGAAAAGAATTGAGGATAGTCTCAGAGACATCTGGGACATTAAACACGCCAACATTTGAATTATAGGGGTTCCAGAAGAAGAAGAGAAAAAGAAAGGGACTGAGAAAATATTTGAAAAGATTATAGTTGAAAACTTCCCTAACATGGGAAGGGAAATAGTCAATCAAGTCCAGGAAGTGCAGAGAGTCCCATACAGGATAAATCCAAGGAGAAACACGCCAAGACACATGTTAATCAAACTATCAAAAATTAAATACAAAGAAAAAAATATTAAAAGCAGGAAGGGAAAAACAACAAATAACACAAAAGGGAATCCCCATAAGGTTAACAGCTGATCTTTCAGCAGAAACTCTGCAAGCCAGAATTGAGTGGTAGGACATATTTAAAGGGATGAAAGTGAGAAACTACAACCAAGATAACTGTACCCAGCAAGGATCTCATTCGGATTCAACGGAGAAATTAAAACCTTTACAGACAAGCAAAAGCTAAGAGAATTCAGCACCACCAAACAAGCTTTACAACAAATGCTAAAGGAAGTTCCCTAGGCAGGAAATACAAGAGAAGGAAACGACCTACAATAACAAACCCAAAACAATTAAGAAAATGGTAATAGGAACATACATACTGATAATTACCTTAAATGTAAATGAATTAAATGCTCCAACCAAAAGACATAGACAGGCTGAATGGATACAAAAACAAGACCCATATATATGCTGTCTACAAGAGACACACTTCAGACCTAGGGACACATACAGATTGATGGTGAGGGGATGGAAAAAGATATCCCATGCAAATGGAAACCAAAAGAAAGCTGGAGTAGCAATTCTCGTATCAGACAAAATAGACTTTAAAATAAAGACTATCACAAGAGACAACGAAGGACAGACACTACATAATGATCAAGGGATCAATCCATGAAGAAGATATAACAATTTTAAATATTTTTGCACCCAACATAGGGGCATCTCAGTACATAAGGCAAATACTAACAGCCATAAAAGGGGCAATCGATAGTAACACAATCATAGTAGGGGACTTTATCACCCCACTCTCACCAATGGACAGATCATCCAAAATGAAAATAAATAAGGAAACACAAACTTTAAATAATATCTTAAACAAGATGGAATTAATTGATATTTATAGGACATTCCATCCAAAACAACAAAATACACTTTCTTCTCAAGTGCTCATGGAACATTCCACAGGATAGATCATATCTTGGGTCACAAATCAAGCCTTGGTAAATTTAAGAAAATTGAAATCGTATCAAGTATCTTTTGCGATCACAATGCTGAAACTAGATATCAATTACAGGAAAGAGCTCTGTCTCCAGTGAAAGGGTTGAATGTAAACACAGCCTGACAGAGAACATATATCTCAACTCAGCTTTGAATTGAGAATGAAGTGGAATCCCAGTCTTTTCCACATGCCAGTTTTGGGTTCAAATATACACACCCAGCTTTTTCCAGGAAACCATAAAATTTCTTTAGAAAACATCCGTCAGTGTAAATTATTCTCCTCGTCCTCCTAAGACCCTTCCATGAGCGCTTCCATTTCAGTTGGAACAAAATCAAAACACAGCAGAGCCTCCTGGGGTACCTGGTCACGGCTCTACCCTCCCTTTGCACCTGCTTAATCACTGCCTCGCCATCACTCACAGGACATTATGGCCACCACCACCCTCCCTCCTCCTTCTAGCTCCCAGCACGGAGACTCTGCCCTTGATCCTTCCTCTATGTGGGAACCTCTTCCCCCAACTCTCCCCATGGCTCATCTTCATCTTTTAGCTCAAACCTCACCGCATCAGACAGGAATGTGCTCATAATATTGACTATCTTATTGCCCTGTGTAACGTTTCCTTATTGCCATGAGATCATCTAGATTAATAACTTTTACAGTAAAAAACAAATTCTCTGCGGGCAGAAACTTTGTCTCATTTACCACTGGATTCTTGGGTGCTCAGAACATGCCTTGTCATATATTAGATACACAAACATTTTGTCAAATAAGTGGATGGATCCACGTGCTCATAAGCACATATAGTTTTATGTATATGTATAACTGAATCACTTTGCCGTACACCTGAAACTAACACAACATTGTAAATCAACTATAATCCAATAAAATAAAAAACATATTTATGGCCATGCACGTATGATAACAGCTTAAAAATAAAATTTATTTAAATATATATCTAACTATGAGTATTTTATGTATGTATAAAATACATAAACCATATTACAGACAATGCGGTATTCAGTTACTGCTGATATTAACCTTAGAAATAATACAAAATATGAAGATTACAAAGACTAGAATTGATCAATAAAACTGAAAATAAACGTGTGAATAATGTGAGAAAAAACTTCACCAATATCCATATACTGTTTTGCCAACTTAACCCCATAATATGCTTAAAATAATATATCTATTTAAGTGATGCCTACGTGTATTTTATCAAGGCAGGAAGGCATGTGGAAAATGCCATCAAATAGATTTTAGTCTGTTGAGGCACTGCCTGCAGTTCTACAAAATAAGGCAATAATTGTGCCTTACAGTTTCACTTTTCTTCCAAATTCATACTGTTATTATGTGAAGTCCTTTCCTAGTGTCTATATAATGAGCTTGCTGTGACAATTCTTCTTTCGACTGAGTCTGTAATGTATTTACTGGCTGCACCATGAAATTTATTTTACTTTCACAGCACTTTTTCCTTATTAAGGTGCACGTTTATCTACGGAACCTGCTGGGTCCCATGATTTATGAATATGATTCTGACAGATGACTATATTGTATTTATATCTGAAAGTGAATTAGCAGGTAGAATAATTATAATGTTAGCATAATTGCAACTTATGTCTGTTTAATAAAATTCCACTTTGAAAATAGCTGTTTGAGCTTCAACTCAAAGTGTCTATCCCAGCAAGGAGTCATTAGCAAATCGCAGCATACATTACTTCATTAATTTGGTGTCACTCCTAGAAGGCTTTCCAAACCTGCCAACTTTTTCATGTTACAATGTTTTGCTCCAGGATTTGTGACTAATGTGCCACCTGACTCCCAGGACAGTGCTGGATGCTACACATGGAGCCGGGGGAAGACTTCCCCGCTGCATCCAGTGAGGGGCTCGCCATGTTGCACATTGCTGTGACATCATTTTAGCAGCTTGTACTTCCTCTTTGATAGAGAAAGAAATAAAGATCCAGGCAGGGATGGCGTCTCAGGAGCTCTAGAGCAGAGTGTTTCTAGAACCACAAAATGATGTCACTATGAACCGTAAAATGAACACTACTTACATTGCCGATACAGTTCCCAAAATTAAAACCAAGCCAAACAAAACCTGGGCAAATCTGCTCTGTTTATCATAAGATAGTGAGATGAAACAAGATTAGTAGAAGAGAACTGAGAAGTTAGCATTTGAAAATGATAAACAAATGTCAGCTTCCAAAATTAGAAGCCAACATAAGAACATCACTTTTTAACTAGCTCAGTCATATTTTATGGAGGGAAAAACCTCTGTAGTTAAAACTTATTTTGTTTCATTCTTAAAATACACTAGAAATTTAATTATTAGTATAACTCATCGGCTTATTGTGTTTATTTTCTTTCCTCCTAATGCTTCCAGCAATGTGATTAGGAAGGAAACACTGGAGAGAAAATGATTTTTTAATTACCATCAGAATTCCAAAGCCAAGTACACAGTAGAAATAGTTTTTGCCTGCTCAGTAGAACATTTCTATTTTTTTAAAATGTCCTTTAAATGTTAAAATTTAAGGTATAATAGATGGTGAATGTAAAATAAATGAAAGGGAATACATTTGTTGGTGCTCTATTTATTCTCTGTACTAAAAGGGAAAAAAAGCCTAAACCAGAGCATGACCAATCCCCAATTTCTGTTTCTGAATATGGATATGCCTGACATTTGGAGAGTTCCTTTCAAAGAAAATAAAACAGACTGTCATGAAATCGCCACGGTCATGGTTAGTTTGAATTTTCAACGTCTCTTCCTCTAGGCTGTTTCCTTCTAGGAAGTATATGCTCTGACACTAGATGGTGAGAAAAAGTTATCACAGCCTTATTGCCCCAGTTAAGATGAACCCTACATAAAATTGTATAGCCAATGAAGTTGTTTTTTGAAAAAAAAAAACACACACTAATTTACATTAACCTCTCCAAGTATTTACTTACAGTGAAGTGCACTCAAAAAATGTATTTTTATTATGAGTTTATTTGGAACTTAGAATTCATTTTCTTATAGAAATAATGTTGTAGAAAATTACTCTATATGTCAACAAAAATGTTTTCATAATATAGTTGAAGTACCATACCAACATACTGATACTTATATAATATCAAGAAAGACGATTCTTCGATACAAACCAGTTGTGGTTACAAAAGGAACTTAGATCAGATTTCAACTAGGGCAGTCCTGCCCCAAAGACAGATTCTGGTCAAAAACAACTCTGGACAAGATCCCTGCATCAATGTCTTTCTTAAGCAACAATGTGGTCCAGAGACTATCTTATAACATCCTCTAATTTTCTCATGCCCAACCTAGGAGGTTAGAAAACAATATCAGAAGACCTAAAAAAGGTGATAGAAAAAATATAACTCTAAAAATTTTAAATATTTGAATTACAAATATTCAAAATTTTAAACACTTCTCAGATTTCGAAAATGTTTTTCAGACAAGAGGTTAATATCCTTAACTTATAAATAGTTCCCACAAATAAACACAAAAACAGAAAGCCAAGTAAAGGAAAACTGGATAAAGTTCATGAAAAGCCAATTCACTAAATTTACTGTTGGCTAATAAACCATAAACTGACGGTAGAACTCACTAGTAACCAGGAACATGGGAAAATTAAAAATTCCCATGTTTTATGCAGCAAACTGATCAAATAAAATATTGGCAAAAATGTGGGGAAAACCTATATTCAAAAATTATTTTGGGAATGAACATTGAAGAAAGCCTTTTGGAAAAGCAATCTAGTTGTATTTACAAAAATTTGCTCAGCAATTACAAATCTATGCATATAAGTTAGTGTTTCTGTAAGATTCCAGAAACACTAACTTACATGAACACAGAGATACCCACAGAATGTTTGCGGCATTTTTCTAATGGTGCAACATTAACAGCAAAAATATCTATCAGTAGAGGAACAGTTTCATTACAAGCTTTCTTTTTTACCTTATTCTTTGACTGATATGTACCTGAACGCATTTTTTCATTATCCTTTCAATTTCTTTTACTGTAACGTGTAGAATCACACTGAAAAGCAAACTCATACAATAATAAAATTAAGAGAAAAGAGTGACTGACTCGATTATCAGATAAACCTTGAGTAGCTGTGAATTAACTTATTTTTAACTCTTTATTTCCCAGGTAACATGTAACACATAATACTAATTTTCTAGCCACATGAATCCCAAATCTGCTTAAGTAATCAGCACCATCACGTCACTGCTCTTTAGATTAAATTTCAGTAGGGAACTGCATAATTAGACAAACGACAGCAGGAGACCCCTGAAGCCAACTTCTACCTCCTCCCAGCCTCTTCCTGTGATCGTTGTGAAAATACACGTCTTTGAATACGTAGTTTCAATTTAGGCATTGTGGATTCATGTATGCCAGAAAAATGAGTTATTTTATAGAAGAAAATCAATTAGGATGACATTGAATTATACAGATACTGTGTCTTATACTGATACTAAAAGATGCTAATTTCAGTGGATACCAGTGAGTGCTGGGACAAAACTCTTTGTCTGAATGTTCCACTGTATACAGAATATTTAAATAAGAGGTTAGAGCCATTTAAAATAAAATAAAATAAAATAAACACCCTCCAAACAAGAGCAACGTAAATCAGCTTAGAAGTACCAAAGAGGGAAATCTTACATATAAATGTCAGGAGAACTTATTGTCACTACTGATAGAAATGTTTAAATAAAACGCCAATCAATTACTATAGATTTAATGGTTCGTAGTATTACAATATGATTATAATTAGTTAATGAATAATTGATATAGAACAAATACCAAAATGCAGGGCTTTCTATATCAAAAAATATTAAGTATTTCAAATTTCTGAAATGCTTTCCCTTTTACATTAAAAAAAAATCATGCAAATGTTAAATATATCAGTGAGAACTATAGAATCTTCTTAAAATGGTGGCTAATTTTTTCCCCTCCATTTAGAATCACAAAATCAACTATTAAGATTGAACCGATCTGTGAATGGTTTGACTGCCTAAAATATTAAAGCTAAATTACTTGACTTTTAAGTTACAGTCACAGCTTGGCATGGGACAGATGCAGCCTTGGTTTCAAATATTATTAAGAAAGATACGAGTTCCTAATTTATAGCTATTAGTACTTATGTATCATTTGGTACTGAGCAGAATTGCTATCATGCATTGTGAACTCTTCCTTAAAAGTGATTTTATTATTCTCTATCATAAGAATAAGAAGATATCAATACCTCCCCCTAACTAATTAGTCAAAGTATAACTGCTAAATGTGTAAGCTAGAATGGTGTTAGGACACGATGGGATTTGGTGCTAAATTATACATAGAAGAAGAAATGCGCAAGTTCAAAATGATCTTTTTTAAAAATCTGGAGGGATACACACTGTTTCCAAATGAAAAAGAAGTAGAGCAAGACAGAGAGCCTGAAGAGGGATTTACATTGTTTACTGTAAAGACTTTTGTACTGCAAAAGTTTCTTTTTCCTTACTTTTTTTTTTTTTTTGCTGTACGCGGGCCTCTCACCGCTGTGGCCTCTCGCGCCGCGGAGCACAGGCTCCGGACGTGCGGGCCCAGCGGCCACGGCTTACAGGCCCAGCCGCTCCGCGGCACGTGGGATCCTCCCGGACCGGGGCACGAACCCGCGTCCCCTGCATCGGCAGGCGGACTCTCAACCACTGTGCCACCAGGGACGCCCCTTCCTTACTTTTTTAACTCTTTTTTTTTTTAAGTAACAAGAAGTTAACTTTATCTTCTTACAGGGTATTTCTAACATATTAACATGCAACAAAGAGATAATTTCTCCAAAACTGAAAAATAACATTCTTTTTTTTTTCATAGCTTTAGAATTGAACAGTCTGTGTTTTATAAAACATTATAAAACTTTAAACTTTCAAAGTACAGTACATATTTTATTGTTCCTCAAGTCCAGTATAGTAA
Source organism: Neophocaena asiaeorientalis asiaeorientalis (assembly GCF_003031525.2). Lineage (NCBI taxonomy): Eukaryota > Metazoa > Chordata > Mammalia > Artiodactyla > Phocoenidae > Neophocaena > Neophocaena asiaeorientalis. The sequence goes on from NW_020174135.1 coordinate 5,020,505, forward strand.
ATATGTGTGTATGGTATTTAATGAACAAAGAAATAGGTGTTTTTTGTGACTCTATAGAGGATTACTAGATAACTGTTCCAAATTAAAATTTTCAAATGTTGGATGCTTAGAATATAACATCAGATTTATAAAGATTCCCATTTAAGGTTTATCCTGTTAGAGGTATTCTTGTTCTGCAGATCTTTGTGTCAATTCCCCTAACTCTCCTTTAATCTAGGGTTCTTCACGGCCCCTAATTAATTCTTCAGTTTCTTCCTGAAGACATTTCAATCTATTTCCCTGCCCCCCTGACAGTATGCTTCACCTCTTGGCCAATAATGAGAAACTCTTAAAATTATTCACATATCCTTCTTAGGTTTCATCAAAAAGCCTCCACTGTTTTGGTCTTGAAGGCCATCATTTCTGTGGACTGATGCATAGTGACTGACAGGGCTGATCAACTCACTCCACCACTACAATTACACTTTCCCTCTACTTATCTCTCTCTAGCTATTTTGATTTATGTTTGTTTGCTTATTTGCCTGGACGATATTGTTCAGTTCCAGTAAAGCACACATTATGTGACGTGGACTCATTTGGATGGAGATGAGATTAGAATTTAATAGTGTCTGAACATTTTTCTCCAGTCAATCAACGCATAGAAGAATTGGCACATTGACTTTATTTTGCCAATAAGAAGTAAGTACGGTATGAGATCTTTATGTTGTATATATTTGAATAAGTCAAAACTGAAATTACTTGGTTCAGATTAGTGGGCGGAACACTTGGTACTGTGTTCCTTTTTCCTTTACAAAGCTCATGTTGAAGTGTGTGTGTGTGTGTGTGTGTGTGTGTATGTGTTGGAAGAGAGACAGAGTGAGAGAAATAGACAGAGAGAACATAATAGAGCCATAAATTGCCATGAATATAATAAAGGATCCAGCAGCAGTGTACAAATTTCAAAGGTATCCTGGAGGACAGAAGGAGGATGAAATCCTGCCAACAAGAAAACCCACACCAGAAACAAATGGGAGCCATCCTTTCCAGACAAACTCAGTCATCAAATACAAAGAGCAGGAGTTTGGAGTCTCATTCAGATTATGACATTAAAAGTGTTTGGGGTCCACTCGGGACAACTCGGACCTTTTCTCATTTCCCTTGGGCTCCCTGTCTTCTTACCATACAGCTTATTCTGTGAACCACATCCCAGAGGGCTGCTTGTGTTCATCAACTGGTCAACAGGGGAAAGAAGCAAAGGCTGCTATGTCCAGGAGTTTATTACGATGTTCTTTAAACCACTAAGCAAAGTCTTCTCTTTGGTAACTGCAGGATCCCCAGGCCATTTTGTAGAGTAGGTTTGCCTTACTTGTAAAATAATTGCAACTCATGAATATTGTAAAATATCTTAAAACTATATATTTAATATGTGTAGCTTGACTTCTAAGGCTTGTATATATTCACCTCCCTCAAATTAATAATGCAAAAGAACTGCATTTTAGCTCTTGAGAAACTTGGAGTAAAAGGAATTGACATTTCAATTACTTGCTTTTTCTCAAAATTTGTGTTTAACTTGCCTGATTTTCTATGTGCCAGTGTGACCTCACCAGGGGTGTTCAGAGGTGGCCTCACAGTTATTTGACTTCATTAATGACAATACAGCTACAAAGATGACAGCTTTCTATTATCACAAGAAACATTTTCTCCATATGGTTTCATCATATTCATATATATATATATGGATATATATGGATACATTCTGACTGGTTCACTTATGTCCCTAACAGACAGAATAGTTCACTACTTTGTTGATGGAAGTGCAATGAATTTAAGAAATAACAAATACTCGTAGGAGCTCTAATAACAAGCAGAGTTCCAATACAGACTTCTCACCACGCTGGTTAATTAGGTGTGTCCACTTGGCTAAGTCACGGTACCTAGATATTTGGTCAAATACCACGAGATGTGCCGTGAACATATTTTTCAGATGCGATTAACATTTAAATCAGTACACATTGAGTAAAGCATATTATCCTCCATGAGGTAGGTAGGCCTTGTCCAATCGGTTGAAGGTCTTAGGAGAAGAAGACAGAGTGACATCAGCAAGATGCAGAATGGGAAACTCCTGACTTTCCCTCTTCCTACAGGCACACTGAGTACGCAGCTACACACAGATCAATCCCCTCCGGGAGAAATCCAAAAACTAGTTGAGAGACAGCTGCACATCAGGTGACTGAGAAAGTACCACATCTAAATGGGTAGGAAAAGGTGACATACACTCAACTACATAAACCTCACAGCACTTCACAGTTGAGAGGGAACCCCGAAACCCCAGCTTCTCCCTCAGGACCAAAGAGCTTGAAACATACATCTAGCACCCCAACTTCTATCAAATCACCCAGCTCTAAAGCCAATGGGTCTCAGCATTCCTGAGACTCCCAGGACCACAGAAAACAAAGAGGCAGGTTTTGAACAGGCATGAGTGCTCCCCGCTGCCATCCCCGTGGGCTCAGCACATAGGCACCATGAGAAAATGCCGAGGTCCCAGCTTCTCCCTGGAGAGGTTTAAATGCAAGCTTTCGCCGCTGCCACCTGAGGGCTGGGCTAATTCTAATTTGAATTCACCTTCATCTGGAAGCAGATGGGGCAGGTAACTAGTAGTCCTCCTGGGGGATGGATGTGTGGGAGCACATTTACCCCACCCCCAGAGGCTGACAGGACTTGTCACACCCTAATCTCCCGGGAGCTGTTTAGAACAAACATGGCCATTTGGATGAGCACCAAGGTTTGAGAGGCACCCAGAATCTCTGGCCAGCCTCATCAGTCTGTTAAGACAAAACTTAGTATTGGTTTTCTGGAAAAACAAAGTCACTTTTCCCCACTCTGACTCAGTCGCAATGCTTTTCCACTCTTAGCCCTTCCCCCTCGTCCTCCCGCCTCCACCCCAGGTTCCATAAAACTGCAGAGGCTTCTGTTCGAGCTCCCACCACAGTGAGACAACGCCCCCTATGTGCACCATCCCGAGGGGGGAGACGGAACAGGAGAATCAGTGCTTTCTCAGATTTCTACCTCTTTCTTGTACCGTTGCAGTAAGTGATTCAAGGCTGTACTCTTTCATTTTGGGCTCGTTGCTTTAACGGACTCCTCTGCACTCTGACCTGTAACCACTCAGCTCTCCCTCACCAGCTCATCTGACCTAATACATGTATATCATCTCCATTAATTTTGATAACAGCCTTACAATACTTAAGCTATTTTTGATGGTGAATAAACCGAAGCTCCCCAAGGAACATGGACTTTGTCTGGGACCATAATAGTATCCTCACTAGAAACAAGCCCAAGACGGCTTGACGCAGGGGTCACGCACTTGATCCCACACTGTACGGAAAGAGCATCCAGTGTGTAAGATTTAGAAATTGTGTGGAGGTCTTGAAGAATATAAAGAAATACCAGAAACCAGAAGGAAGAACGACACTTCAGCATTTTTGGTTCCATTGCAGCCAACTCTATATTTGTGTGCGTATGTTTCGCATGTCTCTGTACATACCTGATTTTTTTTGCCTATATAACCTTGAATTAAAAAGAAAAGTATTAAAAAATGCCCATATGAGTCTATTTTTTTAAAAATTTACCCAGGTACTTGATGAATCATTTGCATCTCAAGAGTCAAGTTATTTTTCAGAGCATCTACTTTCATTTCCTTGATTTTTGCTCCCATAAAGTCCTAATAGAATTCATATTATATGCAAATTGAGCCTTGAGGGTCTATAATACATGTCTCTTTCATTGTTTCTTTTTATTTTCAATTAGTTCTCAAAAAATTCCTGTGCTGATCTTTATATTACTAATCCAGTTTTCTTTAGAGGCTATTCATTTTTCACTCTCTGCTGGATTTTATATTTTGATAATTATGTTTTTCATTTGAAAGCTCCCTTTATGAATATTACATTGTTTCTTTTACATGAATGCATTTTTCCCATGCTTTTTTCCTTCATTTTTTTTTATTTTGGGAAAGTATACAAAAATTCACCATCTTAACCATTTCTAAAAGTACAGTTCAGTGGTATTAAATATATTCAGAATGTCGTGCAAACATCACCACCACCCATCTCCATAAACATTTTCATCTTCCAAAACTGAAACTCTGTTCCCATTAAACAGTAACTCCTCGGCAAGGTCATCCAGTGAAAACTCATATGTTATTATTTCACATAGTCACGTATTCATACTGTTATTTTAAAATTATTACAACACGAAAATAGTTTATTTCATGTAAACGATATTTAAAGTACCAAGTATCCCTTCTGTACCTGTAGAAACAGATTTCCATTATATAATTGCATTTATACACAATGAAACAATTAAAATCCGTTCAAGTTTGTTTACATAGAAATCTCTGTATCTTTAGAAAAGATATTTCATCTACATTAAATCCCCAAACAAAATGTTTCTGTTACATAAACAGTATTCAATTAAGGAAAATGAAACAATATTTATTATCTAAATATTATATCTCAAAAGTAAAATCACTTGAGGAAATTAGAATAACATTTATAATTGGCACTCCTCAAATGTTTATAGATACATCCTTCAAAATACTAATGAAAAATATTAACCTCAATAATAACTAGAGAAATACAGGCTATTCTCTTTTTGTTTTGGTGTATTTTAAAAATCTGTAGCAGTTTCTTAAAGGAAAATAAATGCCTATTGAATGGATTATATCTAAAGCAAAGTGGGTTTAAAGGAAATATTTTATCAGAAGGCAAAGTTTTAAAATTATTTTGTCATAGAAAATCTATTGTGGTCCTCTTTAAAATAACTCTAGAATTAGCACTCTGTCTTGTACGTACATATTTGTTGCTTAAACTGTTTGGGTTCTATTGAATTTTATTACTGTATTGGTCATGGTTCAGTTAGGAAAGATTTGATGCAATGAAATGGGTTTAAACAAAAATAATTTTAAAGAGAGATTATTTACAGAGGTGTGGTTTAGGTTGAGAAAACCATCATGGAATAGCGATGTATTAAAAAACTAGCAAAAGTGGGAAGTTGCTCCACCCCCCCCCCCCCCCAGTGGAACTGGGAGCTGGCTCTTTCTGTATAAGAACTTCAGCCAACATTAGCCAAAAGGCAGAGTATGGACCTCTGAACATCCACTCTTCCATAAAAGCGACCAAACAACTGGCAACTATGGTCAATATCAACAATTTCAGAACCCTGGAAATTAACTAAAGGCTTGCAGCAACCCAGAGAACATTTATTTAAGAAAAATGCCTGAATATCTGTAAGAAGACTGAGATCTGTGGCATTTTAACAAGCCTATGCCCTAACCCCATGCCTCCTCAGGGGGCACCTTGAGAAGTTAACCGCTTTCGCTGGACCACTCTTGTACCAGAGAGGGCAGCATGGAGCAGAGTTCTTTCAAAACTTAATTCCCAAAGAAATGTCATTATTTGATGGATAAATGTGTTCCTCCATCAGAGGAGATGCTGTGTGGGATAGGATGTTTATTGATGGCATGGTCTCATATGGAACATTTATGGAGCAGTAAACACAAATTTTGGCTTTTGTTCTAGGGAACTTAGGGGAGAAAACAAAAAGAAAGGGATTTTATAATTTTATTGCAAAATCAAAAGTTCTACATTTTTATTCATAAACAAGAAAATGAGAAATAGAAACTTAGTATTCTGATCAGTATTTTATACTGATATTTTTTAAAGTCTTTGTCAAACACTACATTTGTCTTCTTCTGTTTGTCAGTATGTAAATAACTTTTCACAATAGTGACCTCTGATATAATAATTAGTTTTGATTAACAGTGAAACTCACTAATATCTTTCAAGGAGAATAGTGCATTCTTATACATTTATTGTCTTCATCAGAGACAGCTAAAACATAGAGCTTGCAAAGTTGCAATATTGATTCTATTCTGAAACCCGTTGCTTGGGCATTTGTAACCAAGTCTCAATAGGCAACTTAAATCACTGTGGCTAGGTCTGAAGAGGACTTTGAAATATGATTCGGAGATTGGCATAAGTAAATGAAATCTTAAAATGTAGCAATGATCAAAATCAGTGGAAACTTATTTTTAGCATTTTAAACATTTTATCTTCTTAGTTTAGCTTTATATAGATTCCAGGATTAATTAAAATACTGGTCCAGGGGATTCTTGGAGAATCTTACCTCATAAACCAAAATAGCTCCTTTACTATATGCCTTATGGCAACTGGTTCTTTATCTGGGGGAAATGCTGATTTGAGAATAATTCACAAGGAATTGTTAGGTGTGGATTGTTCCATTAACCAGAGGAAAAAAATATTTAAGTTACAAAAAAAAGGGGAACAAAACCATGAGTAGCTCTGCAAAGATTTTTGTAGTATGCTTTATGCTGAGAAAATTGTGTGCATGTTAATTCATATCTTCATTCCGTACGTAAGTAGAGAGATTCTGTGCCCCTCAGGACCCCAAATGAGATGGGAATCATTGATATTGGAAGACATCACTATCAGAACAATTATTTTAAAAAGGAGACTGAATATCTTGCCGTCGATGGGAATGGTGAGTATGTTGGAAACCCACAGTTTAACTGAGGGTGAGGTTTTGTATTTACTGTACTTCTTAAGATAGGAATGAAGAAAAGTTTAGGGGCGTTCTTCCTTGCTTGTACTTTTAAAATATTGCAAAGAACCTCAGAGGGCTGAAAAAACATTGCACTTAAAGTTGATTATTACTTAATATTGCCTTGAATAGAAAAGAAGAAGAGGATTTTATGTAAGACCTTTCTCGACAGCTATCCATCTCACTGAGTTCAAAAGAACTCACTGCTTCACAGTCAGGACCAATTAATTAGGGAGGAGAATCCTCCTCTATCTCAGACCAAAAGTTCCTAAAGTTCCACCCCAAGCAGTTTTCTACAATATAATTTCATTTGTATTGTACAGACTGGAAACAGCTTAAATTTGTGATGTAACAGGATTGTAATTGCAGCGTTACATATACGTGGACTGTAGGTTGGAAGATATTTGGAGAAGAAATACTCATAAAACGCTCATTTTAAAGCAAGAAAACATACCTGTGATATATTTTAGGTAAATGCAAGCAAACTGTTTGAGGCCTGGCGATGTTGAATTTGTCTGAAAGTATTTTTCTTTATTTTTCTGTACAAAGACGTAAAAGAGGATAGAATACCTCTCTAAAAAGACTTCATCTGTATTTTCAGATTACTGTCAACATAATAGTTGCTTTCTCCTGGACTTTTATACACTCACTGTAGAATGCTATTTTTTCCCAGAGTTTTGCGGCCACAGTTGAAATTGTATCCCCCCCAAACTTTTATTTAGGTTTGTAGATAGGATGACTTATTCAAACAGACTACATTTTTCAGGATTTAATCATCCCTGACAAATGACCCTAGGAGGTGCTAATATTTATTTTATATATTTTTTTTATCATTCAGTCAATTCTATCAGAGTGGTCTAGGTCCTGGACTGAACCATTCACAGGACTGAACCCTGTAAATGCAAAGAGGTCCCATTAAACTCTCTCTCTCTCCTCTCTGTCTCTCTCTCACACACACACACATTACACATTAAACTCAAGGTTACAATGTGCTGAAGCCATATATCTCAAAAACAATGCCCCAAATTAAACAAATATCTATATGGAAATCAAATACGGCACATTCTGAGATTTAGGGTAAGGGAAGTGTTGTTAGAAATAACCTATGTCGTAGTAATCGTTGCTTCTAGGCTCTGTCAGCTGACAAAAAAACATGTGTATATAGTGAACCGTGTATATATGCATATCTATACCTATATCTATATGTAAGCATCTGTATCTATTAAGCTAAACGTGAGTCCGTATGGGAGTCTGCAACACTAATGACCACATGGGTCTTTGTAACCTCCTTCCTTGCTTATCTATAACTCTGCCTCCAGTAGTGAGAAACCTGGCTCCCACCAGAGCTATTCATCTCCTTAACTGCTCAGCCTCAGTATACGTGTAGAGCTGTCTCGGAATTATTAACCTATATCCCCACAGGAAGCAACCGTATCAACCACAGTGCATTATTTTTGTGTGGTTCCATTTGTCTTTGGTCTCACAGACTCCTATTTCCAGGGTTGCGTCAACTCCTTTGTCCCCACTCTTTTTACATGGTTGTCCTTTTTGGCCAAGACATTTCCCAGGATTCAAATCTCTCTCCTGTTATACAGAAACAGTATAACATCATCACCTTCCACATGGTTCTTTCTCCCTTATCTCCTCCTCCCCACCTTTTAGAAATAGAAAATACATATTAAATAATAAGTGACAAATATTCCCCTCTTTGTAAAAAGGAAATTCAAATAACTTTTTAGACCTTTGATCTATTTCATTTTCTTAATGTTACCAAAATAAAAATAAAAATTTTCAAATGAAAACAACACTAACTAGAACACCTACTTTGTTCCTAGTATTTTGTTTCTCCCTTGTGTTTCTACCCCACCGCACAAGACATTTTCTCACAGAATAATATACAAAATTATTATCGGCTTAAAAGGATCAATCAGGACATAAAACCTCCATTATTCTCTTAGACCCACATACTTTTTCTTCAACTTTATGTTTCAGCCATACCTAAAATGGACAATTATTACTTCCTTCTAGATTTTTTTATATCTCATTCACACCACCTGGAGACCCATGCTTCTGTGAACAGTGGTTGACCATGTGAATATGAAAAAGACAACTGTTGCTTGGAAACCAAGCATGTGGTTCCTCTGTACCCTGCACAAGGATGTACCCAATCAAAGGCATACTGGAAAGTTATCTGCCTCCTTATGAAAGATGTCTTGTCAACAGCAACACGTGGGGCAGAGTGGAGCAAAGGCAGTCCTCAACTGACCAGATGTTAATTTTTCTCCAAAAACATAATTTGGAAATAAATGTTATCCTTTTAATAGAATAAACCCCAAAAATTGTTGGAAATTTACTGTTTCAAAGAGCCAGCCAGGGACACTGAAAAGTAAAATACTCACTTTCTAAGGACAAAGGTGATACATGTTAAAGTAATAAATTGGAAAAATGAAATAGATGTAGCTCTTGGTCACTTATTTGGAGAAGCTGGCTATATTAAAATACATTAATCGAGAAGTTATTTGTATACGTGTGTACTATACATAGTAAAGCATTTTGTAACTTATACAGCATCTTTAAAATATCATAGTTAATTTTTATGAGAGAACACCATTTTAACATATTGCTGTCTGCAAGGGTATATAACAATACAACGTTCAAATGAACTTATTGAACAATTCTAAGATGTGCTTTAAGAAATAGTTGCCTTGTATATCTTTCCAATAAAATTTTGCATCCTGGGAAATTTGAAACATATGTTCAATAACCAAAATGTTGAAGTAAAGTGGCTTGAAATAATTATCTCTTCATGTTAACACCCAAATTGACAGTAAACTCCCATCCCTCTTCAATGCAGCATTTCACTTGATAATTAGCAGCTGTATGCTAATTACACTGGGAGCTCTTGATTTCCTGAGTATGCTAATTTAACGTTCTGTTGAGTGGTGACTTTGTTTCATGGAAGCCTGAAATATAAGCTATATAGAATACGCTCTACAGCTAATCCTACCCTCAGTTCCTGGGAAGAACCAACTGAGTACCTCTGTTAATGGTACATCATAGTAAAGAGGAAAATTGTCAGGACTCTGATCGCAGGAGGAGAAAGTGAACTCTTCTAAGACTGGGGTTCCTACTATGAACTGAGCAACCTGAATGCCAAGGGAACGATGAGAGCCACCAGCAGTCAACAACATCAAATTAACACTTGGCTCAGCGCTATTGAAAGCTGAATCTACTAACTGAGCATTTTGAAACTGCATCATTTCACTAATGTAAATATGATGACAGTTAAGTGCCGATCTGACCTCCTAATGGGAAATGAAAAGCACTAGGAACTCTTTCCAAACAAGTGGGAGACGGTCACGGAAGAGCTGATGTCAAGAGTGGCGGTGGAGTTGATTGTGATAATGCTTCTTATGAGATCTTTACTGTACAACATTACTCATTTAGGATTCTCTGTACAGCTCTCCACCTGACCTTTCTTCTGTGCAGGTTATATACTCTGCTTAAACAAAAGGGAGGATGTCAGCTTGGAGTAATATCCACTGTCTGCCCCCTCCATTAAAAGTATCAGTCATGGGATGGAACATTGGAACTGAGAGTATGCTTCAGGAAATAACACAGTGGAGGACCACTGCATTCATGCTAAAGGGAATAGAAAGCTAGTCGAGAAAGTAAAAGAAATATGTATTTTGTTTTTTCTGTTTTCTTCTTCTTGATATACATAGATATTTTATGTTTTCATGATAAATAATATTTCTAATATTTATTATGTTCTAACTGGGTGTGATTCTAGTATTTACATTATGCGTATGTATGTAAACACACATATACACTATATGTTTAAGAAAAATACTACTCTAATTTCCCATTTAGTTAAAGAAAAAACTGAGTCACAAAAAACAATTTAAAGCAAGTTTTATAAAGTCAACCTGCAGGTAAGTGGTATAGCTCAGTTTAGTCCTAAAAACTCTGGCCCAAGGACGTGTAGTGTGCTTAGTACTTAGCGCACTTAGACACTCTATTTCTCTTGATTAAACCCCAACATATATGCGCACCACCAAGGTTGACTGACACAACTTCAATGTCATATTTTATGAGACATGGATACTTAAAAAGAAAAAAAAAAGAAAACAGGAGATTGCTGCAGAGGCTGTGTAAGGCTATGCCAATTCCATTATTCCATTATCCTTTACTTCAAGCAGTTCCTTACCTGTGTATATGAGGATTAAAATATAATGCATAACCTTCAAATAAAGGATTTTTAATGGATTTATAAAGTGTTGCTAAATTAATATCAAAAAGCGTCTTTCATTCCTTGGAGATAGTACTGCAGTGAATTTCTACAAGTTTTATTTAAACCAGGCTTAATAGAAATTGCATCTATAGTTCTACGCCTTATCATACAAATTACAAAAGCTAAAGGAATAATTTTATAATATCTTGAGAAGAGAAGCATCAATGTTCTGCTAGATAGCATAGAACGTATAAAAAAATAGAAAACGATGTGTGGGTCTTTATTGTAAAGAGACACATATTTTTCAAAATTATTTCTATGTGCATAAACAAGATAGTTTAAAGATCTTATGTAATTTGAATAACTTAGGTGTTATCTAACTATCTATGTTTCACTAGGATCATCTATCAGAATTTTTTCCTGCACAATTTAAACTTTAGTCGCTTTAAACTAGGTACCCACACAGAGCTTTCTTCACCTCTGTGTTTCTCAGTGTCCTTATCTTGCCCTCAGTCTTTAATTATAAGTTGGCTGGATATTGATTTGTAGATTGACAGTTATGTTTCCTCAGCATTTTAAATAGGTATTCCATCTTCTTATTGCATATGCCATTGCTGATGAAATGACCACCAGGCTAAATATTGTTTCCTTGTAGGTCATTTGTCTTTTCTCTCAGGTACTTTTCAGGCATTGTGTTAGTTTTGTATGCTCTGAATTTTTACCAAGATGTCCCTGAGAGTAGTTTTAGTTTTATTCTTCCTACTGTCAATTTGGACGTTTTGATTCTATAACTCATGTTTTCTTTAATTCTACTAAATTCTCAGACTTTACTTTTATAAATAATTTCCACTCACAAAAGTCTCTACACACCTCTTCTGGAACTTTTATTATAAAATGATGATACCAGTAGGCTGTAATAAGTTGTGCAAATATAATGTAATACATAGAACAACTGTAAAACAAACTATATGAGGAGATACACTCAAAAACACTATAGAAAAATTAAAATGAAAATTTTAAAATGACTCAAATAACACACATGAAGGCAGGAAAAGGGGAACAGCAAATGAAAAACAGAGAGAACAGAAAAAATAAATGACAGACTTAAGCACTAACATATCAATAATTACATTAAATGTAAATGATCTAAATGTACTGATTGAATGACAGAGATTGGCAGATTTGAATAGTGACAATAACCTAACCATATACTACATAAAAGAAATCCTTTCAATTATAATGATATAGGTAAGGTGAAAGTAAAATGATGGAAAAACATATAAATATTAATCAAAAGAAATAAGTGGCTGTATTAATATTAGGTAAAGTAGACATCAGAGCAAAGAAATAAAACTCATAAGTAATGATAAAAAGGCAATTCATGAAGAAGATATAGTAGTTATAATGTGTATGTGCCCCCCCAAAAAGCTGCAAAATATATGATGCAAAGCTGATAGAACTAAAAGGAAAAACTGACAAAACCATAACTATAGTTAGCTTTGTGAACATCTGCCTCTCAGCAATTGGTGGAATAACTAGGCAAAAATCCAGCAAGTATATAGAAGAATTTAATACTACCATCAACCAGCAGGGTCATAATGAGCATTTGTAGAATACTCTATTAAAAGTCAGCAGTATACACATTCTTTCTAAGTGCCCATGGAACATACACTAAGATAGACTACATCCCAGGATAAAAACAAATCTCAGCAAATTAAAAGAATTTAAATCATACCATGTATTTTCTCTGACCACAGTGGGATTAGTATAGAAATCAATTACAGAAAACAGAAAACTTGATTTCTTGGAAGCTAAATAAAGAGCTGCTAATATATCAGGTAAAAGAAAACTCTCAAGGAATATTTTTAAAAAGAACACATTGATGTGAATGATAAAGAAAATACACTGTATAAAAAATTGTAGGGCACAGATAAAGTCATGCCGAGAAGGACATCTATAGCACTAAATGAGTATATTAGGAAAGTACAGTCTCGAATCAATAATCTAAACTTTCACTCAAGAGTCTGCCATAAGAAGAGCAAAAAAAACCACAGAGAAAGTTAATGGAAGGAAATGATAATGATACAAGTAGAATCAATGAAATTAAAAACAGAAAAAAATAGAAATATCCAAAGAAATATAGAGTTGGTTCTTTGAAATGATCAATATGATTGACAAAACTTTAACAACACTGATAAAAGAAAAGAAATAAATACAGTTTTTAATATCAGGAATGAAACAAGGGGTATCACTACAGACCCTGCAGACATCCAAAGGAGAAAAAATAATACTAAGAACAACTCTGCACATAGAAATTTGACAACTCAGATTAAATGGACCCATTCCTTGAAAAACACAAACCTCCACAGCTCACCAATATGAAATAGATGGTCTTAATAGTCCCATTACTGTTAAGAAAATGGAATTAATAATTTTAAAGCTCTCAAAAAAGAAATCTTCAGGCCCAGATAGTTTCACTGGAGAATTCTACCAAAGAATTTAAGGAAGGAGTAACATTAATTCTGCACAGTATCTCTCTCCAGAATAGAAGAGAGAACACAACCCAATTTATTTTTCTACCCTGATCAAGAAGGTTTTATTCCAGATTTGAAAAGATTGTTCAATATTTGAAAATCTATTAATGTAATCTATCCTATTAACAGGGTAACAAAGAAAACCTGATCATATTATATGATTATATCAATTAATACAGAAAAATCTTTGGCAAAAGTCAACACCCATTTGTGATAAAAATTCTCTGCGTGTATATTTCTAATAAGAATAGAGGGGTACTTCCTCAGCTGGATAAAGAGCATCCACACACACAAAAATATAGTTAACACTGTACTTAATGTTGAAAGACTGAATGTTTTCCCCTAAGACTGAGAAAAATGGCAAGAATATTTGCTTTCACTACTCATTCAAAAGTGTTGGATTTTCTGGCCAATCAAATAAGGCAAGGGAAGAAAATGAAACAAAAAGAAAACTGTCCTTATTTACGGACATCCTGATTGTCTAAATAGAAAATCCCAAGATGCCTACAAAAAATACCCTTCTAGAACTAATAAATGAGTTCAGCAAGTTTGCATATAAAAGATAAGCAGACAAAATCAACTGTCTTTCTATAAGCTAGTAATGAACACATAAACACTGAAAATAGAACTATAATTCCATTTTTGATCACTCAAAAAATGAAATACTTAGTTGTAAATCTAACAAAACTTACTGAGGACTTACTTGCTACAAACTACACAATGCTGATGAATTAGCCTTGAATGGAGAATGCAACTGTTTAATGTGCTAGAAATATAAAACTGAAGGAGATATTCTTCCTGGAGCTTTCGCACTTATGAAATGTGAACCTTGAAAACTTGAAAACAAATTAGTACAATTAAGTGGTAAATAAGCTAAAATAGCAAAGAGTCAATTCTGTGGCATTGGCAATCATGTGGGATTGAGTCAAAGTCTTCCTGTAAGTGACTTGTGTACTGAGTCTTGAAAGATGAGTAGCTATTTTCCAGATGGACAAAACATAAAATGCATTCCTGAAAGAGGAAGAAGAAACTAGTGCACAGAAGTATGAATTAACACAGTAAACTGAGAGGACTCCAAATGCTTTGACTGCATCCAATTTAAAGAACCTGGATTTGATGACACGATAAGAATGGAATGGAAGTAGAAATATTTTTGCTTGTAAATATTCTGGAAAACAATTTACTTTTAATGCTAAAATGGAGTGATCATATGCTCAATCTTTTAAATAGTTTAAATCATCATATAAATGTGACCACTTTCACCTTTGCAGCAGCATTGGTTGGTTTCCAAGTCCCAAAGAATAATTTTTAGAAAAAAATCCAATTATCCATCTTTTTATTTAATGGTCCTTTGAGTAGTATCAAATCTTGACTTCTTATTAGACTCTGAATTTCTCTAATAGCCTCCTGGCTCAATATAGGCAGAAAATGGGTCTTAGTCATCTTTGTATCCCCAGATATGCCATATGTTCTGGAACTTTGTAGATGCTCAGTAAATTTCTTTGCATACACCAAGGGAGCATAACCATTAAAATAGTCAGAAACCTGGTATATTATAATGATTAAAAGCATGGATATTGAAGTCAAATATATCCCCATTTGCAAGATAGGTATTTTTGGCAAGTTATTTAATTTCAATGAACTTTATTTTTCTTACCTATAAAAGAAATAATTTTAAAGCTCTCAAAAGAATGCTTTTTCTTACCTACTTGCTTTTCTCTCCATGATACACATTTCTGAAAATACTATGTAATTCAAATTTGTTCAGGTTTGTTGTAAATGAGAACATTAACAGAGCATGTAAATCTATAAACATGCTACATATCATACTTTAATGCTGCTTTTTATTTTTTGACATTATCTCTTATAGATGTTTAAGTTAACTCCTAAAGAACAATAGTAAAAAATAATATTGAGGTTGTCTGGCCATATTGTTGCACTTTATTACATAACAGTTTCTGTTCCAATATTATCAACTTTTGAGTACAAATTTTAACATTAGAATTGCAAACAAAGAAAATATCTGGATGACATTTCATATTGATTAAAACAGTTTAAATACTAATAGCTACCATAAAAACCAAAACCCTAATAGAAGATTTGTACAAATAAACAGGTGGTCTAAAAATAACTTATGTTTAATAATTAAAGAAGCCCAATTATATGGCAAAAAATATAAACAACTTCCAAGGAAGATGTACCAACTTATAAATGAGGATTTATTAAGACTTTAAAATTTGGGGGATGATATTATGATTAAAACAATCTTCTCATACAAATGAGACCATTAATGTCACCCTATTTCAAAATAGCACTATGAATTTCTGCTTCAAGAGAGAATTGAGTACTTTATGCATTCCAATGGTCCCACTGACCAAAGTTTGTAAACTTTGTTGAAACACAAAACTCATTTGCTTGAAGGCATCAGACAGTAGCTAAAATAACAAGAAAAGAGGACCTAACAATCAGAGAAGGGGAACTTTAAGGATTAAGTTGACATTTTGCAATTGATTTGTTCTTGTGTATATCTGACAATGCTGGGCATGGGCAAGTGGCTGCGATTCCATTGTTCCTTTAAGAAGAGAACTCCTGCCGGAGGACAGAGAAACCCACCCAGCACATGCAATATCTGGGTATTTGAATGGCAAAAAAAAGGGCGCCAAAAGCATGAACAGTTGACGTTTCCAGACATTTACTGAATTCTGAAGTCGTCTGGAGTGAGAGCCTAAAGATCTTTGCTGAAAACCCCTGAAAGAGAGAGATGTATTCATCAGTCTAATTGTGGCTAAAAAAAAAAGATTAGTGCTCACAACTCTACAGGGAATGTTATATTGATCACAACTGGCTCTAAGTTGACAACCCTGGTGGGGTACACCTTAGCTACAGAGATAATTTCACGTTAAGCTAAAATTGCCTAAACTGTCACTCAGCCTTAGATCAGGTCAATTATGTAATGCAAGTCTACAGGGAAGAAGAAAACCGAAAGCAACCCACTGTAACAAGAGAAAACAATCAACAAAACTAGACCAAATGATGCCTCAGGTCTTAGAAATAGAAAGATTTAAAATAACTATGAATACTTTGTTAAATACTGTAGTGGAAAATTGGACAATATGCATTAACAGATTTCAGCAGAAGAACTGAAATTATAAAAAGAATCAAATGGATAATTTAGAAGTAAAAATAAATGGTAGAAGAAATAAAAAGTTTTTGAAATATTCACTGGACACATTTAACGATAAATCTAACATCACCAGACTAGACACAAAGGAGGTAAGGATGAGTTAACATGAAGATAAATCTGTAGAAATTACACAAACTAAAGAGAAAACTAGGAAGAGAATAAATAGGAGTAAAGACAGAGTGTACATGAGCTATGGGGCAATATCAAATTATTTAACATATATGTAAATTGAAATACTAGAAGGAGAAGAGAGAGAGAATGGATAAGAAGGAATATTTGAAGAGATAATGGCTGATAATTTTCAAATATAATTAAAAACAGCAAATCACAAGTAAAAGGAATGCAGAGAAACCCAAGTTGGGTTAATATACATTATATTCAAGATATAGGAAAGCAATGATAAAGAAAAACTCTTAGAGGCAACCAGAGAATAAAGAAAAAATAACTATAGATCTTATGAGAGACCCAACCCAACCTCTGACCAATTACCTTTATATAATTTGCGTGCCCATTTAATGAGTTCATAGCTAGTAGTTCTTGGAGTTGGCTTGAATAGGAGACTTACGGGGCCTATGATGCCATTGTTCCCTATGGAGCACTTCTTTATAGATTCATCAGACTTAAGGCCTTCAAAGAACAAAGCAAAACATATGAAACAAGACAATATAGACAGACAAACATGCAGAAAGAACAAAGGGAGCAGTGGAAGGCTCCGTAGGACAATGGTTAGAGTATTTACCACATCATGCACTTTCAAATCAAAGAGTGTAATTAACAACTTCTCAGATAACGAAATAAATTCAACAACTAGGATTCAATAAAATAAGGCAGAACCCTTATTGCTGTTGAGAGATGTCCCTGACAACAAATTGGCAGCACATCTGAACTGTGGGAACAAGGGACGTGAAGAATGCACCTGCTGCTGTGTAGGTCCCACCAAATGCGGCCGAATGAAAGTCTGCAAAAAAATATCTCAGTGGAAGCTCCATTTTTCAAAGAATCCATGACTTAACATCTGAATCAAAAAGCTGACTATATTATTTGCTAAAGCAAGGGAAAGCTGTGCATATATTAAGACACAATACTTGAAAACAAGACGGAAAGTAAGTAGGCATTTAGCTAGGATGTGGAACATTTGGAAGTCCTTGATAGTGATGAAGGGATTGTAAATTGATATAGTCACTTTGGTAAAATAGTTGTCAAAATCTACTGAATTGAACATGTATATACCATAGAAGCCAGAAGTTCTACAGCTAAGTGTATGCTTCTCTCCAAGGGCTTATATATGTGCACTAAAAGACATGTACAACTGTCTTCACAGCAGCATTATTCATAATAGCTCCAGACTAGAAACAACTAAATGGTTCATCAATCTTAGAATGAATAAGTTATAGTAAGTTCACACAATGGAATATTCTTCAATAAGAAATCATTAACTACTGCTAGCCATAAATGTATGATGAATCCCATAAACGTTATGCTCAACAGAACATGTGATGTAATGTATGTTTATAAAAGATGACTCTGCTGATATAATATTCAAGAACAAGTAAAGCTCACCTGTGATGCTGAAAAACAGGATAGTATTTACATATAAAGGCAGGTGTTTAGCAAGTGTGGTCACAAGATATTCTAATGAAAGGTAGTTTATATTCTATTTCTTCATATGGCCGTTGGTTACATGGGTGTATTCATTTTGTCAAAATTCTTTGAGCTGTATATTATGGTCTGTGCTATTGCATGTCATAACTTAATGAGAAGTTTTTAAAAACATAAAATTTGCATAAACTATGACTTCAATGTAGTAACTACTTCTAAAGGTTTGGGAGGATTAGGTAAAATAGCATATAAAATACTTAGCTCAATGCTCTACTCATTGTAAGTACCCAATAAAATGTAATATACTTGTTTTTAAACCTTCCAGCTGTCTTAAATTCCAAGCTTTATTGTATAATCTTTACAGAATGTAAAATATAAGAACTCCAAATATTTCACTACTCTCCTCCCATAAGACTGTCTTGCTTAATGGAATTTTATTAGTAACTGGTTTTAAGGTATACTATGTTTTCTCTAAACTTTCCATGGTAACTTAGTTTTCAGGCCACATGTTCATCAGTCTGCTATAAATGTTCTATTGAATGTATATAGCCTTTTCATATTGAATAATATAGTACCATGGTTAAGTACACAGAATCTGCAAATAGAATCCCTAGGTTCAAACCCCAACTCTGTCATGTACTAGCTTTGGGGACCTGTAAGTATAATACCTGCATCCATCTTAGAGTGTGAAGAGTTCATTCTAATGTTGAGAACAATACGAGGCATTTAGTAAATGTTAGACATCGTTACTTATTACAATGGATTTTAATTTAGCAGTTTAAATATAATAAATAAAATTCATTACTGTGACAGTCTTGAAACCTTCATATGTGGATAATTTTCTTTGGAAGTTGTGGGTGTATTTTCTGTAAGGAAGAGAAGTTGTTTTTTGCATAATGCATCAAGCATAAGGTGCTCACAGATGCCTAATTAGTGGCATGCTTCACAAAGGACATGCTTGGTGAAATTTCTGTGAAAATACCACATTCTGGTTGGCAACCCAAACTTTTAAATTCAGTCACCTTCTGGACAAGTGGCATTTATTTTTTTGATACCTCATCTAAAAGATCACTCCCTTCAGTTTATACAAGACGAATTTTCTCTGATTATCTGGAGCACTCAAATAAATAGAAATCTTTCTCTCTGAAATATTGATAGCACCACCATAAATTGTCCTTTGTCTAAATGTGACAGTAACTTCTGGGTCTTTATAAGGAACATTCTTCTACATAATTTGTATTTATCAATATCGTATTTTACACTAACATCATAAATTTATAGTAATTAATTTTAATGAAAAATTATGAGGCTCTAATATATTCAAGGCACTGTCTCACATTCAGGGAATATAAGTAGGTCTAGGATAACGCTCATGACCTCCACAATTTATATAGGGTAACGATGCGTGTGCACTGAAGTAATATAAGAAAATACAGAGTTCAAGATCAAATGAATTTTAAACATTAGGGAAAATCGATACTTTCTAGTTTGAATGTAAGAATGCTCAACTGTGTCTTGGAGTATAGGTGGAATGAGAAGAAAGAAAAGAAGAATGAACACAGCAAATCAAGATAACAATTTAAGCAAAGAACAAAGTTTGGTGTACATTAGACATGGTCAAGAAACAAAAATAAAATCTTACTGAGAGGCTCTTCAGTGGGGCTAATGGCAGACTCCGGGAGCACTCACGCCAAGAAGTACTTCCCAGAACTTCTGCTGCCAGTGTCCTTGTTCCACTGGTGAGCCACAGCCACCTCCCACCTCTGCAGAAGACTCTCCAGCACTAGCAGCCGTGTGGCTGACAGGGTCTTGCTGCTCTGGCCAGGTGTCAGGCCTGAGCCTCAGAGGTGGGAGAGCCAAGTTCAGAACATTGGTCCACCAGAGACTACCTGGCCCCACGTAATATCAATCAGTGAGAGCTCTCCCAGAGATCTCCATCTCAATGCTGAGACCCAACTCCACTCAACAACCAGCAAGCTCCAGTGCTGGACACCCTATGCCAAACAACTAGCAAGACAGGAACACAACCCCACCCATTAGCAGAGAGGCTGCCTAAAATCATACTAAGTTCAAAGATACCCCAAAACACACCATTGGACTCGGGCCTGCCCACCAGAAAGACAAGATGCAGCCTCACCCACCAGAACACAGGCACCAGTCCCCTCCACCAGGAAGCCTACACAACCCACTGAACAAACCTTACCCACTGGAGGCAGGCACCAAAAACAACAGGATTACAAACATGCAGCCTGCAAAAAGGAGACCCCAAAAACAGTAAGTTAGTAAAGATGATCCAAAATCTTGGAAATAGAATGGAGAAAATACAAGAAATGTTTAACAAGGACCTAGAAGAACTAAAGAGAAAACAAACAATGATGAACAACACAATAAATGAAATTTAAAATTCTCTAGAAGGAATCAATAGCAGAATAACTGAGGCAGAACAGCGGAAAAGTGACCTGGAAGATAAAAGAGTGGAAATAACTACTGCAGAGCAGAATAAAGAAAAAAGAATGAAAAGAATTGAGGAAGGTCTCAAGACCTCTGGGACAACATTAAATGCACAAAATTCGAATTATAAGGGTCCCAGAGGAAGAAGAGAAAAAAAAGGAACTGAGAAAATATTTGAAGAGATTATAGTTGAAAACTTCCATAATATGGGAAAGGAAATAGTCAAGGAAATTGAAATCATATCAAGTATCTTTTCTGACCACAACGCTATGAGACTACATATCAATTACAGGAAAAAAACTGTAAAAAATACAAACACATGGAGGCTAAACAATAAACTACTAAATAACCAAGAGATCACTGAAGAAATCAAAAAGGAAATCAAAAAATACCTAGAAACAAATGACAATGAGAACATGATGGCCCTAAACCTATGGGATGCAGCAAAAGAAGTTCTGAAAGGGGAGTTTATAACAATACAATCCTACCTCAGGAAACAAAAAACATCTTAAATAAACACTCTAACCTTACACCTAAAGCAATTGGAGAAAGAAGAACAAAAAAACCCCAGAATTAGCAGAAGGAAGAAATCATAAACACCAGATCAGAAATAAATGAAAAAGAAATGAAGGAAAGGAGAGCAAAGATCAATAAAACTAAAATCTGGTTCTTTGAGAAGATAAACAAAATTGATAAACCATTAGCCAGACTCATCAAGAAAAAATGGGAGAAGACTCAAATCAACAGAACTAGAAACAAAAAAGGAGAAGTAACAACTGACACTGCAGAAATACAAAGGATCATGAGAGATTACTACACACAACTATATGTCAATAAAATGCACAACCTGGAAGAAATGGACAAATTCTTAGAAAAGTTCTGAGGCTGAACCAGGAAGAACTAGCAAATACAAACAGACCAATTACAAGCATTGAAATTGAAACTGTGATTAAAAATCTTCCAACAAAAGCCCAGGACCAGATGGCTTCACAGGCGAATTCTAACAAACATTTAGAGAAGAGCTAACACCTATCCTTCTCAACCTCTTCCAAAATATAGCAGAGAGAGGAACACTCCCAGACTCATTCTATAAGGCCACCATCACCCTGATACCAAAACCAGACAAAGATGTCACAAAGAAAGAAAACTACAGGCCAATATCACTGATGAACATAGATTCGAAAATCCTCAACCAAATACTAGCAAAGAGAATCCAGCAGCATATTAAAAAGATCATACACCATGATCAAGTGGGGTTTACCCCAGGAATGCAAGGATTCTTCAATATACGCAAATCAATCAATGTGATACACCATATTAACAAACTGAAGGATAAAAACCATATGATAATCTCAATAGATGCAGAAAAAGCTGTTGACAAATTCAACACCCATTTATGATAAAAACTCTCCAGAAAGTGGGAATAGAGGGAACTTACCTCAACATAATAAAGGCCATATACGACAAACCCACAGCCAATAACATTGTTCTCCGTGGTGAAAAACTGAAACCATTCCACTAAGATCAGGAACAAGACAAGGTTGTCCACTCTCACCACTATTATTCAACATAGTTTTGGAAGTTTTAGCCACAGCCATCAGAGATGAAAAACAAATAAAAGCAATCCAAATTAGAAAAGAAGTAGGGCTTCCCTGGTGGTGCAGTGGTTGGGAGTCCACCTGCCATTGCGGGGGACATGGGTTTGAGCCCTGGTCTGGGAGGATCCCACGTGCCGCGGAGCAGCTGGGCCCATGTGCCACAACTGCTGAGCCTGCGCTCTAGAGCCTGCGTGCCACAACTACTGAAGCCTGCACACCTAGAGCCCATGCTCTGCAATGGGAGAAGCCACTGCAATGAGAGGCCCGTGCACTGCAGCACAGAGTGGTCCCCACTCGCCGTAGCTAGAGGGAGCCCAAGTGCAGCAACGAAGACCCAACACAGCCAAAAACAAATAAATTAATTAATTAAAGAAGTAAAACTGTCATTGTTTGCGGATGAGGATGACATGATACTATACATAGAGAATCCTAAAGATGCGACCAGAACACTAATAGAGCTCATCAATGAATTTGGTAAAATAGCAGGATACAGAATTAGTGCACAGAAATCTCATGTATTCCTATACACTAATGATGAAAAATAGGAAAGAGAAATTAAGGAAACCCTCCCATTTACCACTGGAACAAAAAGAATAAAATACCTAGGAATAAACCTACCTAAGGAGACAAAAGACCTGTATGCAGAAAATTATAAGACACTGATGAAAGAAATTAAAGATGATGCAAACAGATGGAGAGATATACCATATTCTTGGATTGGAAGAATCAATATTGTGAAAATAACTATGCTACCCAAAGCAATCTACAGATTCAGTGCAATCCCTATCAAACCACCAAAGGCATTCTTCACAAGACTAGAAAAAAAATTTTTCACAATTTGTATGAAAACACAAGACCCCGAATAGCCAGAACAATCTTGAGAAAAAAAAACCAAGTTGGAGGAATCAGGCTCCTGGACTTCAGACTATCCTACAAAGCTACAGTAATCAAGACAGTACGGTATTGGCACAAAAACAGAAATACAGATCAATGGAACACGATTGAAATCCCAGAGATAAACCCATGCACGTATGTTCAGCTTATCTTTGATAAAGGAGGCAAGAGTATACAATGGAGAAAAGACAGCCTCTTCAATAAATGGTGCTGGGAAAACTGGACAGCTACATGTAAAATAATGAAATTAGAACACTTCCTAACACCATACACAAAAATAAAGTCACAATGGATTAAAGACCTAAATGTAAGGCCAGATATTCTAAACCTCTTAGAAGAAAACATAGGCAGAACACTCTATGACATAAATCACAGCAAGATCCTTTTTGACCCACCTCCTAGAGAAATGGAAATAAAAACAAAAATAAACAAATGGGACCTAATGAAAAGGACAGGAATAAAGATGCAGATGTAGTGAATGGACTTAAGAACACAGGGAGGGGCAAGTGTAAGCTGGGAAGAAGTGACAGAGTGACATTGACATATATACACTACTAAATGTAAAATAGGTAGCTAGTGGGAAGCAGCTGCAAAGCACAGGGAGGTCAGCTCGGTACTTTGTGACCACCTAGAGGGAAAAAAAGAAATACATCAGTTACCTTATTGTACCGTATATCAACCTGTGTTATTTATTTATATATTAGATATATAAAATATATATGAATCAATGTGTATATATATATATATATTTATTTGCAAATATAATTAGGACTTTCAAAAAAAAATCTTACTGAATTAAAATGACAGGAGGAAATGCAGTAAAGGCCGGTCAGAACCAGGTTGGGAATGGCCATACACATCAGACTAAGGGTTTGCAAATTAATTCTGTAGTCAATACAAAACAATTGAAGAGATGGAGCCTGGGGGAGCTTATGGAGTTGAGAAAATTTGTGGTAGCAGCATTTTAGATTCATTATAATGTAAGTGATATATCCGCATATAATCAAATGAAATATTCTCTTATCTAAAATACTAAAACTTGTGAATGTAATTACTAGATTTTTCTTTTGTAAACAAATGTATTAATATAGAGATAATATTTATCCAGGGCAACCCAACAAGACCAGAATCCTGTCCTTAAATCTTCGTTTATCTCTGAAAGTTCTGAAAGTGAACTATCTTAGCAGATTAGAAGATTCAGCCTGTCAATACTCTTCTTTGCTAATAGGATCCGGCCTCCATGTAGAAAGTCGGTGAGCTAGGCTAGATTCTGCCACCAAGTTCTTTAGCGCAAACCAGAGGCAGATTTGGCTCTAAACGTGACCCACGAAACATGACTATCATTAGAGAAAATGTGTCCCTTGTCAGCGTTAGACTAGCCTGGACCTTCTCAGACAGAGGCAAAGTTCACATCCACATCTGCATCAAAGGGAATAATTTACAAAGAAGGAAAGAGCAGAGAGCTGTAGATAAACGACTCTTCTTTCTCCCAAGAAAGAAATACTATCACTATGACCTAAAAAAAGATTGTTAAATGCAGCTGTAAAATATTAATAAACAGAAACCTCAGTTAAATAGAGTTGGGAGCCAGAAGGAAGCGCTCTCATGCCCTAACGATAGCAGAACCCAACAGGAAGATGAAAGACTCCTCTTGTTTCCTGGCAAGGACTCAGCAGGTGAACAGCCATGGGCTCTTTGTTTACTGTAGCCCTCCCATCTTCCTTTGCCCTCTATAAAAGGGTTCTCCTTCCCTTGCCATGCGGGGACGCATGCAGCTCACCATGGTGGCAGACCCAGCATCGCAATTCTCTGCTGATCCTGAATAAACACATCCTTGCTGGAGAAATATCTGGCAGGTCAACGTGGTCAATCTAGAAGTCTTTTTTAGGACAGAAAGTGAAAGAGTTGTAAGACTGGGGGTCTTTCTTTGAGAAACTTCCCCCTGCAAACTTTGTGTCCCGTCTTTAATGTGTTTCACAGCCAGTCCTGGGAAATTTGGGGTCTATTTTTTCCCTTTTCTTTCATGGAAGGAAATGAAGTGAGTAATGGAAGGTCACACCCCTGCTTTATAAGGTTTATACATGTTATTATTTTCTCTGGTGCAGAATTGACTAGAAATTTACAAAGAATGGAGGAAACAAAATATAGGGAATACATAAGAGATTGGAATCTGGAGCTAAATGGCCTTGGGGTTGAATCCCTTCTGCCACTGGCTGTGTAACTTTGAGAAAGTTAATTAGCATCTTCAGGCCTGTCTCTTCATCTGTTAACTGTGGCCACTGCATAGTAACTCCCTGATAGGCCTGTTGCCAACCCCACAGGGTGTGTGTTTTGTCTCTTTGCACTGATGAATCCCTAGTACCTACAGCGGCAACAGAGACACTCAATGAATATTGGTCAAATGAATTTAAAGAAATGCTTAGCAGAATGCTTGTAAAATGTAAATGGCGAGATGGATATTAACATCTATTATTTTATTATACCTTATGAATAATACCAGAAATAACAGCAAAAATATCTCTTTTTAAATGTGAGTAGAATGCTGTCAAATTTTTACTACTATCTGTAATGCTGGCACCTTGTTTCAGATGCATAATTCAAGGAAGTATATATCGCTTCCTATTTTATTAAAATATTTGAGTCAGTAATATATATTGAATTTCATTAAATTCCCTTTCAGAATGAAAATAATTTTTTTCTCCTTTAAAGAGCTCTTTCTTTCCTCCTTTCTTCCTCCATCCCTCCCTCCCTCCCTCCTTTCTTTTTCTTTTTCTCCTTCTTTCTTTCTATATTTCATCCCCATGATTCATTTATTTTGTAACTGAAAGTTTGTACCTCTTAATCTCCCTCATCTATTTTACTCACCCCTCTCTCCCTTTAAAGATTCCTTAGAATTGTACCATCATTGCATTCTTATAATAAATCTTATGTATTCATTAGTAGTTCTTCTAATGTAGTACCCTATTTTATTTGACAGTATTATATTTGATGGCTTTGTATCTCCTTTTAAAAATAGATATGACACCTATAAATTTTCCTAAGATTTTAAGATTTCCCTATCAAGATTACACTAACGGGCTTCCCTGGCGGCGCAGTGGTTGAGAGTCTGCCTGCCGATGCAGGGGACACGGGTTCGTGCCCCGGTCCGGGAGGATCCCACATGCCGCGGAGCGGCTGGGCCCGTGAGCCATGGCCGCTGAGCCTGCGCGTCCGGAGCCTGTGCTCTGCAACGGGAGAGGCCTCAACAGTGAGAGGCCCGCGTACCGCAAAAAAAAAAACAAAGATTACATTAACAACAAATTTTGAAGCCACTGATATTCCTATGCTCAAGGACAATTTAATTATTATAGTGTTGCCTGTTCTTAAAGATTGAAAATAACTTGTCTATAGAATTATCTTTGTCTTATTTCTTGATAGGTGGTCATTATTTGACAGTGTTTTCAATTTACCCTAAGAAAAACATTTGGTTTATTCTGATTTTCTCACTCTTATTTCAATTTTGAGTTTATAATTCCTAGATAAATCAAAGGTGAACAAAATTGACTACCTTTAAAAAAATCACAATTACATTTATAATCTTTTCTTACTTTAATGATCTTTTATAGTTTTAAAATGGGATTTTTTTCTTGAAAAATTATTGACAATTGGGTCAATTAAGGCATATGAATATAAAGAGAGAGGGAGGCTTGAGTACATGTGATGTGGTCCAGTCTGTACCACATCACATGTATATGTGATGTGGTCCAGTCTGAAGCTTATGAGATGCTTCACATTTGAATATTCATTCCATTCACTTTGATCTAGCTTCCATGGCTCTCATGGACTAAAAACGTTTTATGTGGTAAATTACTGATAGTATTATATCTTCAGAATCTTTTTGATACTAAAAGATCTAGTAAAAAGTATTATCTTTCTCAAATTTCGGTCTGCGCCAAGACAAAGCATACGTTGCAGCATATTTTTAAGACATATATATGGGTAAGATATTGAAGTCAACAAATATTCATTGGCTGATTATTGAGTGCAAAAAACAATATATGAATCAGGAAATAACAAAGAGTAAAGTACACCCTGTTGTCATAGATTTTATATTTTTAATCAAGGGAATGAGATGACTGTCTAACGGCTTTAATGCACGGCAGAAACTGACGTATCCTACAAACAAGATTTTAACAAAACGTATCAGCAATACCCAGCAAACTGTTGGAAAAGTGAAGGCCACAGAGGAAGAAATGTGTGAGAAAATCCAGACTAAAAGGGAGAGCAAGGCTGAAAATTGAGATCCAATGGGACACAGCTTAAGAAGAATCTTTAGTCAGCTGCGGGATGCAGAAAGAAGTGTTTTGGTGCATGATCGATCATACAAGAGAATTATGAACTGCAGGATTTTAGGTTGATAATGAGAATGGCCAGAGTGTTCAGTGGAACGAGACTAGGGAGGAAATCCGAGATGTTCGCACGCAGTGATAATGCGGTTCAATGTGCGATTGGTTCTTTAAGGGATGGATTATGATGGAAAGCAGATAAAGCTACTATGGCCTTCCTTGTTTTCGAATGCAGGCAAAATAGCACTGAGGGCAGTTTCTCTGCTTAAGTGATTCAGAACTCAAGTGAGTTCAGCAACAGCTATTGAATCAACTGATTAATGCAATTTAAGAATCAATCCATTGAATTAAACCTGTTAAAATGAGTTGAACTTTTTAAAATTAACAATGGTTGAAAATTGGGGTGGAGAGTATTACCACTACCAACAACACCAAAAAAAAAAACCCTTTGATTTTTAAATAGGATCTTTTGGAAAACGTTTTTACTCAGAAATGTTAAGCATTTTAAGAGAAAGAAACATATACCAAAGAGGCAAATTGATATCTTATCTATTATTTTAAAATAGAATACACTAGATTTTTAAAGAATACCGACTTCTTGGGTAATTGTATGAGTTTATAAATGAGGCTTTTTATGTTCTTTCCGCAGAGCAGGAAAGAGGATCTGCAGCTTGTACGCGGCTGTTGACCTTTAATAATAAGTATTTAATTGGCTGTCGTATGTACAACCTAATGAACTATTGCACATGTATTATGAGACATGAAATTCTGACACCCACCTTCCTTCTGCTCCACAGCAAAAGAAATATCTAAGTTCTTTTTAAATCAGTAAGCCAAGGATATTGAAATTCTAAAGCATTTGGAAATTTTCTTGCTTTTGAATCTTGATATCCCATAGGAAGATAACTTTCTTCTAGAAATATTACTAATCTCCTAGATCAATTTTTGAAAATCAGATGGGCCATATTACATCTTTATAAAAGATTTAATACATAGGTATAAATAAGCAAAAGTCACTGGAAAATTGAAAAGTGTAGCCAATCGGTTGTCAGATTTGTCTAGATAATATCTTATGAACTGTTTGATAGTTTTCTCCTAGGGAATTTTACTTTTGAGTGAATTGTCTAAATTGACTATATATGTTGGTGTTTTAGTGGCAGTTTTTAGAGTGTACCCTGGGGATTCCGTGGGAGAGTCCCTCAGACACCTTCAGGGCTCATGAGGTCACAGTTATTTTTATAATAACTATAAGACTTTAGTTGCCTTTTCGCTCATTCTCTTATGTGTGTACGGTGACATGTTCTAGAAGCCAATGACCTACTATCACAACAGATTAGGTACAGAAGCCAATATAAGATTATAGCTATTTTCTATTAAGCAGACATTAAACACATTTGCAAAAACTATAAAACAATGTCAATGTTCTTGCTAATTTCTTTGTTTGGGGGAATCTATTTTTCATAAAATGTTATTTATATTCACACACAATTTTTAATACTACTTTTAAAGGAATTAATAACTTGCCCAAAGTTGTAGAGCTAGTAAAGGGTACAGTTAGGATAGGAACTGAGCCACTAGACAGGCTTGTGTGTTTACCATCTAACCACCAGATTCTGCTGCCTAAAAGAAAAGAATAAAAGGAAAGGAAAAAAAAAAAAAGATTGTGTAGTGTTTATGAGATACCATTTTATTTTATTCCTAAAATATTAATTACTAATCACTCCATATTTCAGTTTACTATCTTGAAAATAATGATGTCAACACTACTTAACTCATAGGACATTGTTAGTATTAACTGAGTTAATCTATGTAGAGATCTAAAAACAGTACAAATTAAGCACTGCATTGGTGCTTGCTAGTATTATTGTAATTGCTATTGTTTCTTAAAGAATCTATTGTCTATTTACTTTTGTTAAGTTGATTCCTTTTTGATAGTATTACAAAATGTTTCATTTAGTTGAACGCTAACTATCTGATCTTTTATAAATATTTAATTAATATAATTATTGTAATTAATCAGTCTCTATAATAAAAGCACATTTTAATACATATTAGGAAGGATTAAACTGGCTAGACATGATGATTTTTATGCGAGATAACGTATCAGTCCCCAGAAGGTGATAAAAAATTTCCATAGTCATTCACTAAGTGTCCAGTCTGTATTTGTTTATGGAATAAATAAAATATAATCACATGCATTCTCAAGGGACCTTAATACTTTTTGCTGGACCATGTTTATCCCCGGGCTCCTTTTTGTCCTAACCATTCCTGCCACCACTGCTGCACTGCGTATCTCTTGGTTTCTGACCTACTGCTTCTCTGCTTACACTGTTTGGATGGGCTGCCTGGGAGAGCATTTCAGCCACATGCACGGATCTGGGAGCAGAGGAGTCAGCTCTCCTGGGGCTTATCAGGAGCCCCCAAATCCTTACCTACAGCTCCCCAGCACACCTGGATGGGCTGTCTCTCCTTCTGGGTTTTGTTCTTCCCCATTTCCTGACATACCTGTCTATACCTGCCTCAGGTTCTGCTTAGTGGGAAAACCAAGCTAAGAAAATGTCAAATGGAGAACTTGTATCTGTCTAAAACACCTCAAGGAGGTTTCTGTTTGTTTGTTTTTGTTTTAAAGACATTTTATGAAAGCTAAATCCAGAAAACCCAGGTCCAATTAGGAAGAGTAGTATTTTTTTTTAATTTATTAATTTTAGTTGTTTTTGGCTGTGTTGGGTTTTCGTTGCTGCACGTGTGCTTTTCTCTAGTTGTGGTGAGCAGGGAATTCTCATTGCGGTGGCTTCTCTTGTTGCAGAGCACAGGCTGTAGGCTCATGGGCTTCAGTAGTTGTGGCACACGGGCTCAGTAGTTGTGGCTTGTGAGCTCTAGAGCACAGGCTCAGTAGTTGTGGCCACGGGCTTAGCTGCTCCTCAGCATGTGGGACCCGGCCCAGGGCTTGGACCCATGTCCGCTGCATTGGCAGGTGGATTCTTAATTGCTGCACCACCAGGGAATCCTGGAAGAGTAGTATTTTGTATGGAAAGTCCAATAGGTAACTTTCTCCAAGAGAGGTGATTAACACGCAGCCATCCTCCCCACTGTGGACAAGGAAGCAGATCAAAAGTGGGGAAATGGCGACAGATTTAAAAGAAGTGAGGAAAGTGATCCAATAGCATCTTATCCTCCAAGTGGCATTAAAGCCTCAATTACGAAGAAGGTCCTCATGAAGCTGGGCGAGCTAAACCCATCCCTGCTCAGCAGGTATAGATGTTCAGTGAGGTACGTTTCCAGCATTTTAATTTCACATATCTATGGCTTCCTTTTCTGCTCCTGTAAATTATTTTAATGTCATAGAAAATGACATAAATAAAGGGGAGAAAAGGGTAAGAGGAAACGTTTTCTACTGATGTAAATGTTCATTATCTTGGTTGCTGTAATGGTTTCACAACTGCCTTCCTAAGTCAAAGCTTATCAAGTTGTATATGTTAATAGGTGCAGTTATGTCAATTAACTCTCATTAACTCTGCTTTAAAGATTAAATTAAGTCAGACAGAGAAAGAAAAATATTGTATGATATCACTTTATGTGGAATCTAAAAAATAAAACAAACTAATGAATATAACGAAAAAAAAACAGACTCAGATATAGAGAACAAACTAGTTGTTACCAGCAGGGAGAGGGAAGAGGGAGGGGTAAGATAGGGGTAGGGGATTAAGAGGTACAGACGATTATGTATAAAATAAATAAGCTACAAGGATGTATTGTACAACACAGGGAATATAGTTAATATTTTGTAGTAACCGTAAATGAACTATAACCTTTAAAATTGTGAATCAATAAGTTATACACCTGTAATTTATGTAATATTGTACATCAACTATACTTCAATTGAAAAAGGAAAAAGAAAGATTAAATTGGGATTCTTAAAAAATGATATATGAAGTAACCAGTTATCTTCAGATAATAGATATTAGTATATTCTTATTTTTCCATATTTCCTTTATATGTATGTCTAATAAATTGAAATATTAGTTTTGAAAATGGAAATTTTCAATAAATTGGAAATAGTAACAAAAACAGCTAAAGCTCCATTTCCCTAAATCCTTTCTTTTCCCATCTTGCACAGCGGTAACCATTCCTGAAGTTGCTACTTATGATTTCTGTATATATTTTGTAATATTATTACATATGAGTATATCCATAAATAATGTATGATGTTTTTATAAATTAGATTATAAATCTGTTCATTTACTCGGCATATGTATATTGTATGTCTCCTTTGTATCGGGCATTAGTCTAAGCAATTGATATAGAACAATAAACAAACCAGAAAATTATTCCCACTCTCACCAAACGGAAGCAGCCTGAAAAGTGGCCATTAGGAAGAGATGAAAGTTTGCCTCCTGGCAAAATTCAGATTAAGGGTGTGGCCTTTCCATCTAAACCCATTGGTTTAATTACCCATTAAGTTTAACTTCGAGAGAAAAAGAGGTACAGCAGAGCACAAAAGCCAAGTTTGAGACCTCAGAGGTTAGGTTTACTTAAGATCTTTTGTTATAATTAATTGAAGGGAAGAGCACAGTCAGGGCTAAAAGATGGGCTACAGGGCCAGTGAGTCTTCCCCTTAACAGTTCAGTGAGATTTGACAGATGCTGTAGACTGACACGTGATTGACATATTCCATCTTCTGAGGGGCAGTTTTTATTATGGTTATCCTGGCTTTTTTGCCTTTGTCTATTAAGGTGTTTGGAGGTCAGAATCACTTGTCTTTTAGAATATAGGTTGTCAGACAAAGAAAAGCTACATTCACGCTTGGAGGAGATAATTGCAAGTCCCTTAAAGATGAAATTTGAGTCAGACATGTTCAAAGAGCAGGTAAGGAAAAGATTTGGGGAAAAGGAAGGCCGAAACAGCCAGTGCAAAATCTTCAAAGGAAAAACAAAAGTTGGTTTCTTTGAGGAATGAAACAATATTCAGGGGGGCAGGAGTACAGGGAACAATGAGGACAGAACAAAATGATGACAACAGAGGTAGAGGTTTCACCTGCTATTGTCGATGAAAAATTAATCAGTCAATCTAAGAAAGAGTTGGAAATATTTATTCAAGCCAAATTTGAGGATTATAATCCGCAGAGCATCTCAGAAAGCTCTGAGAACTGTTCTGCTGGTTAGAAATCAAGGCACAGTTACAGAAGTTTTTTTGAGACAGAGGGCTGTACATCAAATGACATAGTATTGACAATTTACATAATCCAGATCTAAGCGTCATCCTGGTGGGTCATGTGACCGCTTACATGATCAAGAAGGAATGTTATCTATTAAGGAGTTGCCTTGTTGATGCTAGGAGAACATTGCTGTTTATGGTTGAGCAGGTATTCCTGCTGATGGGGGAGGTTTGGTCTATGTATAAGGCAGGTACAACAATGCACAGTGCAGGGAGAGGGGAGGCCAAATTTTTATGTTTAAATTTTTCTTGTTTTGCCACAAAATATGAATTTTATTTCACATTATAAAAGGAGTTTAAGTTTCATTTGTGCAAAGAAGAGTCACAAGAAACTTTTAAGTACAAAAGTCTAGTTGGTGTTGTGTGGGGAGTTGTTATTTTTTTTTTAACATCTTTATTGGAGCATAATTGCTTTACAATGGTGTGTAAGTTTCTGCTTTATAACAAAGTGAATAACTTATACATATACATATGCTCCCATATCTCTTCCCTCTTGCATCTCACAGGGTTCTTTATCATAAACGGGTGTTGAATTTTGTAGAAAGCTTTCTCTGCATCTATTGAGATGATCATATGGTTTTTCTCCTTCAATTTGTTAATATGGTGTATCACATTGGTTGATTTGCATATATTGAAGAATCCTTGCATTCGTATGATAAACCCCACTTGATCATGGTGTATGATCCTTTTAATGTGCTGTTGGATTCTTTTTGCTAGTATTTTGTTGAGGTGTTTTGCATCTATGGTCATCAGTGATATTGGCCTGTAGTTTTCTTTCTTTGTGACATCTTTGTCTGGTTTTGGTATCAGGGTGATGGTGGCCTCATAGAATGAGTTTGGGAGTGTTCCTCCCTCTGCTATATTTTGGAAGAGGTTGAGAAGGATAGATGTTATCTCGTCTCTAAATGTTTGATAAAATTCGCCTGTGAAGCCATTTGTCCTGGGCTTTTCTTTGTTGGAAGATTTTTAATCACAGTTTCAATTTCAGTGCTTGTGATTGGTCTGTTCATATTTTCTATGTCTTCCTGGTTCAGTCTCGGAAGGTTGTGCATTTCTAAGAATTTGTCCATTTCTTCCAGGTTGTCCATTTTATTGGCATAGAGTTGCTTGAAGTAATTTCCCATGATCCTTTTTATTTCTGCAGTGTCAGTTGTTATTTCTCCTTTTTCATTTCTAATTCTATTGATTTGAGTCTTCTTCCTTTTTTTCTGGATAAGTCTGGCTAATGGTTTATCAATTTTGTTTATCTGTTCAAAGAAGCAGGTTTCAGTTTTATTGACCTTTGCCATCATTTCCTTCATTTCTTTTTCATTTATTTCTGATCTGATCTTTATGATTTCTTTCCTTCTGCTAAATTTGGGGGTTTTTTTTGTTCTTCTTTCTCTAATATCTGTAGGTGTAAGGTTAGGTTGTTTATTTGAGATGTTTCTTGTTTCTTAAGGTAGAATTGTATTGCTATAAACTTCCCTCTTAGAACTGCTTTTGCTACATCCCATAGGTTTTGGGTCATCATGTATTCATTGTCATTTGTTTCTAGGTATTTTTTGATTTCCTCTTTGATTTCTTCAGTGATCTCTTGGTTATTAAGTAATGTATTGTTTGGCCTCCATGTATTTATATTTTTTAAAGATTTTTTTTCTGTAATTGATATCTAGTCTCATAGCGTTGCCATCGGGAAAGATACTTGATACGATTTTAATTTTCTTAAATTTACCAAGGCTTCATTTGTGACCCAAGATATGATCTATCCTGGAGAATGTTCCATGAGCACTTGAGAAGAATGTGTACTCTGTTGTTTTCGGATGGAATGTCCTATAAATATCAATTAAGTCCATCTTGTTTAATGTATCATTTAAGGTTTCTGTTTCCTTATTTATTTTCATTTTGGATGACCTGTCCATTGGTGTAAGTGGGGTGTTAAAGTGCCCTACTATGATTGTGTTACTGTTGATTTCCCTTTTTATGGCTGTCAGTATTTGCCTTATGTATTGAGGTGCTCCTGTGTTGGGTGCAAAAATATTTACAATTGTTATATCTTCTTCTTGGATCGATCCCTTGATCATTATGTACTGTCCTCCTTTGTCTCTTGTGATAGTCTTTATTTTAAAGTCTGTCTTTTCTGATATGAGAATTGCTACTCCAGCTTTCTTTTGATTTCCATTTGCATGGGATATCTTTTTCCATCCCCTCACCATCAGTCTGTATGTGTCCCTAGGTCTGAAGTGTGTCTCTTGTAGACAGCATATATATGGGTCTTGTTTTTGTATTCATTCAGCCAGTCTATGTCTTCTGGTTGGAGCATTTAATCCAGTTACATTTAAGGTAATTATCAATATGTATGTTCCTATTCCCATTTTTTTAATTGTTTTGGGTTTGTTATTGTAGGTCTTTTCCTTCTCTTGTGTTTCCTGCCTAGAGAAGTTCCTTTAGCATTTGTTGTAAAGGTGGTTTTGTGGTGCTGAATTCTCTTAGCTTTTGTTTGTCTGTAAAGGTTTTTATTTCTCCATCAAATCTAAATGAAATCCTTGCTGGGTAGAGTAATCTTGGTGGTAGGTTTTCCTCCTTCATGACTTTAAATATGTCCTGCCAGTCCCTTCTGGCTTGCACAGTTTGTGCTGAATGATCAGCTGTTAACCTTATGTGGATTCCCTTGTGTGTTATTTGTTGTTTATCCCTCGCTGCTTTTAATTTTTTTCTTTGTATTTAATTTTTGATAGTTTGATTAATATGTGTCTTGGCGTGTTTCTTCTTGGATTTATCCTGTATGGGACTCTCTGTTCTTCCTGGACTTAACTATTCCCTTTCCCATATTAGGGAAGTTTTCAACTATAATCTCTTCAAATATTTTCTCAGTCCCTTTCTTTTTCTCTTCTTCTTCTGGGACCTCTATAATTCAAATGTTGGTGCATTTATTGTTGTCCCAGAGGTCTCTGAGAC
The DNA here is from genome assembly GCF_003031525.2 of Neophocaena asiaeorientalis asiaeorientalis. Classification (NCBI taxonomy): domain Eukaryota; kingdom Metazoa; phylum Chordata; class Mammalia; order Artiodactyla; family Phocoenidae; genus Neophocaena; species Neophocaena asiaeorientalis. The sequence continues at coordinate 5,056,072 of NW_020174135.1, forward strand.
TGTCCTCAATTCTTTTCATTCTTTTTTCTTTATTCTGCTCTGCGGTAGTTATTTCCACTATTTTATCTTCCAGGTCACTTATCCGTTCTTCTGCCTCAGTTATTCTGCTGTTGATCCCTTCTAGGAGAATTTTAAATTTCACTTATTGTGTTGTTCATCACTTTTGTTTGCTCTTTAGTTTTCTATGTCCTTGTTAAATGTTTCTTGTGTTTTCTCTATTCTATTTCCAAGATTTTGGATCATGTTTACTATCATTATTCTGAATTCTTTTTTAGGCAGAGTGCCTATTTCCTCTTCATTTGTTAGGTGTGGTGGGTTTTTATCTTGCTCCTTCATCTGCTGTGTGTTTCTCTGTCTTCTCATTTTGCTTAACTTACTGTGTTTGGGACCTCCTTTTCACAGTCTGCGAGTTCATAGTTCGTAGTCTGGTATCTGTCCCCAGTGGCTAAGGTTTGTTCAGTTTGTTGTGTATGCTTCCTGGTGAAGGGGACTATTGCCACTGCTTTGGTGGATGAGGCCGGATCTTGTCTCTCTGGTGGGCAGGTCCACGTCTGGTGGTGTGTTTTGGGGGTGTCTGTGGCCTTATTATGATTTTAGGCTGCCTTTCTGCTAATGGATGACTGGTGGATGAGGCCGGATCTTGTCTCTCTGGTGGGTTGGTCCACGTCTGGTGGTGTGTTTTGGGGGTGTCTGTGGCCTTATTATGATTTTAGGCAGCCTTTCTGCTAATGGATGGGGTTGTGTTCCTGTCTTGCTAGTTGTTTGGCATAGGGTGTCAGCACTGGAGCTTGCTGGTCGTTGAGTGAAGCCGGGTCTTGGCGTTGAGATGAAGATCTCTCGGGGATTTTCGCCATTTGATATTATGTGGAGGTGGGAGGTCTCTTGTGGACCTGAAGTTGGCTGAAATGTCCTGAAGTTGGCTCTCCCACCTGAGAGGCACAGCCCTGACTCCTGGCTGGAGCATCAATAGCCTGTCATCCACGAGGCTCAGAATAAAAGGGAGAACAAAAAAGAAGGAAAGAAAGAAGATAAAATAAAATAAAGTAGAATAAAGTTATTAAAATAAAAAAGAATTATTAAGAAAGAAAATTTTTTAAGTAATAAAAAAAAAACAACGGACAGACAGAACCCTAGGACAAATGGTAAAAGCAAAGCTATACAGACAAAATCACACAGAGAAGCATACACATACACACTCACAAAAAGAGAAAAAGGGAAAAAAATATATACATTTTGCTCCCAAAGTCCACCTCCTCAGTTTGGGATGATTCGTTGTCTATTCAGGTATTCCATACATGCAGGTACATCAAGTTGGTTGTGGAGCTTTAATCTTCTGCTCCTGAGGCTGCTGGGAGAGATTTCCCTTTCTCTTCTTTGTTCTCACAGCTCCCGGGGTTCAGCTACAGATTTGAACCCGCCTCTGCGTGTAGGTTGCCTGAGGGCGTCTGTTCTTCGCTCAGACAGGACGGGGTTAAAGGAGCCGCTGATTCGGGGGCTCCGGCTCACTCAGGCCGCGCGGAGGGAGGGGCACGGATGCGGGGCGGGCCTGCGGCGGCAGAGGCCGGCGTGATGTTGCACCAGCCTGAGGCGCCGTGCGTTCTCCCGAGGGAGTTGTCCCTGGATCCCGGGACCCTGGTAGTGGCGGGCTGCACAGGGGAGTTGTTTATAATGGGCGAGAGCGGGAGCCGGGAGACCGGTTGCAAAGGTAATGTAACAGTCCTTGAGAAGAAACATGGTAGCTTTGATGGTGGGAGCAGAGAAAATGGAGAGAAATGGAATAAAATGTGTTACTCAATTGGCTCTGAGTGATGTGGGGAAAGAGAGCATACGTGTAGGTTTCTGGCTTGAGCAAAATGTTGCTGGTGTTTATTAAAACGGGGAATGTCTGTAGCAGTAAGGGGCACAGGCACTAGAAATAGTAGAAAGCAAGAGCACTGTTTTGGATAGATTAAATGTGAGACTCTTCTTAAACACTGAAGTGGAAATGTCAAGTAGATATTTTGGGAATTTTTAGCACTAGTCTCATGGTCTGTAAAGCCATGCATCTCGATGCTATCACTTGTGGGAAAAATATAAATAGAAAAGAGGAAAAACCTCAGATAAAAAGTGCAGGATACTCTAATATTTCGAGTTGGACAAAAATAGCTTGATAAAGTCTCCAAAGTGAGTAAAAGGAGTGTGGAGGAGAAAAATCAAAAGGAAAAGAAATACAGCAAAATGTAATCCCTCAGAAGCATAAGTATTTTGAGAGGGACGGACTGGTCCAGTAGGAGGTGCCGAGAATCTGAAACCAGAACTACCAAAGGGTCCTTGTGTGGGCAGGCAGGAGAGAATTGATGAGTCAGTTACAGAGTTTCTGTGACTTGCAAAGGTCAGGAACCGGATCGGAAATGGCTGAGGAGAGGGTGGAAAGAGGGAGACAGACGACGCAACTTGTGTGGACAGATTTTCCTGTAAGCGGAGCAGTTGATAGTTCAGAGACATTTGGGGTCAAAGGTAGTCTTCATGTAGTAGATGCTAGAGCATGTTTTATGTGCTCATAGTAAAGTCCTAGGAGAAAGGAAGGGTGAAAAGAAAGTTTTTGAGAAAGTGAGATAAGTTGGAATTCAGATCTCAGAAGCAGTGGTTTGCCAAAAAGGAAAGCAGGGGCCCTTGTACTGAATCAGCAAGAAGGAACTCAGTACGGAATCTAGGATGTTGGGTTTGGATGTGGGAAGATGAGGGCTTTCTTGTCCTTGGAACACATTAAAGGTTAGATGGTTTCAAGTTATTTTCTCATTCAGCTTTAGCCTTTTTGCCAATGAACATGCATGTGTGCAAACACACACACACATACACACACCAGTATTCATTACCACTAAGCTTTTGATCGATGTCCTCCTTGTTTTATAATTGGTTTGGTCACAATCAATTGATTATTTTTACTACAAAGGTTTGTACAAATCTCTCCAGGGGCAAAAATTAGAAAGGCAGGAAAGTGAAAAAGGTCTGGTCATGCTCTGTGTGATAGACAATGTAGTACACCCAGAGCACGTTTAGAAGAAAGGTATTTTAAGTTATCTAAAATATATTGTAAAATTTTAAGTATCTGTTAGCATTGAAGATTTACATATTTGAAATTAAAATGACAGTGTTTTTTAATGCAGATGGCTTGATATTGTACACTTTACTCAAGCAATGTTATATGTGCAAATAAGAGTTTAGGCATGACGGGTGCCACCCAAGAACCTGAGTGTTGAATCACTTACACTGTGATCAGTTGATGTTTGGGGACTGTCTGGGCTTCACACAAATGAAAGATTAGAGAACAGTATTCAATTTGTTTTCAGTCAGACTCGACTGTCCCTGTTTGCAGATTGCAAACCCCCCAAAGGGAGCAAATGCTCTATTTGCCGGTTCCAGTTGGGAAATTTTGAGTTCTTTCACAGCTGCTTAAATATCTGGAAGCCTCACTGGCAAATGTGCATTTAATCATTGAGTCAAATAATTAGTCTGAACATTAAAGGATTTCACTCTTCTTTTTGTTTTTATTTTTTTAATTAACTGAAAATGTAAGTGAACAAAGCCAAGGATCAGGCTTTATTTTTCCTACTGCCCGGGGCACTGAAGGATTAGGTTCCTACTGTATAACAATCTGTGTGAGAAAATGGAAAACAACAGTCAAGAACAATGCAAATCTTGAAAAATAAAAATAAAAAACCATACTTGATATTGTTAGGAATAATAACCTTTTAACAACATTAACTTGCTTAGCAAACCTTTCTTTGTAGCTGGTTCAAGATTCAAAACAATTTATAAAATGCAGTGGGGTTGAATAGGAACAAATCCAAGACATGCTATTATGAATTATGTAGGTGCAGCTGGGTGCCTCCCACACCTGTCAGCAATCATTTCTGTATATTTTATGTATGCTTTTTCTTTAAAGATTTGCAGAAAAAGTATAGCACATTTCTATCTTCATATGTTCTTATTAAGGACAGAAGTTTGAAATCTCTCTTAGCCTAAATCTCATTTGCAAATTTGAATAATGAAATAAATTTTTGGCCTTGGAATGGCTTTACAATGTTAGGGCAATTTAGCATTTATAAAAGACTAACTGGCTTGATAGTAGAATCTATTCTTCATGTAGAAACATTAGATTTAGTGTTTATATGGTGGTATTGTAAAAGAGCATTGGCACAGAGGAAAATTAAAAAGAACCCCGAATTCTCCGAACCAATTTATGGTTTGATGAAAGCAAGTTCTGTGTTTTCACGCTCTTCAACGATGTGAGTCTTCCAAGCTGGTATTCTGTCATCAGGATTGAAAAGGCTATGTTACATGGTATCTAGACTTTTAGGCCAGTTTGGGGACCCAAACATTTTTCTTAACAATATTTCAATTGAAAATAAAACCTAAATGGTAAATAACAACCGCCGTTTAAATCGCAATCTAGATCTAAATGTGGATTGCGTTTACTGGAGGTAGGCTACATGTATTTTATTTTAAGCTAATTAATTATAAATTCATTCATTACTCATTATGTACTGCCTCAGTGCATGGCTGAGTCGGCTGATATCACTGCCTTACTTACGATAAAATTTTGCATATCAGCTAATATTCTCATCATCATATTGACCATCGCTCAACCCACATGACAAGCTTGCACTCAGTTTAGGTTTGGGAGCTATGGCAGGATGAACAATGCCTGCCACATGTGTCCACTTCCTGATTCGTGGAACTTTGGAACATGTTACCTTCTATGGCGAAAGAGATTTTGCAGGTGTGTTTAAATTAAGAATGAGGCGAGGGGGAGGTTATGCTGGATTGTATGGGTGAACCTGATGTAATCACAAGGGTCCTTCTTAGAGGAAGGCAGAAAGGTCAGACTCAACAGAAACTACGCTACGGCGTTGTGCTGGCTTTGCAGATGGAGGCGGGGGGAGTATAAGCCAAGAAATGCAGGTGGCCTCTGGCAGCAGCAAGAGCTCCTGACACCGTCACGTTGGGGCTTCAACACAGGAATTTGGGGGAGACACAAGCCTTGAGTCCGTAGCACTACGATAACATTTTTAGTGCTCACGTCTGTCAGGCGTCAAACCCGTTCACGTGTCAACAATGCTAAGGTGTTTGGAAACTCGGAATTATTTTTCTTACTATTGATTCTTATCTACTCTCAGCACTTTCTGTGGACTTCAAATATCACATCATGGTTGTCAAAGTACAAAGTTCACCTATTGCCCCATTCCCGTTATAATTTGCCCAGGCTCCATTCACATGAAACAACAATGAGTGAATAATTTGGTATTTTCATCATTGGATGGAAGGTTATTTGACTTATGAAGCTCATAGGCCAATCTCACTGAGTATTTCTCTGAAATCTTAAAGTGTAAGTTAAAACATTCCCTTAATCCTTTCTTTTTTTTAAAAAAAAATACAAGCTGTAATTAATTCCTTTAAATAAGGCTTAGTGCTTCCCAGAAAATAACAGAAAATTTAACAAAAGGAGAAATGTTACCCGGAATGTATAATTTCTTTCTTTCTTTAAAGCATTTGTAAATAGTCTGCTATATTTTAAGTAGGCAGTAAACAGAGAATCAAGATATTTTTGGTAGCTGAGAATTTTTAGGTAGCTTTTTTTTTTTTTTCTGGCATGTCCGAGTACAAGATCTACAGAAAAATACTTGTTGAAAAACAATTCAATTTTTTCAAAATTATTATGTGTATTATTGTAGCGAAGTATAAGTACTGCATGGTACAAATATTTATTTTTCTTTATTTGCTTCTTGTTACTTCATTCAAGGTATTGCTTCTTTAAAAAGATTGCCAAACTTTAGTGAAATAAAGAATCATTACCTTTTTAAAACTAAGATGTTGAGAATATCCTTAAAGTCTGATTATTTTCTCTCTTATAGCCAAAATTACTGAGATGTTTTTTCCTCCCAGTCCTCTAAGAAATTTTGTCTGTTAAACTAAATCTATTAGTAATTACTTTTACTTGTATGAACCATTCTCTATACCTCATTTTGCCTATTCCTAAGCATTTAGTTTCAGACTAAATAACTCAGATATGGTAGCCTCAATACAGAAAGACAAAAATAAAATAATGATTTGGTATTGTCTTTACCTGTGTCCACGTCCATTGTACAATGTCATGATTCCTGGAACAACTTGGGCCCCCAGTAAATATTTTGTGAGTGAATGAACGAATGCTGACTTTAGGAACTTGTTTTGATCTGAACGATGAACATTCAATGTCCTCAGAAGACTCTAAAATTCTCTGGCTGCTTCTATCATCTGAAATTCCCTGGCTTCTTCTATCACCTGCACCTGAGTTGACAGACTGAATTCAATATTATCTTATACTTAATATTCCATTGGCTCTGAATATTGTCCACCTTGTGCATTTCACAAATTTAAATAGAAAATTTTGTAAGATTTGAAAAGTCACAAAATTGGCAATCCTAACAAACTCTTGTTTATATTTAAGATGACACAGCTAAATAAAACTCTGTTTTCCAGGAATACCCAATCTATAAAAAGCTCTAGAGATTACTATTGCCAGAAAGAAGAAATCTAAAAAAAAAAAGGAGAGATGACGTCTGTAAGCCACAAGATCAAGAACACCTTACAGTGATTCTTAGAGGACCTAGTCGGTAGGGAGGATAAGATGAAAAAGTATACATTCACTTTGGTTATACTGAAATAATATTTAAAATTCATGTCACATAATAATAACACGATTTTTGTTTGCTAATTGTACTAGTAATAATCCTAATATTCATATAATGTTCTTAAGTACTTCTATGACAATTATCTTTTATTTTGAACATATAAGCTGAAAAAATTAGTGTATGCATTTGATTAACTATATTATGCATTGAAAAATAGTACATTGTAAATATATACATATTTATAAGTATATATATTATATAAGTATATATATTATATAAGTATATTATATAAATATATATAAATACAGAATGAACTAATAATATGGAGACATACTTAAAAACATAAGTTTACAAGTAAGCATAATATCTAAAAGTTAATGACCAAATAAATAAACTAAAAAGTAAATAAATAAAAGTTAATGACCAGAAGTCCTATTTGTTATAATAACACTCATTTTACAAATGTTTTTGAGAGTTAATTATGAATGTGTCTCCTTATCCTTATTTAAGAAACAAGGGCGTGACGGAGGTCTTGCCATGAATTTGGTTCATGGCCTCAAGTAGAAAATGAGTAGGCATTACTTGCCTGATTTTACTGTCAAATAATTACCTTTGGTTTCACTGTTCAACATGAATACCTTCGGACGTCACATCTCATTCTCACGGTTTTTAATGAATCATGCCACACAGTTTTTGGATAGAATGTAATAAATTATAGGGTATGGCTTCTGGCCAACAGAACATTGCCTTTACTTATTATAAGACACCGTCATTAGTAGATCCTTCTGGGTGTTATTTATCCACCGCCCACTGCTGAGTCCTTATTCACAGCATTTTTGCTTTCCTTGCTCTTGGAAGGAGACAAAAAAAGTCAATTCAAGGTTTGTAAAGAATGTTCTCTGGTCATGAGGCATTTACCCCTTTCTTCTTTTCTGCATATTTTGTTATCTCTGCAGAACACAAACAGAATTGTTTTTGTTTCGTTTGCAGTTATTACTTGCTAAGTTCCACTGTCTACTTGGCTGCTCAAAACCATAAGAAAGATGGAATTTTGCCTGAGAGTTTTGAATCCAAGTGGGAAAAAAGCATTTTCCATACCACTGCCAGATCTCATGTGGGAAAAGGTAAAAATAATTGTGTGTTCTTCTTTCCTGGAGAGGTATGGGAGTTTGATCTCCCCACTAAAACCCTGCACATGCATCCAGGCTTAGTCCATACTGGATGGTGGCAGTGTTTGTTCCTCTTGGCGGTACACAGGGCCAAAAGACCAATGGAAACTTGTGGCACCCAAAGCTAAGTTAAACAGCAACAATAAAACTAAGCATCTGATTACATATTCCCTTGTATAAGCCCTTTGGCCCTTTGGCCTCATCCACGCAAGGGTACGTCCACAGCTGTTTGCATAGCTGAGCTACATTAAATGATTTTCCCGTTAATTCCTCTTCCTTGGTCTCTTTCTCTCTTTTGTGGTTGCCTTGTGTCGGATTGGCTATTTAACTTTTTATCCTATCCTTACTCCTTCATGCAGAAACTCTTGCCTGTGCAAGTGTGCTTTATCTTGCTTTCTGGCATTATTCTGACTTCTGTGGTTATCTTTACAGATATTGTTTAAAAACTAAGAATTGCTTTACTAGGATAATATTTTATATTTCTATAGCTCTTCCAAGTCTTTTCAAGTCCTTTTAACATGTATCCTACCCTTACATTCTCAATGCCACTCTCTGAGGTAACTTCCTAGACCTCTTCAGAGTAGAAAATTCATAAATGAAATAAACAACGGTGATGACGATGACAATACCCTGATTTAAAAAAAACCCTATTACCTAAGAAATGTTCTTATGTCAAACAGATGTGAGTGAGAGCAGGAGAGGGGATTTAATGGAGATGCTTTATGGCGATCTTGCTACAGAAAAATTTTACTTCCCCCTGATGTATTTCACGTTGAATCATAGGATGACACATCCTTGCACAAAATGATCTATTGCCTTGTTATAAGAATTGTGGTTGGAAGGCTGTGCTGATTTTTGTGAATTAGTAAAGTGATGAGACACTAAGAAGGTTAGATTATAGTCCCAGAAGAGGTGACCCTGACACATAGGGTAGCAAGAATCATCATGAGGGCTAGAGAAAATACTCATAAATGAAAGAGAGCAATGTTTAAAAAATGAAGGAAAAGCAAAGGAGGAGTACAAAATATAATTTCTGAAAACTGCATTGTCTATATTTTGTTTACATATTGACTTTGACACATGAGGTTGTTTCTTCCGGTATTCCCCCCCCCACTATTTTAGGCACCCCCTCTCTTCCTGTGTAACAATTTCATTAAGATGAACAAGGTATAGGTAAAAGGCAAAATGCAAATCAACATTTGTCCCTCGATATGACATCTTGGTCTCCATCTTCATTGTTTTGTTTTGTTTTTAGGAACTGTATCATTTGGAAACTACCATTGCAGTTTATCTGTTTTCTATATTTACAAACCGATTTTATAGACCAATACTGTGGGTAATTGAGTGTGGACTACAAGAAGGGAAAATCATATAATCATGAACATAACACATGAACTAATGTCAGGTTTTCTGAAAATAAGGAAAACGGAATGATACTTGTCTAAAAAAAGAAAAGCATTTGGCAAAAATTGGATGACAGGGTGAACTCCTAGATTTAAATTTAAAAAATGTAGCTTGGGAATTCCCTGTTGGTCCAGTGGTTAGGACACTGTGCTCTCACTGTGGAGGGCGTGGGTTCAATCCCTGGTCCGGGAACTAAAATCCTGCAAGCTGCAAAGTGTGGCCAAAAAAAAAAAGTAGCTTTTCCATGATGGCCTGAGGCAAGTTACTTAATACCTCTTTACAACCTGAATAATATTTCAAGAATGTTATGTGTTTCTCTCTTCCTCATCTCAGGATGGGACTCAGGACCTTGTCTTGGGATTTGGGTTTTCCCTTGGAAGAATGAAAGCCATTGTTGTTCTCATACCCAAAGGCAACTTGAAAGGGATAGACCTACTATCTCCTTCATGGACCCTGTGTAGTGGGAGATGCTTCAGGTTGACTGACTCTCCAGAATCTTTAGATATGCAGAGATTAAGAGGCTGAAGGGAAGAAACCCCCATGAGAGATTTCCATTAGTGCTTTATTCTCTCTACCAGTTACTTGGTCAGATTTTAGCACTTCAAAATGCTTTTAGGATAATTATCAATATCTACTTTGCTCTTTACCTTTTCAAAGATGATAAATAAACTCAGAGATTTATGGAAACATCTAAGATTATTTATATTGTTTGCCATTTGGCATTATATGGTAAATATATGTGCTATGGACTAGATGTTTGTATTATCCACCCTCCAACCTCAGAAATTCATATGTAAAAGCTTAAATCTCCAGTGTGATGGACGTGGGGTCATTGGGAGGTAATTTGGTCATGCGGGTGGAGCCCTCCTTATTAAAGAAACGAGAGAGGGAGAGAGGACCATTCTCTGCTCTCCAACAAGTGAGGGCACAAGGAGAGGAAGAACGTTTGCACACCAGCGGGAACGCCCTCACCAGACAGCGACCTGCCAGAACCTTGATCTTGGGAAATAAATGTTTGTTGTTTAAGCTACCCCGCTATGGCAATCTGTTCTGGAAGCCCAGACTGACTCAGACAATATGGAAAAATGTTTATTGTGCATCTACCATATGTCTCACACTTAAGACATGATGATAACAGAAGGAACACTAAGATCCACCAAGAATCTTACAAATTAGGGAGAAGGTAAAAGGTATTAATCAAATAATCATTCTGCAAACACTAAAATCGCAGAATCAGGTAAATGTTATGAAAAAAGTCAGTGAGTGGTGTGAGAACATGTGAATTGGTCTGGTGATGAGGGGAGGGAAAGAGTGGAGTTGGGATCTGAGGCAGTGTGGGTGGGGAGATAGAAAGGCAAAGAGCAGATAAAGGTGATGCTTTTCTGGGATCTACAAAAGGAAAAGAAGTCACCTGGGAATCACAGCGCAGGGACTCAGGGATTCCAGCAGATGGAACAGCAGATGCAAAGACTCACAAGTGGGAAAAAACAAGGCACTTTTGAAAAACTTAAAAAAAAAAAAAAAGACCTATGTTTTGGGTTTGGGGAGGACAGAGAAGGAAACTGCGGGTGGTGATCTGAGATGAGGAAGAAGGACATGGCTCATCAAAGGTTCCTAATCTGTCCTTTAAATAATTCTGGGACACCACTCATCTGGTACATTAAGGAGAGCATATGTAGGAGGAAGCATTGCTCAAGTGTTTCGTGTAGAATTTTAACTACCTCAGGAGTCTGTTCCGTAGTCATAAAATAAAAAGAAAATTATATTTTATGACTTTTATAAGTATCATATGTGGATTTTCTACTACATAGCAATTTTAAAAACTTACGCTTGGTGGGAAGAATATGATTCCCACTGTTTCTACAACAGAAACACATTTGGCTCTCAAACACATAATTTCAAAAAAAATTTTAATTAAATTTTTTAAAAAATGTCTAACAAGTTTACTTTAAAAAACTGCCTGATTGATATGGTTTTAGCTGGATGGGTTCGTATGCATAATAACAAGCTAGCTACTTAATAGTGGTTTATACATGGTTTTGCCTTTGTCTGTGGCCTGGCTGTTAAGTAATTAAGACCAAATATCAGTATTTGAACAACTCCTCAATTCAGGCTTACATGGTCTTGCTGTAAGAGTGATTAATGATTACAGCCTTTCATTTAAACAAGAGCCGTGTTCTTCTTAACCAATGTGAAACAATCAAGCAACAAGGTCCGACTCAGTAGGAATGAATCCCAGTTAGCTGTGACTTCACACTGGCCGTGTTCTGGGTGAACACCCCTCCCACATGCATCAGGCAGTGTGTGTGCAGCTATTGATGAGTGAGTCAAGAAACAGGAGTCCAAAGGACGGTGGTGTGATGATGGACCGACACATGGTTCTGTAGTCCTTGGTCCTGATAACTTCAGCATTATCTTTGTGCTGTTTGTTGTTGTTTGTGTTGCTTTTCTTTCTCTAGGGCAGACCAAAAAGGAGTTTGTCTTATTTTTCCTTTGCCTTTGTGGTAGTAGTGCCCCCTCCACTCCACCTGCAGCACTGTTACATCCCATAATTTTCTGTTCACAGGTCTGTAGGCTCTGGGTCTACTCCAGCATCCTCACCGCATGGAGCCCCGTGGGCTCTATTTCCTGCCCCAGCCACTCCTGCATCCCTGCCTCTGGCTGTAGACAGTGATGCCTCTTGAATTCCACAGTTGTTGCAAGATGCCGGTGTCACATGAAGGACAGTCAGCTAAGCCCTTTCCCAAATCCCAACAAAGAAAATGACAGGTCTTCAATGACCTAGAGTACCAAATTTCTCTGGTAGTTTTATCATTCCCTCTCAGCTCATCCTGGCTCATGACACCTAAGACTCAAGGTCCCTTCTCCAAGCGGCAAACTGCTTGGCTGCCTCGATAATTATGCATACTTTTTCTACCCTGACAAAGACATCATTTGATCCCGTATCCCTGCTGGTTGGGGCGGACCAAGGAAAGTGTCAGGGAGTGTCTAAAGGAGTTGGTTTTCCAAGCTGCTTTTGGTCCTGTCCTTGACTCTTGAAAGCTAAAAAGGAACACTAACTTCTGTTTCCCTTCTCTTTTCTGCCACCAGCTCCCTTTCCTGAGTCAGGGGATTTCAAAGTCTAGGTGAAAATGGAAAAGTGTGATGAGCAAAGCAAATAAATAGCAGAAACAATGGACTATCCATCCATTATTTTTCCCCATTACCTTTGTGCTACACTAGCAAGCAAGGAGCAGAAACCGAAGTCACTCATTGTCTAGACTTGCACAAGGGGAAAAGCTAGAATTGCAAAGCTCATGGAAATTGCAAACATGACAGAGAGCAAGGCTTTAAGATAACACAAGTTAAACTGTTTTCAGGCAGTTTTTTATCTTTTGCTGAAATATTTCCTCAACCACTCCCAAAAAAAATAATCTAGACAATTTCTTTAGTCATAAAGGCAAAAGAATGCATCAGACACTTAGAATGACAGATGCCTAGCATATATATATATGTGTATATATATACATATATAGTTATATTTCTACTTATATTTGTTGTTTTCTTTTGTTTGTTTTTTGCTGGCCTATTTCAAATGCTTAAACTGAATGTACATTAACACACAGAAGGTTTTTGGTGAATGTGGATATCTAAATTCTAAGGGTATAAACGAAATAGTTAAATGTCTAATCTTAAGGTTCATTTACTTTGTCATATATTTAATTAACATACATATAAATGGCATATTAATTTAGATCTATAACATATGTCCTCTCTTACATAAAATAATTTTATTCAAGCTATTCACACACATCTATGGCATCAGTGTGAGTAATCTAACACAATTTTTTGAGAGTACCTTTTCCTCCATTCCATCCAGGTTGCTTGATTTACAGCACTTTTCAAATTTGTGTATGATGTTGTCACTGGATATTTTAATATCCAGATACTATACCCATAAGGACAGTAGGAGTTTACAAAATATTACCACCTACTGTTCCATCTTTTTAATTAATTTTTAAAATTTTGCAATAGATATGTTGTAGCAAGAATAAAAAATAAATAAATCTAGATTGAGTTTTTTGTTTTCTTTTTAACCCATTCTGTCAGGAGTCCTATATGAGCATCAAAAATGACCATGTATTAATAATGTATTTGAAAGAAAGTATTCCAAAGAATACTTAGATCTTCTCCAAAAGAAATAATATATATTCATACATATTCAAATTTGAGAAACTTTTAAAACATTTTAAGAACATTTTGTTCTGCAGAATAATTTGAGAAATGATAGTCACGACATTAGTTTTCCAAGACTGTCATAACAAAGTACCACAGACTGGGAGGTTTAAACAACAGACGTTTATTTTATCACAACTCTAGAGCTTAGAAGTTCAAGATCCAGACATCGGTGGGTTGGGTTTCTTCGGATGACTCTCTCCTGGGGTTGCTGATGGCCATCTTCTCCCTGTGTCCTCCCATGGTCTTCCCTCTTGTGTGTCTGTGTCTTAATCTCTTTTTATAAGGACTCCAGTCATACTGAATATGACACCTATTGGAGCCCACTCCAATGACCTCATTTTACCTTACTTACTTCTTTAAAGACCCTATCTGCAAATATTGCCACATTCTGAAGTGCTCGGGTTAGGACTTCAACATATGAATTTGGAAGGGGGGTCACAATTCAGCCCATAACATACGGTAATTACTATAAAATTATCAAATACCAATATTACGTGAAAGGAATAGTTTAAACATGTAGAAGAATAAAAAATAATGAATAATATTAAAATAGATATAGTGTGAATTTAAGGTTGCAAAAGATTTACAAACTTAAAATTACTGCTATAAGACATCTCTCTTTTTTAAGTGATCTAGGTATATTTAAATTTAGAAAATTTGAAGTTTTAAATTCTAGAGCTTCTAATAAGGAGACTTTCAATATGAAGCAGAAAAGAAAAAGAGAAACAGTTTACCCAAATTGTAAGTAAATCATTGCAGTTGCTTTAAAAATATAGCAATTGTGTTGCCAGAAATGTTTAAATCACTACTTTGGCTGCTAAAGTTATGTAAACATTGAAGTGAACCATATATGAAAGAATCCATTTACTTAATAATAATTGTAGAGTATATATTATTTGCTTCACATGGAAAACATGAGCAAATATAGTAAAACAACAAATTATATTAAAGGTCAATACAGGAATAAAGCTGATACATATATATGATTATAAGAAAATATATAATGCATTTAATTATTTGGGAAAAATTGTTTTAAAATAAACATGAATTAACAGAATCTTGCTGGAATCCATGAAAAACCCATGAATAGGAGACTGGTAGTCAATGGAAAATAAATTGTATGAAAGTTTTATTTAAATATATTAATGGAAATTTGGTCAAATATAAAATTTTAGCTTTATATCATTTTTCTATAAATTCACTATGATGCATTAATATTTCCTCAAAAATATAATTTAGGTACCAGAAACAAGATCGTGGCAAATATCATTATCCTGATTATGATGTTTATAATTCTTTTTTTTCCAATATTTTATTAGGAATATTTTCAAACATACATAAACAATAAAATAATTTTATAGTAAATCTCATATACCAACCATCTAGATTTTATAATTACTATTTGTCTAAAATTCACTTTACCATGTTTGAATCCATCCATCCCTCTGTTCATTTATTAACTCACCTCATTTTCTGATATTCTTTAATAAAAATGGGAAAATCATTTGAAAAAGAATAGATATATGTATATGTAAACTGAGTCACTTCGTTGTACACCTGAAACTAACACAACATTGTTAATCAACTATACTCCAATATAAAAGAAAAAGAAAAAAAGTAAGTGACAGACACCAGTATACCTTAAATTCTTTGTTAAGCATATAATCTAGGGTTCAACATGGGCTTACACTTTTTTCCCCTTCTTAGGTTAAAATTCACATACAATAAAATGCATAAAATTTAAACCTATCTTTTGAAAAGAAAGATACATGCATATGGACACAAGCTATTTATAATATAAAACAACTGCAAACAAACCCAATGCCCACTGCTAAGGGTTGTTTGAAAGCATTATCTTTCCTAAACAAACATATTAAAACATCAGCTCTTATTAAAATCCTAATTATTATTATTTCTATCATTGTGGTTATTGTTTTAGTCATTGTTTTTGTACCAGAAAAAGAATTATAAAGGTCACCTGGAAAAAGGTATGCAAGAATAGTCAATAAAATCGTGAAAAAAGAGCAGAAGGATGCAGGGAGGCTTGCTGTATCATGGAGCAAAGGACATTACAACACTCCTCTAATCATATAAGATAGCCTAGTATAGAAATGGAGCAGCACATGAATCCAGCAGAGAATCTAGGAATAAGGGCTGCAGTAAGTAATCATAGAACCCAATATATCAGGCACTGTGCTAGTTTCTGGAATTAAAGAATGAGCAAAAGCAGACACATCCTTTGCATGCATGAGACTTTAAGTCTGGTTGGAGTGAAAGATACCAGGTATTAATCCAATAATCTCCACAGCAAATATTAAATTTGTAATTTTGCCAAGTGTAATGTAGGAGATGTACACAGTAACAAAATAAACTCTAATAGAGGATTAGACTAATCAGAGAGGTATGAGAACTCTTGATTTAATAAGTGATACACATCAAGTGACTGAAAAAAATGAACAAAGGGAAGAAACAGCTTTCAAGGGAGAGGAAACGTCATGAACACAGGTCCTGGGGTGGAGAGAAGCTTGGCAGCATGAAGATTAGAAGAAAACCAGTCTCAGGTCTGTATGAACAGTGAGAAAGTTAGAATGAACACAGTTCAAGATGAGTCACGAAGTGGAGTCAAAAGACCATTTGCTTAGCATCACGCAGAGGCTTTCATAGGTTTTGTCTTTGTTGGAAAAAAAAAAAGGTCATTCACAGAAAGTTTTCAACAAAGCTGAGAATGACGATATGAGATTTGTACTTGGGAAAGATCCCTTTGCTGCAGAGAGGTTTACTAGAGAGTTTTGAGATGGAGGGTATTTGCAGTAGGACACATGAAAGGGAACCCAAGCATTGAGGAGGGGTGTAAGGGAGAGTGGAGGTGATTTAATAGAAGATAAAAGTGACAGCTTGGGAAATAGTTGGTCCAATTAGTCAAGGCCCAGGCCAAAAATAATCGAAGCTGCTTCAGGTGTTTGAAACACATACTTAATATAAAGAACTGATCAAAAACTATTAGTAGCACTGGCTGTCGCTTCTAGGAGATGCCCAACAGTGGGGCCAGCATCCAGGCAGTCCAGTTGATTGTGTTGCTGAAACCAGCACCAAGTTTCTTGGTCTGCAGCCTCCGCGCTGCCACGGCTGCTCTAGGCGCCTGATGAGAGCAGGATAATAGATGACTGCTTCCTTCCTGCACCTTCCAGGTGCCTGCCAGAGCCTCTCATGGACAGAGCCTACCCAATGGTTCAAGACCTAAATGCAAAGGTAATTTGAAATATTTAAAAATATGAAAGGATATGTATTTATATAATCTTGAGATGGAGGTTAGGTTTTCTGAACATAGCTCAAAGTATTAAGCCATAAATGTATTTTTGAATAGATAATTTAAAAACAAAGCATAAGAAAACAGATTGGGTGCACACACAGTTAGAACATCTTTAAAATAGTATCTATGTTATACAAATAGTACCTGAGAAATCAAAAGGAATTAAGTAAATAAGGCTTTTGAAAATGTGCAAGAGATAAGTAGGTTTTTCAGGAGTGAACAAATACAAATTCTTTATAGGTATATTGACTAAAACTTAAAAATATAGATTATAAAAATGGGCTATAATTAAAAATATTTTTATAATTGAAGTTGGAAATTAAGTAATTTGAAAATCTTCAGGGCAGTGTGTATCACAGTGACAACTGTCTGCCCACATAATTAACAAAATATGTTCATACAAAGTAAAATAATAAATAAATAATAATATAATGAAAAATAATTACTTAGAAAGGAAGAACACACGGTCTCATCCATCCTAAAAGCTACATCTTGAGCTTGCGGACTTGAGAGCCTCTGACTCATAATATCTTGCTGTCTTTTCTCCCCCAGCTTAGCCATGTAAGTGAGGCACGTGCCTATAAAGCCATATTGGCTTTCTTGTCACTTGAATTGCCACAGCTTCGTGAAAGGAAATCCTGCAGGGAACACCACAGGAGAATCGACTTATTTAGGTATCGGGTCCTTCTGTGCCCAGGAAGTTTTCACCTTACACGTTGTCCCAGACTAATAGTAATTAGGCTGGGACAATATTACCTTGGCTTTGATGCCTTACTATATGTATGTTTGTATATATTACTGAAGTATAAAGTAAGTTACAAAATAGCATACACTTGTTACAGAGCCTGTAGGATGTTATTTTTAAATATTTACAAATATTTATATGCTCCCACTCTAAATCCACCAATGGAATCTCTTCTGCTTAAGCACAATTCGGCGTCCCTACAATGAGCTACAACCCGTAGATGGTCTGATGCCTGACCACTGCTAGAGAGCATCTCTCTTTTCTCCCCTCGCACAGGATTCCAGGCACACTAATTCTACTGTGCCTAAAAGACTCCCAGCATGCAGGCAGACTCTTCTACCTGCAATTCCCTCTGCCTAGAGAATTATTTCCCTAGATACCTACATGATACTCCCTCTCAGTTCATTCTGGTCTCTATTCCAGTGTCACCACAGAAAGCATTTTCCTGTCCACCCTACCTAAAAGAACATGGTCCATTAGTCACTATTCATTTAATAAGCATTCTTCTCCACGATCCTCTTCCCTAACTTAATATTTTATGTGTGTTTGTATGTATCTATGGATGTATCCACTCATGCATGTAGGCATGTATGCTTTAAACAGTCTTTCCTATCCACTAAAATATAAAGTCTTTGAAGGCAGGGTACTTGCTTGGTTATTTATGTAGAATATCACGTAGAATAATGTGTATATAAGCCCCCCAATATATGTCAAATCAATGAAATTACATAGTGGCAGTGAAAAGTGATAGGGATACTCTATACCCGTGTATATTTTTGATGGTGGGAATAGGAGTAATCTTACTCTCTTTTTACTTGCTTGCATTTTTAAAATTTTGCAATGATTGTGACTTGGTTAATAAAGGTAAAGGGGGGGGCAAGGAGAAAAACTGTCCTTGTAGAACCAAGCTGATAGAAACAATAACTACAGTTTACAGAGAGCTGGAGTGCGCCAGGCACCGTTCTAAGTGCTGCACATTCTATAACTCATTTTACCTCCACAACTCTGTGAGATACAAACTGCTGCTGAGCCCCTTTTACAGATGAGGAAGGTGAGTCACAGAAGGTTAATAAGGAGGGTAATCAGGCTTTGACCCTTGGCAGGCTGTATTTAGAGCCTGTGTGACTGCCCCCATGCACAGCCCACAAGCAGCAGAGCTTGCAAGACAATTCCCTGCCCCATGTGTGTCCACATTAACACAGAGCATTACAAACAGACCATCTTTTAGACAGAGTTTTCTCTCTCATGGTGCGTGGACCCTGTGCCTTGGCATTCTCTAAATTTAACGGTCGAGTTTCGGATGATTGCCGCTGGCATGCTGGCAGCATGTGAACACTTTGTAGTCTTTTTAAGGGTTTAGAACCTTTCCCAGGTGGGATTTTCTGCAGTTTCAATGGTAATTACATGAACTATGTTATCTTCAGCTGCTTTTTTAAATTCATGGCCATGGATGCAGTTCCAGGCATAAGGGAAAAGGCCAAGGAGACTGGTTCACCTGGGTGAAAATGAAGTTGATTATCCATCCTCTGGTGAATCTAAAAATGCATTGTTAATTTCAACTGTTTATTAAGACAGTGGTTCATTTTCAGAACAGAAAGAGATGACATTACTTTGTTCTGAACGATGAGTGTGGCCTAACCTCACCTGTCACCTGACACCTTTTTCTCATCACAGCCAGGTAGGATTAGAATATCTTTAGTTTCAACACACCTCATTAATTTTCTCTTTACAGCTCTCATAATTTGAGTTCCTGGGCCCAGATGCCCCAGTCAAGAATTTTTTTTTTTTAATTCATTTACTTCTTTTAGAAATGGAAAGAAATAAACTCAGCACACATTTCCAGATTGCCAGAGCCCACTGACTGGTTAATATTCATGTGGTACAGTAGCGAGTCCATCTTCATTTGCAGTAAAGGGAATTGGATGTGCCCTCTTTGGAGTGATCTGTGCACAGCCAGAGGATGAGGTTAAAGAAACAAGGTAGCCTTGGTAACAAAGAGGGCCCTAATAATTTCTTTAAAGACTTGTCCAATGTTGGTTTTGAATAAAGATGTGAGACCTCTCTGTTCAGGCCTATTAATGAACAGCATGGAGCTTTAGATAGTCTCAGGAGAAAGACTCCTTTTTTTCCATTATAAAGAGCTACTTTAGAAGAATGTCTGATAATGAGATGCAAAAGACCTTCTACAGAGTCTCTTTTATTACATCCCCCAAATGAAAGTGGCTGCTAGCTATATTACTGCGATTCCTTCCCATTAGGAAGGAAACAATTGTCTGACCATGTCATAAATAGATTTAAGGAAATCCTGTCTATTGCCCCCAATTGGCCCTGGAGTCACAAACACTCACCCAAAATTTGAAAGCACATACTTTTCTAAATTGAGAGTAGAATAAAGTAGAGACTCTGAGAAAGTTCTGGAAAGAAGTAGGAAAAAAAAAAGAGAAAAAAATGGATCACTTCCTACTTTACCTAGCAGCTGCCTCTCAAAAGGAGCTTCCTTTATTTTTTACATTAAAATGGCAATTGCAGTATACCTCTTTCTAAAGCTATAAAAGTAGTTATCCTTGTCAAGATGGACTTGGAAAGCTAATTTAAATAAAACTGCGTTGTCCAGGTGTGATCTGGTGATTTGACTCTCATGAAAGATTTCCGAAAGATAAACAGAAACTCTTTAAGTGCACTTTTCATTTTATTTCAGAGAAAGTGTGTGTGTGTGTGTGTGTGTGTGTGTGTGTGTTTACTGTTATTAGTATTGTTGGCTGATCCCTTTTAACACATGAAAAATACAAGACATGCGTGAAAGGAATTGCTTAGCTACAGGTACCTCAATTTAGAGAATTCAATCATTTTATTTCCTGCCCCGTAGTTCACATCAGTCTCATTAAGATATTTCATCTCTAAAAAAATGATTTTGATCCACCTAGTGTAATTCCCAGTTATTTTGACACGTGATTTAGCCTGACTTTCTATGTATTTAAGAGTCTGAGAAAACTAAAGGACTTTGGTGTGGTCTTTATCCAAGAGAAATACAAGCTTCCAAATTTAAGGGGAACTTTTATCTTCTGAAAATGAATCAGAAATTCATGAAAGCAAAAACATTCCTCTAAGGCCAGGCAGAGATAAAAGTCCTCCATGTCATGATTTCTAAACCTGTGAAAGATTATCTTTGTCAAAGGAAGATTGTCCCAGACAAAGTAAATAGGTGTAGACTGAAAAAAGAGCACAACCTGAAAGTTGAGAATTATGTTTTATTTGGTGAACAAAACTGAGGACTTAAGCCTGGGAGACAGTCTCAGATAGCTCTGAAAGACTGCTCCCAAGAGGCAAAGGAGGAGCCAGCATGTATAGGAGTTTCTGCGACAAAGACCAGGTAGTTGGGAACAACAAAAGATTACTGTTAATTAAAGAAAACCAGACACTTCCACTTAAGGAATGTAACGCTTTTCTATGTATGGGAAGGTGCAAGAGTCTGAGCTCACTAACATCATTCCTTTGATAGGCACCTCAGCTCTTTGGGGCCAGTATCCTGTGCTTTCTCATCCTGTGTCTCCTCAGGGTGCACTGGGGCATGGGGGGTGGGGGAGTGGAGAGGGTAGAAGTGGGGTGGCTGCTACAGCGAGACTGCTAGATGGCGGGCATCCTGTTTCTATTCTGAGTTCCCTCAGGGCTCACCGTTGGGGTGTCTTTAATGGCTGCAACGTCCTTTGTTTACTGATATGGCAGGTAACACATTTTCACTGGTACAGGCAAGCAGGACTTTATTCAACACTATTGCAATGGGGGAGAGAGGTTGCACTCGACTCCCTGAAACAAAAGATGGGGAGATTAAAAGTGCAAGAGTGAGCTGGTGGAAAATTGCTGTAAGTTTTATAGGGAAGGCCAGGTAGTGTTCTTAACCACCTTCTTTTGCTGGTTGGGACTTATCAAGGTTATTTTCCTGCCATCCCACAGAGACTGGGAGATAAGGGTCTTATCTTTCTATGTGATTGTGTTTCAAAGGGATTGCTCCTGGGTCCTTGAGAATGACACTCCTGGTTTATAAAATGGATGAGAAGCTGGAAGAAGATTTGCATCTCCAAGGGGCAAAGGGATAATTTACAATTGCAAGTTTTCTAGATAAAATGCTCTAAGACAGGGGAGGTCAGGGGCTAGAAGTGGGAAGAAGCCTGTCAGCCTCTGAGTTGTATGTTAGAAAAAAATGTGAAATCTTCAGTCTCAAATGGCAAGTTCTTAGCAGTAACATATGTATTATTTTATTGTCTTCTTATCCATTCAAAACAGAAAAAGCAATTAATATAGTGAAAAAAGACACAATTGATAGCATCTTCAATAAACTAGGAGATAAGTAATCCCAAAATATGAAAGAGTGATAATTTTGCCTTTTCTAAAATGTCATATCTTTGGAATCCTACAGTATGTAGCCTTTTCAGATTGGCTTGTTCACTAAGCAACATGAAGTTAAGATTCCTGCACATCTTTTCGCGGCTTGATAGCTCACTTATTTTTAGCACTGAATAATATTTCCTTGTCTGGATGGACCACAGTTCATTGATCCATTCATCTACTGAAGGACAGCTTAGTTGCTTCTAAGTTTTGGTAATTATGAATATAGCTGTTGTAAGCATTCATGTGCAGGTATTGTTATGAACATAAGTTTTCAACTTCGGATAAACACCGAAGAATGTTATGACTGGATCTTACGATAAGAATTTGTTTCGTTTATAAGAAACTGCCAAGCTGTCTTCCAAAGTGGCTGCACCATTTTGCGTTCCCACCACAATGAATGAGACTTTCTGTTGCTCTGCGTCCTCGCTAGCATTCGATTTTGTCAGTTTTCTGGATTTTTGGCCATTGAAATACTTATGTAGTGATATTTTATTGTTGTTTTAATTTAATTTAGAATAGTGACATCTAATATTGAACATCTTTTCTTCTACATAATTTCCATCTGTATATCTGCTTTCGTGAAGTATCTATTTAAGCCATTGGCTTATTTTTTATTCAGGCCGTTTGTCTTCTTATTGCTGAGTTTTAACAATTCTTTTCTCTCTTTTCATTCTCTTGATAATTGTCTTTCACAGAGCAGAAATTTTTAATTTTAGTAAAATGCAATTTGCCAGTTGTTTTTTTCAGGGATTTTACCTTTGTTTTGTTTAAGATGTCATCACCATATCCAAGGTTATCTAAGTTTTGTCCTGTCTTCTAGGAGTTTTATACTTTTGATTTTTACATTTAGGTGTGTGATCCACTTGAGTTAGTTTTTGTGAAGGGTGAAAGGTCTTTACATTTTTTTGTTTATTTGTTTTGCATGTGGATGTCCAGGTTCCAGCAACATTTGTTGAAAAGACTATCTTTGCTCCATTTTATTGCCTTGTTATTGTTACAGATCTCTACTTTAACAAGTTGACTCTAATTATGCCAGTTTATTTCTGGGCCCTCATTCTGTCTCATTGATCTATTTTCTCTTCTTTCACCAATACGGCACTGCCTTTATTACTGTAGCTCCATAGTAAGTCTTGAATTTAAGTAGTGTAAGTCTGCCAACTTTGTTCTTCTCTTTCAATATGATTTTGGCTCTTCTGTGTCTTTGGCCTCTCTATATAAACTCTAGAGTCAGTTTGTGGATATCCACAAAATAGCTTTCTGGGATTTTTGTTGAGTTGAATGTATAGATCAAGTTGGGAAGAACTGACATCTTGACAATTTTGAGTCTTGTTATCCATGAACATGGAATATCTCTCCATTTGTTTAATCCTTCCTTGATATCTTTCATCCACAGTTTTATAGTCTTCCTTATAAAGATCTTATATGCATTATGTTAGATTTATACCTAAAATTTAATTTTTAGAATGCTACTGTAAGTGGTAATACATTTTTAATTTCAAATTCTACTTGTTTATTGTTGATAAGAAAACAATTGATTTTTTATATTACCCTTGCATCCTGCACATTTCTATAATAATTTATTAGTTCCAAGAATTTTTTGATCACTTCTTTCAGAATCTCTACATAGGCAATCATGTCATCTGCAAACAAAGGCAATTTTATCTCTTCCTACCCAACCCATATACCTTGTATTTCATTTTCTTGGTCTCTTGCATTATCGAGGACTTCCAGTATGATGTTGAAAATAAGTGTTGAGAGGGGACATCCGTGCCTTTTCCTGTTCTTGGGATTATGCCCTCCAGCAGCTCAGGAGGTAAATGATTGGGCAAGACCTGAATGAGTTTGTGTGATTGGGAACAGCTCTGTACATTGTTTCAGGGGCCCAGAGTGTTAGAGGTCAAAATTAAAATATGTCTATATAGTCATCAGGAAGAAGTGCTCTCACCAAGAGGCCAGTGGACGTTTTGAGAAGCTGATTCCTTTGCTACTATTTCCATTCCTCTTTATGTCCCCTGGGGTGGTCTTTGACCAGTATCTAGGACCCAGAAAACACAAATGGAACACACAGCCTAGGCAACATAGATAAAATTCACTTTGCCATCTCTCAAAAAATATTCTAAGAAAAAATTTTTAAAGTTTTCCCTTGAAATAACCCATGTTTTGAGGATACTGCAGGCTAGAAACAGATGTCACGAATCTAGGGGGAAATTTGCAGCAAGTGTATTAAAAGTGAGAAGGACAAATTCAGATTACAGGTTTCTTTGAACTTGCCACTGTGTGTGAGAAACGAGCTGGATTTCACAGTGAAACAATGTACTGATGGCCACAACTTGACAGGTGTAAAATTTCTGTAATTATAGGTCAAGGGGTATTATCTAGTTTTATGAAAACGAGAGAGCTCCTCCTGGGCACTTTCCTGGATTGTTCTTTGACTGCCATTAATTTCTGTTTAGTGTATTTGGAACAAAATTGTGGGGATGTTCTTGGGTATTTATAGTCATCATCATGAGTAGAACACCCAGTCTCGTTCGTTCTTTCTCCTAAAATGTAATTTGTTCTTATGAAATACATAAAAACACTTTTTCCAGGTTTTAAATTTTACACAACAGAATAGTTCAGTAAAACAGTTGAAAGAAAATGAAATTTCCTGACTTTTATCTGAAAATTTTTTCATACTCGAACTCTTATGAAGACTGTACTTGCAACTTTTCTGATTCTTGGTTTATCTCTTCTAGACTTTCCCTTTACTGTACAAAGAAACAAAATAAATGAGACTTCATTCCCTTCATATCACCTTACCTGCTCAAACAGCCCTTCATTTCTCTTTACCAAAGCCATTTTGGGACCTTTTTTGGGGACTAACCTACTATAAGCCATCTCTTTGTCATTTATTTCTAAATTCTCACACTTAGTACTTGTCCTTTATGGTGAACGATTCCTCTGTTTTACAAGATGAATTTATAAATTGTGCTAAGCTTGCTTTACTTCTAAATATTTTAATGCCGCCAAATACACAACATATCACAAACAGATTATACAGGATTAGTTTCAGGGGATTTTTGCCCCAAAGTTCAAGCCTTAGGAATTTTCAAGCTATTTACCCAAACCAGAGATCTCACAAGTTTTCACCAAAATTTTAGAAGTTTAATTAAAATTTTTAAAAAGCTTTCGATACATGAAACAATGAATAATATAAACATCTCATTATAGATGAAACTGTATCTCCCCCAAATTCCTATGTTTAAGCTTCAGCCCCCAACATGACTATATTTAGAGTTGGGCTTTTATGGAGGTGATTAAGGTTAAATAAGATTATAAGTGTAGGTCCCTAATCCCACAGAACTGGTGTTCTTACATAAGAAGATGAAGAGACACCAGAGCTCTCTCTCCCTCCATGTGAGCTCAGAGGAAACGCCATGTGAGGACACAGGGAGAAGGTGCAAGCCAGGAAGAAGCCCTCATCAGAAATCAAATATGTTGGTACCTTCATCTTGGACTTTAGCCTCCACAGCTGTGAAAAAATAAATTTCTGTTATTTAAGCCACCCAGTCTGTGGTATTTTGCTATGGCAGCCCAAGCAGAATACTATAAGAGTCAGTAAATACTCTTGGATTATGAAAAGGGAAAGAGGCTCTTCTTTTTTACTTCCCAGTAGTGTTGATATTCTAAAAGAAAGTGTGCCCACCCCCAGGGAAATTAATAAATAAAATAAATTCATAAAGATAGGATCAAAACAAATCTGACCTGAGATTCTGAAATATATATATATATATATAATTTTTGGTTTTCAGCTGTCCAATCAAAAGTTAATTAAAAAGTAAAGGCTGTTAATGATGCTTCTAAAGTCATAAGCAGAGATGTAGCAGTGTTTATGAGGAATGTGCTTCTCTCTGAAGTATTCAGCTTACAATTAAATTTAAAAAAAGAATGACCTCACTCGTGGTTGAGTTTAACAAATGTCAAGTGTCCACTGTCATCTGTTTCCACATGGCGTATTCATGTGGTGTGCACTGCGCTCTCAGGCAAGGACATCTGCTTTGTATCCCCTTAGCTCTGCTTTTGTGGTGGAGTTGTAATTGTTGTTTTGTTTGCATTAGATTGAGCTCCAGTATAATAACCTGCTTATATTCTTGCCTCTGGATCCATTATCTTTGTAGCCGAGGCAATTCACTCTCACCTTTTACTTCAGTCCATACCATCCTCTGACCCTGAGTCTTTATTTGGGTTAGATTAATATAAAGAACACACAACATTTAATTGATCAGCCAAGAATCTATAGCGTTGATGGTGATTTTAGCTTGACCGTAGAAACT
Organism: Neophocaena asiaeorientalis asiaeorientalis; assembly: GCF_003031525.2. Classification (NCBI taxonomy): domain Eukaryota; kingdom Metazoa; phylum Chordata; class Mammalia; order Artiodactyla; family Phocoenidae; genus Neophocaena; species Neophocaena asiaeorientalis. Next base: position 5,082,270 of record NW_020174135.1, read on the forward strand.
GGGCTTGTTTTCTAGATTCCTCCTTTTAAATTCTTTGGGTAAAATAATCTATTAAAAGCAAACAAAATAACTCCCCACTGAAGTCTTCTCTACTTCTGTCCATTCTTCAGATCTGCAATGGTCACACCATGACAGGGGCTCCTAGACTCATGCCTCTGGGCTGGTTTGGGATTATGAGAGGTATTCAGCAGTCTGAGTCCAAAAGATGAAAATTACAACAGAAGGGTATGTTTTCACAAAGTGTATGTGTACTATTTGTAGGAACACCATGTAGTTCATGATCCTTGCTAATTTTGAAGTCATGTGATTTCTTGTGTTCTTTGATGTGAGAGTAGGTTGCAGGGTGCTTTTTAAAATCATCTCTGGTAAAATTCAAAATAAAATAAAAATTTTGCGATGATGCCCAATATTTGTTTAAATTTTCCTGGACATGCAATCTGTACACCCGGGGATCACTGCGATGGGGCAGTGGATCTCACATTTCTTTTCTGCCCCACCAAACCTGGGAAAGCACATCCCCCAACCCTGAGTATGACCACCATGACCCTGAACTTTGTGACCCCTCCTGGGACTGCTCCAGAGGCTGTGCTCTACTCTCCGCACACACAGCTCAGTCCATCCACGCATTCATTTCTTTGGCTATTTCAATCAACAACTATTTGATGGTGACTTTCTTTTTACTATTTTCACTTAATGTTTTACGCTTACGCCTCCATGTCAATAACTATAAGTCTAACCAATTGCTTTTACGTCATACATGTCATAACATGATAACTACATCATAAATATGAAATATAGTTTTTCAGTCATTGCACTGAAGTAAATATTTACGTAGTTTCCATTTCTTGTTCTTTGGAAGCTTTTGAAGCAAACATATTTGCTCATATTTATGATCTCTTGGTGCTTTTATTTCTGTAGGTTATCTTCTCCATAGTTGAATTTCTCAACTGGATGTGCAAATTTTTAATCCAAGCAGGAAGTGCCAGATTATTTCAGGGGAGAAAAAGTGTTTTCTATGTGGGAGTTGAGGAGACTAAAGTTGAGATAACTTAAGTATTATTAGGATCAACCAATAAGAGGCAGAGACAGGAAAGTAACTGATGTCTCTCTAGCTCCAAAGCTGTTGCTCTTTTCAATAAACTGAAGTGATCTTCTCTGAAAGATAAAAGGGTAAAAAAATTTGCATACACTTAGAAGACGCCAAGAACTTAAAGGAGAAGGAATTTAAAATATTAAAGCCTGACTAGAAAAATAGAATGAAGTAATACACTAAAAATGCATTGATACAGGGTTTCCAAAAAAAAAAAAAAGAATGAGTAGTGTCTGTATACAGTTCAGAATCCTAACCTGGAAATGAGTTGTAAATGCATTTATTTAAACACAGTAAAATACAAACTGTACTTTCATCCATATTCTAGATCTAAGTCAAGCTTAAGTGATCATAAGTATAAAATATAAAAATAATGCATAGTAATAAACACATAAAACATAACAGACAAGGGGAAAATAATGATTATGTGTATATAGAATTTGATCATTTTATGTCACAGAATAACTGTCTGGAGTAAGGAAATAATATTACCTTACACAATTTTAAGTAACATTCTTGTAGGATGAACATAACTTATTTCATTATGTTGAAATAATTCAATTTAACATTTTCTAATAAGATAAACTTTCCAGTTTATCTGCTATACCTGGTCATGTTATGTTCCTTAAATTATTTAGTCTTTTTATATGAACTTACTATACTTAGAAAAACAGAGATTTTAAAATAATTTTGCCATTTAGATTACACATTGTTACTTTGTACAGCTTTGTTCTCATCTTCTCAGTGGCCTTTATGTTTTCTTTCATACCTGCCATTCTTTTGCCTTGAACTTGCTCCTCTTCTCCCAGATCCTTTCCTTGAATAATTTCAACACATCCTTTACATCTTACCTTAAATGTCATTTCTTCCAAGAAGTTTTTAATTTGCCCCAACTCTGGGTTAGGTATAGGACCACATCATACTGGAAGGCAGCTCTGCATTTATCAGTGCACAGACCCCATCCCCGCCCCCCAACACCAAGCCCTGCAAGGCCAAGGGTGGTGCCTTCACTGTGTGGCCCCCAGCCGCATGCAGCCTCGCACAGAGCAGCCACCCCGGCAGCGATTCCAAAAGTGCTGCATATGAGGGGCCAAAATCAATAAAGCTTTTGAAATGAGAAGGCGCTCAGCTTTTCTAGAAGAGACACTAGAACACCAAACACACTTTGAAAAGCCTCCTGTCGTGCAGGGTTAGCTTCCAGGGATGGATGGAGACCGCGAGGAGGGTAAACTCCCCGCGGTCTATCTGATGCTCCACTAACCTCAGTGACGCCTGCGTAAGGAGCACTGGTGCCTTTTTCCTCCTCATCTCCCTCTGCCTTTGTGGGCTGATGCCTTTATTTCTCTTTCCTTGCTTTGGTCTTTTCCTCTCCACTGCTTCCTTCTTTAGGCTTACAAGCATATTCATATCTTCTCTACGCCTGAAAACAAATAACTCCCTGGACCACAGTTCTCCTCCATTTCTTTACCGAAATCTATCGTAAGAGTAACCTGTTTCTTCCTTCATTCACACATATTCCATTTACTCCTTGAAACACAGAAAGGCAGTATCACTATATAGGTATCTACACCCTAGCGAGGTCAGCTCTCCTGAGCTGCACGGATGTGCACAGGGTGGAGGGCAGGCAGGGAAGGCTTTACCTGGACGCCCCGTATCTTCTCCCTCCCTGGTTTTCAGTCCCTGACTTTAACTTGGGACGGATGATTCGCTTTTTCTACTTTACAGATTTTCATAGCTGACTCTCAAGAATCTTGGATCATTGGCAATAGGCAGGAATTCCTAACTTTAATTTTCTTATTTATTATCATACTGACCACTTCAACTGAATCTTGTCTCTTTGATGTTGGACGTTTTCTGAAGTTGCAATAATTAGCCAGCATAGTTCAATAGGTTGAAGTTTTATAACTAGAATCCTGGTAGGCACATAGTTTCTTAATATACAAAAGGCAGTAGCCAACTTCCAGATCAGAATAGAACCGTCCTCATTTCTCTTACCTACCTCAACTCATTTAGCATCTTTGTTCTGTTATGTATCAGCCCCCACTTATATTAATTTCTGTATCACTTAGAATTTTGTGAAGGCAAGCAACAGAAACTAAATCTGACAAGCTTAAGTAAAAGCGAAAGATATTGGAAGAAAATGAGATCGCTGAGCATATCAAAGGAGAAAGCCTCAGAAAAAGAGATGGCTTTAGGACTTCCCTCGTGGTGCAGTGGTTAAGAATCTGCCTGCAAATGCAGGGGACATGGGTTCGATCCCTGGTCCAAGAAGATCCCACGTGCCGCGGAGCAACTAAGCCCGTGCACTGCAACTACTGAGCCTGTGCTCTAGAGCCCGTGAGCCATAACTACTGAGCCCATGTGCCACAACTACTGAATCCCGTGCACCTAGAGCCCATGCTCCACAACAAGAGAAGCCACTGCAATGAGAAGCCCACTCACCACAACGAAGAGTAACCCCCGCTCGCTGCAACTAGAGAAAGCCTGTGCGCAGCAAGGAAGACCCAATGCAGCCGAAACTAAATAAATAAAATAAATTAAAAAAAAATAAAGAGAAGAGATAGCTTTAAGGGGGAAGCAGCTAAAATGAAGAGGCAATCTCCACGTGAAATCTTTTTAAGGGTGAATCTTCTCCAATCATTTTGATCCCTTTGACTCAAGAATCACATTTCAGAGAGATTCTGATTGGTCAAATTTTGGTACCTCTCCATCATTTAACACCTCCATCCCTGGTACCACCAGCAGTTACACTGAAGAAAGATTAGTTATGTCCCTAAAGAAAGAGGATTGGACTCTGATTAGGCAAAGGCACCAACATTTATCACAACAACATTTATCGTTATTCACTTCAAGTGAAATAAGTCAGACAGAAAAAGACAAATGCTCTATGATCTCACTTATATGTATGTAGAATCTGAAAAACCAAACTCATAGAAGTAGAATGTAGAATGGTGGTTTCCAGGGGCTGGGGAGTAGGGAAAATGGGGACATGAAGGTCAAGGGTACAGACTTCCAGTTATAAGATGAATAAGACCTGGAGATATAATGTACAGCATGGTGATGACAGTCAAAAGCACTGTATTACGTACTTGACAGTTGCTGTGAGAACAGAGTGTAAATGTTCTCAACATAACAACCACCACAAAATGGTAATTGTATCAGGTGAAGGATGTATTAACTAACTTTATTGTGGTAAACACTTTCCAAGGTCTACAGTGTCAAATCATCACACTATACATCTTAGACTTGTACCATGTTATTTGTCAGTATCTCAATGAAGCTGGAAAAAAAGCACTTTATTTACCTCCTAACTATCAAATCCTGTGGCTTCTTATTCTTCATTCCTTTAAAATTTTTCATAGTGCTTTTCACTTTGTTGTGCATGTAAATACGCACTTCTGATGTCCCGCTCATTCTTCTTCTAACTCAATTTTGCCCTGTTTCTCTCTCCTTTGATTTTCTTCCCCATCTCTACCACTTATCGCATTTATCCCCATTGTTTCATCTTGTGTCTTAATAAACATGATATCCAAATTCTATTTCCAGTCTTCACCTCTGTCTTGAGTGTCTAACCAACATGGCTTTTTGCTGCACATTTCCTTGTGGATGTGTGACTATTAGACACATAAAATGTTCAAATCTGAATTTATCATCCATGCCTATGTCTTAGTGGACTTAATGCAATAATACAAGTTGCAAGCTAGAGAGTTAAAATCATAGACTCTTTCCCACCCCTCCTCCTATCCACCATTCCTGATATAAGTTTTGTGAATCTCTCCTATCATGTCTACAGTGCCTTTAAACAAATTCCAGCTCTCGCAGTTTGATTGGAACCATTGAATTGTCATGCCAACTCTCAAAGCTTTGATCATCTTCCTGCTGTCATTACTGTGATTTTGCCAAGACACAGTTCTGTCCCAGGTACTCACTGTCACCAAGTCTTCAATGGCTCCATGTTGCCTTAGATTCCAAATATCTGGACATGGCCTTATAAACCTTTTTATCATCTATTTATTGTCTACTTAAATTCCCCACTACATTTTGTCAGTATTTATGTTGGACATCATGCAGACAGGCTTTGCAATTCTTTCATGGCTCTGTCTCACCTTGTGATGGCTGATGTTTGCTTTTTAAAAGTTTCCTTGCATCTTAATGTCTACTTTCCTATAAAATTTCAGCATACCTTTTGTGACCAAAGAAATACATATTTTTGATAAAATACTGAGTTGATTCATATGATCAGTTCATTTATAAACCACTGCAGTAAAAGTCATTTTGTAGCAAAAATGCAGTACACATATGAGGGTATTTTTTTGTTGTTGTTATCACCTTCTGATAAATTAGTAAGTTTCTTTAGGGCTAGAACAGGATGTTCTTATCTATTGTTTTATCCCTAACTTATTAAAAGCACAGTCCCCTACATGTGGTAGATATTAAATAATTATGTACTTAATAGAGTGAGACTGTGGGTACATATATACATAACCGAGTCCAGAAACAACAGTTGGAGCTCAGATTTTCAAATATTTAAGTAAAACATACAGTGTAGCCTCAAATATCTGGGGTTGAATTTACAAGGATTTACTTAATCTTCAGATTTTCATCAATTTCAAGATTTGCCTCCTCCCTCCTTTAACAATATTCTTTGCCTTAAACTGTAGAGTCTTTGATCCACATACTCAAGATGACCTACTTCTTTAATCATTCCTTATAAGCCCAGACTTCTGTTACTTCTCAGTTTTCTTGTAACACCTCTTTCTAGTCAAGTCTCACTTTATGTCCTCATTACAACTGTTTCCCCAGCTGTTACCAAATCATCTGATCAGCGTACTTTAATTTGTAAAGTTTTTTCTTTAATCATCTAGTGTGACCATCCTCAAAGTTGTTTCTAAAATTCACACAAAATACAACAAAGGGCACTGTAAATTGGGTGCAAATTAATTGAGTTATGAAACTAGTTAAATATATTTTAATGAACTACAAATAATATAACTGAATAGAATTAAATCAAGTAGATTGGAAATTCAATAAATGTTACTTTCAGGTTGATCTTCCCACTTGACCGGGGTCACGTGGCTGTGCTTTAGTAGTCACAGGCAATGGGCATCTGTGTGTTCAAAGGATGACTTCCTTTTCCAAGAGTCTTTTTAGTCACTCCAAGTGAAGCTAGTGCTACAGAGCCCTTGCGACATGATCTAGTTTAGAATACAATATTCTGCTTTAATTTTCTTTCTCTATAATCCTGGGTACATCTGTGAATCAACAAATATTTATTATCTACTATGTGTCACATACCATTGCAACGTTAGAGAAACAAAGTTTTTGCCCTTAAAAAGGTCTCAATATAAGGGGTGATATAGCAATGAAAACACTAATTAAAATGCAGTGATATTATTGATGAAAGAGAAAGTCTAAAGGTATGCACCTGAAAAAAATCCTCATTTTAATTGAGTGGTTCATTTTATAAAGAATTTCCACAAAAAGTATCTTACTTAATATTACAGTGGACATTGCTTTCATCACTTGCTTACAGATGAAGGAATGAACATTTAGAGCAATTAAGTGGCTTCCGAGGTTATATACCTAGTGAATGCAAAAGCTGTGATATAATTACCCAGCTGTTGAATCCAAGTCCAACAAGCTTTTTACGTGCACAGCAGAGGTGTTTTGCACTCAGAAATATTACTTGGTGGACTGATTTCCTAGACTTCCAGGCACAGGAAAGAGTTCCTTTGGTCTACACGTGCACGCGCAAGCATGTATTCACAGCACACAGGGGCACACGCACACGTGCCACATCCCCGGGAGTATGACTTCTAATAAGGACGAAAACTGGAGTTGGGAAGTTTAAACTCAAGATGTTGGGAAAATGTGGAATTAAAAGGAAATGATTAAACTTTCTTTACCAGTAGGCTCATGGATTTAAAAAATCATTTACTCTGATAAGCACAAAGTTTATCTCACCAGCACCTGTGGAGCAAGCTTGCAAGGAAAAGTCCTTGTCAAGAAGAGAAAACAAGCAAATTCACTGCATTATATTGTCATAAATTTTGCTAATAGATAGGAGATAGAGGCGATCTCTCTTGCAAGGAGGTAGAGGATGAGGGAAACGGTCTTAATCTGTTGAAGAAGTAGAGGAAGTGAGAGGCAAGATTTTGTCACTTCAGACGACACAAAGACTGTCAGTCGCCATGTTCCCCTTCCTGCTGCCAGTGAGAGCTCAAGTTCTGAGTAGTTGGTGGAAGCACATCAATCATAACCCACATGGAAGTTAAAGCCTGGATCCCGGAGATGCATCACTTTCGTACCTGTTACTTACTATTTTCTTTTCCTTAGGAGTCACTGGCCGGTGGTCACCGCTACTCAACAGCATCCCAAAGCGAGAGGCACTCTCAGTAATCTGACAGTAAAATCAAACTGATTTCTTAGAGCTAAAACCTTTAGCTAGTTAATATATTTTTCACTTTTCAACCAGTTGTTCAGCTGTCAAAATCACTTGAATGTATTTTTGGCTCAGTTAACACATGTTACGGAACCAGACCCAGTGCACCCAAAAATGTTATTTTTCTTTCTGAGTAGGTTTTCCTGGCTGGCATCCTTTTGTTCGCTGGGGAGGAAATAATTACTCATCCACCAGTTCCTTTGATGAGTTCAGAAGACATGCATTGTAACCCCAGTTTCTATTATAGATCGAGACAACTCTTATGTATTACCTTTGTAGGTCAAGGCACAGTTCTGCATGATGGGGAAGTTAAGTCGGTACTTAAATTGCTTCCTGTAAATAAGACTCATTAACCGTGGTGACCTGAAAACACTTTCACTTTAAGATGGTGCCTAGTGAGGAGAGTCCTTATATTAATCCTGATGCGGCTCCAGCTTCCCTTTGCTTTTTACTCAGCGAGATAACCCTTTGGTTCCCTCACACATAAAAGAAGGGCTCTTTCAGCTTCTTCCACGTTCACTCACTTTTTATCTCTGAAACTGAATACTTGATATTTACATTAAAATACGAAAGAGGAAATCATCAAGAAATTTGATTTTGGTATTCTGAGGGACCATGTAAAGTAGCCCTGGAAATTGACTTCCCTTTTTCCAAAAGTCCACAGTGAGGTAACATTCTTGGTGACAAATCAACAAAATATCTCAGTAACACTGCTGAAAGAAAGAGTGTACTTTTGGACTTTTCATAATATAAATACAGTTCAATTTCTAAAGCATCCTGGGAAAATATCTAAATGCTAGTCATTTATTTTCATAACACTAAAACTTACTCTACGTAAACCATGCATTTTTTTAATTAGCTAAAAGGATGAATTTTAAGAGCAGAGCAATATTACAAATTTTTTATCAAAGACAAAAAAATAAGAGTCTTTATCTTTATAAACCCTCTCAACACTGACGTTCTTTTTGTGTACTACAACGAAACGCAGCTAATAGGAAGCTGATCTGGAAGTCAAAATGCTTGAGGTTGGTACAAAAGAATACTGTAAGTGAAAACTGAAATTGCAGTAACACCAATTTTTAACTGCCACTGTCATTTCTAATCTCTTTCTGAGAATAACAGGTACAGCCAGGTGTGATTGTTACAGACAGGAAAAATACAGATATACCTGTTTGTTTATGTTAAGACCAACTTTACAAGAATGTAAGTCTCTTTATTTTCCAGTTCTCCCAAAAATTATCATTTGAGTGAAGCTAAAAGAGTGTCCTAGACATATGTATGTGTCCTAACACAACTTTCGTTTGTTACATTTGAAAACATCAGCACCAATCGCTAGATATCAGTGAGTCACACAGTCCTGGAATTCTGATGTAACTCCTGGCTTGGCAGAAGGAAGAGGAGTTGCTGCCAAGACCGTAGTGAGAGTTCTTCCTGGGAGTGGTTTTGCTGTGATTAGCTATGTTGAAGGGCAAAAATACATGTCTAAAGTGAGCATGACCTGAGGACTACTAAATGGAAGAGGTGGATGGCACATGCTACATCTCTAGAGACACCGAAATCCCCAGATTGCCAACATACATGAAATTCCCTCTATGATAGCTTCTCTTTGGACTAAGCCACTATCCTTGATGTCTGGAAAGATCAAATGCTCATCCTGCAAGTAGGTATAGACTAGAAATCTTATTCTAAGTATCTGGTAAACATAAGTACTCATCCATATGGCCCCAATCTTCACAGGTTTACAGTCTAGCACAGGAGACAGAACTACAGCATTTGAAATGACCTGAGGACAATTAAACGTTACACTGTGCGAAATTCCCTACTGTAAAGAGTTAAGACGCACGAAATACCATTCCACCCTCAAGTAAGCAAAGGGGACTGCATTGTTAAATAATATGTAGGATGTACACAATTCCAGGAAAAAGACATAACAGTGGGAGGAAAATAATGAAATAAACACAGATGGGATGAAAGAAAGCGGGCAGGTCTACCTCATTAGAATGGAGTTTAGGAGTTAAGCGTGCTTTAAAAAAATAGGGAGGGACCAGCCGTATTCGAAGGTGATGCAGAACACTTATGTCGCCATCGGGGATGATTTTAGATCTTTAAGCCATCGTGTTTTGGCAAATTGTCTAGCAGGGACGTGAAGAAGGATAGGAAAGGGCATTACTCACAGTCAGGGTAACAAGTTAGGTCCCTTACAGTAATCCACGGACCTGGTTTCTTATTTTCATTGTCTGGAAACTAAAATAGTGTCTGCTTCATAAGAGCTTCTAAATAACATTTTTTCTTTTGAATTGATATTGAATGCACTTGTCCTTCCTGACTCACTGGAATTTTGAAAGAAGCAAATTGAAAATGCTTTCCAATCAGAAAGCACAATCCAAATATGAGGTGTTACTGTATGAGAGGAAGAATGAGAAGACCAGATGTGGAAAAAGTGAAAGGCACCTCCAAGGTTTAAAAACTGGGAGTAGAAAAAGCACATGTCCTTGCAAAGTAGTACAAAGAGGAAGTTTTTAGAAGAATACTGAGTATATTCCCGACTTATCTAAATCTCATGTGAAGATGCTTTAAGGAGTGAAGTTGACATGAGAGATCGGAATATAAATGCAGATGGCAATAGTAGCTGATGTTCATTGTCTGAGATAAGCCAAGTAGCATGACAACCATATTATGTTAATAATGTCATGTAGTTCTCCCACAGCTCTCCAAGGTAGACATTATTTCTTATCAGCATCTCCCGTTAGTGGGGATGTGCTGATAATAAATTACACAGCAGCCCTAAGTGGTGACCTCAGGGTTCATAACTAGCCAGTTTGATTCAGAGCCTACACATATGTCTCTCCATGCAAAATAATCGATGATTAAAAGAGTGGAAGGATTAGGTTTGACATAAATATGCTACCGTGTGTAAAATAGAGAGCTAGTGGGAACGTGCTGTAGAGTACAGGGAGCTCAGCTCGGTGCTCTGTGATGACCTAGAGGGGTGGGATGGGGAGGTGGGAGGGAGGTCCCTGAGGGAAGGGATATATGTATACATGTAGCCGATTCACTTCATTTACAGCAGACACTAACACAACATTGTAAAGCAATTTTACTCCAATTAAAAAAGAGTAGAAGGATTCAATTTACTGAGTTAGTTTGCTGCAGGACTGGAAACAGGGCCTCTGTACTCACCCATTATTTAGGTCCTTGAAGATGAAAAATCAGAAGTTAGAGAAGGGATGCTCAGGGAGGAGGAAGGAAAACAAGGGAAGTACAATGCCTTGAAAATCCAAATGTCCTTTTGATAATTATAGCCTGCTTGTGTGTAAGCTCACTGACTAATGTATAGATCAGCTTTTTGGAAAGTAAAGGTAGACCTAGGGAATTGGGAGATGGGACAAGTAGATTCTAACGTGTACGTGGGTTGTATACATCACAGATTTTCAATTAGGGCACTTTTGCCAACCATGAAACATTCGGCAGTGCCTGTAGACATTTTGGGTTGTCACAACTGGGTCAAGGGAGCTCCCAGAAGCCAGTGGGTAGAAGCCAAGGATGCTGTTGAACATTCTTTAATACATAGGACAACCCCTGCAATAAAGGGTTATCCGGCCCAAGGTCGGGCTGAGAAACCCTGCTGGGGATGCATCTGGAGTATAGATCACAGAGCAAACCCACAGCAAAAGTAGAAGGAGGGCCCTGGACATTCAGGAAAAGGACTTGGAACGTGAGGACCACGAAGCTCCAAATCTAATGTGGTGTCTGTGTCAGACTTAATCTTGGGTACCTCCAGAGCTTCTTTTGGCCACACCTCTCTCCCTGGCCCTCGTTCACCTTGCTCAGCCTTAACTGATGCTAAAACTGACCAACTGTGCTCAGCCCATGTAGCTCCGTTACCTGAGGCTGGCCAGCTTCTTTGCCAAGTCCCTAGCTCATCTTCCCACACCCTCATTGGATTAAGGCCCACCTTAGAGGACAGCATCACCATTCTCAAGATGCTACTGACAGCCGCACAGGTGTATTTGCTGGGCACGCGGCAGGTGCCTCCTGAACTAGGGGCCAACATGGTGACATATGACCCTGCATTTGCTTCCCAACTTTCCTGGCCTCATTTCGCTCCCTCTGGCTACCCTGGGGTTGTGCATCCCAGTAAAGTATTAGTAAAAAGTCTTGCCTCAGGCTATTTTCTAGGGATCCAGGCTAAGAAAATTATCTTCAAATATACCCATGACTTTGCAGGGTATAGAATATGTTTTACATTACAAGATTAGAATCTGTTGGTAGAATTTGTTAATATATGCTGACTCATTCTTCACATTTTAAAGGTCATGTGAACTAGTAAAAATAGCAAAATTAGCAATTTGAGATGCTATGTCACCCAGCAAACATATAGATTTGTTGTATTAGAATTCAAGCAGTGTTAGAAAGAATTGGGAAAAATGGTGGAGCTTGTCTGTCCTAATGACCAACTAGAGCAGCCTTAAAATGTTATTTGAAGAATACAGACTGCAAAAAAAACACCCTCTATATTACTTTCTTAAATAGATTCTTAAAACCTTCCAAAGGAAAGTATTTTGCTGAAGCCACTAACTAAGCTAGAGCAAAGCTGTATGAAATAATAAAACAGTTCTACCATATGGACTGGTTACATTAATTTCTTACTAGAAACACAGTAAGTGGCTACATTAAAATATTTTCAATATGTATTCTTTCTTATATAGTAAATAGAAAAGCGTCCTAACACTTTTCCCTAACCCTAACCCTAGAGTATGCAAATAGTTGCTATTGACTCCTCTGCTGGACCAATGCCTTTGATGCTCCAGCCCCTTATTCTCATTTCGCTGTCTGGACTGAGGCAGCTATCGCTTAACCTCAGACATGGTTATTTTTCCATCTGTCTTCAGAGAAAATTTGGATAAATCAACTTAGCTCTGATGTAGAAGCATGCCCCCTGGGATTATTGAAGAATAATATATTTTCTAATCAGAGAATAAATATATTTTTCCCAAGTGACAAAGCTACATGGAGCCTTTGCGTTGCAAGAACAAGATTGTTGTCATATGAAATGTTATTTATCAATATTCCTAGAATAAATGTTGAATATTCATTTAAGCCGTTTGAGAAAACATGTATTTTCCGGAGGAATCTATTGTTCATCTTAATGTTATGCTACAGCTAACGTGAAGGGAACATAGCTACTGATGTTAGGACACATATGGTAGTTAATATTCCATCCAAGAGGGTGTGTATGTGCAGAAAAAGTGATTCCTTTAAGTTAATTTTGGCCAATTGCTACACAGAGTTAAAAAAAAAAACCCTGTATGATTGTCCTATTTAGACTGTCACTGGGTTTCTATATGGAAGCATGCATTGTTAATATGACTTATTGTGTTATCAATTATTTCAAAGCATATTAGAGAACATTGAGTCCCAGAAATGCTTCCTTTTACCCCTGGTTGAAATACTGAAAACTCCTAACATGAGCTTTTTATTTGTATTTTAACATTCTCTGCTAATTCAGATGGAGAAAGAAGCAAAGTTCTTAGCTATAGGTAGGAAAATGCTTCTTCTTGTGTTTATGACATTGAATCCAGATAACAGAGTTAATCCTTAACCTGAATCATGACAGGTGCTGTGGAATTCGTTTTTCAAACTTTCATATATTATACCCTCCCCAAAACTGTAGTTGCAGTAAAAAAAAAAAAAAAAAAAAATAATGCTTGCTACTTCTAAAATATTGATGACAATTACCATAAGATTATATATGAAGTCTCTTGAAACTTCAGAGCATAAAACAGGATAAACATGGGATATTACTATTAGAGATTTTCCTTCATGGAATATTCAAGAAGTTGGTGGTAACTTAGGAGAGTCTGATCATTGTGTCATTTTTTCACTGACAGGATTTATAAGCGTAGACCTAGAAAGAAACGATGGCTATATATTTTAGTTTTCTATCTAAACTATCACTAGTCTATATGGCTTCTGACCTGCCAGAATCATTCTAAATACATTCTAAATCATTCTAAATTTTTAATTTTCAACATTATTTCTTAAACTAATCAGATAGAATATTTTGTATGGTTCTTTTCCATTATAAATGGGTTTAGACATATATTGAGACATATCACAGATATTATTTCTTCTTTTAACTTTCAGTTATCAATATTGATGCCTTAATATACTTTAGGAAATACAATAAATTTGGTTGATAAACATAACCCTTCTATTTTGTATTTAAATTTGTATGATTTTCTTGAGAGCAATTCTTTTTTCCGTGTAAGCCTCCTGTACCTTTTTAAAAATATTACATATAGCTTATATGACTTCTGATTTAAAATGCCAGCAAAATTTTTCATCTCACATCGCATTCATAGCCCCATTATTTTTCAGAGCCAGCAGTCTCTTTTTCATGGATTAATGTAAAGCAAAAATCTACCAAGCAAAACAGTTCAATGATTAAATCACAGAAAACTCAAGTAATCAAAATACTCAGAGACTCCAGACTAACTTAGGAAGAACTGCACATTAAATGATGCTTATCATTAAGACCCTGCTTTCCTAATTCCGCCTTCTTTATCTTTCGCCATGAGACTGAATGATTGGTACTCAATGAGCTCCTCCTCTTTTACAACCAAGCTCTGAAATAATCACAACCCTTTCATCTGAATCTCTCCATAACCCGCACTTACGATATGAAAGGCATGGCAATCGATACTATCACCATGGTAGTTCCATTGTCAAAGGTGCCAAAGTCTCAAGTTAAAAAGAACTTTGAGAAATCACATGGAAAAAGAAAAATTATTTTTGCTCTACAGCTGTTTTTCATTTTGTTGAATTACAGCTCTTCCAATTTCTCCATGCAAGAAAGTAAATTGTCCCTGAATCAATTTAAGACTTTATATGGAGGATAGCACAGTTAATTTTCTAAAAATATTGACTAAACTTGAAAATTTAAGGAAAATGGAATAAAAGTGTTCGAGTCTGAGATATTTAACCAAAAGCAGGAGACCAAAAAATGCAAAACAGCGATTATTTTAATATAGAAGAATATCTCTATTTTTCAGTTTTTCACTCAGAGTGATTTTGCAAACATGGATTTTCTATTTATTTCAACAAATGAACTTTCGGGTAGAAAATAATAATCTTAAAAATGTCTTCAATGATGTTTAAATGAATCTATTTAAAATAAAATGTTGATATATAATTCACCATAATTCTTTGCTTTGGAAACTTCGTCGAATGTATGCTGATCGTACTTTGTTTACTGTTTAAATAATTAAAGCAGAAATTCATGTCTCAAATTTAGAAATGCCTAGTCATATATGTGGTATATGTCAAGAAGTGAAAAATGTAGACTCTATCATAAATTGTGTCGTGACCTCATAATATTTTTTGATTCATTTCTGTATTTTTAATGAAATGATTAAAGGACCACCTTTATTTATAAAAATTATCAACAGAATCATGTCAACTCTGATAGCTAAGCACCTGTTGTGTGCATTTCAACAATTTCCCTTTCCACTTCAAATGAATTTTATATTGATCTGGTGTGTGTAGGAAGATAACAATATTTTAAATAGATATGACAAATGTTTACTCCTTGAATTAGAAGAAGATACTGGTAAAGTTTATTCACTGTAAGGTGAAATGCATGTTGGCTATAAAGAGAATAGTTTTCATACATGAAGTTGAGCATGTTTTAGTGTGACAAAGATTTCCTATTTTCAAATTTCTCCGGAAACTGTTTCTGTTTATTCCCATTGAGTTTATCAGAAAATCTATTATATGATTTACTTTGTTGTATATTATGAATATTTAAAAGTTTTGTTGTATATTATGAATATTTAAAAGCTAAGTCTTATTCAGTATCTGGAATTTAAAGAGACAATAAAACTACAAATCAGTTCCAAGGTGGTTACAGACAAACACTTTGTCATACACCTGAAACTAACAGCATTGTAAATTAACTACATTTAATTTTTTTTAATTGTTAAAAAAACAATAAAAGGGGCCTCACAGAACTCCCCAGCCCTTTCCCCATGTGAGGACACAGCAATAAGATCACTGCAAGTGGACTTTCACCAGAACCTGATGACACTGAAACCCTAATCTTGGCCTTCCAGCCTCCAGAAGTGTGAGAAATAAATTTCTGTCATTTATAAGCCACCCGGTCTATGGTATTTTGTTACAGCAGCCAAAATGGACTAAGACATTGCTCTTGTTTTAGATTATGCCTTGTCCCTTTGGACTGAGCAAGTCCCCCATCTTTTGGACAATTTGGTGGAGTGGTTTGCAAAGACATTGAGGGAGAAAATGTGAACTTTCTGCTTGCTCTGGGCATACAGAGGACATGAAACATTATTTGAATGGTATAAAGAGATACGAACGTGATTGCTTCCCATTCTGAAGATGTAGGGCATTCTATCTATATTTTAATAACTCAAAATAATTGATACATAAAATCTATTCACCTGAATTTCATGTCTTTCTCAGCCACTGAAGAGAGAAAATTGAGAACTACGTGTGTATACTGAGTCCTCACTATTTTTGCCAGGCTACGGTATGCTTATACTTTTCGTCAATAAAATGATAATTTGTTTTAATTTTGCACACAGTGTCTTTCATAAATATTAGTCTCTACAGTCAGGCTGAGAGGAATGATCTCAGCAGCTTAGTCTATCATTTTGTCACAGACCCCACTTGAAAAGAGGTCAGAAGTTGTTTCCTCCTCTTGGCGACGCTGCTTCATTACGGTTGGTTAATAGATGCCTACTGACGTTATTGTCACTTATTATGACAGAACACTCTCGTTTATCCACATCTCAAACACACTGGTGCAGCTATAGAACTTGCTTTCGAAAGGACATTCTTTATATATATATATCTATGTATATATATATATATATATATATATATACACACACACATATACGGAGAGGTAGCGATATGGAGAGAACATAAAAAATTACGTATGATAGGAAAAATTAAACTGATCTTGTGATGAGAAGGCTGCAAATTTATCATTAAAATGAGCCTTAAACGATGATGTGTGACTCAGGGCAGATTTTAACTCAATGTTTCATTGATGCCATTTGCATGAGTTCCTCCTGAGCCAATCATTCACTGGTCCCTGTTCCATTTACGTTGTTAATAGGCTTCCCAAGAAAAATCAGTAGAGTTTGACAGTATTTGCATTTTTTTAAAAAAAATCACAAGATGTAACTATCTGAAAGCATTTGTCAATATTTTAAAAATCTGTTTAATTTTATAATGGAGGCATCTGTCCATTCATTTGGATTTCAGATAATAACTTTTCAAAAGTCTTTTATTTGCAGAGATCGAGGTTTACACATTTAATCAAACTGGTAATAGTTTCTTGTAATAATCTGCTCTTAAGAGGTGGAGGGGTGACTTCAGGAAGAAACTGTTTAACATCAGGTACAAGGGAAGAAGCTCTAGAGAGCTGAAACAATGGAAATCTTTGGTTTCCTAAACAAATGTGGGATTTGGAATGTGCAGTTTTTGCAGATTATTCCTAATATGTAACCTGTAAATGTCAACATCTGCTCTTAAAGCATTCAGTAATTATGTTTATTATAGCTCAGTAAGGTTTATGTGGTAATTCTCATTGGAGGCAGAGTGGCCACTGGACTTCTGTTCTTTTGGGAAAGTAAACATACTGTTTAGCGACTTTCTGTTTTTCAATGAAAAGTACATAGCCTCTAATTTTATTCATGCTAGTTGGGGAGCAGACTTTGTTGAAGATTTAAGCAACTTTATAAGGTCACAGGTATCGAATTTTGGTGTATGCTTATACTTTTATAAAGGAAGTTCTTGAACTATCAATAAGATGTATTTCTAAAAAATATATCCCTTTGTTCAATAATGCTATCTGACATCTTTCATGGGTTACAATACCTCCGTGTGAATTTGCATCAGATCAAAAAATTTAAGGACTTTTTTTAACCTTCACTAACTTAGTTTATTAGTCAGTGTTGACTTACTAAAGCTCATTGTTCACCTATGTGTGCTTGTTTGTGTTTGTATTTTCTCAAGTTATGATTATGCCTGATGTCAGCTGAGTGTGTTGGTATTATGATGCTGGGGAGAAAAAGTGGTGATTGAGTCCTGATCAGGAAAGTCTAAATGTCCATGAATAAGAGAATATTGGGTTTAATAACAACTAAGAGCTTATCACTAAGAGGCCCCATGATACATGGTCACAGAAAAAAATCTATGGAGAGAGAGAGAAAGAGAGAGAGAGAGAGAGAGAGAGAGAGAGAGAGAGAGAGAGAGAGATATGATAGACCTGACATTTAAACGAATATTTCAAAGTATGTAAGCATTAATGATTTAACCACCTTTAATAGAAACAACCTTTAATAGAAATTTGCTCCAAAACGATTTTACCATATGTATGTAGATTCATTTTTAATTTTGAAAAAAATAGGAATAATAGAAAAAAAGTTTTTTCCCATTAAAACTTAATTTGGTATAAAATCCAGTTTCTCAAATATCTGTATTGTCATTTTAATTTTGGATGCGTCCATATTTATAGGCATGGTCAACTAACATATTAACTATAAATCACTTACAACATGGAATTGACTATGCCGAATAAAGGACTGTATTCTTCTAAGTATAGAATATTTAAAACCAATGAATATTCCAAAATTAATTAGAATGTATTTCACAGCTCAGCAGTCTCACAAATAAGGTCCTCATGAAGAGAAAGACATAATGAGGCATTCTGATGACAAGAGGATCAGCACATGCTGTATTTGCTTTATATTCTGTAGCGTGATGATATTTTAATAGCCCAAGGAAATGTATTTCTTGGGTAGGTTTTACTTACTGAAACCAAAGGAGAGGCATTGCTTTGTCAGGCATGAGAGGAATTAACCACATTCCATGAGTCAGAGTTCCTTGGAAGAAAGTTTAGGTTTGATTCCAAAGGAAACTGTAGAATAATTTAGACTATAAAATATGTCGGAGGGGGGAAAACTATACTTTCTCAGAGGGGTTATGTGGAAAATTGTGTTTCTCGGGCTTTCTGTGGTAGACGGTCTCCAACATGGCGGCCAGTTTTGCTTCCTTCTGCACATACATGCTGAAGGGGAGATGGAGATCTCCCCCTCCTGTGTGCTGGCCCTGTGTTTGCTTTGACAGATAGAATACTGCAGAAGTGGCTTTCAAAGATTCTGGATCCCAAGGCTTACGAGGATTGGCAGAATGTAGTTCTGACTCTTGGAAAGCTCCTTCTTAGAACCCAATCTCATTGTGCAGGGCACAGGATAGAGCAGTTGAGCAGAGACACTCCCTGCAAATTACCACCCAGCAGCCAGCATCAGCTTTCAGGCATCTGAGGAGGTAACTTTGGTCCTTCTGTAGTGCTGTAGTCCACGCCAAGCAAAGCAGAAGAAATGCCTGGTGGATCTTCAGAACTGAGAGACAATACATTGTTGTTATTCAAAGCAGCGAGTTTGGGACATCAGTTGACAACAAAACACCTTGTATTATAAAGTAATGCTCAGTTTAGGGACAGTTATTGCAATTTTTAATGTGTTTTGTTTTAGGGAGTACTGTTCCTTTTATTTTGTTAATTTATATTCTCTTGTTGTTAGTTTGCTACACACTATCTTCAGGGATTTCAAAACTTGTACAATATTATTTTCCGGAGAAGAAAAAAAAATACAGTTAAGTAGTGATGTCTTAGAAGTGAGAATCAAACGCTTCTTAAAAGAGGCAATTTTGAGGGAGTGTATCCTCTGAGAAACTCTGGAAGAGGTATATTTAGGGAATAGAAACAAGCCCAGGAACAGTGTTTAATCACTAGATTGAGAAATACCAACTTTCTTGGACATTGTTTGATAACTGAATCTTGGGGAGGAAGAAATGAAGAATTCTGAAGGCAATTCCAAAAGGAACAGGAAAGGGGAAAGTGGCTCATGGTTAAGGAAATCTCATTTGAAGTTCATGAAGATGTCCTAGCGGGAACGGGATGGACATGTAGGGTCTGCAGTCAGACCAGAATGAGAGCCAGGGGGCTCTGCAGTACAAGCTGTGATGAAGGAAAAGAGCGCCCCTGCCATAATCACAGGCTAAACTGCCCTTCACTGAGGAAAAGTTCTATATTCTTACGGAGGAGGAAATATCCTGTCTGACACCACTTTTCACCCCTATAATGTTTGCTTACTTTTTGCAGTGGCATCTGAAAATAAATATACACAAATACACAGATTAAGTTACATTTCTAGGGTTTTTTATTTACATTAAACATAAGAAATATACCATTATTTGTTTTGTCTTTTGTTCAGAAGTTGTACTGAAAAACTTTGAAGAAATTCATTATTTCTCTCCTAAAACCGATCATTCACTCTTGTAAGTACACAGTAAGTGTAGGTTTCAGCATATTTTACATTGGATAAAAAGCTCCCTTAATGGCTTAACCTTTTTCACAATTTACTTTATCTTGTGCCTTTATAGGCTATAAATGTATTCTGTCTGGTTGAGATTCATTTATAGCCAAAATAAAACAAAATACAAAGCATGTTATGTGTCAGTGCTTTTAATTGTATAGTTTATTTACTGAGGTCCATATAATGTTCTCTGTCAATGAAATTTCATAAACATTACTGCTGTTCTATAATGGAGATGAAAATAAATTTACAAGAGTGGAATAGATATATACTGGCCACACAATATTTTAAAAGAAATAATTATCTGCATTTTGGCACTTTTAAAAAGAGTTATGGCACAATTTCTTCAAAACGCCTGGTGTATAGGAGATATTCAATGCCTGCTTTGAGAATTGTAATCATTTCTGTCCTTACCTAGCTGATTATAGCCAGTGGCATCTCCTGCATACAAGTGAAATGCTTCCAGCAGTTTTCTCCACCTTGTTTCATCTATCCACTGTCAGAAAGCATGCTTGACAAGGGAATTACTAGCTGGATTTATTACAGTTACAGGTTTTCATGATCCAGCTTCTATTTACTCAGTGGCTATAGAGTCAAAGAGAAGAAATGACTGTAAAATGTGTGATATAAACATGCTATTCAGGAAACAAGATTATAGTCACCACAACACACTCATCGTTTACTCATGGGCCACCATTCTTACAACAAATGCACTTTAGTTAGAGCCTTGCCATGTTTGAAGTAGTTTATTTTAAATAAGTAAGTTGAATGCTATGAAACTACATACCTCTAAATATTATGTACTTTTTTTCATTGTAGGCTTTATTCAGTACACTACAAGCTAGACGAAATTTTCAAAGACTTCTTATGATGTTACATCTAAAGAGAAGTACTTTGCTTGGGACAAAAATATTTGTTGAATAAATGAGTAAATAGAGTCTATTCATTTTAAAATCAAGTGAAAAGCCTGCTTTTTTTGCTAGTTTGTTAATACTAAAGTATGCCTGATGCTAGAAAGTAGAAGGGGACCAAGGAGTAATAAATACCTTGGTCTATTTGAAAGCACAATGGCTGCCATCTAGGGAGCAAAGAAATTACTCCGAATTTTTACAAAACAAAATAACAATAGGGCTTCCCTGGTGGCGCAGTGGTTGAGAGTCTGCCTGCTGATGAAGGGGACACGGGTTCGTGCCCCAGTCCGGGAAGATCCCACATGCCGCGGATCCCACATGTGCTCCGCAAAGGGAGAGGCCACAACAGTGAGAGGCCCGCGTACTGCAAAAAAACAAAAAAACAGACCAAAAAAAAACAATAAAAGAGAGTACTAGCAGCTAGAGCTGCTAGTCCTTAGCAGGGATGACTGTTCTCTGGGAGTTTCTGAGTTGAAGACTTCCTACAGATTTGAGATTCTAGAGACATTGACAAGATAACTGTGAAACAATCAACTGCTCATTATGGAATTTACATGTCTTTAGATGGAAGAGTAACATGGCCTCAGATCTGCCCTAAGCATAACCTGAGAATATAAAGCGAGACTCTGAGCTACTTGCTACTAAAAACCATAGCATACCCATCACTAAGGTGTCTGAAAATGACATTTTCTATGGATAATTTCCTCACTTTAATCACTTTGTGAAACGGAATTGACTACAGTAGTCAGGCACTTTCCACTCATTTCAGATTTCTGTTCAAATCCCCAAAGGGACTGTTTGTTTTGTTTTGTTTTGTTTGCGGTACGGGGGCCTCTCATTGTTGCAGCCTCTCCCGCTGCGGAGCACAGGCTCCGGACGCGCAGGCTCGGCGGCCATGGCTCACGGGCCCAGCCGCTCCGCGGCATGTGGGATCTTCCCGGACCGGGGCACGAACCCGTGTCCCCTGCATCGGCAAGCAGACTCTCAACCACTGCACCACCAGGGAAGCCCAAAGGGGCTGTTTAAAGTGGTACTTTATGAAAAATGACCAAAGAACAGAAAGTGTAGAAAACAATTGAGTCCACATTTATAAAAGGTTTGGTATAGAATCTGGAAATGGGAAGATGTAGATTAATCTGATAATCGTATCTGGATAATTTTGCCCAGTTGCCTTAGAAGCTGCAATGTAGAGAATGCCAAGATCCACGTTGGTATCCATGGGAGAATTGTAATGGACAGAGCTTTGTAATTTTCTTCTCACAATTTTGGAATTCTTCAAGTGTTCGGGTTTCTACTTTCCATTTCAGTGACCACATCTGCACATATTTATTGAACAGTAAATATAAGTCCTAGAATATGCACAAAGGTATGGATGTCATTTTATAGTCATAATACTAGCCCCCAACTGAGATTTTTCTCCAGCTTTCATAGAGGAAAGGAAAAAAATGTGAGGCAGTTGAAGCTCTATTACTATCTGATGTTTTAAAATTATTCTGTCTCTATTCCCAACATCAAAATTTACCTGGTTTGTATTTCATTTTTTAAAGTTCCTTGTTCTTAACTGTTCTTAGGGCTTGTACTCTTTGACAAAATGATGTTACTAGTCGATAGCTTACTGTATTAGCCCTCTAGTGGATTTATAATCCTTATCAATTGAATTATGAGTTTCCTCTCTATAGGGGCAGTGAGTAGAAATATATGCATTTTTAGAAAGGGAGAATTTTCCAGGCAATGTTTCAACAAATCACATCAAAAGGTGGATCTCATATAACACGTATCAGCCACCTGACAACACTTCTGTATGACTCAGTAATCCATGCCCCTTAGCATAAGTGTAGAAGTAAAAGTTCTTCCACATTATATTTCATATTAAATTCTATTTAGTCTTTCCTCCCTGAATTTTCCTTCCTCACCAGTAGAAAAAGAGATTTTAGAATAAATAGATAAACTTTATGGTTTCTTAAAACTCTCAAACTCTGAGATTTTCCATGGAGCCTATAATTTTATTCTCCAAAGGTGGCCTTCCCAAGACTTCCTTCCCAAATCTTGAGTCTGCCTGTCATCCATTACATTAGGCTTTCACTCAAGCTTTCTACCATGTGAATTTTTATAATCCAATCGTCTATATGATATTGATATTTTCAGTTCGATAATACTAATACTACTATACCTTGATCTAAGATAGCAAAGAAAATATGAAATAAAACTCGACTGAAGAAAAATCCGTGGGCATTCCAGCTGGACACTTGTTCCAAGCCTTGCTCTTCTACGTGCCAGGCATATTCCCAATGCCTACGTTTTAACCACACAGCAACTCCAGTATTAACTACAATTTACAACTGGTAACTTCACAGAATTTAAGATACCTTTCTAGGAAGTCTCAGTAAGTGGCAGACTGAAAATTCCAATTCAAGTCTTTTCTACTTTACTGCAAAGCATAAAGTCTTTTCATGACATCAGTAGTTTAGAATTTGTTCTCCCCTGAGATGAGAATAGAGAGGTTGTGATGTGATGACCTAGAAAGGACACTCCTCTATTGATTATACCTTCAGTAATCAATTAGTTCTACTTTTGTCATATCTCTCTATATACATATATCTTCAGTAATCAATTAGTTCTACTTTTGTCATATCTCTCTCTATACATATATCTCTCTATAGACATGTATCTCTCTTTATACATATCTCTCTATATATACATATCTCTCTATATATTCATATATCTCTATATATCAATACATATATATCTATACACGTGTATACTTCATATATTTAAGTTACTTTGGTATTTTTAGTGTATTTGTCAGTGTGGTCGTTAATTAGCATGTTTATAAAGAAATTTAATTGTTTCTGCTCCCTTTTTTCTCTCCCAAATAACTACTAATAATAACTAGTAATAGTCATTATGAACTAGTAAACATTGTTAAAATATTCTCACACTGCCTGATAAGATCTAGAAATTTTCCATAATTTGACATCAACTTATATTTGCAGGAATATTTTTTCTCCCTCTTAATACTTGGGAGTTAATTTGTTTCCAGTCTATGAGCAAATCTACTATTCTTCAAAAAATTGGAAATATACTGGTGGATCTGATTAAATCTTCAATTTTGCTTGCCGCCATGACATATAATTAGTCTAAATCTAAGACGTTAAACCCATTTGCCGAAGTTGAATATACTCTTGATATCTCCTTATATTACTTTAGACTGCAATTTCTATATACATTTTTCATTTTGGTTTGATTATTTGATTATTAATGAAAGCAATTATCCCAGATAAAAAATAAGGGAAGCACAGAGATATTTTTCATTTAATTACTTGTTGAATCCAAGGACCATTGCTTCTTCTTCCTATTTTTTAAATGACAGTTTATAGTCCAAATTCATCAGCGGTTCATCTAAATTCATACACTGTTGTTTTTGTGATTTTTTTCTTATTGCTGTTTTTCTTTTTAAATATCTTCTATTTTTCAGTATCTTGTAGTTTTAACTTTTTAATACTCATATATGGGGGGGATTCTTGCAGAATTCTGACCTTTTGGTTTATTATTTACTTGGCTAATTGGCTGACTCATTTTGATTGAATATCCCGTATCTACAGTTTGCTAAAAAGAGCATAAAAGTTGTTCTGAAATAAAGTGTTTGTTCAGATATTCAAGCAGATCTTCTAACAAAATCTTTTTAAGATACATCATTAGGTTGTTTTCTGTGTACTTATGTCATTACACTAGTTTCACATGTGCTTCAGTCTGTGAGGAACTTTAAGAGAATTTAGGGGTTTTTTTTCCCAATTAGTATTTTGCAGTAGTCTGAGAAGAAATGATTTTTGTGATGTTAAGCATACCTATATTATAGTTTTTTTCCTAGAGTAAAATTGATAAACAAGGACTAAAATATACTGGTATCTGCTTTAAGTTCATTAGATATAAAACAGTAAATTAGGATATTAGCACATGAAATGGTCTGTATAACATTTCCATCACACAAACTAGTTTCTGAATTGTACCTCATTTCACCGATTTTGTACAATGAGCATGTTAATGGATATTTTAATAATTTATTGGTAGTGTGACAAAAGGGAAAGCCAGAGGTGGAGCGGAGAAAAAGGAAAAAAAAAATTTAGTTTATCAAAATTTGATTATGAACTTGCCTTTTTATAACTGGGGAAAAAAATGGGTAAAGTATGAATTTATTTGGTTGAAAATATATCAGCATTCTTCTTCAATTCTATAGAAACATGCCTTTGCAGATCCAAATACAAAAGGATTTTAATTACCTAGTATTGTGAATTATCTGGGCACTACAATTATCTTGGATAAAACTATATGAGCTATATTTATACACAAGAAATATACACTTAGAAGATGTTTACTATATATAATTTTAATAGAAGAAAATGCAATGCATCCAAAGTTTTGTTTAATAAAGAAAAAAATGAGAAAAATTTTATTCCTGTCTGAGATTAACAATAATATGGAAATTCCCTACATTTCAATAGGAGACATCAATATGCAGTTGAAGCAACTGACAAAAATGATCCATTAATTTTTTTATTTGGGAGTGTAAAATCTTGTCCATGAAACTGATATTTCTGGTTTAAAACAAGTCTTATTGTCTTGTAAAGAATAGAAAATGTTATGCTTTTTCACTAAATTACCCTCGATCTTAATTCAAATATCTGATACTTAACTTTAGAAAAATCAACCAGGTATTTTCTGTTTACGAACAAAGCTTCGGAATTTCGGAAACTTTTTATAACGTCCAGGAATAACGAATACACTTCAGCCTTCCGTCGATTCTGTGATTAGCTTGTTTCTTGCTCATGTGTCATGAGGCATATTAGTCATTCTGATGATGAGTCTGTACTCTAACCTTATGGTAAACTCGGTTTGCTGTAAGTTGCATTGATGCAACAGAAAGTGTCATTAATCTGAATGGTTATTCCTCAATTCAATTGTTGACTCCCTCTAAATAACCCTAAGCATAATTCTACTTAGCTTCATTGTAATCAACTATTGTATCATCTTTATAAAATGTTCCCTGTGCATACAAGCAAAACCAGTTTCATAAGCAAAACAGCGGTTAAGAAACAACCACAAAACTTTACAGTTTTGTTTCAAATATCTTCTTTAAAGCAGCTGGAGTTTTATATCTTGGTCACATTCTCCTTTCCCGGTTGATTGCCATAGGTTAATAGACTGTAGCAGAACTTACTCTAAAAACAAGACATGTAATGAGAGCAAGGGAATCACAAGTAGCAAAGTCAGTCTGAAATTCAAGCTCATGGATATTCTACACTCTTGTGGTTAACCAACCAAGTTTGAATAATAAGTCGTATAAACACAAGATATCACTTCTGCTAAATTAATGTGTCTACTGTGTCTTTGACTCTCTTTCCTCCCACAGCCATCAATCCCCATTTTGGGGAAAATAAAAGATTGTGGAAGAAATTCCAAGTGATATTTTAAAAAAAATTTTTTCTTTGGATGAGAACTTTTTTTAAAGGTTTGCTGGGAAGATCAGCTGAAAGCTTAAAACCAAACCTCTGAAAATACTTTATACGTTTAGTGATTAAAGAACATTTTTAAGCAGTGTTAGAGAAAGATATCTAAAGATATCTTTAGAGAATAAATTTACCTATGACCAATTTAGGAAGAACAATTCATTATTTACAAATCACAGGCAGCAGTAGACCATATTTAATACACTCAGACTATTGAGAAGAGATGCCAAGAATACTTCAAGACAAGCTGTCTTTAAAAAGAAAAGAGATACATTATTTTGAGGGAAAAAGTGTTGCATATTTTAGGCATAAAATCAATATTGGTTGAATAGTTATGGCACCTGTGAGAGACTGAATATACAAATGGACGTTGACCGGACCGTACATGATAGTAGAATTCTGACCCACAGTTAGTCCAGAAATCCCAGCCACAACTTCTTCAGTAATCAGCCCAGAATAGTCAGGTTTTGGTCAATGCCAGCTTCCTTATCTTTCACCCAGCTTCCAAGTCAGGAAAGCCAGCTATGCTCCCAAACCCAACACAAGATACCCTGCTTCTACTCAACCTGCTTCTTGCTTCCCCATGCCAAGGAACTCCAATCAGCACTGACTTTAACACTTCCTTAAGTCTTCACTATGAAGCTTTCCCACTGCCCCGCCTGCCTTTGAGTCTCTGCTAATGGTAATGGTGGCTGATCCCCTTGCTATAGCAAACTCTGAATAAACGGGCTCTGCTTCATCTCATTTGAGTGGTCTTTGTTTATTTCTATACTCATAGTCAGTCATTCCATTGAGTAACTTAGCTCTGAAGAAAAATAGTTGGTTTGGGCATAGAAGGTTTACAAATCTGCTAACTCAATGGAATGGAATCTATAGCTCTGAGCTTCAAAGCAGTGATGGATGATTATCGCAGACAGCCACAGCCATCTTAAATAGAGATCGTTATGGTTGAGTCATAAACATTTTAATTATCCCCTAAATTTTATGTTATCTCACTGTTTAGTTATGAAATTTATTTTGAAGAAAAGTTTCCTTGTTTTTTAATAAATTTATTTTATTTATTCACTTATTTTTATTTTTGGCTGCCTTGGGTCTTTGTTGTGCAGCGTGGGCTTCTCATTGCTGTGGCTTCTCTTGCTGCAGAGCACAGGCTCTAGGCACGTGGGCTTCAGTCGTTGTGGCTTGTGGGCTCCATAACACAGGCTCAGTAGTTATGGCACACGGGCTTAGCTGCTCAGAGGCATGTGGGATCTTCCCGGGCCAGGGCTCAAACTCGTGTCCCCTGCATTGGCAGGCGGATTCTTAATAAATGCGCCACCAGGGAAGTCCCAAAGTTTCCTCTTCTCTTACTTATTTAAGTAGCTTTGGTTTAATCTGTGTTAAACCATGCATAAGTACTAACTAGAAACCTTGTCTTTCAACATGTTTAGAAAATGGGTAATTTTAGGCTATGTGTATTGTCAGTTAAATATGCTACTTTCCCTATACTGCTTATAAGTTAATTTGTCTTTCATGATTGATGAAACATTTCAAATTATGTACTCTTTCAGAATTAATATTAAAAATATTTTGACTACCATTTACAGTAGTTGAGTAAATGTGCAAAATATATATAAAACATATAGATATCCCTGAAATAGCGAAGCACAGCACCATGGTCCAATAAGACATAGCTAAGTGAGCTGATGATTCGAAGGAAATCTCCACAGATATCTCAACACTGCTTTAAGCAGTGCCAAAGATTGTCACAGACTGGTATATCCAAGCCACTTTGGGTAGATAATATGCCCATGTGAGTTTCTCAGCATATATGTAAAGTCCACAAAGACAGTAAAAGGAGATTAAGCAACGCTAATGCTGATATGACAAAAATATCACCGTAAGGGTCACTACATAAGTGCACAGCGATTTAGCCTCTCAGTGTGTAGACGAATAAACATGTCAGCAGGAGATGATAAACATAATTTTTTGCATTTTACAAATATAACATAGCATAACACACGAGCATATTTTGTAGGTAGGAAAAAGAAAAATCGAATTATTTTATCAAATGCCAGAGTTTATCTCTACTCATTTTCACTGAATCTGTAAAATAAAATTACGTAGTAGAAAACCTCCTTTTCAAACAACATTAAATGTGGCTACAGGAAAAACAGAATGCAAGTTTTCACATCGCTGAACCATAGAATGTGCTCACTGTCATAAGCAAATGGGAGCCCCCAGGAAGTCATTTAATAAGACCAAATTTCTATTCCTTACAGCTGAGTGTTTTTCCGCTGTAGGAGGTACTATGCAATCCAGGAAATAGGTCGGCCTTTCCTACTGAACTGCAGCTGACGCTAACATGGGAGTCTATTCAGAGAGCTTTTTTTTTTTTTTTTTCAGTAGTAGTAGTAGTATTTGTATTTCTTTTTCTTTTTCACATCTTTATTGGAGTATAATTGCTTTACAATGGTATGTTAGTTTCTGCTTTATAACGAAGTGAATCAGCTATACATATACATATATACCCATATCTCCTCCTTCTTGCGTCTCCCGCCCACCCTCCATATACCACGCCTCTGGGTGGTCACAAAGCACCCAGCTGATCTCTCTGTGCAATGCGGCTGCTTCCCACTAGCTATCTGTTGTACATGTGGTAGTGTATATATGTCCATGCCACTCTCTCACATCGTCACAGCATACCCTTACCCCTCCCCATGTCATCATGTCCATTCTCTATGTCTGTGTCTTTATTCCTGTCCTGCCCTTAGGTTCTTCAGAATGATGGTTTTTTAAATTTGGTTTTTTTTTTTCAGATTCCATATATATGTGTTAGCATATGGTATTTGTTTTTCTCTTTCTGACTTACTTCACTCTGTATGACAGACTCTAGGTCCATCCACTCTCCTATAAATAACTCAATTTTGTTTCTTTACATGGCTGAGTAATAGTCCATTATATATAAGTGCCACATCTTCTTTATCCATTCATCTGTCAATGGACACTTAGGTTGCTTCCATGTCCTGGCTATTGTAAATAGAGCTGCAAGGAACATTGTAGTACTTGACTCTTTTTGAATTATGGTTTTATCAGGGTATATGCCCAGTAGTGGGATTGCTGGGTCGTATGGTAGTTCTAAATTGGCTCCCATGTGCAGAAAAATCCATGAGAGGTTTCACTCTACTTGCTGCCTCCTAAAAGGAGACCCACCTTGATTTGCCTTGTGAGACTCTAAGGGAGAGCCCTGTTGAGTTCACCTGGACTTCTGACCTACAGAACCGTTGGATAATAAATGGGTGTTGTTTTAAGCTGCTAAGTTTGTGGTACTTTGTTAAACAGCCACAAAAAGAAAAGCTAATAGAGACAAGGATGGATTGTGGTTTTTAAAGACATGGCTGGGGTAGGGCTCATTAAGAGGGTGCCCTCAGAACAAGCGTTCATAAAGGTGAAGGAATCAGGCATGTGAATATCTGGGGTGTGAGTGTTTTAGGCAGAGAAGTAGCCAGTGCATGAGTATAGGGCAAAATCTGGGAGCTGGGGACAGTGTGGAAGCCCAGAAGGCTGGAATAAAGTGAGAAAGGGGGACATAGGGGCGATGAGAGCAAACATGGATCGGGGAGCAGATCACACAGAGCTGGGTGGTCTTTGTAAGGATTTTGGATTTTCACTGGGTGAAATAGGAAATTAATGCATGATTTTTAAGTAGAGAAATGTCATGACTGACTTTGTATTTACAGGAGCACTAGTAGAAGCAGGAAGAAGAGGTTTGGGGGGAATTGGACGATGATGGTGGCAACTGAGGTGGAGAGAAGTGGTTAGATTTTGGAAAATGTATCATTGCCATACAAAACTCAACCCAAAAGCAAGTGGCTGGCTGCAGGTAAAGTTATGATTGAAAGGTGTTGCTCTGATCTGATGGATTTGCTGCCAGAGTGTGATGGTTAATGTTATATATCTGTTTGGCTCAGTTGCCATGCTCAGATAATTTTGTCAAACCTTAGTCCAGATATTTCAGTGAAGGTTATTTTTTAGATGAGATTAACATTTAATCTGTCAGCTTTGTGTAAAGCTGATAACCCTCTAAAATGTAGTGGACTTTATCCAATCAGTTGACCTGTCCTAAAGAAGAGGGAATTCTTCCAGCAGGTGGCCTTCAGCTTGAACTGCTACTCCTCCAGGTCTGCAGCCTACCCACCCTGCAGATTTTGGACTCGCCAACCTCCACAGTCATGTGAACCAATTCCTTGAAAGAAACCTCTCTCTTTGTGTGTGTATACAGCAGACCCTCCACACAGTCAAAAATCCACATGTAATTTATGTCCACTCTCAGTATCCAAGGTTCCGCATTCTTTGGTCCACCCAGCGTTGGATCGTATAGTACTGTAGTGTTTACTATTGAGAAAACTTCCACGTATAAGTGGGGACCCACAGTTCAAACCTGTGTTGTCTGAGGGTCAGCTATATATATTCCATCATGTTGGCTGTGTTTCTCTGGAGAACTCTAACACCAAAGGTCTTATAGGTGCCTGGAGACGGTGGAAAAACCTTACCCCGAATTGTGTTCCTTTATTATTGAGCTCCTGCTGTGTGTCAGAGCTTGGTTAGGCCCCTGGGGATACGACAGGAGGAAAGAGGAAGATGAGGTCCCTGCTCAACTTTGCCACTGCTCTGCCCTTTGGAAACACCACTTAAACACTCTAGGTTTTGGGTTCTTCACTTAAAAATAGGCATGTGACTAACCTCATTCGGTCCTTGAGAACATTATATGTTATCATGCATATAAAGTATTTAGTGGTGAACTGGGCTCAAAGTGAGCTCTTAATAATGACAGTGTTATTATCACTGTCTCCCACTCAAAGGGCATTATGTGGCTGCCATGACTGTTAATAGTACAAGTGGTAATAACAGCAGAAGAGATAATAACACCTTACACTGATGTGACTCACTTAACATTTTAAAGAACTTTCGTATATTATTTCATTATTATGCCACTGATAACCTGTGTAGATTATTATGCTTTTAACGTCGATGGAAACCAGGAAAGTGTTGCATGATTTTATCCTCAGTTAAGCATAGGGATATAAGGGTCTGTATACACAAATCCAACATTCTACCTACTATGGATGAATTATTTGGCTGCTGTGATGAGTAATCAGTGTTGAAAAAATGATTACTGAACCAAAAGTCAATAAAACGTACATGGAACATATTAAAAGGAAGCATACATAATTTTTATAAGGATATTTTAAGGGACATATAATTGTTTTGAAAAATTAAAAAATAAACACAAGTTTTCTGCATTTTAACACTCAATTGTGCATATATTGTGTCATTAATGGAACTTTGCAAAATTACAGTGGAAACAATGCCAATTTTACTTCAGCATTTTCCAAAGAGTTTTGCACTGGAACGTATCGCATTATATTTTAATTGTTTTGCCAAGGAGTAAATTGATTTTATTTAATACTTTAATTGACAATACAAAAATAGAATTAATAATAATAATGGCTATACTTATTGAGTACACAATATGTAGCAGGCAACAAGACCAAGGCTTTACAGGCATTACACATGTAAACACCACTACAGTCCTGTGAATAAGATATCCTCTTTCATTTCCCCAGTGAATAAATTGAAATCTAAGGAAGTCAAGTGTATTTCCTAAGGTTCTGCTGTTTGTATGGCAGAGCTGGTATTTGAATTTTATTACTTGGATCCATGTTTGAAGATAGCAGTCAATAGTTCTTAAATTGCGTTGCATGAAAAACTGCAGATGCCTAGAACAACACTTCAGACCTACTGGGTCAGAAGTTCTGAGGGTGGGGTTCAGGACCTTAATTCTCGAACACACAACTCAGGTAGTAGTCCTGGGACAGAGGACTGAAGATCCACAATTTGACAAACACTGTGCTCTTGTTAATGGAATTATTAAGATATTGTTAAATATGATTTTCTGTTGTAAAAGTTTTAATGTTAAATCATGGTCAGTGAAAGAGTTCAAATTTCTGTCCTCGCTGTTGTGTTAAATATACGTTATTATTTTAGGAAAGAACACATTGGGTTCATGTCTTTCCTCAGCTTCAGCCAAGATTAATGCACGCCAAAGGACTAAGCTCTTTCTTCTAAATTCACCTTCTAAGGTTTCATGAACAAGCAGGGCTAGACTGATCTACTCCAGAGGGACTTAACGAAACTTGGAAGAGCGCCGATGCCCTTGGGCTTTTTTTGTAAAAGTCAAACTCGCTTCTTTCTATATATCTTCCAGGACCATTTTTATGTCCTAGTACTTTAGGCCGCTTACATCTAAAATGTCATGAAGACTTCAAAATATATTTGTGTTGCATATGTATCTACTAGCAGATTTAATACATTATCATCAATGAGTAAAATAAAAAATTGTGGTGATGGGGTAGAGTGTGTGAGGGCTTTTAGGGTGGTATAGGAATAGCTAGCTATTATAACAGGGCTGGAAAGGGGGGTAACTCATTGATCTAACATTTTTTAAAATTCATTTTATTTAAGCAATTTACTTATTCTAATTCAATATTATTCCAGCTAACGTACTTAATTTGACGGGTTCCTGCCCTAGGAATTACTTGATTAAACTCTCCTGGACTTTGCAAAATTTCAGTTGTGTTAATGTTAAATCTCCAGCTATTAATGTCACTGGTGCAAATAATTGTTTTATATTAAAACACAAAAGATTTTTACTTGCTTTTAACTCATACATGATAGTATTCTCTTGTTTTTGAAATAGTTTAAAATATATTTTTATCTCTAAAAGAAACTGGGGAAATTAGCAGGGAAAGCGATACTTTTTGTAAATAAAGAAAATGATTTTTAGAGGACTTACATGACTTGCCCAAGATCATACAAACAAGAGGTAGGACCTAGAAGACATTCAGGTCTTTGGATTCCTTGTTTAGTGGTGAATTACTAACTTGGTCTAACTGGTCTATGCTAACATCTATTTCCAGGAAGTTTAGCTATGTGTATTGATGTCTACCTACAAGCCTTATTTTAAAGGATACTTACAACATTGGTATACTCAAGTTATTTCCCCAAGGAGTTTTGTCTGAAATTCAATAATGTCTATCTCGCTGTCATGTCCTGCTGTCACTGTATTGTACCGTCTAGAGGAAGTGTATCTTTAGGGCACCTTTGTATAGGGGATTTGCAAGGCGGGGAGGTGGGGAATAAAGCAGTAAGTTCCGTGTTATCAGAAGGGTAGGTTGGGGACTTCCCTGGCGGTCCAGTGGTTAAGACTCCGCGCTTGCACTGCAGGGGGCGCGAGTTCGATCACTGGCTGGGGAACTAAGATCCCATGCCACGTGGCACGGCCAAAACAAAAAGGGTAGGTTCTAATGTTAGAGCAGTTACACGTGAGCAGCTCAAAGGCAGCATAAAATAAAGTTCTAAGGGAACGAGCTCAGAAAGGAAGTAGAAGAATACAAGGCACCCTAACTACTGGGCCTTGCTGACCAGGACTAGTTAGTCCTCTGTATCACCGACCACCCCAGCTTAGTTCATCCTCACAGGAATATCCGGTCATGCCATAATCTGTAAATTGATTGCAATTCATTGATGAATTAATAGTTAACATTCATAGCATTCTCCAAGGTTAAATCCCATGACATGCATAGATTAACATTACATTTCAGTTATCTTTATACTAAAGCTTAAATGTCAACCTGAGGAAAAACAGGGAAAGCAAGCAAAACTCAAATGACAAAAACAAAAAAGAAAACACCGTAAAAGATGACTGTTGGTTCATGAGTGAGGAGTGCACTTTATTTTCTGAGAGAAGAAAACGAGGAGTAATAATTTCTTGAAGATAACCAGTCAGTGACTTTTTCAGTTAAAAAAAGCAATCAGTGGTGTTTTTCGAAGTAAATTCTCCTGAATAAGATTCTCTGACCAATTCTCTTTCAACCACGCTGCTTCTCACATCTTCGTTAGGCTAAATTATGTTTTCGATAAAGTCACCAAAGCATTAAAATTCTAAAGCCATCTGTCACTACTCATGCTTATTTTTTTAAACATCAAAGCTATACTTGAAAACAATCAAGGGTAAGTCTGCACTCTCTTTGCTGCATTTGGAGACATCAGAGAGATCTGAATCATCCACTTGTAATCTGTGTGGCTTTGGGCTAGTTACTTAACATCTTTGTGCCTCAGTTTCCCCATCTATGAGCAGAAGATCAGAATCATAACGGCCACAGTAGTTTGTTGTAAGGAATCAATGGTAACAAAGGTAAAACACTCAGAAAAGACCTACCAAATAGTAGCCACCAGAAATGCTCTTTAGCATCAACAAACCTATTTCAAGAGATATGGGAGTTTCTGTGCCCAATTGGGGTTGCTGCTCCCACTGTTACTCAGAATGCAGATATTTGCAAGATTTTGAGTACTGCTGCAAATTCCAACACTTTTCTGATGTTTGACTGAACCGTGGAATCCATGCATAATGTAGCTATATTCCTTTAAATAATTTACCACCCACTGTATTGTCTCAAAAGAAATGTAAAAATGCGTGAAATATTAGAAAACCCCGTATACCTCTTCTATCTGGAAGCTTAGGACTAGAGATTTAAGAAATGTTTACTCTCTTTTCTCTTATGAGCTTACGCCTCCAGCTTAGTGAGCATTATGCTATTTTAAATTTAACGCAAAGGCAGAGTATCTTCTCATAACTACAGAGGAAAAGAACTGTATGTGTAGAATTACATGCTGACAATTAGAATATGATCTCCCTGGAGGGTAATCAGCCATTATATTGTTTTTGGGGGGAAATAATTGGAATTTTATCCCATGAAAGGATGCAGGCACAGAAAGAACTGTAGGGTTAACCTAAACAAAACAGAAAAAAACAAAAACATGTAAGTGCTTGGAATAATAAAATCCACACATCTTATGATGATCTAAAATTTTCTACATGATTTAGCTCCTATCTTCCATTCTAAACTCATTTCTAAAGCACTTGTACTCAGTCCACTCCAGACCCAATGGCTCCCATTTTAGTTTGTGTTTGAACACATCAATCTCATTCTTTGAACTTGCTTATCTCTCTTGTCTGGAAAGGTTTTCTCCTAGACCTTCACAGGTTTTTATTATCTTACTTATTTTATTCAGGTCTTCGCTGAGATTCAAACTGAAACAGTACAGCTCTAAAGATGCATTTCTTTCAGTGAAAGAAATAATCTTTTAGTGAAATAAGTTACGTGAGTCAACACAGTGTTGTATGGAATGCCATGGTGGTGGATCCAGCTTTGGTGAGTCCACAGATCGTGGTGCCAGCAAAAACATCATGCACGGTGTGGTGGGGAATCTATATCCAGAATATGTGTCTATTCCGGTGATGAAAATTGTGGCCCTCCCCATGGTGAAAGATGACCAATGTATTCTACCCGTCACCAGGAGTCAGGCTAGTCTACCTGGGGAATGGTTTCATAGACGGGGCAGATAAGGCACCCAGCAGTAGCTAGATCAGTCTTGGTGGGGGGAAAGTCCATGAATGGCCTCCACCCGCGCCACCGTGGCCACAGTATCCATGCAAGCACTGGATGACTGCGGAAAGAGGCTGACTTACACCCCCAGAGGGCATTATTTTGTCCTCCTGATTTTTAAGAGTCTCTTCTCCAGGTGATGCCTCTTTGGTGAGAGCTCACAGATGACAGAAATATTTTCACACTCCGTTCCCATTCTGAAAGTTCCAGCCACATATCTCTTCCCCCAACTTCCCTGTCACCAATAGTCTCATCTTATTCCTTGAAAATCAAATCATTAGTAATGGCTTATGAACTAATAAAATCAGTGCTTCCGTCCACCTCCCACTTCAGTAGTAGTGGACAATCAAACATACTGCTCAGATTCTTCCCACTGGGAAGATCTTCCCTCATCACTCTCCTCCAGGGTCCCCCTGAATGGCTCGGCAGTGTCGTAACCTTCTATATTCAAGTAGTACCAGTATATCAGGGAGGCCCATCTGTAAATCAGGCTCAAGTTTGTTTCTTATTAAGTTGGTGGTAAAGACACCACAGGTGGCTGCAGGCTTGGATTGAGAGAGAGGAGGTGATGCAACGGTGGTTGGTTGAAGGACTCTGGGTCACCTGTCCTTACAACTTACTTGTACCTTCCAACCTGTCTGAGCTCAGTGTCTTACAAACTTTTCTGTTTGATGGTAGAGTGTTTCTGTACACACCCAACCATATGAGTATGTGGGTCAGACAACAGCTAGTTTATTATGGGTGCTCAGCTCACGTGGTCACCTGATAGCCCATGGTTAAGTATTCAGTTTCTACAAGGCCAAAAGCAGTTTCTCAAAAAGGAAAATTTATCTGCAGAAGAGGGCGCAGATGCTCCAGAATCTGAGGGGTGTATGTGCCGTGATTCTGGTACTGGCAATTACCAGAGGCCCTGCACAACGGCCCTATTGGCCGAAGACACTTGGAGTGACCTTGGCACTGCTGAAGGGCAGAGCAGCCCATAGTGCAGCCTGAACTCGCTGCAGAGCCTTCTCTTCCTCTGCGCCCCACTCAGAGAGAGCAACCTGTGGGTTACTGTGTGCCTGGGTTCAAGTAGCACATCGTACATGGCGTATGTTGCCTCTACACTCATGTCTTGATTTTTTTAAACAAAATTGGGAAGTGTATGTTTCCAGAAGAATACAATACTGCTGAAATAGTAACATTAAAAAAATCCAAAGTTTTATAGTCTTTCAAATAATGCCCAAACACTTAACATAGATATAGCTGGATAAAAACAAAAACATAAACAAAACAAACAAAAGACAAACCGAAAGGTCTCTTGCAATGCTAAAATTATATAATTCAATAAATTATTTTTGGGTGTAAGATATTATTTGCAAAATAATTTATTATTAACAAAGCATACCATTCTATGTGTATTCACATTAATCATTAGCAAGTATATATATATATATATTTTTTTTTTTTTAACCAGGGAAGCCCAGCAAGTATATTTTAAATAGGATATTAGAGTTCATTAAGATCACATGTTTTTTTCATGGTTGGAATTTTTTCTGAATGGATAAGCACAAAATTTTATTTAAATCTCTTTTAAAACAGATAAATATGTAGGAAAAGTATATATATTAAATATATGTTATATTAAGCTAGGTGATTATTTTTCCCCATTTTAAAAGTCTATAGATTTTCCAGGATAAACCTTTAGGTGTTCAAATTTATATGCCAATAAATAATATTTTAAAGTTGTTTTTTTTTTGGAGACTGTCTAGATAAAGCAATGATTTATGATGTATGCACTAGGTGCATGATAGAAATTTGTCGTATCAATAAAATAATTAATTACTTATCAATAAAATAATTAATTACATTTTATGGTAAAATAGTCATTTAGAATGAACTCATTCTTTAATAAAACATACATTTACAGCTGTGGAAAATGAGCATTTGAAATCTATAATATTTAACTGAATTTTCTTATCAAATTCATCATGAGGGTTGAACCAAATATAAGGCTTAACTTTCATGGCTTCAAAGCATAACTCAAAGCAATTTTTTAGAAATGGAAATAATAGCAGCAGTAACAATGGGGGTTGTTTTGACAATTAACTGCTACTTGTAACTACATTTTAAGATATACAAGAGGGAATTCACACTCTTAGGGCCTCTGCAGACAGGCACCAAACAGGCTGAACTCACCTATATAAATTTGCCCAATCCATCCACTATTTCCTCCACGGAAGATGTTCAATGCACATTAGTTGAATGAATGGATATCTTATTAGTGAACTGTGACCTGCCAATGGTTCTCATATTGCCTCTGCACATCTAGCGTTTCCTTCAATATTCTCTGCTATATCTCTTACCTACCTTTAGGCTGGTCCCACTCCTTAATAACAGAAATGTTTAACTCACTTCCCAGCTTACTGTGTGCCTTCCCTGTATGGCGTTGTCACTCACAGGACTCATTTTTCTGCAGCTCTTCACTTTTATGTTGTTCAACTTTATCTTATCTCTCCAGTAATACACAGGCACTGTTAGCCAAAGACATATTTGATGATACATAAATTGCTTTGGTTCTTTGACTGATGTTTACAGACACAGAAAGGTATTTGATTTTCTAGTGTTTACTCTAGGATGAGCTCGCATGAAGATTCAGTCTTACAAAGCAGACTGTGAATCACATGCCAGAAGGGGCTGTATTTTGATTTTAGAAAAGTCACCATAGAAAATAATTTGTCAAGTGCTCGTTTAAAGATTATTTCTTTTAAAAACCAAACTAATCTAGGCTATCCAGAATCTTACAACCTAAGAGGAAGCACGCAACATGGATATATGGACAATGCAACGTCAGACAAATAAAAGGCATGATATTTGCCGGTTTTAACTTTTCAGCTCATTAAAAAAATCATTTAATTATAAACTCCCATGGAAATTTATCAAAGGTGTACCTTAAATAGATACGATATTTTAAAAATATTTAGCCCGTACAGGGAGACCTCACTGTGAGTGGCTCAATGTCAACTGAAACTTCTGCGTAGTGGCTGAGGGGACGGTGTTGCTGGGCTCGTACCTGGGCTCCATCCCTGACGCCATGGCGCTCTGAGGATGAACATTTGTGGAAGTAGAGAGGTGAGTGAGTTTGGAAGTTGGCTGACTTCCACTCAGCGAGTTATCCAATCTACACAGTCGCTCAGTGTGTCCTCTGCAGTGGCTGCTCTCCTGGGCATTGATATGAAAAGGAAAATTCCACACAGTTTTGCCTACTTCTTTGCTAATTGATAGCAACAACTTAGCGTTCTGGAAATTGACTAAAGATGAAAAACAGTCTGAGAATCTCTCATGCTTTGAAAAACCTCTGAATTTAAGGAGAATTCCAAATTATGTCTGTAGACACTCCACAGCTGGAGGTAAAGCATAACGTGTCACTCCTCAAGTGTTGGGTGCATATAGTGACTGTTAAAGGAGGAACACCATGAAATCCACATTTAATGTTACCTTTTATTCCCTGAAACTTGCTGGACAATTTGAAGGAATGTCCTTGGCCCAAGAGACTATAAAGGGCTTGTACCAACCTGGTAAAGACAGGGCAGAGGCCCAAGGCACAAAAGAGTCTGAACAAAAAGCCAGGAGCTCAAATGAACCAAACTATCATTTCAAACAGAAAGTGTGGCATCAAATTAAACTGGCACATCACAGTCAAGTGTCTACTTTTAATTTAAGGCCTGGAGGCATCAGCTAATTTAGGGTGAGTGTTAACCAATGTGACAAAGTCTGATTACAAATGGCATATACACCAATGACACATGGCTCTGCCCGCAAGGACCTCACAGTGGGTAAAAGAAATACATTAAATGTTCACAATACAATAAGATTATGGCAACATTCCTAAAAGACTACGTAACGCAGAAGTGAATGGTCTCGTGAGATGTGCTTGGGCTTCTACTCGAGTTCAAGCATACATCTGTAACTTATTAGCACGGAGGGATTAGAACTGCTTGTAGAAGTAACACAGGACAATACATGGATTACTACTTCAGGAAGTAGTAATTTCCAGTTGCAGAAGGGATGACTGGACAGCCAACTATTTGCCAAGTATTGTGTGCACAGAGCTTTCAGGTACATGTCCTTACTGCACTAATCTGCTATCTGGTTATCATTAAACGCGCTTATTATAGTCACACATGAAAGGAACAAGAAGTCAGATAATTTTCCCAAGGTCAGTTGGCAGGAAGAAAAAGGATTTGAACCCGCGTCTGAGTGACCCGAGTGTTGACTTCCTTGTCGTCGAACCACATTCTGGGCAACCACCAAAGCTATTCAGTATAGCCCAAGTACCATACACTACTGAGTCCATCTATAAGATGTTTGTTTAGGTGTATCAGTTAGGGTCCAATTAGGACACTGAAGTCACACCAGTTGTTTTAACAGAATTTGGGAAGAATTTAACATACATATAATCATTAGCTAGTTTTTGAAATCTGAGAAGGCAAAAAGGCGACTCAGATACCACGGGGCAGTGTCAGAAGCAGCTACTTCTTAGCAGGTGGAATGAATAAAGGGCAGGAAGTGAGAGTATTCGAATTTAGACATTTGAAATGTGGGCCTTTGAGTTGGGATGCAGATGTCTGAGGAGAGCCCCGTCTCATCAGGACCCTCACTCAGGAGCTCAGAGAAGGGGTCCGTGTATCTGTCAAAGGAGTAATGTGGTTTGCAGGAGCGAGCTCTTGCCTACCAAAGCAATTTTCCAGGGTGAATTTGCAGCTGGGAGACAGTAGTTTAAGAACCATCACGCTCATTGAGGCTGCATTTGCAGAAACCCAGATGCCCTTTTTGATTCTTTTAGAAATTCTTCCCATAGGTACAACTAGTTGTAAGTTACCACCATTACTGAAATTAACTAGTATCAGGAGCTGCTGTTAAGTATTTTGTTGCCCAAATGCCATAATTTACCAAAAAGAATCCAGAATGTAGTTGATATACGATTCATGTTAAATTTTTATTTACAAAATGATAGTTAATTTTAATTTGCATTTTGAAATTAGTGCAGGAGTGTTGGTATTTTTATCATAGACCCGTGAATAAATATAGTTCCTCTGCTGCAAACTTACATAAAATATTTACTTAAGCATAATTATACCACAAAAGCTTATTCAAATGCCAGGCTCCGTTCAGAGATTTTCACAGTTGTCTTGAATCTAGACAGGAGGGTTAATCACAGTGTAATTACTCTGACCTTAAGCCATATATATATATCTTTTTTGGTTTTGTTTTTGTTTTAAGATTTTTATTGAAGTATAGTTGATTTACAACGTTGTGTTAGTTTCAGGTGTACAGCAAAGTGATTCAGTTATACATATCTTGTCTTTTGATATATCATGCTATTTATAATGGTTTTCGGCAGACTAGCCTTTCAAATGTATAGGAGCCTATTTAGTGAAAGGAGTGATTATAACTGTCATCAAGAACACATAGAGATCAGTAAGAAATGGCTACTGGACTCCACCTCCATGCATAATGAGCTTCCGGAGATACAAGGAACTATAAAGAAGCTCTCAGCCCATGCTGAACTGGAATTTCTGTAGAAGATAAGCCAACCACACCGGAAAACTACATTACTCACAACATCTCATCAGAACCGAATATATGCTACAATCTCTAAGTACAATAAAAATTGAAAGAGAGAAAGAAATTCCCTGTGAGAATCAGGGAAGCTTTCGAGAATGAAGTGGAAGTTGAGCTGGACCTTGAAGAATCATTGCTTTCTGCTCTCATTTACCACCTGTGCCAAACACTTTATCAGCACCTAATAGCCTCCCCACTCCTTGCCATGCTAGCTGTCTCTCCATCAGTCTCTGAGTTCCTCCAGGTCAGGAGCTTTGCCTTGTTTATCCATGAATATCTAGTTTGCTTTGATAAGCATTATCCAGTGTGTTATAAGGATCCGGATTAAACATTAGTGTTCGAAGGACAGCAGCGCCCGTTCTTCCTCAGAGTCTCACCAGGAAGAGAGGCGTGGGAATGCAGAGGACCTGTACTAAATACCACCTGCAATGGCCAAACCATCGCCCTGCACCCAAGACAGAAGGAATGTGCACCAGGCAAAGAGAATAGCCATTTACAGTATTCAATTCAATGAGTTCTGACAGTTGTTTCACCCAGCAGACCACCGCTGCGAGCAACATGCTGAATAGTTTCATCAGCCCCAAAAGATTCCTCACGCTCCTTTGTAGTCTACCCTCCAGACACAGGCAACCGCTGCTTCACTGTTATTACAGATGAGTTTGTGTTTCATATAAATAGAATCATCTGGAATGCATGGTGCAAGTACATGTACGTTATAGGTACACCACTTGGTGACTGGTTTCTTTCACGCAGCGTAATGATTTTGAGTTTCATCCATCTTGCTTCCCGTATCATTAGTTGGTTCCTTTTTATGGCTGAGTGTTACTCAATTATATGGATTGTTTGTTCAAGTGTTGATGGACATCTGTGTTGTTTCCAGTTTGGGGCTATTATGAACAAAACTGCTGTCATCTTTTTACTGCAAGTCTTTGTGTGGACATATGTTTTTCATTTCTTCTGAGTAGATACAACTCCTCTTTTTTATGGCACTATTATTTGGGCCACTTGGTTATAGCAGCTGAATCGATATA
The DNA here is from genome assembly GCF_003031525.2 of Neophocaena asiaeorientalis asiaeorientalis. NCBI lineage: Eukaryota > Metazoa > Chordata > Mammalia > Artiodactyla > Phocoenidae > Neophocaena > Neophocaena asiaeorientalis. The sequence goes on from NW_020174135.1 coordinate 5,124,750, forward strand.
CAATTTAGCTATGTATCGTGAAAGCTAAATCTGATCAGCATTGTATGACTATATTAGAATTAGATTTTTCCCCTTCTGTTATTTAAATAATTCTATCATCCATGTTTATTTTTAAGTATTTAATATTATTTTCGGATGACCACAGAAACTAATTACAAAAGCAAGTAGTCTGTAAAATCAGAATGTCTTACAAATTGACAACCTATTTCAAATGCAGTTTTGAATAAAGAACATCTAAGTGGGCAGCTAGGGCATCGGTAGTAGAATCGCACAGCCGCACATGTTGTGAGTAATTTCAGGCCTCATCTGAAACAATCATATAAGCAAAAGTGTTCTTTCTCAAGTCAGGCACTGCTCAGGGCATATTACAACCATAAAAATCTACTCCAGACAACTCCAGAGGTAGGTGTTTTTATTACAGGTGATGATTATGATGTATTAAAATTTTAAGTAACTTTTGCCCGAGATCACAAAGCAGACCCTGGGAGACACAAAAGGGGACTCAGCTGAGGTCACCTTCCCCAGAGGCCAGGCACAAACCTTCAGAGACTTTACCAAACTTTGCTGATTGAAGGAGGGAGCCATGCCTGGTGCCTGACAGGTTGACGAGAGATTCAATAAATACAACATTTTATACTTTAACTGAAAAGTTTTCTAATATAAGGACATTTCATTGACATCAAGTATTTGAAGGTTCTTTTCCTTGCATTTAATTTTTCAAAATACACTGTCCATCATATTTTCCTGTTATGGTAGACTCATGAGTTGACCAATCTCTACTGGAAGCAAGTGGACTTCCTGTTGGGTGGAATCTCTCCATCCTTGAAGACTTACCTCCTAGAAAAGAGCCCCATCAGCTTGTTTAGTCAACACCAACACCAGTTAGTGGTACAGGACACCCTTAGTCCTGACAGTCAAATTCAACTAGCACGATTGGAATCCTATATCCTTAGCCTTTTGTCTTTACTTTTGCTTTTAAAAAAAGGTAAGAAAGAGGAGAAATCAAAATTTAGCATAGAAGGCACCTTACGTGGAGGAATCACTGTTCCAAGAAGCTTCTATCTGGGGACCAAAGTCAGCTCTGGCCAAGTATAAAATATGCAATAGCAGAACAGGCCAAAATGACCACAGCTCACTGGAAATTGCTCAATAGGCATAATTGACATATGGATCAAGTGACCCATCTCCTCAGCTCACATAAGTCTCTTCATGCATCTGGAGCTGATGTTACCTGGTCTCGACTGAGATTTCCAATAGATTAAATCTGTGCATAATTCATACCCACATGTCAAGTTCCACATCAACTTTCACCCATTCATTCTGTTCTTCGCCACTACAAAAGAAAACGAGGAAGCCTTAGAGACATCGTCATACGCAACTGTCCATCTGAATTAGACGAAATGCAGAGAGCTGACACTTTTGTCTATAGATGGGATTTAGGCAATGGTGAATTATTAAGGACAAATAACCCATCAATCTTCATACAGTTAAATGGTTTGATAGTCACTTTAACTCCCTTTTATTCACATTTTTTCAAGCCCAAGCAAGATATTTAACTTGTGTTATAACTCGGAATGGGAAAGGGAGTAGGAAGCAGGGAAGAGACCTACCTATACTTGAGAAGATACCAAGGCCACTCATCATGTCTCAGCCCCACATAAACTGAATGGAAGCCTAAAAGTCTCCACTCACTGACTGTGGATATGCCCTGGTGTGTGCTCCTGAAATAGGTTATGAGAAGAACAGATCTGAATACATTCTTCTCTAACATAGAGATGGAGAAGCTATTTTTATACAATCAGTTTAACTAAAATAATAAAGATGAAAACTTTCTAAGGATGAAATTGACACATGACAGATGAAGAGGAGAAAAAAGAACACTTTTTTTTTTTTTTTTTTTATACATTTATTTTATTTTTTATTTTTAGTTGTGTTGGGTCTTCGTTTCTGTGCGAGGGCTTTCTCTAGTTGCGGCGAGCGGGGGCCACTCTTCATCGCGGTGCGCGGGCCTCTCACTATTGCGGCCTCTCTTGTTGCAGAGCACAGACTCCAGACGCGCAGGCTCAGTAGTTGTGGCTCACGGGTCCAGTTGCTCCGCGGCATGTGGGATCTTCCCAGATCAGGGCTCGAACCCGTGTCCCCTGCATTGGCAGGCGGATTCTTAACCACTGCGCCACCAGGGAAGCCCCAGAACACATTTTAATTTGTGCACACAGAAGTCTCATAGAAATGGGACCTGAGAAGTGGTCAAAGCAGGCAGCTTTTATAATTTAGATAAAGAAACAATGCATTTGTGAGGACGTGACAAGACAAAGAAACTTCGGCTTGGGGTGCTCAGTTTGTGAAGAATCTAAACAGAGTTTGGGCTTGAGGTAGTAAAAGAAGTAACAAGCTTTGTTTATACAAAGAAGCCTGTAGCTTCTCAGCCTGAATTCCCTACTTCTGTTCATCTAGGTATCCTTCTACTCCCATATGCATGGAGGGCGCCTTTCACATGAGAGATTTATTTCTTGCTTTCAGGGAGACATTATGGAGGGTAAGAGTGTCCCTCTTGCATTGGCCATTTCTTGAGTAACTTTAAAAATAATATGTGGGCTTCCCTGGTGGCGCAGTGGTTGGGAGTCCGCCTGCCGATGCAGGGGACGTGGGTTTGTGTCCTGGTCCGGGAGGATCCCGCATGCCGTGGAGCGGCTGGGCCCGTGAGCTGGGCACAGGCTCCGGACGCGCCACTGAGCCTGCGCGTCCGGAGCCTGTGCTCCGCAACGGGAGAGGCCACAATAGTGAGAGGCCTGCGCAGCGCAAAAAAAACAACAACATTGTGGCACATTTTCGGGGGCCCTTCCTGAGCCCCAACAAAATAGTGCTGTAAACGTAAGAAATTTATTATAAATGCATCATAGATTGCAAATGTTGTGCAGAATCAAGTAAGAATAAAGACATGAAGTTTTCTTCCCTATTTCCTGGCCTCATTACCATTCTGAATTATACAAGTTAAACATCAGGCTTGATCTTAAAAAGTGTAAATAAAAGGGAGTTTAAAATCATTTCAAAGTATAGCGATTGACGCATTATTTGTTTTTGAGTTAATAATTCACCAGTGCTGAAACTCCACCTATAAACTGAAAAGTCAGCTTTCTTTACATTTCAATTACATTGTTCCTGAATTTTGCAAATTATAATTTCTTGTATGACCTCATAATATTTTTTTTTCTTTCTTTTTTTTTTTTTTTTTTGCGGTACGCGGCCCTCTCACTGTTGAGGCCTCTCCCGTTGCGGAGCACAGGCTCCAGACGCACAGGCTCAGTGGCCATGGCTCACGGGCCCAGCCGCTCCATGGCATGTGGGATCTTCCTGGACCGGGGCACGAACCCATGTCCCCTGCATCGGCAGGCGAACTCTCAACCACTGCGCCACCAGGGAAGCCCGACTTCATAATCTTTTACACCACTAAAAATATTGATTTTATATTTCTGTCTCAGATTTATAACTTTGTGTATGGTGAATTATGCAGACCATTTCAAAAACTAATAACTTATTAATAAATACATAGAACTCTTCAAAGAATAATTAATGTCAGTAAAATAGCATGTATAGCATTGTATCAAAATATTAATACTAAAATACTAAATTATAAAACTGGTTATTCATTTTAAGGTTTTCTATACAGAGAGAGATAAAAGTATAATACAGTTACCAAGCCAAAATCTAACTTTTGATCTAAATTAGACACTGTTTGAAATATATAGCTGAATTTTTAAAACAACTATTTATTCAATACCTGTTGAGGGGCTGTTATGTATAATGTTCTCATACTCTGTCTTAATCTAATATGGAGAAAACAGAGTTTAGGCTGGAAAGAAAATTCAAAAGGTGATATTTAGAAGTCATGAGAGCTGAGAAAAATTTCACAACAAGGAAACCATATGTGACAATGTAGGACTTGAATTGCATCTTAAAGAAAACTAAAACTTGGATAGAAGAAGAAGAGAAAGCAAACTCCAGGACAGTGCAGTAGTTTGAGAAACATATGGATGTGAAAGAGAGCATAGCTGTCTGACACATCTGGAAAACCTGTTTGGCTAAAAAATAGATTTCACTTAGGAGAGTAGAAAGGAAGGAACCTGGAAAGTTATGTCATATACTGTTACATTTACTTATAGGGGCTTCTCCTGGAGCGTACCAAACAGCTTATTCTCTGAAGAGTTTTAAGGTCATTCTGGAGGCTAAAATGAAAGCACTTTTTCTCTCAACCCCTCAGCCTTTACTGTTCCCATATTTCTTCAAAAGTAACAGTAGGGTTGGTGCAAAGAACAGCAACAGAAGCATGGCTGGGCTGAGCTGTGGGCAAACTATCTCTCATGTCAGAGTATCAATGTCAGAAGAAGAGATATTTTTATGGGACTTTCGTCTAAATGACATTTTTTCCTGGGCTAACTTCTCTATTTGTCAGCTGCATCATTGCCTCTATTTCTATGCTCACTGTTGGAACTTGTATTGTGACAGTCACCCCAGTAGACTGGGTAATTGTCCTTTTCCTTGTCTGTGTTTCTTCCTGGATGTCTACTGAATACAAAATCACAAAGTGTAAGTGATCTGAAAAAGAAGAAAAGGGAATTTTTGCTCAACATTTGGAAAGAAGAAAAGGGACATTAAGAGCAGGTGTAGGAAAGACCATGCTGACCAAATATTTCATTTGCTCCCATACATTTCCCCATCCTTCCTTGAAGTTGAGCTTCAGCCACGTGACCAATTTGAGGAATGGATTGTGCTTGGTGATGCTGTCATTTTGGAGCTGAGAGATTAAAAATCCAGTGTGCTTGCACCGTCTCTCTTTTCTCGCTAGGCAGTGCTTGTAAGAGGTCTCAGGCGAGGTGATGATGAAACTTAAGATGAAAATAACCCAAATATCTGTGAAAATTGCTGGACTCACATGGGAGTGTTGTGAGGGTGAGAAATAAGCACTGTTGTGTTTAACCGATGAGATTTTGTGATTTAAGTGTTACAGCAGCTGGCGTAAATGATTTTGAAAGAAATACACATGTTCCTAACTAGCTTAAGGCTTGTCGCTCACGCTTCCTTAAGAACATTTAGCCCTATTTAGGGTCAAAAGAATGGTTTGCTAAAATTTAATATTGCTGGAGAAATTAATATTGAGTTTTTAAGTACCATCTCAACTTCAACCGCATGAAGAGAATAGTTATAATCAAAGTTATTTTGAATTTAAAGGTCAAGGTAATAAAAAAAACACCTCATCCGAGGAGACATTTATAGGAAGATCATGCAGCCGATATCATACGGATAATTTGAGAGTTTGAACTTCTAATACTCCAGAGTGATATGTCACGTAAGTAAATAACAAATAAATCAGTACTTCAAAAATTCATCTATGCAGAAATTGTGGTTGATTTGGTCGAAGAGTGTTCAAAATATTTTTATTGATATAAATTTAGCCATTATCTATACTATCTGTCACTACTTTTTTTTTTACGAAGTCCTTGAATAGAACTATCGCATTTGACTTGGACCCTTTAAATAGTTCTTGCAAATATATGCACAGAAGGAATTATTTCTTAAAACTGAAGAATATTACTAATGCAGCTGAATTACTTTTGTGTAAAAGACTTGCTTTTGAGAAAAACTCAGTGATTAGTGCTGTGTGAAGGAAAGTTTTAATGTCATTTTGCTAATCACCAAAAAAATCCAAAACCTGTTCTCGGAGGTATATCAAGAAAATCTTTAAAATGCTATAAGGAAATTACTATTGTTTCTTCACCATTATGTTCATTGATGTATCTATAATTGCTAAATATGAGTATCCCATGTGAATTGACCTTAAATCACAAGTAAAACAAGCCTACAAAATCAAAGGGACTGTGCAGAAAATGTTCACACAGCCGGCCTAAGACGGGATCCTTAGAAAGTCCTGCTTATAAGGTTGGCCCTTGGGTGATGTCTGGGAACTTGGATTGCAGGACAGTTCCCACCATTCCTTGATAAGAAGAACTCACTGTGCCTAAACCTTTTGTGCAAATAATATAGTTTAGGCTGAAGCTGCTTTCCTTCTGAGAGTCTGGGAGTTTGGTACATGCTAGACAGAGGGTGCTTATGTGACCAGCCCCCAATAAAAACAGTGGGTGCCGAGTCTCTAATGAGTTTCCTGGTAGACTTTTACATGTGTCATCCCATCTTGTTGCTGAGGGATTGAGGGCATCCTGTGTAGTCTCTCCACCAGGCAAAAACTCTTGCTGCCTTGCACCTGGATTCCCCTGATTTTGCCTATGTGCCCTTTTCTCCTTGGCTGATTTTACTTTGTGTCCTTTCACTGTAGTAAATCATAACTGTGAGTATGACTATATGCTGAGTCCAAGGAATCATCAAAGGTGGAGGTGGTCTGGGAGACCCCTGACACGGTAACCAAAATTACTAAAATTATGCATTTGTCCACAGGTACTTTTCTGTGTGAGCCTGTTTTCACATGTAGTACATTCAGGCAAGTTCTTATACACTTGCTTAGTTGGAAATAGATGAAAACTCTGTGAACAGAAAATCAAATTTCTACAGAAAAATGAAACGTAATTAATTTGATTTCTCAGAAAATAGGATGTGTACAAAACAATGAATAAAAATCATGGTTGGGGCCCAGCTTAGAATCTGTTTCTAAAATAAGCATAAATGTCTTATTTCATATATCAGTTCGTTGTTTTATAATTCTACAAGCAATTGCTCTACTGAAAAAATATTTTTCTAAATAACATAAGCACATGGGCTGATTTATGATTCACTTTCAAAGTATCCTCAAGTATGCATGCAATTTCTAGGCTTTTATTTTGCCCATTCCACCTCTTATATTACATGTTCCATGATCAACTTATTACCTGTACTAAAAATTCCTTTAAATCAAAAGAACTACTACTTTGACAAATGCTATGGCACATTTTTAGGCCTTATTTAGCTATAACCTACGAATTTGAACTTTGACTATTGGATGATTGAGAGAGGAAATATCACATGGTAAAATAATTAACAAAAAGGCGTTACTTATAATTGTCTCTATAACCACATTTTCAGGATAAAGGCACCAAGTCCTAATATGATTGCTCCAAACCTACTCCACATTATAATGTCTTTATACATGTTTAGTTGTTATTAATCGTATGTTATCTACTGTTTATTTGCATTTCAGCTGGTAAGTTCCTTAAATGAAGAACTTTGATATATTCATTTTTTTATCATCCAGAATTAAATTAATAATACTCAATATTTTAGATTATTATTCTAGTAGTAGCTTTTCTTATCACATGTTCCATAAGACCTGTTGACTGTAACAAATTAGATAGAAGGGTACTCATGTAGAGCAGCCCATTTTGAGAACAGGAGCCCAGCCTTGCAGAGTCCAACAGTCTCTTATAAGAGTAATGTAGATGAACAAGGAATGGTTGGTAGAAGGAAACGTTATAGTTTTAGTTATTAGCCTCAATCTTCAAGACCACTGCAAACTTCTTTTCTCTTTTTAATTAATTAGTTTATTTATTTTTGACTGCGTTGGGTCTTCGTTGCTGCACGCAGGTTTTCTCTAGTTGCGGCGAGCGGGGGCTACTTTTCCATGCAGTGTGTGGGCTTCTCATTGCGGTGGCTTCTCTTGTTGCAGAGCATGGGCTCTAGGCACGCGGGTTTCAGTAGTTGTGGCACGCGGGCTCAGCAGTTGTGGCTCATGAGCTCTAGAGTGCAGGCTCAGAAGTTGTGGCACGTGGGCTTAGTTGCTCCGTGGCATGTGGGATCTTCCCAGACCAGGGATCGAACCTGTGTCCCTTTCATTGGCAGGTGGATTCTTAACCACTGCGCCACCAGGCAAGTCTCCCTGCAAATTTCTTGTATCCTCAATTTGTTTCTCAAGTACCTTGCTTTCTGCATTTCCAGGTTGACTTATTAGTGTTCAATCAAATCAGCAACTCTGGGCTGCTTCTTGAATTTAGCAAGGACTATTCTACTCTATCTTGGTACAGCCCTTACCCAAGCAGAACAAACGTTCTGGGTTCAGCTCTAGGACTTTGGGAATCTCACTGAGACCCCAGACTGGGTGCAGTTTGGTTTCTCAGGACTTACCCACACCTCAGCCAGCCTTAGGGGCTGAAGCTGGTAGACCAGGAGTTCTGAGCACTAGATGCCCTTGAAATATTAGTTAATACTGATGCTCACCTCCACTGCCAGGCTGATTCAGAATTCTGATGGAATTCTGAGGCCTAGGTATAAGCATCTATAAAATTTCTCCAGGTTCTGGGGACATATAGCCAAGCCTGAGGAGCATTGATAAAAAGGGTGATCACAAACCTTGCTTTATCAGATTCCTCTGTGAATTGTTCCAAAATTGTGTGCATGGTAAAGTAGCTTGGACAGGAAATGACAGGGACTGGGAAATGAATTATCTGTGCAGGAGTGAGGGGCACAGGCATGGGGGCAGACGTGAGGACGGTAGATCTGAATTTGGCTTCACTGCATAGGAGGCACTTGGACCTCTAGCTCTCACGTCTACCCGTAAAATAAAGAGTAATACCACCCCTTCCTCAGGTTTTTGTGAGAATTAAAAGACATCAGTAAGGGTGAATATTATCATGTAAAATGATCAGTAATTAAACTGAAAGCCATTTAGGAATGAGTGTGGATGAATCATAATGTTTTAACTCAGCCTTCGGTTTCAGACAACTTGGGCTGGTGTTCTGAGCCTGTCGCAGAGCTGTGTGATTTTAAGCAAGTGCTTTAGCTTCTCTAAATTTCATTATTTCTTTCTACAAATGGTGATTTTAGGTGTTTTGTAAACAACAGAGATACGCGTGCTAAATATCTAACACAGAACATCTGCGTGCTATTGGCTAGTGAGTGGAAGCTGTTACTGTTATTCAAGTGTCTCATAACCACTGCATGTTAACAGTGATCCTGACAGTGTCGCTTGAAGTGCAGTCATCATGTGAGACTTAAAGCCGAAAACACCAAAATCCTAGACTACTTTTCTGATCTTCCAGAGGAATAAAAACCTGAAGTATTAAAGTGACTAGTTTTGTGCTTTGTTCATTATGTGAGATTTAGTTCTCACGAGATTAGAAAGAGTAATGTTATTTATCTGTCTTGATACAGTGTTGTAAAGTTCATAGAACTTCAGTGCGATGCTGAATGCTTGTAGCAGTGAGTGCATTTAGTCTGAGAAAGAAATTTTAGCTACTTCAGAGTGCAGAGAAATATATTCTGCCGGAGGAACGAGTATAGAGTCAAAGATTAATATATCTGTTGATATTATATTTGATTTCCTACTGTGTAAAATTTTTATTTTACCTAAAACGATATTCAGGTAATTTTGTACAAATCATTTTTAAAAATCTGTTGTCAGAAAACGGAAGTGAATAATAAAATGTTTGCTTAGCAATTGTGTTTCAACAAATATAAACAGTAACCAATACTTGTGTAAATGACATATATGAACGAATGACATTCACGAATATCAGTTTGTGGAAGAAAATGTTATTTATGCTCTTTGGATATGATGTCCCCACACATTTTCTAAGAAGTATCGTATTTCTGAAAATGTAATGTATCATATTCTTTTCTTTTTTCCTATCTTGGCCCATCTCACAAAGCCTCAAAATACACAACTTTTCTTTCAAAGTAAAAACTATATGTTTACCTATTTATCCTGAAATTTTTATGAACAATTCTTATTTTTCCATAAATTTAGGAAGCAACTATTACCATATAATAACACATCCTATCCATTAAGAAAAAAATTACCAAGTAGAATTTCTTCATTTAGTGAAATGAATATTGTACTATCTTCACATTTGATTAATAATTTATTAGTAATGATTACCAACACGCTTAAATTCGGTAGAGCCTAGTCAAAGGGAGAGAAAAAATGTTTAGTATTCCCAATAACTGGAATTAAATCTTGCTTCTATCAAAAAGAAATATCAACACCCTTTAAAATCAGATAGTGGACTTCCCTGGTGGCGCAGTGGTTGAGAGTCGGCCTGCCGATGCAGGGGACACGGGTTCGTGCCCCGGTCTGGGAGGATCCCACGTGCCGCGGAGCGGCTGGGCCCGTGAGCCATGGCCGCTGAGCCCGCGCGTCCGGAGCCTGTGCTCCGCAACGGGAGAGGCAACAGCAGTGAGAGGCCCGCGTACAGAAAAATTAAAAAATAAATAAAATAAAATAAAATCAGATAGTATTTGTGAGCATCTGTCTACATACTTGTAAAATTAGGGACTTGACCTCATTGTTCCATGAAGTGCTTTCCCATAAATAACACATTGTATAACACACTGTGTAACACATTGGAAACACTGAATAAATATTAGTCATTTATTGTGAAAAAGACAATAATTTAAGTATCCTCTTCTTCATATTCACTTCAAGTAATTAGTAATACTTAAGTAATCACTTACATGTACCAAGCAATCTTACATATATAAATGACTTTTCTTTTAATAAGGAAAATAATTTATAATTAAAGCAATCACCCAAAAGAAATAAGCTTAGTAAATTCAGGTTTTCTAAATTCTTAACTTGTCCTTATGTGCCTACAATTTCAATAAAGAATATAATCATTCTCATTTATTTGATTTCATGAAAACAAGTTATTTTTATTTTCTCATATTTCTTTACATAACATCTAATTTACATTGTATAATGGTCTATAAAAGATTGCCAGACTAACATACATTATATGATTTGGGATAAATTGTTCTGGAAATGATTATAAATTTCTGTTTTCCTAACACTAATTGAATACAATATTTAAAGTCTTTGGCATCCTTCTGCATTAATCAGTATTCAGCAGTTGAGAGCCAATGATTTCCCTGGGAATACTGATCAAAATCCTACTCAAGGCTTCTAAAATTTGCTAGTCAGATGGGGACTTAATACAACACTGGATTTGTTTCTATATTATTACTTGCTTATACATTCTAATGCAAAAGTCAGATTATTATTCATAGTAAACTAGAAAAGACTGAGAATAGTGGCTAATTGACCTATTTTAGATTGTTTTATAAAATAAATATTTAAAAATTTTACATCTGGCTCTAGAAGACCATCCTTCACACCAATAACAACTAGAAGAGCTGTAAAAGTGATTTTAAGAATCTGTTGAAATGCATCAGAGCAAGCAAAGCAGCACCGACATTAAGGCTCACCGTTTTAGAGGAAAGGGAGGCCCAGGGACGGGAGTCCCGTCTTTGGTCTTTGGCAATACTTTTGCCATTGATGCATTTGCCCATTTTAAGGAGCAGCTGACACTGAGTAGAGCTTTCAGTGGTTTCAAGGAGCTGTAGTGGGAGTGAAAAATGATTGAATCCAGGATTCTCCAAGGAGCATGTACCTAGGTAAGCGCACAGGATTTTATATTGGACCCAATAATGCCCACAATGTAGGAATAAAAGCAAACCCGGTAAGCCAGTTATAAAAAAACCCTCAAAGCCAGGTTCCAGTACCTCAGTCCTTACTTGGTTCAAAATTATCTGACCTCATCTTAACTCCATTGCTGGAAGTATAATTCCTCTCTTGGGGAAAATAAAGTCATTTAGATTCTTAAATTATCTTTATAATTTTTCAGACACAGCTCATTATTCAATCAGAAATAATAATGCATAAGAAAGAAAAGAAATGATAAAAATCAAGAGATAAAAATAAGTGTAGAAATAGACACATGGGACATGACAATATTGCAATTCACCAATAAGAACTTTAAAATAACCATGAGTAATATAGAATATTAAGGGAAAATAAAACACTACAAGAAGTAATCAAGAGAAATTGTGAAAAAATATAAAAACTGAAACAAGACAATAAATGGTCTTAGCACTCGTTTATACACACATGGGTAGAGGAACGGTAAGCTAGAAATAGGCTAGAAGAAAATATACACATAAAGGCACAGAGATAAAAACACGAAATATAGACACACATGGAAGATACAAATAGGATATAAAGAAAAGGTCTTGAAACAACTGTGATTGGAATCTGAGAAAAAAAGGAGGGAGGAAAAAATGGGATAAAAGCATATTTGAAGATGCATTGGACGAAATCCCTCTCACCCCCAAATATGAAAAAAAAAAACAAAAATATTCGCATTGCTCTATAACCCCAAACAGGGTAAATATAAAGAACGCCACACAAGCATATCACAGCAAAACTTAAAATTTAAGATAAAGAATCTTAAAAGCATCCAGAGAAACATGGACTTCTCAACAAGTAAAGATAGAAGGTTTAAGAAAATGAATAATTACCTTCAAAGTAAAAAAACAAGCATAATACTGATCCATAATTCTATACATAGCAAAAATGTCCTCAAAAAAGAAAGGCAAATGAGTACATTTTCAGATAAATGAAAATTTAGAAGATTAGTGAACAGCAGATCTGCATGAAAGGAAATAATTAGAGGATTCTTCAGACAGAAGGAAAATGATCCCAGATGGAGACATGGATATACCACAAGGAATACAGAGCCCACTGCAAGTAAATATGTGGATACGTCTAAATGGCTATTGATTGAATAAAACATTAATGATAAAGTCTTGGGTATGTGAATGTATAGAACAGTAAAATAATTGACAAAATTGCATGAAAAAATAGGAGTTGGTTAGAGAATAAACCAAGAGTTAAATTGTTTTAAGGTCCTTGCAATGACTAAGTGTTAAAAGTCTACTATTTGGATTTTAATGTTAATGATGGATTTTATCATTTCTATATCAAACCCTAAAAATTAGTAAAATAATATATAATAGAGGAAGAAAATGAAATACAATAAAATTTGGTTATTTGAAAAATAGGAGAAAAGAAATAAAGGAGTATAAAGAGTTGGGACAAAAAAGTGCAAAGAAGATTGTAGATTTAGGCACATATACCTGTAATGACATTAGATAAATGAGTAAAATTATCCAATTAAAACTCTAACCGTATCAAATTAGATTTTACAATAAATCTACTATAAGCTTCTTATAAGACATACCCTTTAAATATAAAGCTACAGAGGGTGAAAATAAAAATATTGCAAAAGATATATGTTGCAAGTATGAAACAAAAGAAAGCTGGGAACAATATACAAAAAAAACTACCAGACTCAGTGTTCTTTAACAAAAGATTACTGAGATAGAAACATTTCATAATATGAAAAAAATCAATACATTGGGAATATATAAAAATTCTAAATATGTTTGCGCCTAATAAAATAGCCTCAAAATATCCAAGGTTAAAAGAAAAACAGAATTAAAAAGAGCACCTGACATGTAAAATCACAGTGGAAGATATTAACATGCTGTTTACATGATTTATTCGTCACCGATTAAAAGTGATGACCAAAGACAGGAACGATTTACTCCACGCCTGTCGCAGCGTCCTTATGAGTTTACAATTACATGGGTTTGTTGAATTTTAAATCTGTAATTAACATGTGAAATACCTGAGGACCAAAAAGAGCAGAGGTTTAAAATAAATAAGTTGGTGATGCTGTCAACAGCAAAGTATTATTTACTGTCCTTTGAATAAAAACGTATTCTAGTGATGCCTTTAAAACATCTCGAGTGCGATCATACCTTACAAAATAAAAAGGATCATGAAAAAATGAAAATAAATAGCCATGAAAGTTCATGTAAACATAGACAAGGTTATAGAATCCTGGAGAAACAAGTTGACAAAATGAGTACTACAAGAGGCGCTGGAGGTTTAAGAAATATACGCACATTGTTCCATAAAACATTGAAGGACCCAAATTTGTAGCAAATTCCACGGCTGTTGTAAAGTTGAGCTGTTATAGTAAACTGGGCATTCTTGATACTTGAGCATGGAATGTGTGCACAGAGAAAGAAAATAACATTGCATTTTACAAGTGCTATATTGTAAGTGGAAAATGCAATGTATTAAAGAAAACTGTATTTAAAATTGGCAAAAAAAAAAAAAGAAAGAAATGCACAAGCTGGTCCATTCTGGACTACACTCATGATGATACCCCTGAAATCATAGCTTTCAGAATAAGCGCCTTATCAACTTTAAAGTGAAATTCTGTAGTATTGTGCTGAATTAGCTCGTAAATAATCTAAACTGATGTTACTAGGAAAAGGTTAATTTGTCAGTTTCAGTGATTGTCAACTAAAAAATTTGAAATCAATAAAATTAATATCATTTCTCATCCCATTCTATATTTTCTACTCTATGTAGACAATTTACATCATGCCTTTATATTTGACTAACATGGAGGTGCTTTGTATGGGAAATAGAATCTTTACTACTATTGTTTCCAATTTGTTAGATAACTAAAATAAAGATACTTTTAATAAAATTAAAAATGATTATTTCTATCTTTACAATTTTCAACAATAGAGTTTTTGTCTGAGAAAAATATTCAATTACTTAGTAAGGTAGCTGTTTCCTGAAACTCTGTTAAGGATGATTTATTGTCATTCTAAAATGGCCCAATCAATAAGTTATGGAATGTCATGCATGGCACAGATTTCTAAGATTTACTAAAGACAAATGGGATGGAAGAGTACGGATGTTTCCGCTTGGTGCCTCCCTTCCTTCATCTCACAGCATTTTAGTGCCAAGCTCTGCTCCTAGTAGGGGTTTCAGGCTGTGAAGGTCCCACCTCTGTGTGGACAATCTGGATTTGCCTGACCAGATTTTTGTTACTTCCCTTTCATGGTCAAACTCACCTCTGTGCTTCTGAATCTGGATAGGTAGTTCTGTAGCTTACCACACATATAAACAGTGGTTTTCTAGAGGCCTATAAATTTGTAATTACAATCACAAGTTACAATTTCAGGTATTAAATATCCTATCCACTGAAAATAGTGATGAGTAAAGAAAATCAAGATAAAAATGCTGTTAACGTTAGCCTATTACCAGATTTCTCATGTTGAGGGCCTTGTGCTCATAAACCAATTTTTTTTTTTCTGTACGCGGGCCTCTCACTGCTGTGGCCTCTCCCATTGCGGAGCACAGCCTCTGGACGCGCAGGCTCAGCGGCCATGGCTCATGGGCCCAGCCGCTCCGTGGCATGTGGGATCTTCCCGGACCGGGGCACGAACCCGTGTCCCCTGCATCGGCAGGCGGATTCTCAACCACTGCACCACCAGGGAAGCCCCCATAAACCAATTTTAACAGGTATCCAGTGAACATCAGTTAGAGGTTGTGGCACTTCACTGTATGTTATTCCTACTGCTTATAATATGAATAAAATGCTATTTTCCCATGATATGCTATCAATTTTGTTGCTAGGCATTGAGCGAAACAACGATGATAGTGAAAAATAAGCAAGAGCTTCACTTGACCCAATCAGATAAAAAGCTGTCCTCCCATGTGTCTGCTCTGACTATTATTTGATGTCATAAACTTCTCAGTAGCTGTTGTAGAACAAGGCATAAATGATGGATTTCTACACTTCCAGAAGAACGGTGGAAATTCCTCCTTTGCTTATTTATTTATGGTGCATCTTCGCAGAATGTGCGGTAACATATCTTGTATGATATTTCAGGGACCTTACCAACCAAAAATATCTTGCCTTTCTTCTTTTTCTTGGATATCCCTAAAGACTAAAACCTCACTCCTTTATTTAAAGATTTCAAATTCTCTGTAGGAAGTTCGTGCGCGCGCGTGTGTGTGTGTGTGTGTGTGTGTGTGTGTGAGAGAGAGAGAGAGAGAGAGAGAGAGAGAGAGAGATTTCATACAAAGAGAAAAAGAGATACCATATATTCCTTAAATACACTAAATTTAGTTTGAGGTGGGGTAAAATATAGAGCCACTGCTTCTCAAAATTCTGAATGGGTACCTCCAGTGTATCTGGAAACTCTAAGCCAAAGCAACTTATGAAAAAAAAAAACCACAAAATTTATTTTACATGTCTCATTTTATTCATAAAATTAGAATTTTTCTATTGTTTTGTTACATTTTGTTACCCATTTCACAGAAACATATTTTCTCTATCCCATAGGTTTAAGAGAAAAACTCAGTATTATTTTTCAGTCCTAGTAAGAAGAGCAATCATTAAAGTGACTATCATTAGCTCATAAAAGTCTAATTCTAGTGATTTGTGGAATCAATTTTACATTTATGATACTTATTTATGGATGGGTTTGTTTATTTCATGCTGAATTTCATTTGGGGGAATCTCTGAACAAATTAAACTGTTACATTTTAATGTAAATATATATCCATATGGAGGACAGCTATCCAAAATGACCCATGATCAATTACGACAGGAAGGATCCACATTGTCTTGCTTTCAAAATGCCAACAGGGTTATTCTTCAAGTTGTGATATTTTAAATTGAAATTGAAGAGGTGTGGAAACCTTTAAATATATACAGAAATATTCAGCGAGGACTCGATACAGATAAGGCAGTATATTCAATGTCTTGAGTGCATGCTAAAACTTTTTTTTATTTGTCCAACTAAAATCATATCCAAACACTTTGAAATTATGTCCTTGAGATCCTTGTTGAAGAATTCTGAGTAAGCTATCATTTCTTCTAATCAAAAAAGGAGTCGTTTTGTAGACCTAATAATAGTCCAGTGTAAAAATAATAATAGATAAGAGGTCTAGCTTAATCTATTAGAAAAGTGAATGGATGTAGGGCGCGGCTGGATAGCCATTGCGCATGCCGCTAGGGCGTATGCACCTAATATGCTAATCAGGTTTTGAAGCAGTGGCCTATCCAAAGTCCGGCTTACGAAATGCGATAACCATACGGACGAATCGGGGACTTACACGAGTCCTTAAGCCCTTATATAAGCAGACAGGCTCGAGCGTACGGGGTCTTCCTTCCATCCGCCTGAAACCAAGCTGTACTCTAATAAAGTGTGATGCGAGAAGAATCTAGTGTGTGGTGATTCGTCATTCTGCTGGTCAGAAGCGGCTCGCCGCAAATGGATGGTTTCACAGAGATGTAGATTTCAATGAGTTATTAAAGAGCTTTTATCGAGGCTGATTTTGGGTGGTAGAACTTTGAATCAGTCCTCAGCTTTCTCTGCACTAACCACATAGCAAGTGAGTGCCTTGGAGAGCTTTGCTGGTGGTGATGTCCCCTTAGCTACAGAATGATGACAGAATGACGGCTGTCATTATCATTCCCTACTCAGTTGGAATGTGAGAGCTCTTTCAGTCCAGATCAGCTGCCACTGGCCACAATTCTATTTGCAACCATACCGGATAAAAAAGGAGCAGAAGGCTAATGAATGCCTATTTCTTTTCTTCCAGAAACATCATCACTTTGCAGAATTTTATATATATTCAAAGCCACTGAATCTATCATTTTTTGTAGGAATGCCATAAAATACACTGAGTTATGTTACAATACTATTCTAGTCATGACACCAAAAAGGAACACGGTGAAGAAAATGCTAGAACAAATCAATATCAAATGTTCTTAGTGGATTACCTATCACTTAAATACATGGAAAATAATTTACATTGAGGGTCTTCTACCTTTAGGTAAAGGAAATGCAAGAGTTCTCAAGACATAGCGCCTGTAAAAGAAAACACTTTTGAATCATGCCATTACAAAGCTGTGATCAATGCTGTGGAATGGACAATACAGGCTTCAGAAGATATAAATAAGAGAGTGTTTCCTAAAGAAAATTAACTTTAAGACAGAATATTAATGAAGAGTTGTTATTAGCCCAGTGAAGGGGATAAGGATGGGGCTTGAACCAGGTAGAAGTTTCAAAATGACATTAATCAAAATAATAAGTAAAATATGTATCACCTATAATATATACTAGGCATTGTTCTAAGTACTTTTCTTAAAGTAACTCACGTAGTATTCGTAAGAGCCTTGTGAGATAGGGAATATTACTATTTCCATATTGTAGATAAGCAAGTTGAAGCCCAGAGATGTTAAGTAACTTCCCCCAATCACACAGCTAATAATACTGGCACCAGATAATCTGTCTCCTGAGTCTTACTATGGCCATTGTCCAAAGGAGAAAGCCTCTCAGAGGTGTCAAAAAACTCTTTAATCAAGATACACATATATCCCTCCTGTCTCATTACAAGGTACATTTCCAATAACATTTTGCTTCTTATGCAATTTACAAAAGTATCATATATTTATATTGTTTTGATTATCTGTTTACCAATAATAATTATGGTACTCCAATTAAGAAGAAAAAAATTGACAATTTAGTGTCACAAGAACATTTTAAGTTTTATATATATATAAATTTATATATGTGTGTGTAGTATACAAACAAATACATATACATCTACATATATATGTGTTTAGTAAAATATTTTCAAAACTAAAGCATATTATTTCAGGATGGGACACTGGAGGGAAGGTAATATGCAATTAGAAATTCAAAAAGGAAACTGCAGCAATGTAAAATTCACAACTGTTAAAGATGAAATTTTTCTGTATGTTTTAAAAGGACTATGGTGAGTGTTGAGTGACATTGGTGTCTATAATCTATGGTATATATTTAAGTGAGAGAAAATAGTTGTAGTTCATATGTCAATATTTCCAATATTGCAAAATACGTCCTTTATAACTATTTAAACTTGAGATGAAAAACATAAGATACCAATTTAAATGTGAGAGGATGATGCTCAAGCACTTAGTGAAAGGATCTGCTTTCCCTCCAAAATCTAGAAATTTTATTCATCTTACCTCCTTCCCATCACACGGAAGGAAAATGAGATAACCTTCAATTTGGCCCCATCCAAGAGAAGGTCACAAATAACCACCCGGAGGGTATTAGGAAAAAATAAATTACTCATGAGTTACTGATTAAATTCTTAATATACAGGGTATGAGAAATTAACTTATAATGTTTTTAGATTACAAAATGTTTTGGACGTCTGTATCTTTGCAAGACACATCTTGATGAGCCTTTCGGATTCTTAGAAATGACGTGTGTCTGCAGATGGGATACTTCACCAAATAATTTTTTTAGAAAGAAATGACCCAAGAGATTTGTTCTCCTTTTCATTTTCACTTAAGTTCAACTGTTGTGAAATAAAAAGTATTTGGCAATGTATATTCTGAGATTTTTAAGAGCTATATGTCTATGGCCTTGGCAAGCTGCCAGAGTAGTATTCCAAATTCAGATGAAAACAGGTTATGCAGAGAGAGCTAACCCAGAGTGACTCAATAATGCTAATTATTTGAAACTCCTCATGAGAGTTAAGTACACTCTACAAGCCACTATCAATGTGACAGAGCTGTTTAATTCCCTTTATATTGTAATTACAAAAGAAGTAATTGTTGCTTTTCCACAGTGGAAAACTTTGTCTACGATTGTTCGTTCAACCCCACCCTGTGGCAGATGGAGGGGGGCAAATCCTCAGAGAATGGAAATGGTTCCCAGAGACCTTGTCTTTTTTTCTTTTTTCATACCTACCAGGTAACCCTAGGTCAAAACAATAACAGAAATGAAAACTTCAAAGTTCAAATTTCAAACTTTCTAAAAGCAGAAGAGAGTCTCTGGGCCAGCATGGAATCCATCAGTGTTCTCAAAGTGAGGTCCCTGGACCGGCGGCATCAGCATCTCCTTGTTAGAAATATAAATTCTTGGGCCCCAACCCAAACCTACTGAGTCAGAATCTCTGGGGAGGGTCTAGCAGTCTGTGTTTTAACAAGCTCTCCAAGTGATTCTGATGCACTCTAAGATCTGGGAGCCGCTGGTCTGGAGGAATGTCCATCCTCTTTGGAGGGATCGAGCCCTGAATTTTAATCCCACTTCTGACACTTACGACGCGTATAGCATCTTCTCATTTACTTAACATCCCTCAGTTTTAGTTTTGTCATCTATAAACTGGAGACAATATCAACTGAGATGATGTTCTTGTAGAGATGATGAGGGTAAAACACCCTCTCAGAATGCATGGATTGCTCCTAAATCACCAAAACTAGCAGTGCCATAGAGGCAGATGATGAGAAGGGAAAAGATTTCAAGCCTAGGACAGAAGAAGCTCTGTTAGCAGAATCAGATGTATAACTACACAGATGTTCTGAGAAAGAAAGCTCTTCCTGGTGGCTGCTCTCTACCAAATGCCACCAACACACCCACCCATGCTAAAGGGCTAATAATTTGCCTAAAATTGATTGTGGTGCATCTTCCCAACTGGTCAGGTGCATTGTCTGAAAGTAACATGGAGTGCCACACACAAGCCCTCAGGAGTAAGAGTATCTACCCAATTTGGCAGAAGGAGACAAGCAAGTTGATATCATTGTTGTCTACATCAGATCAGGAACATTACTTCTGGTTACATTTCAGTGTGAATGAGTTTTTGAGTTCACTTGAACTGGGCTGCGTCTTCTCAGATAGATGGGTGTTTATGTGTCCTAAATATTTAATATCCACTGCTCTTCACGTGTGCTCACTGTCTTTACAATGAAAGGATTCTACGTGTTTGTTTCTGACTGTATCCCCAGCACTTAGAAGTGTGTCTGAACATAGCATCTGTTCAATAAATATTTGTTGAATGAATAAGGTTGTCTCTTCGCTATTTTCATTAGTATATAATCTTCAACATATAATTTTCAAGATACAGCTTTCCATTAGAAATGGAATTCTCTCCATTTTGAGAAACAATTTCGAAAATTTTACATTATCGGAAACCTATCATTCCTGTATGCTGAAGAGTTGAGTCCTTTATTAGAACTCAACACTGTAGCCCACTTTCCCTTTTTATCTGAAGCACTGCAAAATGGCAACCTAAGGAAGGTGCCTTTGTTTTCATATGATCCTTTTATTTTAATAGTCAACATTTAAAAATTAAAAGTACGTGATGCCACAGGAAAATACAGGAAAAGACAATTGCTCAGTTTTCTACAGTAAATCTCTATTTGGAATAATAAAAATAGTCAGCAATCCACAGATCTTGTAGGAAAAAACTTGACTTGAAGAAACTGCATAGAAAAAAAGTGAGACATCAATTTGCTTTTACAACCTCTCTGACAGAATGGTCAAGAATACCAAGAACAAAAAAGGGAAGAATACAGAGCTCAGTAGAACAGGACCCAAGAACTAGACAACCCCGAAGGAGGGTGGTGTGAAGGACTCTGCCTTACAGTGATTCTGGGGTAAACGTAGATCATTGGCTTATTGACAACATATTCATGAGAGATTTCTTGAAAAAATAACCAAAACCTGCCACTGCCGCCAAGTAACTCAAGAAAGAAGAAAATATAAAGGATTAGATTTATAGCTCTGCAGGTTGAGAAAAGTTGAAACTATTTTAAAGGAAAAAATCAGGAGAAAATAAAGGCATGAGCTTTCTGAGTTTATGTCAAGAAAGGAGCAATGGGAGATTAATATTCATTTCTGCTTAACATGGGTTATGTAGAATTTGGCACTTAAGTTATTTTACTCCTGGTTCCTGTTATTTTTAAGAATGTCATTTGTGTTCATATCCTTAAAATGACTGGAATGAGGGGTATTTGGGGGTGGGAGAGACATCTCTGGGGCCATCGTTCACAGGTTTCTGTATCACCAAGGATCTTACTTCGGAATTTGGAGGATGAGTCAGGTCATCAAGGTGAGAGGTCAGAGGCATGGGCTTCCTGAGGTAGGTTATCCAACCCACTGCCTGAGCCACTGGGTTTACCGACAAGACCATAAATTATATATTATTATTTAGATGTCCTAATTAGGGAGCCCTTCCACATCGCTTTGCTTGGACAAAGTCTTGTGTTTGATTATGGTGTGGACATTATATTACCCTAATTCATCCCCTCACTTAGAAAACACAAACTGGGTTTGCACAGTGTGACCTCTGACCTTCACAGACTAATCCGTTGCCTATAAAAGTCTTATTATACACACTTCCAACCATGAATTATATTTTCTTACAGAAATTTTATACAGCCTTCTCAATGTCAGATCCTTCAATTCAATTTAAATAGTGTTTTGATTGGCAGATTCCTTGAATGTGGCAAGCTTTGTTAACAATATTATTTATTCTCACTTTCTTCTGGTTTGAGAATCCTTATTTGTCTGGAAAAGAATTAATTGAATCGATACTACATCCTTTCATTTCTAAGCAAGTAGCAATCACACTCCATTGATGATGCTGAATAAAAGAGATTCATCCAAGAAAAGCTGACACAATTTCCAAAAACTTGAGAAGGTCCTTTAGGTAGATTATCCTGTATAAGCCATTCATCCACGGAGCTTATGGGGGAAGTTAACACAAATAAAGATGTAAACACCTGCCAATCATAATTTATTTCTGTCTCAATTTTAAAAATTTGTATGAAAGTAGCAAACTATATTTTAAATCAAAACTACTGCTATACGGCTGCTTTCCACGAGCTATCTATTTTACATTTGGTAGTGACATATATGTCCATGCCACAGGGAGATGAGCTCGGTGCTTTGTGACCACCTAGAGGGGTGGGATAAGGAGGGTGGGAGAGAGACGCAACAGGGAGGAGATATGGGGATATTTGTATATGTATAGCTGATTCACTTTGTTATAAAGCAGAAACTAACACACCATTGTAAAGCAATTATACTCCATAAAGATGTTAAAAAAAAAAAAACTACTGCTATATGTATTACCGGTACATAATTCACAATGAATTCACACTGTGAAATTAATGTCCAAGAAATAAACATCTAGACCTTTGCTAGTAAAATAGAAATTCAAAGAAAATTTTAGATATCTTACAAATACTTCCTAAAAGTGAGGAGAAAAGTGATTGATAATACAAAATACCTTCTATAATAAAATTTTACTAGGTCTAGATATTTAATTATTACTTTAGTGGTTTTCTTTTTTTTTTTTCTTTTTATACGGGCCTCTCACTGTTGTGTCTTCTCCCGTTGCGGAGCACAGGGTCCGGATGCGCAGACTCAGCGGCCATGGCTCACGGGCCCAGCCGCTCCGCTGCATGCGGGATCTTCCCGGACCGGGGCACGAACCCGTATCCCCTGCATCAGCAGGCGGATTCTCAACCACTGCGCCACCAGGGAAGCCCAGTTGTTTTCTATTCATTGCTCTCAAGAGCATCCTAATATCCACTCCCAGTAAAATTTGAGCTAAAAATGAGAAGTATTTCCTGGGGGAATAAAACCTAAACTGACATTCTATACTATTAGTGTAAATAATATTAGATTCTGATGCTTGGTCTACAGGGTCATATTTATTTGATTAATAAGTTTCAGTATTAATACCATACCATGGTCATTTAAATCTATGGGGAAAAGATGGATTATTCAATAAACAGTGCGATAATTAGGCAGCCAGTTGGAGAAGGAGAATAATGAATCACAAGTTTAACGCTATTACCAAAAGAGGGCTTTCCAGGTGGTGCAGTGGTTGAGAACCCGCCTGCCAAATGCAGAAAGCACAGGTTCGAGCCCTGCTCCAGGAAGATCCCACATGCCACAGAGCAACCAAGCCCGTGCGCCACAACTACTGAGACTGCGCTCTAGAGCCTGCGAGCCACACCTACTGAAGCCAGTGCTCCTAGATCCCGTGCTCTGCAACAAGAGAAGCCACTGCAATGAGAAGGCTGCACACCCCAAAGAAGGGTAGCACTCCCTCACCACAACTAGAGAAAAGCTGGCACGCAGCAATGAAGACCCAACACAGCCAAAAATAAATTAATTAATTAAAAAAAACTCTTTTACCAAAATAAATTGGAGAGGGCTTAATTACATGAAAAAAAATCATGAAATACTAGAAGAAATATAGATTAGGAAAAAAGTTGCAGTATGGAAGATCTTTGTAAGCATGAAACAGAAATCAAGAATCATTTTTTAAAGGTAAAAGCTACTACCTAAAATATTGTGATATTCTGCATAGCAAAAAATTACCACAAATATAAGAAAAAGTAAGGATGAAAATGAAGAAAAACACTTGTGACAAATATGGCACTGTAAGCTTTATATTACTATATATCAATAATAATAATAATAAATAAACCAATAGAAAAATGAGGAAAGGAAATGTCAGTGTTCTCTTCAAACAAGATTGACTTTTAATCAACATAAAATATTATTAACCTGTTTCCTTATAAGAAGAAAGAAGATGAAAAAGACATTAAGATGTCACTTTCAGGGGCTTCCCTGGTGGCGCAGTGGTTGAGAGTCCGCCTGCCAATGCAGGGTACACGGGTTCGTGCCCCGGTCCGGGAAGATCCCACATGCCGCGGAGCGGCTGGTCCCGTGAGCCATGGCCGCTGGGCCTGCGCGTCCGGAGCCTGTGCTCTGCAGCGGGAGAGGCCACAGCAGTGAGAGGCCCATGTACCGCGAAAAAAAAAAAAAAGAATGAAAAAGAAAAGATGTCACTTTTATCTAGCAGTTAGCAAAAATCGAAAGGTTTGATAACTGTTGGCAAAAGTGTGAGGAAAGAGTCATTCTCATATTCCCTATCATTTACTAAGAGGTAATTAAAAACAAACAAACAAACAAGAAGACCACAAAACACAGTGGTCTAAAATAGATGTTTATTTTTCTATCATGTCACTGTCTACCCATTTCAGGGAGCTGTGCAACTCCTCTTCTCGAGTTCATTAAGGGATCCAGGTTTATTCAATTAAACTGTTCTTTTCTCTCTGAGGAAGATACCCATCTCTGTGTAGTGGAAGATGGATCACTGGTATTTCTGCATTCTGGGAGAATGGAGGAGAGAAAGGCAAGTCCCAGGACTAACGATTCCCTTCGAGCCTGAGTCCAGGACTTTCCCCACTCTGTGGGGAAGGCAGAGGCAGGCATTAGGGAACCTCAGAAGGATGACAGTCCCTGGTAGGACTGAATATATCTGTGTATCCACCAAAGGTAGTGAAACACTTGTTTCCACTGCGTTTTGTCTGGATTCCCTGACCACATGTGCAAGAGAAGACAGTGACCAAGTGGGATGAGCCTTCTCTTCTCCTGAGCCTGGAGTTGACCAGGAGACCAGGAGGCATAGACTCACTCTTGGTGCCTGGACAGTGAACTGACAGTCCCCTGACGGCCAGCTGCTCCATAATCAGACCTTAATGGCAGATGACATTGGGATTTCCAAATGACATTGTCAGCTCAGGCCATCCATCAACTGACTATGAACCTCAAAGAGTAGGTAGAGAAAAATGGTGTTATCAAAGAGTTGAAACCTCATAAAATACCCATAATGACATAGAGCAGAGGAAGGTGACAGATGACGCCTACATATATAAACAGATAGACACAAAAATAAAAGCTCAGGAGTACATACAAAGATTCAAGTACAAAAGACTTCCTGGAAATATGTTTTTTTCTAAAAAAAGGTTTAAAAAGAATATACACTATGCTATAGTATGACTGTGTGTATGTGTGTGTGTGTGTATATATATCTCCTTGGGGAGATATCAGCCATATGCATGCATACATCCCCATATCCCCTCCCTCTTGAGCCTCCCTCCCACCCTCCCTATCCCACCCCTCTAGGTGGTCACAAAGTACCGAGCTGATCTCCCTGTGCTATGTGGCTGCTTCCCACTAGCTATCTATTTTACGTTTGGTAGTGTATATATGTCCATGCCTCTCTCACTTTGTCACAGCTTACCCTTCCCCCTCCCCATTTGCTCAAGTCCATGCTCTATGTCTACGTCATTATTCCTGCCCTGATGCTAGGTTCATCAGTACCCTTTCTGTTTTTTTTTTTAGATTCCATATATATGTGTTAGCCTACAGTATTTGTTTTTCTCTTTCTGACTTACTTCACTCTGTATAACAGACCATAGGTCCATCCACCTCACTACAAATAACTCAGTTTCGCTTCTTTTTATGGCTGAGTAATATTCCATTGTATATATGTGCCACATCTTCTTTATCCATTCATCTGTTGATGGACACTTAGGTGGCTTCCATGTCCTGGCTATTGTAAATAGTGCTGCAAGGAACATTGGGGTACATATCTCTTTTTAAATTATAGTTTTCTCAGGGTATATGCCCAGTAGTGGAATTGCTGGGTCATATGGTAGTTCTATTTTTAGTTTTTTAAGGAACCTTCATACTGTTCTCCACAGTGGCTGTATCAATTTATATTCCCACCAACAGTGCAAGAGGGTTTCCTTTTCACCACAGCTTTTCGAGCATTTATTGTTTCTAGATTTGTTGATGATGGCCATTCTGACCAGTGCGAGGTGATACCTCATTGTAGCTTTGATTTGCATTTCTCTAATAATTAGTGATGTTGAGCATCTTTATGTCTTCTTTGGTGAAATATCTGTTTAGGTCTTCTGCCCATTTTTTAATTGGATTGTTTGTTTTTTTGATATTGAGCTCCATGGCTGTTCATATATTTTGGAGATTAATCCTTTGTCCATAGTTTCTCCCATTCTGAGGGTGTCTTTTCATCTTGTTTATGGTTTCCTTTGCTGTGCAAAAGCTTTTAAGTTTAATTAGGTCCCATTTGTTTATTTTTGTTTTTATTTTTCTAGGAGGTAGGTCAAAAAAGATCTTGCTGTGGTTTATGTCAAAGAGTGTTTTTCCTACGTTTTCCTCTAAGAGTTTTATAGTGTCTGGTGTTACATTTAGGTCTTTAATCCATTAGGAGTTTATTTTTGTGTATGGTGTTAGGTAGTGTTCTAATTTCATTCTTTTACATGTAGCTGTCCAGTTTTCCCAGCACCACTTATTGAAGAGGCTGTCTTTTCTCCATTGTATGTTCTTGCCTCCTTGTTGTGAATTAGGTGGCCATATGTGCATGGGTTTATCTCTGGGCTTTCTACCCTGTTCCATTGATCTATATTTCTGTTTTTGTGCCAGTACCATACTGTCTATTTTAATAGCTTTCTAGTATAGTTTGAAGTCAGGGAGCATTTCCACTAAGATCAGGAACAAGACAAGGATGTCCACTCTCACCACTATTATTCAACATAGTTTTGGAAATCCTAGTCACGGCAATCAGAGAAGAAAAAGAAATAAAAGGAATACAAATTGGAAAAGAAGAAGTAAAACTGTCACTGTTTGCCGATGACATGATACTATACATAGAAAATCCTAAAGATGCCACCAGAAAACTACTAGAGCTAATCAATGAATTTTGTAAGGTTGCAGAAATCTCTGGCATTCCTATACACTAACAATGAAAAATCAGAAAGAGAATTTAAGGAAACAATCCCATTTACCATGGCAACAAAAAGAATAAAATACTTAGGAATAAACTTACCTAAGGCGGTGAAAGACTTGTACTCAGAAAACTATAAAATACTGATGAAAGAAATCAAAGATGACATAAACAGATGGAGAAATAGACCATGTTCTTGGATTGGAATAATCAATATTGTGAAAATAACTATACTACCCAAAACAATCTACAGAGTCAATGCAATCCTTATGAAATTACCAATGGCATTCTTCACAGAATTAGAACAAAAAATTTTACAATTCGTGTGGAAACACAAAAGACTCTGAATAGCCAAAGCAATCTTGAGAAAGAAAAACAGAGCTAGAGGAATCAGGCTCCCCAACCTCAAACTATACTACCCTATCCTTTTAAGTGTTCAATCCTTTCAGAACTATGTAGACTTAAGTGATTTAATTAGAAGCCCGTCCTGTAGGCTACTAAAAGTCTTCTCAATAGACAGAATAAATGTATTTAGAATGAAACTTCTTTTCAGGGAAGTGGTTGTCACATATACTTGATACATTTCAAAATATTTAAAATAACTATATCAATTTCAATAATTTTTGGTCCCTGTCAAAGTTTAAATGATAATCTTCATGAATGCATGTCAGTGCCCCATGTGCCATATGCTATAAATCCAAGGAGATTATTGTATTTAGTTATCAATATTTATACAGTAGCTTTTTTGACAAATGCTCAGAGAACTGTAAAGTAGCTATTATGTTTAGAGATAAAGACTATGAGATAGATTTGCTTCATATTCCGACAATGTTTCCTATTGTTTTAAGCCTATACTGTTGCCATAGTTACAGCATGAGGCTCAAAGACCCTCTCTTCTTTGTAATATGTTAAAGGATGACTTTATAATATTCTGGTAGACTATAATGTTCACCAAATATACCATCATATAAATACAGTTTTTATTTTACTATCAGACCCCACTATATCAAACATGAAATGAGCAGGAATGTTTTGATATTAACTATGAATAATAATGCTTAATATTTTAGGGCTTCTTATCAAAACAAACTAAAGGAAAGGGAGAGAAATAAAATAATTTTTCGTTTAGTTGGTTTTGCTACATTATTACAATTATCATTTTTATTCACAGTACTCTAAGGCAGTCGTTTGTTTTTCCAAATCAGTGCTTGAAAATTAAAATACAATTTATAATTTCTACATCAGTGGAGACTTACTGGGTCTTTGAAACAGTGAACCCTGGAAGGAAGCCCTTTGAAGCCCTGTCTTTCCCTCTTCCCGTATCTCAGATCTCTCAGACTAAATGTTCTCCACTCCCCCTTCATCATCGAATTCTGTGTACCATGATTAAGTCACTTATCTTTTCAGTCCTTACTTTCTACCTTGAGAATGCAAGGATGACAGAGAAGTACATTTGACATTTGACATCCCCCTAGCAAAGATAGGAAATGAATAAGATCGGATGTTGTGAGAATGAATGAAACTGCGTCTGCAGAGAGAATGTTGAGCTTTTCAAGAAAACAACTAGCACGTTGCAGGTTGTCTGTTGATTGTAATTCATTCTTCAATTAGACAGGCAGGTATAAAAAAGAGCAAACAAATGTAAAGAAACCCCTTGCCCCAGAAGCCAACTGCTAAGAATTTTTTATCTTGAACTTCTTGATTTCCGTTCTGCCTGTGCACTTTCAGGACAAGGTGAGTGCATTTGCAGCAAAGAAGGCTGTTGTTGAATAACTGAATCACGCAACTCTTCACAAACCATCTACTACCTATGCCTGCCTGAAGTTGCCTCCCTGCTCTAGTGGCTAATTCCTTAAACATACCAGTCGTCTGTCACACTGAAAAGTCCTATGAACGGCTTCAACATGATTTTTTTTTTTCTTTTTTTTTTTTGCGGTACGCGGGCCTCTCACCGCTGTGGCCTCTCTCGTTGCAGAGCACAGGCTCCGGACACGCAGGCTCAGCAGCCATGGCTCACGGGCCCAGCCGCTCCGGGGCACGAACCCGCGTCCCCTGCATTGGCAGGCGGACTCTCAACTACTGAGCCACCAGGGAAGCCCCTGTTTTAGTCTTGACTGGCGGGTATTACCTCCTTCTCCTCCACCTGCTGTTTCTCCAGGCACCTGGTTCCTCTCCCAGCAAGTCTCTGCATTACACAACTTGTAGCAATCACTTAATGCAAAACAATATTTTTGCTGTTTGATAATTCTTGAAACTGATTTAGGAAAAAGGGGATGGGATGAAGTATGACATGCCTTCTGGCATTACTAGTTGCAAGTTATGCATTTGATGTTTTATTTTCTTAATACCTAATCCATTTTTTGTGTGAACGTCACAGGGTACTTGTTCAAGGCCACAATATTACAGAACTTTTTTTCATCATAAATGTTAAATTCCAATTCAGACAAATCTGTACACAATTTTAAAAGCTGTATAATCAGAAGCTAAATTTCAATGTGTATTGGAGAAAAATTATTGCATATTTTATTGAAAAATAAAACAATAATAGTATTATTCACTTACTGACAGTTCTGGAGGTAATTTCAAACACCCGATGATTTCATCAACAACACATTTCTTTCAATACTCCATACCGCCGTCTTCAGATATTAACTTTAACCACGAACTTGCTCCTTTATGGTCAAAGTGGCCATGAAATCATCTCTTTATACATCTTCAGTTATAAAGATTTATATGATAATGTTCATAATTGCTGTGGATTTGCCTCTAGGCTGACATCATAATAAAAATATAATGGATGATATCATCTTATAACTCACTATTGGCTTTTCCTATAAAACAAAGCAGTTATTTATCAATAACCAACAAAAACAGAGTGATGATGTTTTATTTCTTAAAATAAGCAAATTATATAATTTCTTTTGTATTTATCTAAAGAATATTTTGGTTAATTTAATTTTCCAAAGTTGGGTCTTACTCTTAAAATTTTTCTAAATGGCGATTCTAGTAATTTGATTAATTTAACAGATAAACATTATATTTAAGTCTTATATTCTACTATCATGTCAATTTTCTGTTTATTCATTTAACTTTAATTCATTCACATATTAATTCAGTTTATTTATGTTTTCAATTAAACAAATGATAACATAGTGGGGAGGCAACACGATAAAATGTTCAAATGTGTGGATTCTACAGCAAAACTTTCTGTGTTTGAATCTACTCCTTGGTATATCATTCAGTCTGTGTCCAAGTTTCTATCTGGAAAAAAGAGATAAAATGCACATACCTCATAGGGTTATCATCTTTGTATGAGTTAATATATGTAAGTTGCTTAGAAGAGTGCATGGTTCCTAATAATTACTAAATACAAATAAACAACTAAATATACACAACTGAAGGAAAAGATATACTGTTTCCATAATTGCCACACTTAGCTGTTTCTGTATGATTAAAAAGCTCAAGCATCAAAAGCAAAAACAGGGCTTTGCTAGTGGCGCAGTGGTTGAGAGTCCGCCTGCCGATGCAGGGGACGCAGGTTCGTGCCCCGGTCCGGGAAGATCCCACGTGCCGCAGAGCGGCTGGGCCCATGAGCCAACACGTCCGGAGCCTGTGCTCCACAACGGGAGAGGCCACAACAGTGTGAGGCCCGCGTACCGCAAAAAAAAAAAAAAAGCAAAAATAGGCAAGTGGGACTACATCCAACAAAAAAGCTTCTGCACAGTAAAGGAAACAATCAACAGGGCGAAAGACAAACCTATGGAATAGGAGAAAATATTTGCAAGCCGTATATCTAATAAGGAGCTAATATCCTCAATATATAAGGAGCTCCTACAATTCAATAGAAAAAAACCCCAAATAATCCAATTTTAAAATGGGCAAAGGACTTGAATAGATATTTCTCAAAAGAAGACATACAAATGGTCAATAGATACGTGAACAGATGCTCAACATTACTAAGCATCAGGGAATTGTAAATCAAAACCACAATCACGTATCACCTCATACCTGTTAGGATGGCCACTAACAAAAAAAGAAAACAGAAAATAACACAAGTGTTGGTCAGGATGTGGAGAAATTGGAACACTTATGCACTACTGATGGGAATGTAAAATGGTGCAGCCTCTATAGAAAACACGGGGGGGTTTCCTGAAAAAATTAAAAAGTGAACTACCATATGATTCAGCAATCCCACTCCTGGGTATTTATCCCGAAAACTAAAATCACAATCTCACAGAGGTACCTGGACTCCCATATTCACTGCTGCATTATCCACAATAGCTAAGAGCTGGAAGCAACCTAAATGCCCATCAGTGGATGAATGGATAAAGAAAATGTGGTTTATAAATACAATGGAATATTAGTCAGCCTCAAAAAAAATTAATCATGCCATATATGACTACATAGATGAACCTTGAGGATATTATGTTAAACAAAGAAGGACATAGTGCATAATTCCGTTTACATAATGTGTCTACGGAAGTCAATCTCACAGAAGCAGAGAGCAGAATTGTGGTTGCCGGGGGCTGGGAGTGGGAAGAAATGGGAGTTGCTGTTCAATGGTACAGAGTCTCAGTCACACAAGATGAAAAAGTCCTAGAGACCTACTGTACAACAATGTCCATATAAATAACAACACTCTACTGTATACATACAAATTTGTTAAAAGACTAGATTTCATATTATGTGGGTTTTTTTTAAACCACAATTAAAAAAAAGTTCAATCAATTCAAACCCACAAAAACTGGGTTTGTTTTGGGTGGATATACCGCACAACCAATGGTCAGCTGATGACCTATATTCTCCATTTTCAAATTCTACTCCTGATGGGACAAAACCTAAAGAGTTTGGGCTTTGTGCTACCACAGCTGCCGTCAATCTGACTGGAATAAGATTTTGTCAGACAAAATTAATGTAAATCATATTATATCAATTAGGACCCTTTTCCTGTGCAAATGACAATAAATCAATGCACGCTGACTTCTGCAAAACTGAACTTACTGACTCATAAAACCGAAAAACCCAGGAGTAGTACTTTAGGCACAATTTAATCCAGAAGCTCAAATTATTTGGAATCATTCGTTTCTGTTCTGCTTTTCTCTCTATTGGCTTTTTTCCCCGCGGGTCCTAATCATCCCCAGGCTCACGTTTTCCTTTCTGGCAGCTGCCCGACCCTGAACGCTGCATGCTTCTTTCCAAGTACACCTGTGTTGTCTTATATTACATATGTACCGTATACATAATATATACAGTATATCATCCTATGTAACATAAATATATAAGCACAAAATTATCATTACTGAGTAGTCCAGTAGGTTCGGTAATACTCAACAGACCATTTAGCCATATTATTAAAGCCCTAAAGTAAACGTCCATTTGGCTCCTATTATGTGCAGATCCCTGTACCAATGGACTCTCTCTGAATATTTGACAGAAACAGTGTCATAGTATCATTTGCTTGATTTGCTCAAGTGTTCATCACTGATCAGTCACTTTGGCCGTAGAATTTAATGTATTAGTTGGATGACCCTAAATCACCCTCTACCCTGGAGGCAGGAGTGGAGTAATATATTTTTATATTTTATACTGTTTAAGGAAACTGCAAACTTGTTATATTTTAATAATCTCTTTAAAAACTATGTTCCATATTTCATTTGTTTTATCCAAATTCTGCTTACAGTAATGGGCTTTAATTTTATATTCAGTATTCCAGGAAAGCAGATTTTCTTTTCAAGCACCTCTATCCATATGTATGTAGTTATGAATCTTAAGTTATGTGCCTAAAATTTTAAAAATGAGTCAAAGGTATATACTAAGAATAAATTATTAAAAAAATCCTCATTGCTAAGGGTAACAAGAACTATATGTTTCATCTTTAAAATAATGTCCAGATTGTCTAAGGAAATGCAAATCCTTCATTTCAAAAAGATGGACAAGCTGGTACTTGAAAGCAAATTCTAGATAGATAAGATATTACATTCTAACATATGTATACATATTCATTCCCTCTATCGATCTACTATCTATCTAATATATTTTCATTTATTAAGCACTTTTTTCCCATTTTAGGGAATCAAAATTATAATTATTTTATTCTTTTTGAAAGTAATCTATACTCTTAGTATTATTACCTAGGTAAGTTGGCCTTGGATGTGCAAAGCGTATCCCGTGGCTGTGCAAGGAGTGTTATTTTAGGACAGCACATTGGCTCTTCATGAATCAGTTTGACCTTCTTCTCTCACTCCCTGGCAAATCTCCTCTGTTTATTCAATACCGAACCTTCTTGAAAAGGAAAGCAAACACTCAAAAAGAAGAAGCTTTATATAAGAGCTTTGTCCCTCCCTGGAGGATTTTGTCATCTGAAAACGAATTTGGGAGAAACTCCAAAAACGAACAAAAAAGATAATGTCTACTCACTAAGATGATTGCCATGACCACAAATTCACACAAATAATACATTTGGCATTAGTTTGATTACCCCTCTCAATTATTTGGAATCGTTCCTAATATATATTGTAGACTTCTGCAGCTGTAGCATCTATTACAAATATTTTTCCCATTTTTAGAGTTGAGGTTTCAGGTGGAATCTTCATGGTAGCTATATGAATATCGTGGGGAACATCTCATTCAAACTTGGAAATAAAATTGTTTTGTGGAGCAAAAGAAAAAACTCACTGGGTGTGAATCTAACAGTGTGTACTCAATGCACAAAAATATGATGAGCTCTATTTTCTTATTTCTAAACTCAATCTAACCTCAAGCTCTAACATTTGCTCAAATACAGGAAGACAATTATTTTCTAAATTGAATATACATAACCACTTACGATTTAAAATTCACTTCCTAAATGCCATTAGCTGATTCTCGACTGACGGCTAGGCTCAAGGATCACCGTGTCCCAATGGCGGAAATTCTGTTCGTGTTTTGAAGGGAACAGAGTTATTAGTAGGACCTGGGAATTAATGAGCAGCTGCCATGCTGGGGACAAAATGTAAATATCAATAAGATATTTTTGACATGGGGGAACTTTCCTATAACTCAGAATTTAACGACTTGACAAGGACATCTAAAGCAAGCACTAGTAGCTACTAATAAATCACTGGAATATCTCTTTGAAGCGTTAAGAAAACAATGGCTTACAATGGATCAGCTGGAGATGCTGCTTTTGTAGCACCCTCAAGAACCACTCTCAGTTTCTGCTAATAATCTCTTTCATCTCAAAATGGAGACAGGACTTTCCTAGTTAAGCCACGCTGAGATTTGAACCTAGCATTTGGTCTTGAACCTCGTAGCAGGTGAGGTTGGATTTTGAGAGAGCAAGCATCATTCTGTACGGCATTTGCCTTGGAGTAGGGAATTACACGGTTTTGAGACAAAGGGAGGCTGCTTTTCTTGAGCAATTGTAGATGAGACACCTGCGCTGACCCAGAGGATTTGGGGAAATCTGAATGTTCAAAGTTCCCAAGCACACCCACCATGGTATCTCCATCACAGGTCTCAGGGTCTCACTTCCCTACCCCAGCCTGACTTTAATATAGAGATAGTAGCCATATGGCATATGCCAAGGCACCCTATTCTGTTTTCTATCCCAAATTTCCACAGTGCATAGTTGCTGGTCATCCTTCAGTATACTCCATATCCAATCCTTCTTGGGTTGAGCAATTAGAAAAGAAGTCAGATGCTCTGGACAAGAGTAATACTTGGGACGGGGCTATTATGAGATAGGGCAAGGTATAGGGAATGGCTAGATCAAGAGGGAAACATTACAGTTTTTCTGACCCAAGACACACTCCAAATTCCCATCACCTAATTTCAGGTGGAGAAGAACAAGCTAAGACTTAAATTTTTGTTCTTTCTTTACATAAGCATCATATCAAGACAGTTTCTAGTCCCAAGGGAATAATGAAAAATGTCACAATTGGTGTGTAAGCACTCTGAAAGGATGCAAGGCATCTGCATGAGATAATCTTAGAACATCACACACTAATTTAGCCACCAAGTGACTACTCCTGAATGAATGACCTCAGGTCAGACCAGCAGGAAAGCTACCCAACTGAACCCAGCTCAAATTGTTGACCCACAAAATCATGAGCTAATAAATGGATTATTGTTTTTAGCCATTAAGTTTTGAGTTGGTTTATTGTATAGCAATTAATAACTGACACACAAGGAGAATATATTAGAAATATTGGGCATAACGATAATCATTGTTAAAATGTTAAATGAGTTGATTGAAGCAGTCAACATTGAAGTACTTTCCCAGAAGGTATCAGGAAAAAAAATTCTTGGATATGAAGAACAGACGTAAGATTATGCATACATCTCAGAATGAAAGAGGGGTTAGAAAATAAAAAATGGGAAGAAATGTTTCATGTTAATAATAACAAAGAATGTTATAGGACCTCGAACCAAAAACACATATGAATACTGAACAGAATATTTTGGCGAAAAAATAAGCAGCTAGAATAACAATAATAAAATTTTATTAAAGAAAAAAGAAATTTCTAAAAGATTATGAAGAAAGGGAAAAAGAAAACAACCAACGCAGATCGACAGAAACAAACACAGATCTCAGAAAATAAGAATTATACTGACAACAATCTTCTGAAAAGAAACACGGGGCACAAAAAAGTCTATAGAGCTATATTGTTAGTGTTAAAGAAAACACACTTTGAAACAAATTTAAAAGCATGTAACCTATCACTTAAATTCAAGAGTGAAAAGAAAGATATTTTTAGTATACCCAGTTTTAAAGAATGCTTAGATGATGTGTTATAGCAAGAAGAATAATGCCTTCAGGAGGCTAGATTACTGTGTTCTGATATTAGTTCTGTATGTTTATCTTTTGAATTTACCAGTTTTGTTTTTTGCATATGATGTATTTGTTTTTAATAAATGCTTAATAAGAGTTTAAAATGAGCAATAAACTCATTTTGCTTGTTACGTTGAATTAAATTTCTGCTTACATCAAATAAATTGAGCTTATGTTCATATGTTCCCAAGCTTTGCTAATTTTAAATATATTTAAGCAGTCAGTTTCTGAGAGGATTGTGTTAAAAATCTTAAACTGCAATTATTATTTCATACAATTCACTATTTTTTCATTTGTTCTTTTTTACAAAATGTTAATCAGGCTTCATTTTAGCTGTATATACGGTGAGGAACATTATATCAACTTGTCATATTTCTTTCTTTTCTATAAATATATAACAACATTTTTTTTCTCATGATATTTATTTTGCTTTGATTCTATTTGCTTAATATTTGCCATCTCAGTGTACATACCTGACTGGGACATCTTTTGCCCCACAGTGGCCACACCCCTGGTATCCTTTTAGTTTTTTTGTTTTTGTTTTTGTGGTCGCACTGCTCAGCTTGTGGGATATTAGTTCCTTAACCAGCGATCGACCCGGGCCCCCTGCAGTGGAAGCGTGGAGTCCTAACCACTGGACCGCCAGGGGAGTCCCATGATGTTCCTTTATACTGCACGCAACCTTACAGTCACCTTTATGCTTTCCAGCCCAGAGATAGCAATGGGGCAGGTATGAGCGATCATATATTCCGAAGATGGGCTCCACAATATCTCCAGTCCCTCACCTTCTTCAATGTGACCCTGTCGCTTTGCCAATAGGAGGTAAATTCTACTTCTCTGTTCCCTTGAATCTGAGTGGACCCTGTGATTGCTTTGTTCAGCAGAATATGACAGAAATGATCATGCACTAGTTGAAGAGGACAGTTTCACTGGCCTTGCAGCTTCTATTCCGCGTTCCTCACAAGTCAGAAACCACTGTAAGATGTGCAAATAACCTGATACTACCATGTTGTGAGAAGCCCAGCCCATGCGGAGAACACTGGGGAATGAAGCATCATTGCTTGAGCGTCGAAGAATGAAAGAGAGAAAAAGGGGCACCAAGGCATCACAAATGGGAGGAAAGAAGTTATCTTGGAAGTTGATCCTCAGTTCTAGCCACATCAGCTGGTACCACATGGAGCAGAAACAAGCCACCCTTCCACAATCTTCTTGATGGTTTGTTGTAAGGCAAGGTCTTGGAGAAGTATGTTACACAGCAATATATAACTGGAACAGAATTTGTAGCTGGAAGTGAGAAGATGCAGGTGTTAAAAAAAAATAAGGCTAAATCTAGTGTCATTGGCTTTGGGACTGAGCAGAAGTTGGAAGCCTAAAGGTTTGTAAGGAGACTTAGTGGGAGCTGAGAAGATCATGCAGAAATTGTTATCAGAGGCAGGGGAAAAGTTGACATGCATTGTACAGTGGTGGAAAGTTTAACAAAACTGCCACCTTCTTTAATTTAGAAAATAGAAAATATACCTAATGATGTGATGAATCTGAGCTTTACTAAGAAAATGCCAATAGGCTTATTTTAGCTGTGTGTGCTAAGGCACACCTAGAGAGAGAAAAGCTAATGATGGAACTGTTCACATTTCAAGCAGAATTTAGAGAAAACATAAAGGAGCCAGAACCTGCTAAATTCAAAAAATAAAACTTTCTTCATCCCCAGACTGTGCAGATAGCAAAATACACTCACAATTAAGAAACGACTTCAAAATAAAAGTTAAAACCAGGACATAGCCAGTAAAACAGGACTTCAGGATAAGTTCAAATCAAAGCTGCTGCTGTAAGAATCTTGATTAATAATTCAGCTAGAAGAAAAGGTCTCAAGAATCTTATATGTACATTGTAGATTCTCTCAACTAGACAATAGGGCAACTAATGATCTTAAAGGTATTATTCCACAGCCCCTCTTAGCCCAAGGCAGAGAAGGAAATCTCTCAAAGAGATTTATTAATGTGATTTTTATCTTATGGAGGAGACCCCAATAAGATCTATAGGAAACCCACAAAGCTTTTAAGAAAAGTGTATTGGCAGAAGTATCCAGAGCAATGAAAGGGAGAGTTGTGACATTATTATAAAGCTCTCTCAGCAAACCCCACTCATAGCCCCTAGTCTTCTCCATCTCTGCTGCAGGCTCCGGTTTTCCCAACTCAGGACACAACTATCTTCTGCTTTCTTGAGAGTTTCTCACATTATTTGTATTAGTTATTTTGCTTGGCTGTGATATATGCCAAACTTTCTCAGCTTAGATATCTATAAGTATTTTTATATTGAGCTATAAAAGTATATAGAGCTTGATGATATAGCTATCCTACAGCTATTGCTATAGATAAATATATAGATATAGATGTAAAAATAGGTATAGGTACATGTATAGATATAGGTGTAGGTATAAATATTATCCAGGTACCTAGGTTTTTATGGAACTGTTTCCATCTGCAAGACACAAAAATAGGTGTTTTTGATCACTGTGTTAATAAAAACTGGCAATAATTATTTATGCGTGCCTGACACTGTGCTCAGTGCTTTATCTGTCATTCCATTTTTCAATAACTTATTTCTGTTTTAAAGATAAGAGCAAGTAGGCTAAGAAAGTTTAAGTGATTTTATATATCTTATAATTTACAAACCTGTTATTCTAAAAAGACATTTCTGATTCCAGCGTTCTTAACTTCTATGCCTCACATTTAAATATTGTAAAAATCTTATTAAAGAATTGCAATTTCTTCTAACATGTCATATGGTTATTATTCAGTTTGGATATATGCAATGTCTACCCACCTTCTGTCTCCTTATGCTGTGTGTGTGTCTGTGTGTATAATTACTCATTTATTCCAGTAAGACTTTATAACAAAACAAAAAAACTCTGCCATTCTCCATTTTTACCTTCTATGTCCCAAGAAATTTGTGCTCCCTGAGCTTTTTCTTACAATGCACTTGCTATTTTCTTTAATTGCTTTTTGGATTTTTTTTTAAGCTAAGGTCCATGGATGCACTTATTACACTCAGCAGTGGCTCCAGAGGCATGCACACTCTGGCTGGATGTGAGTAGTGAAAAAAAGCAGAAGAAATTAAGGCTTTCCTTTGAACTCAGGTGAAAAAAATCCAAATTGAGTAGCAAGCTTTTCTTCCTACTTTTCTTCCCCCTGTGAGTTAGAAGATCTAGGATTCCATCAGTTATTATGTTGCAAATAAAGCGGCATTGGGGAAATCTCTGCACTTCTTTTGGTCTCATTTTCTTCATTTGTAAAATGATAAGATAGGATAAGACTGAGGATTGCGCACTCACATGCACACAGAGGCCAGAAAATCACCACTCTATTCTGTGTCCTAAACAGTCAAAACTGGTGTTATAAAATTGTTGACAGAGATGGAAACTATATGTTAGTGCAGATGAGATGGTAAAGTGGAGCAGATATTCCCTACATAGTATCTCAGAGTAGTTGAGGATGGAGGAGATTGTACGAATTATCAATTGCTCATTCGGATTAAAAGGGCTGCTGACATTTAGGAATGTCGGTAAACTGTGGTCCACTGAGAATTTTTAAGTGAAGCAAGAATTATCCAGAATTGGACTGAATAAAATACATTACTGAAAAGCATCAGCTTATAATCTTTGGACAAACAGAACTATGCTGTGCTTTTCAATTACAAACTAAGATAATTTTAACTTAGTCTTCTGTGATTTTAACTCAGATATTAACTCGGTTCTCATAATCTGACCTGGTGAGAGCATCTAGTTCTTGTAAGACCAAAGCATGTCTCCCATCTTATAAGTTGTCAAGAAAGACCAAAAAACAAATATGTTAAAATCTTCAAATTCATATTCTATGCATATATGAGAATTATTTTCTCTTTACTTACCTGTCTGTTTCTTTGACAAAGATCCACTGTGCTCAGAGGACTGTGTTAAGACAGCTTTCAGAGTGCCCCTCCAAATGCTACTGCTTTATGTCATTTCCAAAACCCTTTTCTTTCTTTTCACTCCATTAGAAAGCATCATTTTAGAAGGAAGTGCAATTGTGACAGGAGTTATGTATTGCATACAACCTAGTAATAACTGTAATAAATCCTTTAATTTCCCAGAGAAATATATTGAAAAATTAACTGTGTTTGTCAATTATAAAACTATTTTGAAGGCTATTATTTTAAATAATACATTTACTAAAAAACATTGATGACACTTTTCCTTGATTAAAAAAAATCATAACCATAACTATTTGGCAAAAATGCTGCTGCAGTATCACTCCTTTCTGAAATTGTATTTTTTTGCAAATTATTCTGCCCTAAATAAAACTAGGGGAAAAGAGGTATTTCAAATTTCTCTTTTTGTCTTGCAAAAGGAGACATTTGGGGCATTTCCTTACAATCTACTGAGTATAACAAAAAGTGGACAATCAAAGAAAGAATAGATAGGACACACAAGAAGATGGCAGAAGAGTAAGATGCGGAGATCACCTTCCTCCCCATAGATACACCAGAAATACATCTACACATGGAACAACTCCTATAGAACACCTACTGAACGTTGGCAGAAGACCTCAGACCTCCCAAAAGGCAAGAAACTCCCCACGTATCTGGGTAGGGCAAAAGAAAAAAGAAAAAACAGAGACAAAAGAATAGGGATGGGACCTGCACCAGTGGGAGGAAGCTGTGAAGGAGGAAAGGTTTCCACACACTAGAAGCCCCTTCGCGTGCTCATGGAACATTCTCCAGGATAGATCATATCTTGGGTCACAAATCAAGACTTGGTAAATTTAAGATAATTGAAATCATATCAAGTATCTTTTCCGACCACAATGCTATGAGACTAGATATCAATTACAGGAAAAGATCTGTAAAAAATACAAACACATGTAGGCTAAACAATACACTACTTAATAACCAAGAGATCACTAAAGAAATCAAAGAGGAAATCAAAAAATACCTAGAAACAAATGACAGTGAAAACACAATGACCCAAAACCTATGGGATGCCACAAAAGCAGTTTTAAGAGTGACGTTTATAGCAATACAATCCTACCTTAAGAAACAGGAAACATCTCAAATAAACAACCTAACCTTGCACCTAAAGCAATTAGAGAAAGAAGAACAAAAGAAACCCCAAAGTTAGCAGAAGGAAAGAAATCATAAAGATCAGATCAGAAATAAATGAAAAAGACATGAAGGAAATGATAGCAAAGATCAATAAAACTAAAAGCTGGTTCTTTGAGAAGGTAAACAAATTGATAAACCATTAACCAGACTCATCAAGGGAAAAAGGGAGAAGACTCAAATCAAGAGAATTAGAAATGAAAAAGGAGAAGCAACAACTGACACTGCAGAAATACAAAGGATCATGGGAGAATACTACAAGCAACTCTATGCCAATAAAATGGACAACCTGGAAGAAATGGACAAATTCTTAGAAATGCACAACCTGTCAAGACTCAACCAGGAAGAAATAGAAAATATGAATAGACCAATCATGAGCACTGAAATTGAGACTGTGATTAAATATCTTCCAACAAACAAAAGCCCAGGACCAGATGGCTTCACAGGTGAATTCTATCGAACATTTAGAGAAGAGCTAATACCTATCCTTGTCAAATTCTTCCAAAATATATCACAGGGAGCAACACTCCCAAACTCATTCTACGAGCCAACCATCACCCTGATACCAAAACCAGACAAAGATGTCACAAAGAAAGAATACTGCAGGCCAGTATCACTGATGAACATAGATGCAAAAAACCGCAACAAAATACTAGCAAACAGAATCCAACAGCACATTAAGAGGATCATACACCATGATCAAGTGGGGTTTATTCCAGGAATGCAAGGATTCTTCAAAAACAAATACCGTATGCTAACACATATATATGGAACCTAAGGGAAAAAAATGGTCATGAAGAACCTAGGGGTAAGACGGGAATAAAGACACAGACCTACTAGAGAATGGATTTGAGGATATGGCGAGGGGGAAGGGTAAGCTGGGACGAAGTGAGAGAGTGGCATGGACATATATACACTACCAAGTGTAAAATAGATAGCTAGTGGGAAGCACCCGCATAGCACAGGGAGATCAGCTCGGTGCTTTGTGACCACCTAGAGGGGTGGGATAGGGAGGATGGGAGGGAGGGAGACGCAAGAGGGAAGAGATATGGGAACATATGTATATATATAACTGATTCACTTTGTTATAAAGCAGAAACTAACACACCATTGTAAAGCAATTGTACTCCAATAAAGATGTTAAAAAAAACAATTATTACTGGACTGAAGAGACACAAAACATGAGAAAAAATTCTTCTTAAGAGTGTAGGATCAATCTAGATACCATCTCTACTTCTCCTTGACCCTGTTGTACCAGATCGATGCTTTGTATCTGGTAGGTACATTTTTTTTGAAATATAGTTGACTTACAATATTGTGTTAGTTTCAGGTGTACAGCAAAGTGATTCAGTAATATATTTTTTTCAGATTATAGTCTATTATAGGTTATTACAAGATATTGAATATAATTCTTTGTATTACGCAGTAAATCTTTGTTGCTTAAAAAAAAAAAAGAACTAAGGATACGGATACCATACCAAGAAAAAGCAGAGTTCCCTTTCACCTTAATCAAGTAATCACACATATGAATGTAATCTACAACTAAGTAAGAATTATAAACAGGACAGACATTTGTGGGGGAGATTTAACCAAGTTTGGGAGGCTCAAGTGTAGGGAAGTTATGCCTAAGTAACAAGTTAACAGGAAGATGAAGAGTTAACTAGGCAAAGAGTTGGAGGGTGGTCAAGGAGCTTTTCAGTAGGAGAAAACAATATAGGCAAAGGCCCTGTGAGGGGGCAGGTGGTGGTGGAGAGTGTCAGTGTGTTCCAGAAATTGAAAGAAGGTAGTAAAACTTAAATAAGAAAAACAAAGGAGAGTAGAGGACCAAATGAGGCAAGAAAAGTAGGAAAAGGTCACACCATTCAGCTCCTTATAGAGCACGCTGAATGAGCTTCATGTTTATTCTAAGAAAATTTCAAAATCACTAAAGTACTTTAAACAAGAGTTGTTGTGGGTGTTCTGGCTACAGTGTCGAGAATAGTTTGGAAAGTTATGAGAATAGATAAATGGGGTTTATTACATATACTTTTTGGCAACATTCTGATGTACGTGTAATTATCTTGTTATACCTCTGTATATGAGGTGAGTTAAGAGAAGACTTACTGGATACTGGGAAATTTGGGGCAAGGACCTAAAAATAAAAAAAGAATAGATAAATGACTTTGTTATTATAAGTATATAAAATATATTTTTAAAGGTAATTTATTTCCATTGCCAAAGCTTGTTTCTCTCCTCAGAATTATTTCATGAGTCACATGTAAGTCCTGTCCTACTTTAACACTCAGGGTTAGAGTAAGTCCTTTTTTTTTTTTTTTTTTTTTGCCTTTCTTAAAAAATAAATTTATTTATTTTATTTTCGGCTCTGTTGGGTCTCCATTGCTGCGAGCGGGCTTTCTCTAGTTGCGGCGAGTGGGCTTCTCATTGCAGTGGCTTCTCTTGTTGCGGAGCATGGGCTCTAGGCACGCAGGCTTCTGTAGTTGTGGCCTGCGGGCTCTAGAGCACAGGCTCAGTAGCTGTGGCACACGGGCTTAGTTGCTCCGAGGCATGTGGGATCTTCCTGGACCAGGGCTTGAACCTGTGTCCCCTGCATTGGCAGGTGGATTCTTAACCACTGCACCACCAGGGAACCCATTTTTTGCCTTTTAAAAAAAAAAATTTTATTGGATTATAGTTGATTTACATTGTTGTGTTCAACAAGTAAATCTTGTCTTTTATTATTTTCTAAATCATCCATATAATATCCAATAAATTATTATAATAATAATACGATATGTCCTAAAC
Source organism: Neophocaena asiaeorientalis asiaeorientalis (assembly GCF_003031525.2). Classification (NCBI taxonomy): domain Eukaryota; kingdom Metazoa; phylum Chordata; class Mammalia; order Artiodactyla; family Phocoenidae; genus Neophocaena; species Neophocaena asiaeorientalis. The sequence goes on from NW_020174135.1 coordinate 5,168,501, forward strand.
TAGCCAAAGCAAGTAAATGTAGGTGATGCTATTAATTTATATACTTAAGGATAAAAAAATTATACCTAACCCATAAGTATCATTCACACATCTAATTTAGCAATTTTAAGTAGTTTTGTTTTCTTTAATGGATGTTTTGACATGGAATATGTATATTTATCCTTCAGCTTAATGTATTTTCTAAATATGATTAAATCCCTTTTTAAACTCTTGATGGAAGCTCACCTTCTCCCCAAAATAACAGTGAGTGGATATAGTACAAAGGTGGCTCCTTTACAGAAAAATGCACTTTTCAATCTCAATACATATCTTTAGAAATGTTCTTTTAGTTTATGCTGATTTACAGATTACTAGTGATTTAATTAAGCCAGTGGTTACTAAAAAAATCTCAATCTTATTTTTATAAGCTACTGTCAATTAAAAATGAACCAGAAGAAAAATAAAGGTTTTTTAAAAAATGTTGGCATAGATTGGTAGATAATGGAGTTATTTTTATTCCCCTCATATTTTTCCAGACATAATAATACATTTTTCTTGGAGGACAATTAACAGTAAATATGTAACAACATAGACAACAGCTACATATCTGCAAGTATAGGTGAAAATTGGTTAAGTAATGTGCTATGAAAGTTCTTGCCCACAAGAGGCTAATATTCTTGTGATATAATACAATATATTCGTACTAGGAAGAGAATCATATGTTATATTCCCTAGCCATTTTCATAACATATCCTGTCTAGTTTAAATGTGAGATTTCAAAGGTCCTATCTGTCTTCTATTTTATGAAGATTTTCTACTCTGTCAGGATACATTTACAGACTGAAAGGAAATGGCTTCATCAGTACTGCTTAAACCCAGTTTCCTACTAGAATATTGCAGATAATTTTCCAAAAAAATTCCATCATTTGGCAATTATTTATCAGGTGTCTTTGATAAACGAATATTATGACTTGTATAGTGAGTTAAAAAAATGGAAGAAACAGAACTTTACAGCTCAGAACTATGTCAATTAAAATATGGTAGGAAATTTTCAAGAAACTCATATAATACAGAATGTATCAGAAACACTATTGATTTTGGTCTTTTTTTTTTTTTGGTAATGTCACTTATTTTAGCTATTAAAAAAAATCCCTTGAAGATGTCAATACTGTGGATGAATTAATGAAAGATCCCTAGTGGGCCTGGAGCTTTATTATTTTCTATAGAGAACTACGTGTACGTAGCTAAATACTACTTACTTTTGAATCAGAAGAGCAAGTGTCCTACACCGATTCTTTACAGGGTTTCGGAAATCCTCCTTATCACCCATTGTGATAGGGTGCAGGCTCAAAGGAAACCAGTGACAGTGTAAATTGGGTTCAAGAGGCATTAATTCTGCCTTATATCCTATAAGTAGTCTCTACCGCAATGCTAACTTTGGAGAACTGTGACAAAGCACCCTCTTCTAGGACAGCACATTGAACTTATAAAAGCTAGCAGTTTATAAGCTCTCTCTTTCAACAAAATCACATCTTGAAATTTGGCCATATGTGAGCAAAACCTTCCCTTGGAGAAGCTGAACTTTTCCCATATGTCGGCTTTTCTCAGAAAGTAAAAACTCGTGGGTCTCCGTCAGGGAGGCAGCATTACTCAGCAAGCGGTAGCTCAGAACTCAAAAGTGAGAAGAGAGTTTGCCAAGCAAGCAGGATGTGGTGTATGGTTAAAAGTCCTTGTGCATGTGTGTGTGTGTGAAAATGAATGGACTCTTCAAGGAAAAAGTTGCAGCCATAACCTGGAAGGATTAGGGGAGCAGAGCAAAAACCTTAGCATCTGCCTGACTCTGTCTCTTGGTGAGTGAAGAAATGAACAGAGGACCTGAGAGCCTCTGTCACGGGCCAGGTCCGGGATGTGCATTCTCATTCCATCAGCACTGAGGTTTGAGCAGAAGTGCGACCCTTCAGCCCCAGGCACAGCCCAGGAGGCAGGCCCCTATTTATGAGAATTTGATCTCAAATACAGACATGCTGGCCAATGGGATATGGGAGGAATAAAGACATGGACAAAAGGTTTGGGTGCCCCTCCTTTTTTTTCCCCTGGGATTTCCTTCCTGAATTTTCTGGATCCCCCTTCAGATGCAAGGACCACCCATTGGTCTAGGAATATTTCAGTGGCCACTTCCTTGGCTACATTACAACGACCTGTGTCCTGGGAAAGCAAAGAGAAGGGAAAACATGTTAGACAGACTTGAGTGGACGGATTTAGCAAAGACCAACTTTCCCTTCTTCTACCTTCAAATTGCTATTGAGAAATACAGTGGTTTCCCTTAAGAAAAATTTTAACGTCGCCACTGTTTCATTGAAGGATATTTTTTTCCAAAAAATTATTTTTGTAAATAAGATTTTTGGATGCAAAAAATAATTACTACCCATTCTTAAACATGTCAACATTCTACTGCCAACTTGCGTCACTGACCAGTTTTCAATGACCCTCCCTCCCCCATCGGTGACCTGTTTCCTTTGTCATCTATTCACCATCTACTAACCGCTCTAACCGTGCACTAGCCACTCTTTCTCAACTCCACTCCCATCCACTCATCCCCCCGCCCTAACACACACACACACACACACACACACACACACACACACAACCCCCACGCTGGCACAAGAATCGCACGTGGGTCACACAACTCCCTCGGGACCTTCTGCTATTTTCCCCTTTGATCCTTTTACAAGTACATACGTGGGCAGGTACACCCGGATTTTCTGAGACGCTCCTCCGGGCTCTCCATCCGTCAGCTCACCCCTTGCTCCTTTCTCGAGCCTGTAGCTCCCCTTGCAGGCACCAAGTTCAGATGGAGTTGGCGTTCCGCGGGCGCGCAGTCTCTCTCTCTCTCTGTGTTCTCTCTCTGTCTCTGCGTCTCTCTCTCTCTCTCTCTCTCCCCTCCCCTTTTCTCTTGGTCCGGCGGTCTGGCGTTCTCCTTCTCTCGCTCTAGCTCTCCATTCCATCCTGCCCCATCTACCCACTTTCCATTAAATGGACGGAAACACACACACACACACACACGCACACACGCACGCCCGCACGCAACCAGGCGCGCGCCCTTCTCTAGTTGATCACTTTACCCCACCGTCGAGGGCCTGCAGCTTCCGGGAATCAAAGGGCCAAAAGCTTGACGGAAGGAGTCTTCGAGGTTGCTTCCAGGGCTCGGGGATCCCCCCGGCCTTGGGGGTGACCTCATTGCAAATTATTGGTCTGTAGACCTCTACCCTCTCCCAGCGGCTCTGCTGGGAAAATGAGGGCAGGACAGCAGCGAGCGTTCACCCGCACCCGCGCGCGCGCACGCGCCCACGCGGGCTGCCCCGAGCCGCAGCAGCAGGTGCCAGAAGGTGGAGGTCAGGCCGGGAGCCCGGCGGCGGTAGCCGCCCGGCAGCCACCAGTCTCCGGGCCACTCTCCCGGCCCTTGCCTCTCTCTCCTGCCTTTTGAGGTGACCCTAGTCTTCGCAGCAAAGCGCCTCTCCGCTTTCTACCTCCTTTAATTCACCCTACGCCCACCTCCTCACCGCCATCATCCCCAACAGGAGTCCCAGTCCGGTGTGCGGAGTAGGAGGCGCGGGGGCTGCGGCTGAGCGCCCTCGGGGTCCCGCGCCGCCGAGGCGGGGGCCAGGGGTCGCCGGCCTCTGCTTGACCCGGAGGTGCGGCTAGCGGCCGGTGGGCGCGGGCGGAGTCTGTAGCGGCTGGAGGGCGGGACGCAGCCGGGAGGGTAGGAGGTGGCGCTGCAGCGCCCAGGAGGGACTCCACGCTCCGCGCGCTCCAGCCCTCCTCGGGCCGCCCCGGGTTTACTGTGCTTCATATTCATTTATTTGCATTTTACAAACGGGTTTTTTTCGGAGCTGTTTACCTAGCAACTCTTTTTTCTTTCTTCCTTCCTTTCTTTTTTTTTAATTTCCAATTTCTCTCCGAGTTGAACGCGCTGCGCGCGCGCGCGTCTGTCCATGAAGGGGTGGGGTAGGAGGCGATCTGTGTTTGCCTTGGGGGTTTTAAATATTTTGGGGAGGGTGAAGGAAAATTGCTAGAAGCCCGTGTCTTTGCAGGAGCAGTTTGTTGCGGGCGACCTCCGCATCAGGCCGGGTGATAAAACGCGAAACTTCTAATGCTGCCTTTGCCTCCGGCGCGCCCCTGCCTCGTCTCCCAGCCCGAGACCGGAGTAAATGGCAAAGCTTTCACCCCCGAAGGGAGACAGAACCCGTTTCTTCTAGACAGATGGAATATGAGGGGTGGGGGACAGATCTACCGGAAATTCTAATCGTTAAAAAGTGAAAATTTGAACCCCGAAAGGGATTTGCACATGGCGGCCCCTCCCCCTTGCACGCCTTTTATCCCGCACGAGGATGCAGCTCGGGATTTGCCGGCGCGCTTCTGGCCCCCTCGGCCCAGGCTGGCCGAGTGACGGATCCCAGCCTGGTCCTCCCCCCACCTTCTTTCCTCTCTCACTTCCCCCCACCCCAACCCCCCTTCATTTGCTCTTGGTTTGCATATCCAAAACACCTCTCGACTCCGACCTCTCCCCGACCACTGGAAGTCTCCCAGTCTCTAAATGGAATTAGTGGAGATCGGAGCCTCGGGTGTAACGAACAGACATGATCTATGGACGCAGTTTGTTTCACAGTGAGTACCTTTCCCGCCGCGCCGGGGCTCTCCGGGTGCCGTCCTCCCCGCCTGCCCTCCCTCGTGGCCGAACGCGCAGGGAAAGCCTGGCCACCGCCGCGCTCCCGCCGGACCGCGCAGGCCCCGCGAGTCTGGGGCAGATGTAAACTTTCTGTATCGCAGCATCATAGAACCGGCGTGCGGGCTGCGCAAGGCGGTGGTCACTGGATCGCAGAATCTGCCGCGGAAAACAGCCTTTCCGTGGGCAGGAACATCCCGGGGCAGAGCATGGCGAGTAGTTCGGGGGTGGGCACGTGCGCAAGAGCGAGGTGGCCTGTGGAAAGAGGGAGAGAGCTGGCCTGATAGTTCCTCTCGGGGGCTTCTGAGCTCGGCCGGCCCGCCTGCCCACCCCCGTGGGTAGTTTGTGGTTCACCTGAACGCAGCCCCCGAGGGGAGGGCGAGGGCCAAGCTCAACTCTTCCGGAGAGTAGATAGCCCTCTAGTGTTGCTTCACGAGTGTGTGGTGCGCGTGCAATTATAGTGTCAGAAGTCATCGAGTAAACGGCAGTGTAAGAAAATATATGGTGGAAATCTCACAGTTTTATAAAGCAAGGATTAGGGTGGCTATGCCACGCAAAGGACCGGCTTTGCCGCTGTGTTAATCACAGCACACGCTCCACAACGTGATGCCCGCAGAACGGGAAAAGCTGAGTGAAAACACCCAAACTCCAGCTTGATACTGATGGCTGTACACCCGGGTGTGTGCGCGTGCGTGTGTGTAGGTGTAGAAACACGGCACGTTAAAGTAACACTTTTGTTTTCCTACCTGAGCACAGACAATAGCAACGACTGATATTTTCATTTAAAAGCAGAGAGCCAGGCTAGAATACAAAGTACAATGATTGACATCATTTCTCAAATACTAATAGCAAGGCCCACAGACTTTTCCTGGAATAATCTTTAAGCATAAATTTGTAAGACCCTGTAGTGAGCTTTAGTTAAGGAAAGCATTATGAATTATACCTTCCCTTTTCCAAATGCGTTTTTAAGTGGACGTGTGATTGCACACCTAATGGAACTTAGGGCTTTTAGGTAATCGAGCAACAAAGTCAATAATAAAAACAGAAACAGAGAATGAAAAATCAGAAATTATGAAGACTAGGTGACTTTCATGCTTTTCTCAGTTTTAGGCTTTGCAAAAATATTAAGTAACTCAAGGATATGGAAGTAAAACAGAAGGGCAAGTTTCAGTGGTCTTCGTAGATTTACTGTTAAGTTACAGATCAGAGGCTCTTTCTGATACTGGAAAAACTGACTCAATAAAATGCTTATAGAAATAACCTTTCTTAAAATTATAAAATATTTCTGGATAATACTAAATATTAAATCAAAGTTAAGGCTAGAAGAGATTAATTTCAGAGCTTAGAAAATGCTGAGAACTGGGGTTACTTGGTAGTTCATCATTTTATAAGAAATATTTTTAATTATGCTGCTTAATACCATCAATCCACATTAGTCTGTTTTTCTTCTGTTCCCCTCCCCCGACCTGCCATAGGATTTTGCCTAAGTATTTATTTTCTAAAACACAATAACATGGTTGATGAAAATACAACTTTTCCTTTTCACCCTTTTACCTGCTGTCCCTCTTTCTTCCTTTAGAGATACTAGCAAGGTCATTCACAAAGAGCAGCTCAGACATACTCCTGAAATCCTGCTGTAATGGGACATTAGTAGGTGACAATATTAACTCTTTAGTCTTGAAGTCTGCATTTGCCTTAGGAGTTTGGGTCTCAGCCATTCCTAACTGGCATTAGTTCCTGAGGAGATTCCTAAGTTGTCCTGATTTGTACAATTTATCTGTACAAATTTGTACATTTTATCAGTTTTTGCAAGTTCTGAGTCTACTTGGAACAGTTAAAAGTGGTAAAGTAATCTTCTTTGATATCATTTTATCTTTAACTTGTTATGTTGTTATAGAATTTGATCATTTCGGTGTACATTAAGCTTTCTAATTTTTCTTTTTTTGTTTCAGTTGTAGCAAGTTTAATCATCCTCCATTTGTCTGGGGCAACCAAGCAAGGAACAGGTGTGTTTCTTTGGAAAAATGCAAGTGGAAGACCTCCAGTCACTTGCATTTTCCTATTTTCCCCACATTCTTAATATTCCAGACTATCTGAGCATTTTATAGTGTGTATAATTGATTGGTTTTGACTACGACACCATTTAGAAGTTAATTTACTAATGGATATTGTAAGAATGTCCTCTCTATTTTTAGTTTTATAAAAAATTGGATAGTGGCTTTAAAAAACAATTTTTTTTTCCAGAAAAGCAAAGCACCTCAGAAACGAAGTCTGTGCAGTGTGGAAGTTGGACAAAACACGCAGACGGAGGTGCCTTCACCTCTCCGAACTATCCCAGCAAGTACCCCCCTGACCGGGAGTGCATCTACATCATAGAAGGTGAGGAAGCCAGTGCCAGAGCTGGAGAAAACAGTCAGCCAAATCTGGCCACCTCTAAGCTTTGGATGGACAATATGCATATAGACATTAAAAAAATTGGTTTTGGAGACCATACACATAAATATCTCTGAGTGAATCAAATAGCTGTAGAATCTGGGGTCCAGCTAATTATTGAAATTATTAGTAATGGTTTATAAACAGGTGCATTCTGGGAAATAAAAAGAAATCAACAGCAGTTCATGTAATTGATTTGGAATTCTGCATTAATGGAATGGATGCATGGTTGGCATAATAGTACCTAATGTGTAACATTTTTGGCAACTAGTATTTTTTTGGCTTAATAATTAGTAGAATAACCCATACATTTGTTATTTTTCTCTTAAATAATATGAAGCACGAAAAACATATTCTCGTCGGAAGTACATCTATGGTCATATTTTCCAAATGTCAATCTGAATAGCAGTTGCCTTAGTTTGTGCTCACAAGTGATATTTTTGTACTTTCATGCCAAAGTCAGGATTCCAAATGATGATGCTTCTTTTCATCATTTTTTCCCCAGCTTGAAGGATAAAAAGTGCTGAAAAAGGGATTCAGTTCTCTTTGAACATTTTCCATTTCCATTACCCTTGTAGACACGTCTCTATTAAGGATGATACCGATACATGAACATTTCATCTAGTGATAGAAGTTTTCAATATTATGTGTTAGTACTTAATAGCCCAAAACTTTCAACCTCCCCAACCCCTGTGTTCCCCCAGCACGCACACACACACACACACACACACACACACACACACACACACGCAGAGTTACCTTAACAAAGACAGTATTTATGCTCACTGTTTACTTATAAGCAAGGAACATGTTAATTTGATAGATCTTTCAAATTAAAAGATGTTCTGGTTAACTGATTTCAAGAATTTCATTTAGAAATGATTTTTTTTGTAATTTCTGGACCAAGATCTTTCCTCTCTTCTTGTCATGCTTCAAGTTGAACTTTTAGCAAAGATACACCATATTACAAGAAGAAGAGAGAGAAATAAGCTCTGATAATAAAAGCATAAAGTTGAGAAACTGAGCTCTGGCGGTTTTTCTTCCTTTTACGATAGATAGAAAAGGAGACTGAAATGTGGAAATTCTGGGTTAAAATTAGCTGCTCTTCCAATCAAGTTAATATTACATATCTGTTACACGTAGTAATACATATACTGTATAATTGTATCGTGTAGTACTAGTTTAAGATTCTTGGCTGATTGACTCTGAGGGTGTGAAAACCTACAGATACAAATACAGAGGGCCGAGTAAGGGACTTGAGACTTGAACATCCTTGGATTTTGGTGTCCAAGGAGGGTCCTGGAACCATCCGCCTCCCCTCTCCCCTGCTGCCTGCAGGGACCTAGGGACGACTTGTGTACATATACATATATATATATACATAGATACTTAATCATAGAAATTTGGTATTTTTGTTGTCCCTACTGTACATATAAGGAAACTGAGGCACAGAAGGGTTAAATGTCTTGCTTAACTTCGTATAACATAATCTGTGTTTTGAAGCAACAGTATTTCTAAACTACAAATTATTAAAAAGAATAACATCAACTAATTCTCTTGTAATTCGGAAGAAAATCACCTCCTGTCACTGTTAATCATACTTCTATACCCATCTTGAAACACTTCATACTTGTCTTTTTTCCATTCATACATTCATTTAACAAATATTTGCTGAACCGCTCTTGTTTAGAGAGTATTGAACAAAATAGACATGGTACTTGCCTTACGGAACTTACGATGTGGCCTGGGGACTGTGCTTTTTTCAGTAAACAATCTCAAGAGGCCCCGAGATGAGCAGTTTTGGAATAGAGAGAAAGACAAGAAGTCTATAAGGAGGAAGAGATGCTTACACTCAGTTCTAAAGAACATTCAGGAGGTAATTGTCCTCTGTGTAGAATAGCACGTGCAGAGGTTCAGAGCCACGGTGAGGTTGGTTACACACGTGTAGTATCGTAGGGTGTCTGCAGAGGATGAGGAGAGCAGCAAGTAAGGAGTCTGAATGGGAGGTGGCCTCAGATAAAGGAGAACTTGGCATCCATCTTCCACCCAGGCAAGTTTGGACTTTATGTTATAGACAAGCGAGTGCCATTGAAATAACTCGAGAAAAAGAATAAGGTGAGATTTCGATGAAGAAACTAGAAGAAGAGAACATAAGCTGAAACTATCGTGAAAGGCGGAGTAAACCGTAGGAGAAGCCTGAACTACAGAAGTGACATTGACGGTGGAGTCAAGGGAACAAATGAGAGGTATTTGGGAAACCGAGTCTAGCGTGACCGGATGTAGGGATGAGAGAATAGGCAATCTCAGGACTATTCTAAAGTTTTGGCTTGGTGATGCGTTACATGGAATTGCCATGTCAGATAAGGAATAGAGGTGGAGAAAGGGGGGTTAAAGGAAAAATAATGTGTTCCATTTGGTGTTTATGGAGGTGTCTCATGAAGAGATCGGATGTGTGGTCTTCGGTTCAGTGGATAGCTCTGGGATAAAAATATATATTTATAGGTGATAAATATAGTGCTTGCTGTTGAGGCTGCGAGTATGAATAAAATTACCCAAAGTGTATTTGGAGCACTTTAACTCTTTTGGAAAATCCAGATGCTTGGGTCTGCCTCCAGGAATTCTGATTTAATTGGGCTTAGGTGGAGCTGCAGACATTATCATATTATAATCTCTTTCCATTGGGATGCTAGTGGCATCCAGAGCCCTGGTCTAGAAAGAGAGGAAAGAAGACATAGAATAGATTTCTGGAAAATGACATGTAAGGGAGGGCAGAGTAAGGAGAAAGTCAACACGGACTGTGAAGGAAAAGCCAGAGAATATCAGGATCGTATTGTTTCGGTAAGTCTCTAATTTTCAAGTAATCATGTATCTCAACTCTATATACATTTTGATGCCCATGCATGCAAGGCTTTAGTTTCAAAGCCATTCAAGGGTGATATTCAATATATATTTAAGAACTGGTGTGGGGGGGACAGTAGTCATTCCGAATGATTGCAGACCACGTGGGAAGCAGGCCCTGCCATGGCAGGACTTAACTTTCAAGTTTCTGGAGGTGATTGGTCTTTAAAGAGGATCAAGTGGCTAGAAAGCAACCGAAGGGCTCAAGACAGCAGTTTACTAACTAGGATAAACGTGTGGATATTTCAACAACTGTAATGGCTATTCTGGGGGTACTCTGGCTGAGTATCAGCCTGGAATGCCAGAATCTTGAACAGTTTTGACCATGACAAGGGAAGAACGGAAGGGCACTAGCAAATGCATCCATGTGGAGGTTTATGGAGCTGCTCACCCTATCAGGCTCTTCCATGGTTGTTTAAAGAGCTGTAAACACATTTATGAAGATAAATTCATTTATAATTCACCCAACAAAGTTTTTTTTTGGAGAAATTCTCAATGACAAGTGTTGTGCATGAATGCTGAAAAAAGGTGGTGAATAGATATGGGTTTTGTCTTTAGTAAGTAGATGTAGAGAGGAGGTTTTTTTTTTTAAGCAAGATTTTCCCACATAAACAGGAGTTGGATTGGAGGTGTATATGTACTCAAGAAAGTGGGAAAACACACGAAAGCCTAAAAGAGCATGCTGTCTTAGAAAACATGATATGCCTGGAGTGGCCTGAACTTGGGCTGTATGTGAGGTGAAAAGACCCTGGCAGGGTGAGTTGTTGGGATACTTCTAAGAAACCTATGTGTCAAGTGAACTGATCATTTTCCTATAGCTGATAGAGAGTTGCTGAATAAGTTTAAACCTGAGAATGACATGATAATATTTGCGTTCTAGGAAAATTACTCTTAATATCCCTCCACACACACTTCAGTCTAATCAACACATCTAATTGGGACTATTTGAATGGTTTAACTCCATGCTGAGCAGTTCTCAAGTTTCTGACCTTAAAACTGGGTTCTCCTGAAGATGTGGGAAAAGTGACAGAGAGATGCCTCTCTACTTTTTAAACCTGAGTCAGCAGGTTTTCACAAAACTACTGTGATTTGTTCATTCTGTGTCAGATATTGAAGTGGTCATTTTATATCAGATAATATTTTATGCAACATCATCAGTTTTAAGAAGCATCTCTTAGACAGTATTATGGAAGTATTATCTCTTAGGATGCTAAGAGTAACAAAGTTGCTAAGCGTTTCTATGCATATCACAGTCAAAATTTGATAGGAGTTATACAGATAAAATCTGAAGTAGAATCAGAGAAACCAAACTACGGATTTAAAAAGAACCTTCTAGGGCTTCCCTAGTGGTGCAGTGGTTGGGAGTCCGCCTGCCGATGCAGTGGACACGGGTTCGTGCCCCAGTCCGGGAAAATCCCACATGCCGCAGAGGGGCTGGGCCCGTGACCCATGGCCTCTGAGCCTGCGCGTCCGGAGCCTGTGCTCCGCAACGGGAGAGGCCACGACAGTGAGAGGCCCGCGTACCGCAAAACAACAAAACAAAAAGGACCTTCTAGACATAATCTTTCTTTTTTTTTTTTCAGCTGCCCCAAGACAGTGCATTGAACTTTATTTTGATGAAAAGTACTCTATTGAACCTTCTTGGGAGTGCAAATTTGATCATATTGAAGTTCGAGATGGACCTTTTGGATTTTCTCCAATAATTGGACGTTTTTGTGGACAGCAAAATCCACCTGTAATAAAATCCAGTGGAAGATTTCTATGGATTAAATTTTTTGCTGATGGAGAGCTGGAATCTATGGGATTTTCAGCTCGATACAATTTCACACCTGGTAAGTGGGGGCTTGTTTTTTTCCCTATATCTTTTCCTTCCTTGATTTTCTATCTTCATACTATAAGAACTTTTGTAAGACAACTTTATAATTTCCAAAGAGTTTCCCAGTTCTATTTAAAACCAAACCTACAATACTTTCTCTTTTCATTTCATTAATTCTGAAAGGAAAATAATTTTTCTTTAAAATTTAGCCTACACTAGAGGTACAGCATAGTGACTCAGGGGTCTTACATGGTCATCAGCAACACAGTTAATTAGCTGGACTTCCGTTATGCTGAAACGTGTAATTTGAGAGGCCGTCTGTAATAGAGAAACTAATTATGCATTGAATCCTAATAAACTTGAAAAGGCGATTGCAATATTGTAAAATGTATCCATCAAAATGATCTTTGGAGAACTCAAATAAAAAATTCATTTGCTCTGAAAATTATAATTTTTTTGTGTGAAAATTATAATTTTTAAAGCAAATGGGTCTTCGTATAAAGCAGTCAGTCTAATCTCTTTTTAGAAATGCAAATTCCTAAGAGTTGTGGTAAAAGGAAAAGTGAGCCCCATAGCAGCCAAATACCCATTTGCAAGGTCTGGTACCCATTAGCTGTTATTATATAATTATCTATTCTATGTCAGTTTTCCTTTTAACCTGTTGATATTCAAAAGGGTCTGTGATGTTGACTGGCTCACTTTATGATGAGTTATCATTTAATATAATAAAAATTGGTTATATTTTTAAACTGCAAGAACATCAGGCTGAAGCAATTTGAGATTTGATGAAGTCACTTTTTTTTGATGGAAAAATGACTCAACTTATATAAAGGACATTATTTATTTATAATTACATTTTTTTAAGTTTGTACATATTGTTTTACTCAGGTTATAAAAGACAATAAATTAAATTGGAATATATGTAAAATTTGTTCAAGTTTCCATTCCATGTTACAGAGGTAACATCAGAGCAGGGCTATGATGCTCAGTTCAAGCACTAACATTTTTGAAATAATTAATATAAGATTAATGATGACTTTTATTGTGATATTATGGTTTAATAATATAATAATTAAAATAAGTAAGATATTAACCCTACCATATGCCTTAGCCTTAAACATTAGGAATATTTTTATAATATCTCTAAGAGATTGTGGTTTTCATTACGCTTTGCTAATAATATTGGATTGGTCACAAAAGTCATGGGTATTTCACATGTGGCAATCAAACCGATTTGATGTGTTCCAGAAAGGTGTAAACACTGAGATTACTTTATTAGTGCTAGAGTTTTCAATGGAAATATATATTTTCTTAACTGCTAATTTTGAGTATAACTAGGATCTAAAAATAATGGCACATGGTATGATCTAGGCTTTTGTAAGTTATATTTTCACCTTGAGACTGGTGATCATGGGAACAACGTGAGGATCTAAAACTGTAGTTTCATTAGAAATGTAGGGTCAACTAACATACTATATCAACTTAAGCAATTCTATCCACATTTCTAGCTCTACTTGAGATACATAAATGGTGGCGTTCAATCTGATATCCTAGGTTTTCCAAAGCTTCTTTGTTCCCGAGCATTGTTCTTTGCTCCTTGTTTCTTTAGATCCACCTTGCTTCATCTGTAGAAGGAGAAGATTTTATTACCAGGAACATCTGAATCAGAGGGGAATGTGAGGAGATGATTCCATGTAATTAAGAATGAGTTAAGGATAGACTGAGACTTCTGCTGTCACTCAGATAAGCTTGAGTGAAGTGTGCCGGGAAACCTACACTTGGCATCTGAGGGGAAAGTAGGACCATAAAAAGGAGTTGTGTAAAACTTCCATGACTGCACAAGTTGACACGCTATGGCCCAAGGACATTGCCTGAGTGACGCAGTAATCTACAGCTCATTCCATAAAGAGGCAATATTGAGGAAGCCACTTAGTTAATGTAGACGGAAGGGGGTAGGGATTAGTGATCATTTAGACAGCATTTAGGGAATAAGGAGTCAGGCGGGCTTTAGTTTAGTTTGGGCTTCATTTTTAGTTGGTGGTGTGCTTCAAGCGGTGACCTGTGGGAACTGAGAGAGCTCCTCAAGTCAACTTAATCATTTACGTGATAAAGCATTGCTGAAATCTCGAGGGCCCCAGGGTGGGATGCACATTGGAGGAGAGATCTTCCCACCCAGTCACCCCGAGAACTGGACTCCAGCACAGCTGTGAGGAACACTGGTTTTGGAAGCAGGTTGGGCTTCCAATTCTAGATTTCTTATTTCTTGCTTGCTGTAAACTCTGGACATGATCCTTCATGTTCTATGCTTCAATATTTTTATTTGTAAAGTAGGGATAATATTGATTACTCACAAGATTGTTTGAAGATTGTTTGATTATCGACCAATGCATATTTATGGATTTCTTCACTTCCTATGAGATCTCAACTGTTGATAGCTATTATTGTATTAATTTGATCACGTTTTCTTTAAAAGTAAAGGAGGCTTGGCGTAGTTTATTGGGAGAGCAAGTGTCCCAGACTTTTTAAATTACAACTTCTCTTTCCCTGATTTTTTGGGATGGATATGAAAAACTAATACCACACGATGTCACTTTTCCTTATTAGGTTTAAGTGGGCCTAAGTCTCCACGTGAGGGTTATAGTTATTTCTGATAGCAGTCATAAAATATGATAGAGCAGAAATAGCAGTAGGAAGGCTAGGTGGTCTTTATTATTTTTGAGAATTTACCATAATCTGGGATCTGGATCTTAATTTACAGTCCCAGAAACTTGATGTCAGCACAGTGAGAGTGTAGCCACTCTTAGGAACGAATCACATTAACCAAGCTAAATATACATATATATATACATGTGAATGTACACAAATATATATATACATACATATGAATATACATATATACATGTACATATATGTACACGCATATAAACATACATACTTTTTTTTTTTTTTTTTTTTTTCGGGACGCCGGCCTCTCACTGTTGTAGCCTCTCCCGTTGCGAAGCACAGGCTCTGGACGTGCAGGCTCAGCGGCCATGGCTC
>NW_020174135.1:5183461-5411462 GCF_003031525.2 Neophocaena asiaeorientalis asiaeorientalis
AGGTACGCAGGCCTCTCACTGTTGTGGCCTCTCCCGTTGCGGAGCACAGGTTCCGGACGCGCAGGCTCAGCGGCCATGGCTCACGGGCCCAGCCGCTCCGCGGCATGTGGGATCTTCCCAGACTGGGGCACGAACCTGCGTCCTCTGCATCGGCAGGCGGGCTCTCAACCACTGCGCCACCAGGGAAGCCCATATATGCGTTTTTAGTAAGAATTCTTAGAATCACACAGCTCAGTGTTTCTTGTAAGCGACCATACATGGGCATCCAGATTAGAATCAGAACATTGTACAGTGAGTGTGAAATCCAGATATTGAAGCATGTTTACTAGCATCCAGCGAAGGTACATGATGATTCATCTCGATAGCACGGACCATTTTTCCCAATGATGCTCTAGGTCCCAAATTGCCATGGGTCAGTACCCCTGTCCAGTCTTCAGCTTCGGCCATGCCTGACTGGGACAGTAATTTGTGTCAACTCTTATCTCAAAACTTGTTTCTATCTCTTAATATCTGAATATCTTTGACTTCCTTTCTGAGTCAACTTTAAAACATAGCCTTTTAATCCCTCGCTCCTGCGTTCCTAGGAGCTACTTCTGAACTGGTGGTCGCTGAGAACTAGCCAGCTGGAGATCATGTGTGGACTTGGAGGGCAGGAAGGCAGAGCCAGAGAAGATGCCACAGATACACACTTAAAGGGGTTTTCATCTTCGGGCACATTTTGATGACTCCACAGTTTTTATGTTATGGATGTGGTTGTCTGTAGATACTGTGCCGTTACCTGGGTCCACAGTGCAACGATGAATCACCTAGGAGTATAGTCTAGCATGCACAAGAAGGATCGTGAGACTGAGTAACAGTCAGAGAGAAGTCAGCCTGTCAAACCCCCAGGGCCTGCAGAAATGAAGGACAGTGTGAGGTTCGAAAAAGGGCCAAGGAACCCAAGAGCCCTGGTGGGAGCCTCCAGGTGATGCCCGTTGGGAAAACCTCTCTCCTTCCTGTGCAAGCACAGTTGTGTTGTGAGGTCTCCTCAACATACACTCTCCTACTTCCGTGAAGAGAAATGTCAGAATCACTGAAAATGTTAAAAGTTACATGATGCAAAATTTGATAACCCACAGATAATTTAACGAGAAAACATATAGAAGTGTTCATTGCACTAAACTGATACTGTTTTCTCATCTTAATAATGTTTTTCTTAAAAACATTTAAACCAAATGTGTTATAGAAAAATGAATCATGAGAAAATATTTTATAATGAAATTACCTTAATAATACTGAAATAACATTCACCAAACTCATAACGATGATTACCTTAGATGATGTGGGTGGATGAGAAGGAACTGAAGGGACCGAGAGAGAGATACGGTGAACGTCTATCAGCATTATCAGTAATGCTTAAATTTTTGAAAAGGATACAACATTGTTTTTGTTACTACTAATGTAAATAAAAGTATTTAAGATAAATCAAAAAAAGAGAACATACCATAGTTGGTAATTTTTAAATGAATTGCTATTAGAATTTAAAATGTATTTTAAATGAATTTTTTAATTTGAATGGAAGTTTAGAAGAGGGAATACCATTTCTCCACAATCTACTTTTTTTTTTTTTTTTTTTACTTACACTGAGAATGCCTTTTCAGTAGAGATTAACTCTTCCCCGTATCCAGCTGCCCCCATGCCTCAGTTACCTTTGTTGATTGAAAATATGAACTAAGGAGAAAACATGTAACTGTATTCACTGTATCCCCAGTCCAGAGGCATATTATCAAGGACTTTATTAGATACGAAGAAAGAAGAACATCCAGGATGTTCTACTCTGGGGGAAAGTAACCCTTTCAATCTCTGTAGGAACAAATATCTCTTGTTAGTCTTGTGCTTTCCTTCCTAATGGAGAGATTTTCCCCCGCTTTGCAGACCTAGAATGTGATGTTTTTCGAATCTTCCTCTTTTGATGTTATTTTTTCTGAACTAGTTTTATGAAACAAGGTTACACACACCCTACTGGAGAAATTTAATTTAAGGATTATGCCTCAAAGTACCAAATAGGTGAGGTCGAGTCAGGTATTGGCTGGGGAGTGAGTGGAGTTGTTAACTCTGTTGCACCTTTCATCTGAGCAGCCCGAGGTGTTTTAGGGACGTTCTGCCCAACTGCTAGCCTCCTGAGAAACTCCACGCTGATTGACTTCAAAGGCAATGAAAAGGATACACTGCAGTACAGTGATTTAAATGGAGTGTTTTAAAAAGATTTCCATGCATATTAAATGAAATATATTATGTAGGTAAAATATTGTCATGGACTCGATGTTACTTTAATTATCTAATGCAGTGCTTTTCTTTCTGTCTGAAATGTGAATGCATGTGTGAGTATTAACCATGTTGAAAATTCCTAAATTTTCTTGTCTAGAAAATCAGACTTCAGATATATGCTTCGGTGAGAAAGAAAAGAAATATTTCACCTGTCTATTGATATCAGTTTTTCAACAACTAAACTTTAATTTGAATTTTGCACTAAAAGATGAAAGAAGTCAAAGAGGTTAATGTTAAGTTAAGGACTTTGTCTGATTACTTTATTTTTAACATAGAAATAAAAGGTTGAATACATTTAGGTCAGGTAGTATTGTATTGTCTTTCTATTGTATTTACACTGTAGACCCAAAATATTCTAACGGCTGTCAAATGGAAAATGGATGAAACAAATTCACATTTCTCATTGAGGCTTATTTTTCAAGAAATGAAATTAAAAACTTGAGAGTCCCGGTAGGGACAAAATTATCAACGTGTATCGTGTGAGAGCAATTTCATCCATCTATCCTTACTCTCTTCTGCTCAGCCTGTGACTCGGTTGATCTGATGTGTAGAAAAGAGGGCTTAAGGGGAGGGCTGAGGAACAGAGAGAGAGAGAGAGAGAGGGAGGGAGGGAGGAAGAGAATGCTGTTTGGTCTAGGTGGGTGTTCAGGAGAGAAGTTGAGAGTGGGAGAGAAAATTTCCAGGATTAGCTCCCATCTGTACAGAGAATATTGAAAGCAGTGGCAAAGGAGAAGGAAGATTTTTAAAGAAGTTTCCTGTATGGAAAGAATGCCTTCCTTATCTTGTTGTTTCCTGGAAAGGTGGAGCAAAGTGTTTAGGTGTGTTTATATTTATTTAGTGGTTAATTGTTGGACTGCATGTTTTTGAATATGGTACATTTGAGACTGGACCACATGGAATCTCAGGTATATTTCTATTGCAGGTGTGTATTTTCTTTTGATCTGAAAGAGACCTTGAAGTTCATCTCATTCAGCCTTTTTATTTTAAAGATAAAGGAGCCAATGATCTAGAGAAAATGTGTTGCCCAGGTTCATGAGCTCTGTGCAGAAGTTAAGTTACTGCTTGTTTATCAGTTATATAACCACTGTGCTGATACACCTTCTACAAAGGATAGAGATCATGACTTTAATCACATCACATATTGCAAGTACTTTCAGTTTAGTTATCTTAAGAAATTTAATTAAGGGATAATACTGTATCACCCATATTTCACCATTACTGGTGTATGAATTTTAAAATTCACCTTTTCCATGTTGCCTGAAATGCCTATTAATTCACAGTGATGAAAAAGACAATGATTTGTCTTCCCTCCCTCTACCTCTGTTATAAAAAATCTGCCTTTTCAGTCCTCCTGAGCTGGAAGTGTATGATTCATTTCCTGTTCTCAAATATCTGCTGTTACTGACCTGGTCAGTTGTATGTAGAAAGCTCTCATGACTTGGAACCTGTGACTTACTTGCTGAGTACTCAAGGGAAAAACTAATTTCTTTCTCCTCGATCTCCCACAATTATTCCTGCTTCCTAACACACGTGTCTCTTTGACTTCTTCTGTGGCCACTTGCTTCCAGTCACCAACAGCATCCCTCTCCCCAGGGCGGCTGCGTACAGCTGTCATACAGGACACTAGGTTGAGGGAGAGAGAAGGGCTGATTCCTTTCATATTCAGATGCCCAGGAACAGACCCATATCCAGAAATGGGTACCATTTACTAATTGCCACAAGGGGGTCTTACGGACTAGCCCTGATCACGCAGTGAGCAATCAGAACATCACCTCTGGACCCAGTCACACAGTTGTGCCAACATCCAAGGACCAGCGTCCACCCTTCACTAAAATTGTCCTAAAGAGAAATGGTATCATTTGAGCCAAGAAACAAAATGAAGAAATAATGCGTATGTTCTATCTCCATTTTGCATTCTCATGTTTTTTCTAGGTGTCCGTAGTTATCAGGCTTTTTGGTAAAATCTTCTCCTAGAAAACTCTTAACATTTAACTTATTATTGCATATTCAAGAAGTATGTTTTTCAAATGATAACATCCTATGTATTTTGCCTAAGAAAATATTATAATCTAGGTTTTCCTTTTTTAACATTTTTTCACAATAATTTGCTGATAGTTTGAGGCTTATTATTTTATTTCTGTGCAAAATAAATCAAACAATTATCAGGAAAACAACGCACAGTGTTAGTTTCTTGACCAAAAATGGTTTTTTATATTTTATAACTTGTATGCCATTATAGCTATTTAAGTATAGCTCATGTAACTATTCTTAAAGTGAATTCACAGAATAACTTAATTTTCACTAGGCTGTATATGCCACTTACATGTATTCAACAAATATTTATTGACTTACTATGCTGATACTGTAAAAACACAGTATGTACAAGACATTATCCTCCCTATAATGAGTTCAATTTCTATAAGAAGAGAAAAGTCATGTGTAGTAGACAGACTAATGCCCTTCCTCCTTCAAAAAAAAATGTCTATGATCTAATCCCTGGAATCTGTGAATATATTTGGCTACACGACAATGGGAATTGAAGATAGTACGTTGGGTTAAGGATGCTAATCAACTTACTTTAGGACAACAATTTTGGATTATCTGGGAGGACCCAAGGTACTCACGAAAGTCCTTCTGTGTGGAAGAGGGAGGCCAAAAAAGTCAGTGTTGGAGTGATGCAATGCGACCAGTACTCATGTGGCCATTGTTGGCTTTGAAGATGGAAGGGCCCATGAGCCAAGGGATGTGGGCAGAGCCTCTAGAAGCTGGAAAGGTGAGGAGCGGATGCTCTCCCGGGGCCTCCAGAAAAGGAACAACACTTAACGGGACACCTTGATTTTAACTCAGCGAGACCCATTTCAGATTTGACATCCAGAACTGTAAGATAATATATTTGTGTTGTTTGGATAAACTTGTGATGATTTCTTGTAGGAGCAAAAGGAAATTAGTATAGCAAGTAAGTCATGTTTAAAATATGTGTTAAGATATGAGAAGTGATGTAAAAAGTAAACAAATGATGTAAGAATTCACCATTGAGACAGAGAGTATAGCAATTTGAGTCTATCAATTCAAAATTTTAAAGTAGTTTTGTTCCAGATATAAAATATCCAATGCTCTCAGCTGGACTTTCCTATACATAAATTGATACTCTATTTCTATATGTATGTATGTATCTCTCTCTCTCTCTCTCTCTCTATATATATATATATATATCTTTTGATTTTATGTAAATGCCATCTTTATGCATAAATATGGCAGAAACCCCAACAAAATAGCAACTTGCGATTCTTTCCAAAGATGTGCATGGGATGCTGGTATTTTTGTTTGTGGCAATAATAGCTATTTGTAGAACCTGGCACTCTTCAAACCTCTGCCTCTTCATGGCATATCTGCCTGATGCCTTTGCTTCAAAAGAGCTATGCTGTCTGTTCCTGCTTGCTCACTTGGCTAGCTTCCCACCGTTCCACAGCTATGCTGACTTGCTTGAAATTCTGCTTCAGTACATCCTTATGGCATTTTCCCTTTCCAACTAATTTCAGACACCTCACTTCAACCAGACTACCACGAGAATTACAGAGCGATTATAATATAGTAGGACTATTCACAGTCAGCAAGGCAAGTGCCACAAAAGAACTAAACTTGACTCTTTTAAGTGGAAGGACCTATTAGTCATACATATGTCACTTATATTCTGTTGTCTATTGATCATAACCCAAATCAGAAGGCGGTTCTATTCCCTTGGAACTTTTCTTCTGAAATTTGCACTTCAAAGCCCCAAGGAATTTCTCTAAGTGATTCAAAGAGAAATGAGATACAGAGATCAGAACTACCTTAAAACATTCCCAGACTCTGTTACGCTTGCTGGTGCAGTCTGAAAGGAAAGTGTATTTCCTTTAGCGGATTTGGCAGGCAAACAAAGTAGAATTTGTAGAATGGTCAGTGGCTGTGCTGATGAACTAGGAAAGCAGAGATGGGGGTTGTATGGGAATTGTAGGTAAAGTTTGAAATAGAGGGTTTCCCTGGGCATGAAAATGAACCAGGCTTGCAGAGATCTGCTGTCGTAGATAATTGTTTAACTGGTGAAACAATTATTCTTAGCTATTTTTCATGTGTAAATTACTTTCCTTTAATAAGCATTTTCAAATAATATTTACGTCTCAATTTTATATTAAAAGAAGATTATTTAAAAATAATACAAACCATGCTTATTTTTTGTTGACAACTGTCGTACCATTTGTATCATTTCCATTCTGTCCATTTCACTCGTTATCCTCTTGGCTCTTCTTGTGTTTCTGTGGCCACCCATCCCTTCTCAGCTCCTCTCGGCACCCTGAGCAGTGGCTACATCCCTCTTTCCTTGACAACTCGTAGGCCATGTGTCTCCCACTAGCTTCTACCTACTGCTTACCACCTTCTATTCACAGGCTGCTGAGTCCCCAGGTTCTACATTATGCCTCCTGACTCTGCCAGCCCCATTTTTTTGGTCTGCTCCCACACTTTCTAGAAAAAAATTCAGATATCATTTCCATCTTAACTATTTTTGAGCCCCTGATATAGGAGAAATGTAGTGATTACACGAATGAATAGGGTGTTCCGTTTCCTGTTCAAAATGTCAGTGTTGGTATTTATGGTCTTCGGCCTACGGTTTTCACGTCTAGCTTGCATTGGATATCGGTTTTTCTTCTAACAATACTTACATGCTCCGTTTTAGATCATAAAGTAATCCACAATAAAGCCCAACTTTTTGTTAACTTAAGGCAAATTGGTTCTAAGGATGTGATTTGGTATGTGTTCTCATTGTCTATGGATGGAGTGTTCTTTTATGCCTGTGAGGTACCCATGTTCTAGAAAAGTTCCTCATGTTTTCAAGTTATTTTCAATGTAACCTATCTTTCCTCATCAGGGAGAAAATTAATAATTTGAGGCCATAATTTACAATACATATTTAACTGAAAAGAGTTTAATTTTGGTATTTCCTTTGAAATGTATAGGAGAATGATCATTTCCTTTCAGAGAATATTGGCACTGTGCTAAATCTTTGTTATAGTCTACCTGTATGGGTCTTCAGTTTTTCATTTCTGCATAAACCTATTTTTCTCAGTTTCATGGTTTTCTAATAGTTCCATATTATATGTATGTGTACATCATATATATATATACACATATATTAAACATGGTCAAATATGGGCCATAGTGCTAGGTTGTCTAAGTTTTGGCTTGGAAACCTTCTCATTATGTGACTTGTGGCAACAGCAGTTTCCTTAATGTCTTAGCGTTTCAGTTTCCTCATGAGACCAGCATTCGACACATTATCATTATGGATTTTGCTACCTAATGATAAAGTCAAAATGTTAACATTACTTCCCATGTGACGTGATACTCCCTGAGATCACATCTAAGCCTCTGATTCATTATTTCGTAGATTCATTCAACAACAAGTAAAAGATTATTGCCCCATAATTGGTCCAGACTGTACACTAAATGCTGAGATATGAAAATGATTGAGATGCAGAATCTACTCTTGAGGAACTTATCGTGTATTTGAGGACATGAATACTTATACCCAATATAGTGAGTGCCATGGCAAGTACACAGAGTGCTGGCACCTAAAGGATAAGTGGAGGCATCACCAGATGTGGCGTGAGATGTGTACCTCAGTGGCATTTGCCTGCACACCTCTCACCGCATCCTCTGGATGGATTATGTGTCCTCCTGTGCTCACCCAGCCATAGCTCCATCATGCCCTGTGACATGCATTATAACACGTCATACCAAACTTCTCAAGGGGAAGGAGCTTTGGTTTATACCTTTAAAATTTCTAGAGCCTCTTCAGTGTATAGCATTAGCTGGTATTTACTGAAATTTATATGAATGAATATCTAAATGAGTTAATGAATGAATGACTGGAGTTAAGTAACCAAAGAAGGTAGAACGAGTGAGATACCAGGTATGGAGAAGTTGGTAAAATGTATAGCAGGTAGTCAAGACCATTTGGAAAGTAGGTGTGTGGCTTTGAAAGGAGAGGAGTTGAGGTGAGACTGATTCAGATAATGAGTGGTTTTGTAAGCCATGGTGATGATACATACATAATTTTAGGTGAAGTGGGAAATATACTAATATTTTAAATTGAATTGCAATTTTTGAGACCTTTATTGCAGGCCTGTGATTTATCAGAATGTGGAGGAAGGATTGAGTCAAGAGAGAATAGAAGCACAGGAAACAAAGATAAACAATGAAAACAATGCAGGCAAGAAACTGTAAGAATCAAGATGAGAGTAGCATGTACATCAATGTGGTGAAAGAAAAAATTTGGAATCAGTGAGATTTAGTGACCTATTAGATGTGCATGTTGGGAAAGAAAAGTAGAAGTGACGGAAGTTTCCATCCTTAATGGTTTGGTGATTATGTCATAACTTCTGTTGGAGAATAAAAGGATAGAGAATGCTGTGTTTGTTTTTAAAGATGTCAAAAGAGAAATACCAGTGTGGTATCTTTGTGGGCACATTGCAAAGGCTGTTAGCAACTTAGAGCTGACGCACAGAAGAGCAGCCCGGGAAGGTTAAGAAGTGAGCTAATTAGAGGACTAAGCACAAAACCCCAACTGATTATGACATCCAAAAATTAAAATAGAACATTATATGAGTTTGAGCTAATACTCTTGTCTAAGTAAGTTAGAATACAAAATTATATATTTTGGAATTTTACATTTTATTTGGTCTTAGCTGCTTCTTTTTGGACAATTTTAGCCAGTAATCAATTGGCTTCAGTTTTTCTTTGAGTGTAGGTGAACTTTAGCTGCATTTTGTTTTTTGAAATAAGGGAAGAATATTTCTTCTGTCTCATGCTTGGAGTCTTCCAATGATTAGGGGCCTTTTCCTGAATTATGGAGAGACCTACTTCCCTGAGACTGGTTACAAAAGATGAGCTTCCCTGGGATATTTTGAAAGGTGCAAGGGTAGATGTGAGCTGTACTGCATATTAAATGACAGATCATTTAATAATATTTTCATTTTCTTTCTGTAGGACTTTGCCATACTCCCTTTTAGGAATGATGTCATTTATTTATACTTACTTTTGAATACATAATATCTCAATTATCAGGATGATTTCAAGTGTCCCGCAAGATTTGAAGAAATACATTCTGTTTAATTTAATGAATAGGCCAGGGGTGGGAGGGAGAAAAGAAAAGAGTTACTTTTCTCTATTCATTATTTCCTTGTCATTCAGACCGTATTTACTACTTTATCTGTTGCTTGATTCTATTGGATTTATGCTAATTGCAATTGCAAGCTATGATATTGTAAAACAGCAATGGTATTCACTCTTGGCTACAGTTAAGATGGCAGGGAGGGGCTTCCCTGGTGGCGCAGTGGTTGCGAGTCCGCCTGACGATGCAGGGGACGCGGGTTCGTGCCCCGATCCGGGAAGATTCCCACGTGCCGTGGAGTGGCTGGGCCCGTGAGCCGCGTCCGGAGCCTGTGCTCCGCAGCGGGAGAGGCCAGGATACGAAAGGGGAAATAATTTTGGAAAATAAAAATTAAATATATCCTACATATTTATAAAAAATCATTACTTATCAAAAGTATTTGGATTGTTTATTAGATAAAACATCTCCCAATTTTCTTAATGAAATTGTCCAGCAGAAAAATACGTGATAAATGCAGTCATTCAAAATTAATTTAAATGAAATAATAGTATGATTAGGCAGTGATTCTTGCTTTCTACAATCTGATTATAAGATATTCATCGTAATAAAACTAATGAATTGTTGAGTTCTTATTATATGCCAGGGGTTGTTCTAAACGTTATCTCATTTGATTTTTATAGCCCACCTATGAGGTATTGTATCATTACCATTCTTGTTTTGAATTTTTGAAAAGAAATGTTTAAAATGTTTAAATATTGTGCTCAAGGTCATCTCTCTAGCAAAGCTGAGGTTTGAACACAAGAAATGTATATATTTAGGTATTATGCCCCACTGTCAACAAATGTCTATTTGCTTCAGGGCTAAACTTCTCAAAAACATTGACCATTTTTCACCCTTTGTGATTTTACTGTGGGGCATTGAGGTGTTTTCAGTGATCCTAGAATTTATCCTTTCTGTATATTTTCCATCTTTGAGACAACAACAACATTTGTCCCTGTAATAATTAAGCAAAAAAAACAAACAAACAAACATTTTCCTTGGATTTTTAAAACCATAATTACAATATATTACTTTTATCATTGGCTTCACCATCATGTATATCATCAATATTAGTAACCAATAATAAAAATAATATGACATCATTTATATCTTATGAATCAACTTTAAACCCATACAACTGATACTTATATTTGTGAAGTACATTATAATATGCACTTGCCATAGAAAATAATTAGTCCATTCAATATATGTTGTCAACTAGTTTTAAAAAGGTAAATAACAGTTTCAGATGCTGAAATAATAATGGATGACTTCATTTTGAATATTTCCCCCCATAGGTGTACTACTTTATATTTCTGTGTCCTTTTTTTAAAAACTAATTTTTAAACAATTTCAAACTTACAGAAAAGTTGCAAGTACAATGAGCATATCTTCCCACCCTCTTACAAACCTTTTCAGAATGCATTTTGTTTTAGTTAAAAAATAGTATCAATTAGCTTACCTGTTCACTAAATTTCAGAAATAACTTAATATATTTCCACCACACTTTCTTGACCATGAATGTCAACATGATACAACCCCTTGTTTTAATTGGTGGTGACAGGTGAGAGTGCCATGCGACACAGTATAAAGAACACAGCTTTGGAGTCAGCCAGGCTGAAGCTAAGACTTTGCATCTGGGAACTCTGGCAACATAGTGGCCAAAAAGACACAGATTTGGGAAGTAAGGTGAGCCTTAGTCAAGCTGCACTTAGGATACTGTCCAGCTATTAACTAAAACGTAACAATCAGCCTTTTTGATCTCATTTGCCATCTGCCAAGTGATTTTTACATTCACTGTTTGATCCAGTTTTGCAAGGATTGAGTAAGATCATAATGTGAGTAACCTGTTTGGTAGGACCCTTTGCACCATCTTCTCCCACCTTGGGCCTGTTCATGGATGGTTAGAAAACATTTTGTCCCACCATACTAGAACCGCAAATATAATAACAAAGTCATGGATCCATACTGCAGATTTTACTGAAGGTTTCTTGTGGAGCTGGGTTAGGTAATTATTTCAAATATCAAAAAAGCACATTTTTTAAGTATTTATTTTAAATATTTGCTTTCCCTCCAAATATTCTCTTCCTCCCCTAACCTCAAATGCTTCTCAGTCTTTCCATAAGCCTGGCTTCAACCTTGGGCTCCCAAATCCCTCTTCTCCATCTCCTTGATGACCAAGCACCAGCTAGAAGAAGAGCTGTCACCAAAAGAGAAGCCTGCCAAGAACTCTTCCCCAAATTTATGCTGCTGGTAGTGGTGAGGAAGGGGCTCCCTCCTTTGGAAGATATTTAGTACGGTGCCTGGGACTATAGGGGTTAGTGGGCACTCTACAAAAGGTAGCTAATGGCTTTGTATTCAGCTATTATGCTAGTCACCATTCATCTGCTCTACTTAGCGACTACCAAGCTTTTCATTAGTCTCCTGCTGTGGTCATTTCTACTGTCAATCATTCTACCTTGAATCCCTAGAACAAACACTGATCTCACTAGAAATTTTACCTTCCCTTAAATTTACATTAGCCATAATCTTATGCCTAGATTATTTGTTAAATCCCAGAGCATGATTTCCAAAAAAAAACTCTTTTTTTTTTTTTCCTTTACCCCTGAATATGCTGCTGGAGAAAACTCAATTTTTTTATGGAGTTATATAATGTATATTTGTGGACATGTTCTCTAGGCCACTAACAGACTTTCTGAGATCTTTATACATCATCTTCAATAATCATGTGTCTATTGCTCGTATCACTGAAAGAATAATGCTTGAAATATGAAATGTTTGGCATGCAACGTTTGTTTGTTGGGATGTTTGTTTTCTTTTAATTAGCACTCTGATAAGATGTATGATGGCTTCTAGATGTAGGGCCAATAACTGCTACATGTAGTAATTGGATGTTACTAAACCAAAGCTTCATACTTCTGAGTTATTCTAGCTTCCTGTGGGGATGAAAGTCGCATTGGTCTAGGCTAAACTGGAGACGGGGAATTGTGTGCGGTCCATTCATATCTTCCCTTTTTGTACTTTCCTACTTCTTCTTACCGTGCTTCCTTCCCCTCATCTGTTTTCAGTGTTCACCTTAGAATCTTATTTGCTGTCTCTTTCACGCAGATATTTATTCTGAGTTAGTGTCCTGGCTGGAGATTGGCCCTATAAACCAATCTCTACTGATGAGGAATATTATCTGATGAGGAATTTTATTCACCCCAGCCAGAGCAATCTGCATTTTAAATGGTGATTTACAAGGACTGAAAAAATATGCTGGTCTCGAAGGAATGAAACTTGGAGATTATACTTCTAGGCAATGGGACAGAGTATGGAGAGATAGAAACAGCTTCTGACTGTGAGCGCATTGCAGAATCCTTACCCCTGGACTCCATGTGTTCATTAACCGCATGTTCACCGAGCACCGCTATGTGTAGGCACTGGAAACACAGACACAGAGACTGTTCCTGTCCTCCGGGGGCAGGAGACTAACAGACAAATGTAACTGTGGTAATATAAAGGGCTGAATTAAAAACAGGAGCAACTTAATAATAACTTTTCTTGCTTGACGATTAGAGCCTCAGACAAAAATGAGCCTTTTCCCTCTTTTCTATTCTTTCAATGTGGATAGGATCTCTCTATGTACACTGTCTCTATATCTTAGGGAGAGTCTATACTTTTTTGTGACAAGAATTAAAAGAACTAGGCATTTTAAAGGCATTTGGGGTGTTCTACCAAACTGAGAGAAAGTTATTTCACCTTCAAGGCACTTAAACACAGCACCGTGTTACATGACCCTGGATTCAGAACGGGGCCATGTGACCTTGGGCAAGTCCTTCACCCCTTCAGGTTTCCATTTGCTCATTCATAAAAGTGGTGTGTAGAACTTGCTGTCATCCAGTACTGTTGGAGCTCTAGCATGCGAAAATTGTAGAATCATTCACTATCTCGTTAAAAGTGGTTTTAGAAACAATGATCACTTGATTTTTCAAAACAAATTTGTGTTGTTTTCCATGTTCCCCTGTTTTATAGATGAGCAGTTTGAACTTTGGAGCACGTTTTAGTCAGTTTGGGCTGCTGTAACAAAATATCATAGACTGAGTGGCTTATAAACAACAGACCTTTATTTCTCACAGTTCTGGAGGTTGCAGGTCCAATGCAGTACTTCCTAAGAAAACTAAATGCAGTCATAGATGTCTTCACAGTAAGGAAGAACAATATTTTGACAATTTCTACTTTGCTGACTAATGCAAAGATTGTTTAATCTTAAACTCAAGCCATGGATATTCCTTCATTTACCTTACTGCACGTTCTCTGGAAATCCAATTCCATAGAGAGCTACTTACCAGGGATCCCCCAGCTGTACACTAGCTCTTATATTTATGATGTTCAAACTTGAACTTATTAATTCCGCACTCCAAATGAACACCACACACTGAAAATTCTCCCAAGCTTATGTCTTTTCCTTTGTTCTATTTGTCGTTATTCAAGAGTACCGTGGTTCACCCAGAAATTCAAATCCAAATCATATGAACCATGTTCAGTTTTCTTTTTCCTACTCCCTAAGTTCTCATCACTCACCAAGTTCTTATGAATCTATATCCTAAAAGTTCTCCTATGCTTTTCATCTCCTCCATTCCCACTCACATTATGTTTGTTCTGGCCCTCAGTATGCCTCATCTGGCCAAGTGTAATATCCTGTGTCCTTTTATTCAGACACATTTCCCCCGTCTCTCTAACCCACTCTTGCCAGAGTTATATGAGAGAATTCTAATTGTAGCCATCTCCTGATTAAAACCATTCAGCAGCTCACTACACCATTTCTTATCATGACATTCATGGGCCTTAACAATCTGACGTCTGTCCAGGTTTCCTCCACCATTCTTTGTGACTCAAGTCCTCCATTCACAAAAAACTATTTGCAGTTACACTCTTCTGTGCTCTTGCACGTTTCTCCTGCCTAGAATGTCTTTCTCAACTCATTCATTTATGTATGGCACTTAGTAATCAAGTATGTATTGTGTACTTGTTCTGAGTCAGTTTCCACCGTACTGGGCACTGAGATCCACTGATGATCCAGACAAGTACACATCTTCGTCTTAAAGATATTAGATATCTGGTTATAGATTTTAAATAACATATTTTAAATGATTAATTAGTTACAACAAGTCCTGGAACCAATCCTCCATGGATACCTGGGGATGACTCTATGTATATCCCTCTCTTATTGCTCTTTCGCATTGCATTGTAATTAACTATTTACGTAGTTTTTCTCTCACTGAACTGTGAGATTCCTAAGGAAGTAACTGTGAGTCATACTTGTGTTCCAAACATTAGCCATAGTATCGACATATGGAAGAATATGCTTCGAGTATTTCCTTTTTCTCACCCATTTATTTCTCAACCCACTCCTGTTTTTACTTGCATGTCCCAGTGTCCTCTTCAAATTCAAGAATATCAATATTTCCTTCCCAGAAAATTATGTTTTCCTTTCGTATTTCATGTTTGGGGTAATGGTGTCCCCAGTCCCTTGTCCTCCAAACAACAAGCTGTGCAGTTATTCACCATTCTTCCCTCTTATTTAACCTCCACGTGCTTCAGAAATGCTTTCTAAATATTTCTTGAATCTTTGCCGTACCTTCCTAACTCAGCACTGACTTCAGGCCCTCCTAATTTCTTATCTGAGTTGCTACAACAGAGTTTTAACTTGTGTTCCTACTTCAGAATTGTCCCTCCCATAATACCCAAACATGTACTGGAGCAGGCTTTCTAAAATTCACAGCTGCTCAGAATACTGGCCTAATTAATCTCCTTTAGTGGTGGCTCTTTGCCTCCAGAATAAAATCTAAACTCTCTAGCAGGACACACAGGGTATTTTGTGATCTTGCTTCTCTAGTCTGATGTCTAGATGCTCCAGTGCTCAGAACTCTGATCTAAAGCATCTTGAACCAGAGCACCCAATGCACCACTGTGCCACCGAAAACGCTGTCCATCTAGATGGCTCCTCCAGTCAGCAAATGTCAGATGAAGACCACCCTCCTCTGTGAGGTACCTCTTGTGCGTATCCCTGCTCTGGCGTTCGTGGTCTTTCTATTACAATCTTAGTAGTTACTCCATCCTCCCTGACTAGCATACTGTGAGTTCTTCAGCCCAGAAATCGTGCCCTAGGATTTAAAAAAATCACCAGTGCTGGGGAATTATCATATATTTAACTTATTTTTGCCCAAACAATGTGCCAATAAAAACTCAAGATAGTATTTTATTTCTCCAAGCAATGAGAGATTTGGAGATGATTTCAAGGCCCAAAATAAATACAGAAATAAGTTAATGAATTACAAAACATGAATTTTCTCTAGCTCCAGCCTCATTATCTGAATAAAAATGTTATGAAATTGACAACTAAATTATTTTCATTACTTCTGTGTTTCTCATAAAGAAATTAATATTGTTTAGAATAGTTGATTAACTTTTCAAAATGTCATATAACTTAAAAGCGGAATTGGAGCTGGGGCCCAAATGGTTTTTTCTGTGTTATATTGTCTAGTATAGACTGTATTTCTGTGGGAATGGTTTGCATTAAATACTAGAGATCTGCCATAAAGTTACAGATCCTTTTAACTGCCATTCTAAGGATTTTGCTACAGCAAAATATAACCTGTGGTTCAAAGGGAAGTAACTCACTTTGGAGAGGTTGGTTAAAATCCCGCTGCATCACTCTGTAGTCATTTGGCCTTTGGTGCCCTTCAGATCTCTCACCTATAAAGTGGGAACAACAACACCGAACTTATCGGGTTACTGAGACTATCTAAATTATAAGGCATGCCGAGTTTTGGGTACACTATATTGAATAGATTGCATAATAAGCATTTATTGCATTTATTATTTTTCTCTAGATTACACATAAACACTTGAACCTTTGGTGAACATTTGAGCAAGAAACATGGTTAGATCTGTCTCCAGGGCAGGAAAAAAATTTTCCAGTGGACACTTTTAGTCATATGCTAAATGCAACCTGCAAATTCCCTGTTTTGACTGAATGAATTCTTTAATTAAATGATTGTTTTGTCTTATTTTTCCCTCTTTTAATTTTACATATCAAAATCTACTTGCTGGTTGTCAGGGCCATCAAAGAGAAAAAACTAGGGAAGGGAAGTGATAAGATAGTAACTTTTTGTTTTCTCTGAAAAGCTCTTTATCACCCTTTGCCATGTTCTTTTTAGATTACTCATCATTAATTATTAAAAGTACAGCTCTTCCTGCATTTTACCCTGTTGAGAGATAATGTTCTTCTTTCATAAAATGTTTCTCCCTTGAATCTTCCTACCTTGTTGACTTTTCTTTCAATTCCTATAGCGTACCCTTCCTAGACTATATCCCCAGATTTGGCGGTAATCTGGCGTAGTTACTTTTTATTGTTGTGTGTTATTCTGTAAGTTTTGTGTTGATATTTAAATATTCCTAGGTAGGTTTTACTTCCCTTGATCTGATTCTACCGTAGTTCTTTTGAAATCAAGGTATACATAATGCTTATAGATTGATGACCAGCGAAAAGAAAGTACAATAAATACTTTTAAAATCTTTAAATTAACAACACGTTTCAAATGAACAATGTTCAAACTGTCCAAAAGTATTTCTAACTTTTGCTCATTGTATTTGTTTCAAGTTATCGGCATAATAAACCACACATTAAAAAGTTGAATAAAATAGTATCACTTGCTAGTAAAAATATACCATTATTAAAAACAGCTTTTTATTACACTCCTATATAAGTGAAATATACATATAAACACCAAAGCTGTACAATTTTAAGCAGAAAGCTAAATTACAATAAATGATATTCGGTCTGTTCAGTACTAGCAACCTATATAAACGTGAGGGCAGCCAGTGGAGTGCATTAGGCTAGTCTAGTCACATATCAGTCCCTTGGATCATGCTAATAAACCAGAAGATGTTGTGTAACAGAGATTATAAACATCAACTGTCAGATGTTACCTATGAGCTCAAGAGACAGAATTATAAGCCTGGCAGTATATGGGTTAATCAAAGCCTAAAGCAGATGACTTGGTGCTTTCTTAATTCGTATGCAGTATAATTTAGAAGTGGCTCTTCCTAAAGAATAAATGTAAGTAAATAAAATCCGAAGTGTTTATATTTCCCTGAAAGAAATTTGATCTTTATGAGAGTGATGCAAACGACTCTGATTTCAAACCTGAGACATTAACTATTGCAAAGCAATAATGGTTTTCCTAAAAATATTTTGAGTCCTACTGAAATGTGTAGGATGTCATGAAATACCTTTGTAAGTAAAGTTCAGGGACTACATTTGTATTTTATTTTCTAGGAACTATAAAACATTTTATGTCGCACCAAAATTTAAGAGTAAGCACATGGTAGAGCTAGCAGGAATCATAAAGACATCAACTAGTTCTTCTATCAGTTATTTATTCATGTGCTAGGCACTGGAGGTAACAAATAAATGAAACTCACAGTGCTTATATCCTACCTTAGGAGATAGAAGGTACAATGTGATATATGTCATAATAAAGATAACATATGGTTTAAGAAAGAGAGCTGCCTGAACTCAGACGAGGCTAGGTAACAGAGAAACTTTCTCAAGGGGTAAATCCAAATCCTACCTCGAAGCACTTAGAAGAGGAAGCCCTAGGAGGAAGGTAGAACAGGCCTTCCAGACTCTTGGGCCTCAATGCCCAAAGACAGAAATATTGCTATTGCTTTTCCATCAAAACAAACAAACAAGCAAAAAGAAAACGAAAAACTGCAAACGATTTGGCTTGGTTGACAAAAAGGCTGTGCACAAAAGTACAATGAATGATGTGTTTGGAAGAGTTATCCAAGATGGAAGTCAGTATTTGCTGTGCTAGCGTATTTGAGTTCAGTCTTGAAACAGTAGAAACCACCAAAAGATTTTATGTATGGAGATGATCATAGTTGAAACACAGAAATATTGTTGGATCGCAAGATAGAAAGTAAATTGGGAGAAGGCGGACTTGTTTATGAATCGGGAAGCTGTAAAAGATGTCCAGGTGAATTAACATGAGTTCTAGTGGCAGCACCAGAGATGGATAGGAAGATATAGCTTCAAGAGTTATGGAGATGTTAAAATTTATAGCGTATGTTCTCTGATTATATGTCAGGAGAAAAGACAGTGAGTTACATGGGAACATCTTTGGTTTGAGGTATCTTTGAAATACAGAAGTGAAGTAACCCAGTGTTTTTATTAATTATCTGATGCACCAGACTGTAATTCTGTGCAGAAATAAACCACTTTTAATTCGTTGTCATAGCTCCACTTGTTGAATGGAATTTTAAGTTATAGGAGAGGTCTGATCAGTGGAGTCAATTGTGTTAGTCATTGACATGGGGGTGGTAGTGGAAATCATGGGTGTAGATCATATTGCTTGGCAAAAAATATATCAAGAAAGATAAAGAAAACATTTGAGTAGGCGTGTTGGCAAGAAAACAGACGTGTTGCTGTTTGAGACGCCTAAAATAAGTACTCTGATGGGTGGCTAACTAGTGTCAGAGCTTCAAGTGGTGGAGTGGGGCTACCAGAAACCAAGAGAAAGAGACCTTTTCAAGTAAGCTGGTTTGTGATGTATAAGATGGAATACAATTATCAATCCAATTTTTTGCATTTAGAAGAGGTAATTGATATTTCTATCAAATACAATTTTCCTGAGCGGTTAAGGTAGAATTCAGACTGCAGAGGATTAAGTGGTGAATAAATCTGGGCAACCAGAGTTTATAAGTGTAGAATAATCTTCAGGGACCTAGTCTGTGAAAGGAATAATGTGATGGGAGGATGAAGAAAGAGTAGGTGTTTGAATCTGAGGCACAATGCAGTGGTAAGGGAGGGGGCGGTTAAAGTTCATCTTTTGTTTCTTCTTTATGCAAAACTTGGCATCACTAGGAATTAGCTTTAAGACAGGTTTTTCTTATGCCTTTCTTCTACCTGGTGAAATCCACCTCCTCTCTGCCCATCCTACCCCGCAAACGAAGTCTGCTCCCCCAGAATTCTGGCAGTCTTCTTTATTATATCTGCTCATTGGGGAATCTCAAGCCAAGCAACAGCCCCTATGGCCTTTGTTTTTTGGGTCCTTTTTCTACTTCTTCCTTGGGATCCTTGTTTAGATATCCCATTCCCTTTCAGTGCCCAATAAAAGTGAGATGACAATGGTTTTCTGAAGACATATGTGGTGTTACCGACTTTGCTGAAGTTCACACCTAGATGCCAGCCTCAGTTTCCGGTGTTTGGATACTGTCCATGGTGCTGAACATGTGGACGCAGATGCCACAGCTTTTGCCAATTTCAGCAGCACCGTTCCCACTCTCTCAAGCCCGAGCCAATACAGCCCTGCTGTTCCTCTCTCATGTGGAGGCTGCTTCCTCACCCATGCTGCTGCTTCCCCAAATCTGTGGATGACTTATATACTCCATACGATAGGATGATAAAGCAATAGATATTTTAGTACTTCCTCTTTGATTTCAGCCACATATGTAGCTCTGGGGACTGGACTGAGACCATCTCAGAGGCGTACACTATGAACTCTTCCAAATCGCCCCTTCTTCTTTATTTGTACAACCAGGAGTCTCTCTTTTCCTGGGCTGAGGTTAACTTTCCCGTCTGTGGATACACTCCAAATATATTCAGATGTATCTTAACCTGCCTGGCTCAATCCTGGGGTAATGCATTTTAGCCTCAAACTATAAGGAAGTGCTCATCCCTACACAGGGGCATGTTGTCTTTAGAGCTACACAAATGTGACAGAATGGTACACCAAGAGCCAGGGCTATCTTATGCTCCTGACTAAATAACAGTACGTGTGCTCCCTCAGTTTCAGAGAAGCTGGCCAAACATTGTTTTGTTCCCTAGGGTTTTTCTGCCCTTATTATTCCATTTATTTTTCATTCCTCCTTTTGGCAAAGGAGGAAATCATTTGCTTGAATTCCTAAAAGTAAACATATGTTAGAGTAAAACAAACATAAATTTACTTTAACAGCTAAAGTAGAAGCTGGATGTTAAAATACGCATTTAAATTTCACAGGTTTGAATAATGTCAGGTGTGTCAGGAAAGTGCTAGGACTGTGAGAATACAAGAATAACAATAAATTGTATTATAATAAGATTTAATAACTAGTCGGAGTGTCTTGGATATTTCTGCATCTTTATTCTTCCATCAGAGAAACTGAGAATCAGCTTGTCACGTTCCACCAAAAAAGATCACTGTTGGGATTTTGGTTGGTCTGTAGATCAGCTCGAGGAAAGCCAGCATTTTTAATATGTTGAGTCTTGCATTTCATGACCATGGTGCATGGTGTAACTTTCCTCCTATATAGGTCTTATCTAATCTCTTTCACTGCCATTCAGATCTAAGTCTTTTAAAATTTCTTCCTTGGTCCATTCTTTTTTTTGCAATGATTGTGGTTTTCAATTTCTAAATGAAGTTAATTTATTTTTGTTATTAACTTCTAATTTAAGTTGTACTGTGATCAGAAATTGTGGAGTGTTCCTCGTTACCATTTCCTTTGTTTTCTGACCTTTCCTGTTCTCGGATCATTTTTCTTTGGGAATTACAACCTCAGAATTTCCTTTAGAACCAGTCTCTTGGAGGTAAGAATCTTCCCATGTTTACTTGCTGTCTAAATGTCTTTACTTCCCCTTCATCCTTGAAGGATCCTTTGGCTGACTGACAATTCTACGTTGACAGGTATTTTCTGCCAGCTCTTACTAGATATTATTTGACGGTCCCTTGGCTTGTGTTTCTGCTGTTGAAAAGTCTGCCATCACTCTAACTGTCATTGCCTTTAATTGACATGGCCTTTCTTTCTGCTCCTTCAAGGTTTTATCTTCATCTTCCATTTACTGATTCTACTGCCACGTGTCTACGTGGATTTCCTTTTATTAATTTATTTTCCTGGAAGATATTATACCTTCTAGATCAGCGGCTTCATATTTTCCTCAGCTCTGAAAAATGTTTAGCTATTATGTTTTAAGATATTGACAGTTTTCAGTTGTGTTCTTTAACAAATTTATATATGGAAATTCCATTTTCAATCTCTTTGTTTTCTTTTTAAATAATTTCTTATTGTATACTTCTTTCTGCAACTGTCTCTTTTCAAATCATCACATATATATCTACAGAAAGTATATTCTGTATCTGATGATTCCAGACTCTAAGATCTATTGCATGTTGTTTCTGCTGGCTGTCATGTAGAATGATGACCCTTCTCCTTTTGTGAGCTTTCTGTATTCTCTTTTAATCTGTTGGCCACGTGTGGACCAATTTACGGAAACTTTCCTCTTAAGATGGCTTGTTCTGCTTCTGATTTTTTTCTGCCAGTAGCAAATGGTAACACCTGACCAGGACCACTTCAGCACCCTCGAAAGTGTTGGTTTCCAAAGTTCAGACCTCCCCTAGAAGTGTCTATATAGGAATCACGCATCAGCAAAACCCTCCTTTACAGCATGCTCAAACATTCAGACCAATTTATGTTTGAACTTCTACTCCCCAAATTCCCTTCTCCTATGGGCCTGTCTACTTGCCCTGGATTCCAGGTGTCTGTCAGCTACTGCAGGTCACTTGAGCCCAGGCTCCATCAGTGCAGCAAGGGCTCAGCTCAGGACTGTAGGACTGTTTGAGCCTGAGGGTCGCCCTGTGGCTAGTGGACCCGTGAGACCTCCAGGAGCGTGACGGCCATGGGACTATCTTTGGGGAGGAGTGTGGGTATATGAGCGTGGTGCTCCTCAGAACCTCTACTCAGTTAATATGACAAGAAACAGAAGTCCTCAGAGTCATTTTCAAACGGTTATTTTACTATGAATATATTGAACATCAAGAAAAAATAGACTAAATATAAAATTCTGCAAACCCACTTCTGAGCCTTTACGAATGTTGGAAGTTTACCATTAAGCAGGTAACTTGAAAATTTGAGAACAGCCACTAGGTGTTTAGAAATACTGTCTATGGTTTCCAAGCCAGCAAAGAATTAGAAGGGAATACAGAAAGCAAATGGAAGGCAGGAAGATTGGAAAAAGGAAATGTGAAGAAAAAGGAGGTTTAAGAAAACACAAAATTTGGTGGCAAAGATAAAGCCACATATGTTACTAATCAATATAAATGTAAACAGAGTAAGTTCACCAATTAAAAAAAAACTGAGGAGTGGATTAGATTAAGGAAAATGTCAGCTATATAATACTTATAAGAAACACACCTGAAATTGATTAAAATATACATACACACATACAGGAAGATAGAAAATTAAGGAATATAAGAAGATAGATAGAGAGGCATTAATGAAAAGAAAGCCACTGGTTTCTGATCTCTTTCCACATCTACCATGATTAGCTTAAGAGTTCATGGCTGGAGATTCCTTAATTTATTGGAACTTTCACAAGAATATGTGACAACTTTTCCTGTTCTATTATTCTAAAAGCAAGATGTAATTTTGTGTTTAATCCAAATCTCTCTTATGGCACTTTAAGTCACTTTTCTAGTCTCAAGAAATGAAATGAATATTTGGGAACTATTCTCATGCAATGATGTCCTCATGACAACATGTCCCATTGTTCAAAGGGGACACTAATTCATCTGTACCAAGTGTACAGAGCCAGATAATGGTAAGTTCAATTTGAGATCATATTTCTAAGATTGAGGCTCACAAAAATTTTATGAGAAGAGAAACATACTAAGAGTAGAACACCATGGAAATATAATTAGAAATAAAGTTACCTTCAGACAAGACCCAGCATGGGATTTGAGTGCATTACTTCTTTAACAGTTATTTCATGAGTACGCACTAAATGTTAGGAATTTTGAGAACTATGTTTACTGAGATTAAAACAAACCAAAAAAAAAAACTCTACCTACTCTTAAAATACGTATCTACTCCATTAGGAGTTTTGGATGAGTATACATTATTGCCATAGAATAAAATGCTGTAATACAGACATAAGATTGTATAATAAAGTCAAGCCTTATTCCCAACAGAATATTTTCCACATGGCAGCCAACGTGATCTCTTAAAAATATAGTCAAAGCCATTCCTCCACACAAACACCCACAGTGTTTCTTTTCCATCAGAGTCCTTCCATTGCCAAGATGCCCTTTAGTAAAGGGCTAGAAAGTAAATATTTGGGGTCTACACAGCTTCTGTGGCATTTACTCAGCTCTGCCATTGTGGGGGGAAAGCAGTCCCAGACAATGCATAAAAGAGTGGGCGTGAATATATTCCAATAAATCTTATTGTGGAAAATAAGATTTCTTTGAATATCTTTTTTTGAGGGGGAGCAGGAAGGAGGGCGGTTGAAGAATTTATTGCTACTGCTGCTTTTGTTTTTCTTGTTTTTCCAGAAGTTTGATTGTATATGCACTTTTAATCATTTCTTTTTTAAAAAGCTTAGAGAACAGTGTCTGCCAAGAGTTAAGTCTTCAGCTTTTATTCCTATGACAACCCATGTTGTTTTGATAATAGTAGCACAATTATTATCTATTTTACACTTAAAAGATGCACAAAACTTGGGGATAGAAAAGTGTCACTCTATTTCATAACTAAAGTTATGTTCTTGACTCTGAGATCATAGTTTTGCTTGGCAGTAAACAACTTAATCTTATCCAATAAATTTTCTCTTTTTTTTAAAGTCGTAGTCAAAATTCACTTCAGTTCTTTTGATGCCTCCTCTGCAACTGGCTCTTGCTCTCTGCTCCACTTCCCAAGTCCTGCAAGGAGACACAA
This sequence comes from Neophocaena asiaeorientalis asiaeorientalis, assembly GCF_003031525.2. Lineage (NCBI taxonomy): Eukaryota > Metazoa > Chordata > Mammalia > Artiodactyla > Phocoenidae > Neophocaena > Neophocaena asiaeorientalis. The sequence goes on from NW_020174135.1 coordinate 5,207,691, forward strand.
GAGGGGCAGTGTTCCTGACACTGTTGGTGTTTTGTTGCTGGTGTCAGGGCACTGTAGCTGCCATCCTTGCCGTCTGATCTGTGGCTTGGGTTGTGCCACTGCTTACTCTCCTGCGTGGCTCACTCGTCAGTCTGCAGCTACCTGGCATCACAAGCCCACGTGGCTGACTCTTACCCGATCCCCCTGCCTGCCTCACGATCAGCTCTCCCTCTGGGGCCCATCTCTCCCCGCCCGCTCCGGCCTCGTGAGACTTGAGCCCCAGTCAAGCTCCCACAGAACTTCTGACATCCCCTCTGTATCTGTGAGCTACACACGCGTTCCCCTCTAGCTGTGAGAAGTCAGAGATGGTACAAGACCTCTGCTGCTCTCCTCATAGAATCTTCCCCTGCTGGATCTGGTATTAGGTATCTGTGGTCAGCCAGGTGTCTAGGGAACGTCCCTCACTCATCAGACCCCAGCAGGAGAGTAAATTAATCAGTTTCTCTGCTCTTCAATTTATAGGACATTGGGACAATTTAGAAAACTCACAGGAAGCCAGCAGGTGAAGGTCCAGTATGTAACCTAGGTGAGCCATGAGCCCCATGTCCCATTCCAGCCCTACACCTTTCTCCTTGCAGTTCCATTATATTAAATCTTAGAAGGGCACTTTAACCCCATAGCAGGGAAGAGTGTGGACTCTAGGGTGAGATTACCTGCATTCAAATTCCAGTTTTGCCACTTTTTTGAGGCATAACCTTCACCAATTTTCTCAGTCACCTGAAGTCTTACTTTCTTCAACTTTAAAAATTGGGATGATAACCTCTCTGTGAGATAAGTATTACTTTGAAGATTAATGAGATCATCAATGCACAGGGCCTGGCATATTGTGAGGGCTCACTAACCATGGCATGATTCTTCTGAGATGATTCCTATACTTTTATTTATTTATATAAATAGAAAGAAAGTGCAAAGAAAGCTCGGCTCCAGGAGACGAAATATAGGTGCTAAGGAATAGACAATATGTAATGTGTCAGCTAGACTTAGGGCTGTTTCCTAGGCAAGAGACAGGCAGGAGAGAGATGGAGGGCAGATTATGGGGACCTGTGTGTCATCTGTATTGGTCAGGGTTCTTCAGAAAAATGGAATCAAAGATACAGGCATATATATGAGATTTATTATAAGGAATTGGCTCATATGATTATGGAGGCTTAGAAACCCAAAGTTCTACAGCTGGAGACCCAGGAAAGCTGATGGTTTATTTCCAGTTTGTATCCAAAAGTCTGAGAACCAGGACAGCCAATGGTCTAGTTACAGTATAAGTGGACAGGCTCCAGAACCAAGAGCCAGTTTTTCAGTTTGAGTCCAAAGGCAGGAAAAGACTAATGTTTTAGTTCAAGCAGGCAGGCAGGAGGTCTTTCCTCTCACTCTAGTTCCGTTTTTGTTCTGTTCCGGTCTTCAGCTATTCCATGGATAAGGTCCATCCACATCAGGGAGGGCAATCTTCTTTACTCTCTTTACCAATTCAAAGATTAACCTCATCCAGAAACATGCTCACAGACACACCCAGAATAACGTTTGGTCCCATGTCTGGACACCCCATGGCCCAGTCAAGTTGACAAGTACTGGTTGCCACATCCTGTGTGTTTCCAAAGGAGGACAGAAGTCTACTGAACAAATGGCACCACTAGTAAGAGCAAGTGGGCTGGGATGAAGAGGGACAGAGTTCTGTTGCCTACTTAGGTAGAGATGGGAAAGGATAATGCAGCCTGCATATTCTTTCATTGATTTTGCCTTCCAATCTGGGTGGTTTCCAACATGTTAATCTCTTTGTTTAATTGCTCTACCTGGAGGTACATTGTAACGAGTTGAAATTTTAGAAACAGGAGCTTATAAAATTTAATCCTCACACGTTTATTGTTGATCTTTCCTGAAACATGAAAAGTAAAAATCACTTATCCTTCTCTCATTGTCTCTGTATAAATTAGATGAGTATCAGTGGACTGTCCACATGTCAAAAGGCCTTTCTGAATTGTTTAGAGTAGCTTATAAATTTGAATGTTCTCACTTATGTAGCTTTAACGTGAAGCATATTCTTTACTTCCTTCTGGTAGGAAAGCAGAAACAGAACCCTGTTAATTTTTCTGGTGCCAGAAGAGTAGCATCTATATGTTTGAGTTTTTATTGCCTGCATTTCACATCAGCAAAATAAATTTTGAAATAGAGACTGGGAATGGTTTCATTAAATAGAATGAGCTGAGAGCATTAGTACCCCTGATATATAAATTCAGTATCTTGAACTTACAGTCTTTTTTATATCAAGTATAATTCAAGATTAATTTTATGTATTTAAAGAAAAAGTAGGGGGGAGGGGCAAGATAGGGGTATAGGATTAAGAGATGCAATCTACTATGTATAAAATAAATTAGCAACAAGGATATATTGTACAGAATAGGGAAATACTGCCATTATGGGGTATAATCTATAAAACTATTGAGTCATTATGTTGTACAACTGAAATTAATATAATATTGTAAGTCAGCTATACTTCAATTAAAAAATAACCTTTTTTACTTTTAGTATATTTTATTTAGAAATTTCCCTACATTTAACACTGCTTTTTATGCTTAATATTATTTTATTACTGTTGTTTGTTTCACTATGAGGAAAGTTTCATGACTATCAGAAGTTTCAATGTATGAGGATAGAAATTTTAAACATGCAAATTAAGAAGTGAAATTATAATTATATCAAAAGTTTTAATGTTTTTAATATTTCAAGTTAGTTTTTTAAATCCAGATTTATATATTTTAGTGTTGGTAGTCTTAAGATTGATTAAAGGCTTTATTGCTAGAACAAAACTTAGAAATGTTGTGAAAATATCTCATTGTGAAATAAACCCTGTATTGAGGTCAAATATTTTTGTAATCATAGCCCTACTTAATCGTGAAGTGTTAATCAATTCTCAAAATTTCAGCAATTATACAATGTTTTAGAAGCTCATCATTTTCTGTAAAGCAAACAGTATCAAATATATAAATAAACTAAGGTTTGTTAGAAATGCGTATACATCATTGGAATGAAATGTGTCACAGTCTTCCCATGTCACAATTTTATATGGCAGACATCTCTTATCCTTGTTGCATTGGACATGATTACCACATGATTGCTGTGACCTTACATCCAAGCACTCCAGGACAATTCTCAACATAATTTGAAAAGAAAGTCGAGAGACAAAAATAAAGGGAGAAAGAAGGTGAGAAGGAAGAAGGGAGTAAAGGGAGCCATGGTTTAGATTTGCATGGCTTTACAAGCCAATGGCAGATAAAAAAAGAAAAGAGAACTCTATGGAATTTATGCAAAAGAAATTCCATCCAAATCAGTGGAAAAACAGAACTCATTACAGAGGTGTATGTGTGTGTGTTTTAGGAATAGACTATGTATACATACATAACTGCCCTTCCATTTTTATATTTTTAGCTTCTTTTAATTTTCCTGTGCTGTTAATATTGGAAATTTATACACATAATAAAATTGCAATGACTATGATGGGAGTTTCAAGAGAATGTATTACTTGTTGGTTTTATTTGACTAATAGATACATGAGAAACTCTTTTCATAAAGTTCTAATTAGCATAATATTTTATGGTATAAAATTTTCCCAAAGAAATATTGTAATATAGATAGTAACACTGTAATATATATTTTTATCAAGTCAGTCATATCTCAATAAGCAATGGATCCTCTAGGATAAAAAAATGCCTCATGCGTGTGTGTGTGTGGGGGGGAGGGTATTTACTTATTTATTTTAATGCCTCGTGTTTAATTCTAAAATCTGAGAATACTAGGCTACTTAAAGTCTTCTTTTCTAAAGAATAGTCTTAAAATGGTAAAGGGAATATTTTGTTCTGAAAGCAAAACTATATATTCTTATTTTGAGGAAGAACTACACGAGAAGCTTCTATACATTTTCCACTCTATGGCAACTGAAGACTAATATTATTTAAGACAAAAAAAAAAAATCGACAGGTCTGTGTACAAGATAACCGCAGTTATCTCAAGGCTCAGCTGGGTGAGGATGCACTAGCTCATCCACACAGCTCTTAACAAGGCTCACTCCTCACTGGCCGTGTGGGTTTCTCTGTGCGTTTCTCCATTGGGTAGTTCATAGTAAGTCTGTTTATGGGGTTTTTAATTTCAGTTATTGTGATTTTCTTTTCTAAATCGATTTGGTTGTTTTTCAAAAATGTTGGGCTCTTTTTGATAACTAGTCCCTGCAGGTATTTTCAATCTTGTTAATAATTTCTTTACAATATATTTTCATGGTTTTATCTACACACTTCCTGAATTTCTTGTTATTGAACATTGGTAAATTCTCCAGCTGTATTCCTGCCTCTTATTTTCCAGGGACATGCTCTAGTTCTTATATCCTGATAATTGTTAAAGAAGAATATATTTATTACCTGTGTGCTGTTCCTTTTGCCACAGACTTTGGCAAGATATCCCTTCATTTTCATCATTTTTCTCAAACTTTTCTCGAACCTTTTCTTGGTATATCTTCATAAAGAAATCTTCCCGTGCTCATTTGTTTTTCTTTTTTGTACTTTCTTTGAATTTTTCCTAGTGCCTTTCATTTGTCCCTGTGCTGTGGTAACCAAGTGGCCAGCAGTGACTTAGCTATGCATGGGTCCCCCAGAGGAGGAAGTCTTGATAAGTCTCGATTGGTGGCATTCCTGGTGGTTCCTGGTATTGTAGAATGGGAATTCTAGGGCTCTGTGGGAGAAGTGGGGCTTCTCAGAGTGGTAAACCTACATTTACTTCATACCCCATGGTGTAGGACCTCCTGGTGAGGGCCACGTGTTAAGTGGATCCTTAGCCCACTCTCATTTTATTCTCCTCATCTCTAAATTCAAGTTCTCCTGGGCCATAAAGTTTATAACAAATAATGGGAATTAATTATAGCAGGAGTGATTTTCTTCAGATTAACTCACTGTGGGCAGTTTGTCCTGAAGAGTACTATACACTGCTAATTTCAGGTCTTACATTAGGTCTTTGATCCATTTTGAGTTGATTTTTGTATATGTTGTTAGGTTAAGGGTCAGACTGTATTATTTTGCATGTGGATATACAGTTTTCCCAGCACTGTTTGTTGAAAAGGTGGTCCTTTCGCCTTCAAATGTCTCGGCACTCTTGTCAAAAATCATTTGACCACATATAGGTGGACTTACTTCTGCATTTTACATCAGTTCAGCTCAAAAATTATATGCAAAGCACTGGATAAAGGAGGGACCAAGGCAGAGGCTGGCTGAGATTCTGATGCCCTAAAGCCTTAGGGCTAAGGTGACAAGAGTTGGGACTGAGATCATAGCAGGCTAGAAAAGGAGGTTGGTAGTGAGAGATTTTACAAAAATAATTGAAAGCTCTTGGTATCTTGCTGATGAAAGAACAGTGTAAAAGAGTCAAGTTAATTTTGTTTTTGAAGTTTTCAGCTCAGAGAATCATGAGAAGGCTAATGATTGATAAAATGAAAAGTCTAAGGGAATAAAGCTAATGGGATCTCATCAATCGTACTCTCTGACTAAACAGGAGAGACCTAATTCTCTCTTTCCAACCTAAAATTTATGATATTGATTTATATTGCTATAGACCATTACTTTGGGAAAACCATGGATTATTTTCACACCTCCTAATGAAATAACTTTAGGTGCCCTTATACTTGAAAGAAAAATGAGCAAAGGGAATGCAGATTTAGCAACTGTCTCAATAAAGAGCTGGGTCTTAAACTGTAGTCTAAAGGCAAACAAACTATTTCAGTTTTTATAATGCAACACTATTTTCACAATTACACAAACGTTTTTTAAATAACTCTGTGGGAGAAGTGGGGCTTCTCAGAGTGGTAAACCTACATTTACTTCATACCCCATGGTGTAGGACCTCCTGGTGAGGGCCACGTGTTAAGTGGATCCTTAGCCCACTCTCATTTTATTCTCCTCATCTCTAAATTCAAGTTCTCCTGGGCCATAAAGTTTATAACAAATAATGGGAATTAATTATAGCAGGAGTGATTTTCTTCAGATTAACTCACTGTGGGCAGTTTGTCCTGAAGAGTACTATACACTGCTAATTTCAGGTCTTACATTAGGTCTTTGATCCATTTTGAGTTGATTTTTGTATATGTTGTTAGGTTAAGGGTCAGACTGTATTATTTTGCATGTGGATATACAGTTTTCCCAGCACTGTTTGTTGAAAAGGTGGTCCTTTCGCCTTCAAATGTCTCGGCACTCTTGTCAAAAATCATTTGACCACATATAGGTGGACTTACTTCTGCATTTTACATCAGTTCAGCTCAAAAATTATATGCAAAGCACTGGATAAAGGAGGGACCAAGGCAGAGGCTGGCTGAGATTCTGATGCCCTAAAGCCTTAGGGCTAAGGTGACAAGAGTTGGGACTGAGATCATAGCAGGCTAGAAAAGGAGGTTGGTAGTGAGAGATTTTACAAAAATAATTGAAAGCTCTTGGTATCTTGCTGATGAAAGAACAGTGTAAAAGAGTCAAGTTAATTTTGTTTTTGAAGTTTTCAGCTCAGAGAATCATGAGAAGGCTAATGATTGATAAAATGAAAAGTCTAAGGGAATAAAGCTAATGGGATCTCATCAATCGTACTCTCTGACTAAACAGGAGAGACCTAATTCTCTCTTTCCAACCTAAAATTTATGATATTGATTTATATTGCTATAGACCATTACTTTGGGAAAACCATGGATTATTTTCACACCTCCTAATGAAATAACTTTAGGTGCCCTTATACTTGAAAGAAAAATGAGCAAAGGGAATGCAGATTTAGCAACTGTCTCAATAAAGAGCTGGGTCTTAAACTGTAGTCTAAAGGCAAACAAACTATTTCAGTTTTTATAATGCAACACTATTTTCACAATTACACAAACGTTTTTTAAATACCAGTGGAAAGAAATATCAGTATAGCATTATTAAAAATTCTAAGACATATTTCAATGAACACTTTAAATTGTGCTTGATATAGGCTGAAAATGAACTTGATTCTCACAATCTTTAGGAAATGATAGATTTGGGGGCCGAATGGACCCTGAGAGTCCAGCTCTGCCTGGGGCTCTAGCATCTATAATTCTCCCCAAGATGGAGGTTACACTTTTGAGAAAGAACTCTTTCTCAGAGATGGAGGGGTTTAGGGAGCGCTAGTCTAACTTTCTTAACAAGTGGTTCAAAACTAAGTACCGAACTCTGATCACCTGTATTCTCAAGTGAAAAACTCATTAAAAACACTGGTTTCAGACACTCATTGAAACCTGCAGAATCACTGTGATATTGGGGACATGTGTACCAGGGGGATGAAAAGAGATGTGAGAAATGGAGATGGAAAGATTATGAATTTTTTGTAACTGTTTAATTCCCCTAGACTTAAAATGGACCGTGTTACTTGCTAGTGGAGAATGCAAAAAAGGGATGATCTTTTCAGTTTCCAGATAGTTGCATACACCTAGGAGTAGACCTCTGAAACTGCCACTTGCGATATTAGACACACTGCTTTCTTACATGGCTTCATATATATTTAGATCAGCTCAATTTTACTGTTATCTAAAATTTGGGTATAATTTTTGAGCTAAATTGACATACAAGGGCTTTTTGTACCTAGTCTATGTTGTTATATATTAAGGGAAAAATGGATGTCTGGAAATTTACCAGGTATCCAGCATTATTTGGATGTTTATAAAAATTCAGTAAGAATTATGCTATGACTTTTCTGCAGAAATTCTCCAGCTGATCTCAGGCATTTGAGATGAACTTCCCAAAGTTAAATACTTTCTAATAGAAATAATTGCAGTGTGAAGAATATACAATGAAGCTACAGCAATGGTATTTAATTTGTAAATAATGGAACCACATTTTAGAACCACAATAATATTTTAGGTATATACAAATAATATTTCAGGTATTTCTCATCCATCTTTCACCCAGGAGCTAAAATTCTGAACTGTACATGGACAAGATAACTTATATTTACACATCGCTTTATACTTTAGGAAATCTGTATCCTACCCATTATCTAGCTGATATTTGTGAGTCCTCTGCTTTGTACCAAGCCCAGTTGATATTTCTATCCTAATCTCTTAGAAAGAAGCCTTATTGTTGTTACATAATACAGGTTCAACATCATCAAACTTTCTGGTGAATTCTTCTTGATGAAATTAATATTTACCCTACCTTTTGATTTTGGGTTTTCTTTTAAGTCCATTTTGTTTAATAGAATATCATTATCGTTTTCCATTTTTTTATTATTTGACTGGCATATCATTTTGTGCCCTTCTAATCTCAATCTTTCCACATCACCATGCATTGCCCATGGCTTTTATATAAAAGTGTGTGGCCGGGTTTGGGGATTTGAAGAGCAGAAGGATAGCTAGAACTCAAAGATACTGACCTTGGTGAAAGGAGATGAGGGTTGTGACTTAAAAATAAGAACACACTTACATTTAAAGACACAACAAGGTAACTTCAGCGCCTTGTCCAGACTGGCAGAAATTCAGCCAGTTCAAGTCTTTCCATGGGCTTCTCCGGGATTTATCAGGAGGGACCTCCTGCGTGCTCCCACGCCCATCGATTGCCAACGCCAGCTCTTGGCTTTTCGCATTTGCTCTTTTATTCTAGTCCCATTATGGCTCTACCTGCCCATGGGCGCTGCTAGTGCCTAGTATAAACACTCTAGTGTCCTTGCCAGGGGCACCAACAGAGGACACTCCCAAAGTTTCCAGTTAGAGGCTCTTCCAGTTCTATTTAGAAGGGGCTGAGGCTCATCAAATTGACTGGAAGCACAAAAAAAATCTTGCCTTGAAGCTAAATTTGCTTGGCTTGTGCCATTTTATGTGTCCGTAGTATATTTACTTAGCTGTAACTTATAAGGCTTTTTCAGGATATTTGCATTTATATTTTTAAATAAAATTGAGAGAATGTAATATTTTAATAAAATATTTTCATTTTTTCATTTTCAGTGATGTAATTATTTAGCATACAGTGACTTAAGTGGGATGAAAGATACCGATGTAGGATAATGCCATTCCTCACCACGCACACACACAACTTGTGGTGCCACCCCTGCTTTCAATTCTTGGCATATCAGAGCCAGGAGGATTCTGTTCCTCTGCAGCCATGTGCTACACGTGCTGGCTCAGGTTCCAAAACAATTAGTTATTCCCAGACTCTCAAATTGCTCTCATGAAGTAATTTCCTGTTCTGACTTTTCTAGGCATAAAACCTCAGATCCAGTTTCATACTACCTGCCAAAATATTTACCCTAAGCTCTTCTATGGTCAATGTTCCACCCTTCCTCCTGATTACCAGACAATACTTGCTGTGCATGTCAAAAAACGTGAATAGGTCATTGAGAAGGGAGTAAATGGGAAGTAATGGATAGAGAGAGGAGGACATTGGAGGTGTTTTAGTCACTAACAGTGCTGGCACCACAGTTTTGCCGGCAAGAAATGTCCATTAAATCAGTTCTAGTGAAGAAGGTGGTTCAGAAGATGGACTCATTTATTTGTGGTTTCACGTGATTTAGGAAGTCCTTATGAAGCTGAATCTGGCCTCTGTACCATGACACCGAATTAAATCTTGGAGACAGAGTTTTGGGTGAAATAGAAAAGAATAGCTTTATTGCTTTGCCAGGCAAAGGGGGCCACAACAGGCTCACGCCCTCCAAACTGTGTGTCCCAACCTGGAGGGGGTAGTGAGAAGCTTTAGAGGAATGGTTCAAAGAGGGCGTGGTCAGCTCGTGGACACTGTTCTGATTGGTTGGTGGTGAGGTAATGGGGAGTCAGCATCATCAGCCTTGTGCTTCCAACTGTCTGGGCTCTACAGGCTTGTGGGCAGCATGCCGTTAACTCCTCCCACCTGGCAGGGGTTTCTGTATCTGCAAAACAGCTCAAAGATATTGGTCTGTGTATCCCTTTTTAGGGGGAACCAGGACCCTGCCCCAAGGCTGCACTATTTTTTCTTTGACTGTTCCTCCCTGGTCTCTGTATCCCCTCCCTTCCTTAATTAGCAACTGTTTGGACCTGCTCCTTGGAATTCAGGGAAGGTCAGGGAGGCTGAATGAAGCCCATTTCCTGTAATCCAGAAATGGGGGACACAGAAAGGCTTTTGTGCCCAGGAGATCCCGCTCAGTATCACTTACTGGATGAATGAATAAGGGCATTCTGAGAGAATTTGGTGGCAGGGGAACGGTTTTCTAATAATCAATCAAGAACTTCCCTGGTTTCCTTTGAACAGAAAATTGAATATATTCTCTGATAGCTAATTCAAATATACAAACACCAGTTTTGGATGATCTAGTTTTTTAAAAATTGTCTTTATTATTCTTTTGGTCTTCTGATGATTTCTTCTTCCCTCCTTCCCTCAAGGTTTTTCTCTATTCTGTATAGTAGATACATATTTTCTGCATAGAATAATATTATTGCCTTGTGACTATCAAGAGCAAACATTGTAAAAGCCTATTTAATATGAACACAAGCAAAGTCCAGCACGAGCATCTGTGCATTCATTTCATAAGAAAGAATATATTTTCTCAATATATTTAGAATTATGAATACAAGTATCTTGAGGAAACATAATATATTTCAGCTAAGTAAATAAAATAAGGAAGCAATACATCTCTACAGGCCATGCAAATGTCAATAATATTTTATGGGGCTTGCAAGCTTCCCTCCTAAAATTCTCATAAGTTTTGATTTCTAAAACTCATATATGAATAAATTTTATGTTAAACTAGAAAAAAGAAGTCATGGTATGTAAACTCTATGCCAACATTAAGACCCTTAGGGAGACAAACTCAGTATGAAGCTGTAATTGTCATAGATAACAGTAATCCTTTAAAAGAGGCTTAAAATAATTGTGCTATGAATTTTGTACTAGAAAGATGTTTCTTCTAGAGAAGAGTGAAATAAATTGGATTAGTAACATACTATGATGATGCAAGCTATCTTAGTACTGCGCTGTCAAGTCTTTGTTTTTATTTTTTTGCAGTCGATTTTTCAAACAGCATCTTAAATTCAGTTAACCGATTTCCAAAACCACAAACAGTGCTTTTCAATCTTGACTAGGAAGCAAGGTGTCGACAGTGATGGACTGAAGGGAGGTAAAACAGGACAGGAAAGTACCCATTGAAGTGGACAGTTAGTTTTGATGCAAAAGCTGATTTAATAAAGATACGCGTACAGACATTACAGGCTTTCAAAAGTAAGCAGAAATGAGAAGTGGAGACGTTAGGAGCTCATGACATAATTCAGGATGTGTGAGATGGTGGAAATTTGATGAAAATATTGATTATCTTTCTCTAAGACTAGCCCGTCAGGTGGTTGAGCTGTGCATTGCAAACATATTAAAGTATCAAAGTTGATTTCTATAATCAGAGGGTTTTGCAGGTATAGTTACATGGCCACGTCAGGCAATTAATTACATTTTCCCGTAACTGTTCTAGCAACGCTACTGTGCTCTGTGGTATAACGGCACACTTGTGCTATAAAAGCCTAAACCAGGGGGCTTCCCTGGTGGTGCAGTGGTTGAGGGTCCGCCTGCCGATGCAGGGGACACGGGTTCGTGCCCCGGTCCCGGAAGATCCCACATGCCGCGGAGCGGCTGGGCCCGTGAGCCATGGCCGCTGAGCCTGCGCGTCCGGAGCCTGTGCTCCGCAACGGGAGAGGCCACAACAGTGAGAGGCCCGCGTACCGCAAAAAAAAAAAAAAAAAAAAAAAGCCTAAACCAGCATCTCGATTTTAGCTAAGAAAAATGTTTCAGAACTACTTAGTAATTTGTTCAAAGTTTTAGGTTTAGGATCAGAACAAGTTTATTTTTCTAAAGTTGTTGAACCCCCGTCTTGTTCATTTGTAAAATGAAGATGCCTCTGATTTTGATTTAGTCATAATCTAATCAGATAAATAATGATTTACTAAAAGTCCAACTACAATGTGGCTGACATTGTGGAAATTTCCTTGGAATATAAAATAAATGAATTGCATAGTCCTGAGTTAATAAATTGTAAGTTAGATTTTTGTTGGGAGAAGGCATTTACCCATAATTCAAAGATGGCGTTCATTCAGGCAGAAGTTCTGAAATATTTTGGTCTCAAAAGCCCTATCTTCTTCTTCTTCTTTTTCTTTTTTTTTTTTTTTTGCTGTACGCGGGCCTCTCACTGTTGTGGCCTCTCCCGTTGCGGAGCACAGGCTCCGGACGCGCGGGCTCAGCGGCCATGGCTCACGGGCCCAGCCGCTCCGCGACATGTGGGATCCTCCCGGACCGGGGCACGAACCCGCGTCCCCTGCATCGGCAGGCGGACTCTCAACCACTGCGCCACCAGGGAAGCCCAGCCCTATCTTCTTTTAAAAAAATACTGAAGACTTCAAAATGCTTCAGCTTATTTAGCTATATCATTCAATATTTATCATATTAGACATTTAAACTGATAAAATTTTAAATAGCTATTTATTAATTCATAGAAAAATTACCCTGAAAACCAATTATGTGTTAACATAAAGCATATTTTAAAAAACTGATTAAAGTGAACATATCTATTAATAAATATTAAAATAATATTAGGGGAATTACACTTTCACATTTTTGTAAATCTGATGTCTAGTTTATTAGGGGACAGCTAGATTCTCACATGTGCCTCTGCATTACATCTTTGCAGTGTGTTCTTATGGTTGAAGTATATGAAGAAAATTCAGCCTCACAGAGAAATGTAGATGGAAAAGGGAAGAGTGTTTTCATAGCCTTTTCAGATGGATACTAGCGCAAACCTCAAAAGGTGATAGTTTCTTAAAGGTTAGTTGCAACGGGGAATGTGAAACTATATCAATGGAGTTTTTGTATTCTGTTAACATTAACATCAATTAATGTATTTTTCTCTTCAAATGCCTCTTTTACCCATGCACAGTTATTTAACACCAAACATCACTAGATGACAGTTATTGGATCACGGGTTTATGCCGCTCTTCCAAATGCGGACATATTTCATTATTCAATGTCAAAAAGCACACTTGTTCACATAAACAACAATCACATTGAAAAGTTATTTAAGTATGAGGAACTGTCAGATACACAGTGATGGATACATTTTTGTTTGATCGGAGGTGGAATTTTATCTTTGGCAGCAAATATTTTCAATTTGTTTTCCTTAAAGTCAAAAGATTCACTATGTTCTTCCTGCAGAAAAGTCAGCAGATTCACTGCGTTCTTCCTGCAGAAAAGATATGTATTCAAAATGTTACATTTTTAAAAATTAGCAATTTTGAGTGCCTCATCAAGGAGACTTTAAAGTAAAATTGGTTTTTTTACCCCCCGAGAATGCATGGAGATGAATTATACAATGACTACTAACAGCTGAGGTTTGGTGCCATTGTCTTGATTCGGGATAAAGCATCAGCACTTTTATTCACCACTGCCTTTGCACTATCAATGCAACTGTCAACACAGATGTTTCAGTGTGTCATAAGATTTAAAAGTCATCCAACATTTGGATATTTCAGTACTTCTTGCATTTGTTGCCAAGCATTCGCATGAAAGAAGATCTGTGATGATTGGTCCATGCTGACACTGAACAAATTCAAGGAAAATAAGCAAGCTTAGCCATGTCTGTACATCTGTCTATCTGTTAGACAAAAGTGAGGTTCTGTAGAAAGATATCAACTCTGTTTCCTTGTTTAAAGCTGAAACTTTCTATCAGCAAGTTACTATATGGTTGGAAAGCAACGGCGTCCTGGGTTTGTCTTTTTTTTTTTTTAACTACTTTTCAACCAGTAGACATTCAGCAATGGCAGCTGACTAAAGGCATTGCTTTATTAGTTTCTCAGGTCTTATGTGTGCTTCTCCAGCCAATACAATACAATAACCTACTTTGTAACATGTTTCAGTGACTGTCATTTTTAATTTGAAAAGTGTAACAAATGACTTTTAGCTTTTGATTTTGTTTTGTTTTGCAATATTATTTTTTGTTTATTGAAAATTTTCCCACATAAAAAGTTATATGTAATAACCATATAATTATATAACATTATCTCATATACTTTTACAACTATTATATTAACACGTGTTATTTCACCATAAAATGAAAAAATATTATTATTTTTTTAATATTTAAAGACTCATTGTAGACCTTTATTAGGAAAATTAGAAGACTTGCTTTCTCAACCCAACTGCACCGTTTAACATCTAACGATGCTGAAAAAGAAATTGGAATAACAGAGTTCTCTGACTCATGGAAGTGAAGGGTCTACTCCAAAGAAAATGAACTAAACTCTAAATAAGAAACAAAAGTGTAATGAAATCTGTTCTTTCCCAGGCTTCAGAGATGTTAACATTTAACTGACTGTTATGCAATAGGACATTTTTGAATGGTATTATTGCATTTGTTCAGTTGTGGCATAATTTTGAGGTCGATCATTAAAGAAAAAGAACTGAATTTTTCAACCATAAATGTGATGAACTCTTTAAAATCCGAAAATTAGCTGTTATAGCTTTCCAACTAGATGTGCAAAAGCCACCAAAGCATCTTACAAGGTAAATTGTCACAGTGGCTGGAGAGGACACACAATACTGAGAGAGTTTTAGCTTTTAAAGAGCATATTAACGTCTACATTTAAAATATTCAATACTTCCCAAACAATTATTTGTCTCAAAATAATGTTGCGATCAAACTGTCACAATAAAACTACCAGAAAGTATTTTTCTTCCTAAATCACAATAGGGCAAATTATTGACATCAATGAGGCTGAAGGAAAGGTAGCTTTTGTCTTCTTTTCATTTCTTATGCGAAGCCTTTTCATTTGATTCAGAGTAGATTTCTCCTTTCCATAAATAAGAGACCGCTTTGAAATATCAGTTTCATTCTTTTCTCCAACTTTGGATATAGACAGTGTAATGGTGATGGAGAAAGTGAAGCTTAGTCTCCTCCATCTCTGACAAGTGTCCATCCTTCACAGTAAGCAACCTATACGATAAATACATTTTATTTCAGGGGAAATACTGTTAAATTTCATAATACTTACACTTTTATCTATGTGTGTGTATTTATAAAATAGGACAGAGAAATTCTAATTTCTACTAATTCTAGCTGTGCTTCCATGTAGGCTCAAGACAAAATTCAAGATTTCAAAATTAGAATGTGTTGGGCAAAAATGGGGTTACAGGGATTATAGCAGGGAA
This sequence comes from Neophocaena asiaeorientalis asiaeorientalis, assembly GCF_003031525.2. Taxonomy (NCBI): domain Eukaryota; kingdom Metazoa; phylum Chordata; class Mammalia; order Artiodactyla; family Phocoenidae; genus Neophocaena; species Neophocaena asiaeorientalis. The sequence goes on from NW_020174135.1 coordinate 5,222,897, forward strand.
AATTAAAGATAACATGTCATTTTAGTAGGATTATGAAACACTTTAGCCTTTGGGTCTCATGAAAGGGTCTCATGGACCCTAGGGGCCCTTGACCACAACTTCAGCCTTGAACAACGCTGGGTTAGGGGAATAATAGCTGTAATAACAGCAAACAATCGAAAACCTCAGTAATTTCACATTATTAAAGTTTACTACTGCTTGCTCATTTAGCCTAATCAGGAAAAGGCTGTACTCCACACATTCATTTAGGAATTGGAGCTCATGGGGTTCTATGTCGTCAATGTCTGCCTTCTGAGGTTGACCAGGGGAGAAAGTGGGAGTGGATAATTTTTTCAAGAAGTTTTTATGAGCCCAGCCTTCAAGTAAACGTCAACGCTTTGTCCACATTTCATTAGACATGGTATCCCCAGTTGCAAGGGAGGCTGGAAACATGGTCAGCTGTGATGCAGGTTTAGTAAATAGGTCAGTCTTGAATATAGCACCTAATTTGATAGATTTCCTGTGAGAGCCTCTGAATTGGAAAAGTTTAGGTATAAAGCAGTGTACATATGTCAACAATATAAGAAAATCAAGTCGGTGTAATGTAATTTCAATAACATTCAATAACATTTATTGTGCATGTACTATGTCCAAGCAGTGTCCTTGGTTCTGGATAAAGGGAGGAAGAATAGACGTAAAGGCCCTTGTAGAGCGTACTTCCTTATAGTCTAGTGGGAGTAGGTGGTCAATAAAAAGCTAACAACTGGCAAAATAATTGTGATAAAAGAAACCATGAAGGGAGGAAAGAAAGTGGGAGTCAAAGAAAATGGGAGTCAATGACCCTTGGAGAGGTCATCCAGAAGACCTTTCCTCAGAGATATTTGAGCCAAGAACTGAAGGATGAGAAAGATTCACAGGTGCAGAGCCCTGGGGAGAGATACTGAAGACGGAGAAAAGAGCAAGGTCAAATTGCTGAGGATGAGAACAGCCTAGAATGTTGTAGAAATAGAATGGGTCCATGTGTTTTGAGAGGAAAGAGCAGAGATTAGCGTCTAGGGTATGTTGGCCCAGGTGGTCTGGGGCAAGAACACACAGGACTTTATAGTCCATTACAGAGAGTTGTGGCTTTAACTTAAGGGCAATGGAAAGCCAGGTGCATTTCATGATTTGATTTGTATTTCTAAAAGTTTATTCAGGCTGCTTAGTGGAGAATAGATTTGGGGAGCTGTAGAGTAGTAGATGACTATTAAGTCCAAGGTCATTGTGCTTCTGCATAATAATTTATGTCATTGCCCTGGACACCCTGAAGCAATAAGTCAATCTCAATGTTCTTAAATTCAGTGTAGGCTGTTTTTAAAAATTGTGTCAATTATCTTCTGTCGTTTATTTTGCAGCTCGTAGGGGCCATGTGTTACCGTGATTGTGATATTACTGGTGCCTAGTTCAAATGGAATTGCAGAAATGATTTTTTCCTAAAGATTGTTTTTTAAACAATCAGTGCTCTCACCGTTAACACAATGACAAAAATACATTTTCAATTCTCAGAACTGGAATTTCTCTCAACGTTGTCTAGCATGAGTTATAAAAATGACAAAACTTCGCCTTCAAGCTAGAGGAGAGAATGCTAACTACATTCTCACAAGAATCATAGCAACAGCCATGCACGGCTGAAGCATTCTCATCAAAAAGGAGATAGTGAGTAGCGATACTGACCATTATGAAAAGTAGAAAACGGATATAATAAAGAATCCAGATAACTGGGGTAGGCAAGCTTGGTGGGTGGGTCTCTTCAATACCAATAAAAGTGCTTAACCGTGGCAGCCAATCTGAGTAATTCTATACAAAACTGTTCTTTTCTTGTACATAGTAGGTATTACATATACATTTCTTGAAAGAATAACCAAATATCCATTGATTTAGATGAAGGAAAAAGATCTCTGCCAGGAGGAGGCCTGACCCAAGTAGACTATGTTGTCCTCATTTCTATTTCTTTCATGGATGTGGCATACAGGTATTTCTTTCTGTCTTTCTTTTCCAAAAAAGCAAAAGAACTGTTTTCAAAACAGTTATACAAAGGAATTTGTATCTCGATTCAACGTTTATTACCACTGGTATTCTAATAGTGTCCTGCAATAAAGTGAGTCTAAATAGGTGATATAACTAAATTGTAGGGCGGCCAATCCAGGACTTTCAGATTCAACAGATCAGTGCACATTGCCGTTTAAAAACAAACACACAAAAAATTAAATATTTTCTTTACTTAGTAGAAAAAACAAAAAAACCTGTAGTGACGATGAGTACCCTAGTAAAATCAGCCTACGGTTACGGATTTGGTGCGTTCACACGTACAGATGCACTAGGAAGCACACTTAGGTACACACGGACATGCACGCACACATGGCCTTAATATCCAGGACTAATTCTACCCAGAAAGAGTGCTACCCTTTCATATTTCAGCCCTAGACCATTACTGAGTGGTGTCTTATGAAACATTTCTAACTTTGTAAGATTTTTGATTTATCACTAATACCCTAGCAGCGAAAAGTAATTAAAATTCACAATCATCTTTTATATTGAATACCATGTGTCTCCAAGATAAATCATAGCCTCTGATGCTCTCACCCATAAACAAGAGAAAATCAATTCAGAGTAACTGAGATTATAGGGATGTGTATTGTTTCAAAAGAGCAAGAAGCCCAGAGAAGTGCAACTCCAGGCGAGGTGAGTCCTGTGCCCCAGTGATATTCTTAAGGACTCACGGTTCTCCATGGTTCTATTCTGCTCATCATAAGAGTCAGCATTTTCTTACCTCAGCATCTGTCAACATCACAAGTTGCCCACCACACATGATCCCAAAGGCGCCAACACAAACATGACTACAACTTGAGCTGGGAAAACTGTATGCCTCATGTCTATTTATTATCAAGGAAAACGTTCTCAGAAGCCCTCCAGTAGGCTCACCTTTATGTTACGCCGGCTGTAATCAGACAAAATAATTGTATCTAGAAGAGATGGAAGTTTACCCAAACCTTGAATTATCTATGGATACATTTTACAAAAACATCTGTTGTCTGATTATAAAGAAAATGAGTAAGATTTTTACTTGGTTATTAGATGAAGTAATGACATGGGGAGGTTTTTTAAAATGGCTTCTTGATAAAAATCCTGTAGTAATAATGTTACATTATGTAAATTAACATTTCAGTCTTAACATTATCCTGCATTTTTTATTTAATCATTTAATTTCCCCTAGTATATTTTATAAGGCACATTCCTGAATAATTTAATGGTATCTTACTCAACCTCATTTTAAGTCATAAATGCAGAATAAGACTAATTGTCTTTTTCTCAATTTTTAAGATCCTGACTTTAAGGACCTTGGAGTTTTGAAACCATTACCAGGTTGGTAAAAGAGATATTTAATACCGTTCAGAGGCCTTTGTTTTCTGCTATGACATATACTTTCGGTTTATTACTCAAGCTCCATTTTTGTATGTTTGTTTGGCATTTTGTTATTTAGTGTGTGAGTTTGAGATGGGCGGCCCTGAAGGCATTGTGGAGTCTATACAAATTATGAAGGAAGGCAAAGCTTCTGCTAGCGAGGCCGTTGATTGCAAGTGGTACATCCGAGCACCTCCACGATCCAAGGTCAGTCTCAAGGTGAAATTCAGGTTTGACAGTTGGCCTGCAAAGTGTCTCCAGCGTGCACTGCTTTGAACCAACTGGACATGCTTCGTTCATTTCAGAGTGCGATCATAAGCTATCATTTTCTTTTAGTTTTGAATTGCAAATCGCCTTCCTCTGTTTAATGTAACTTTCAAGGTCATAAATAATATGGAGAGGATGTTGGAGAGCTCATTGGATAACCTGGATAAGAGACTCTGGGGTAAATCTACCTCTCTGAAAAGTGCATTGAAATGTCATATATAAGCTATGGTTCTGAGCATAACTTACGTCCTTATTGTCAGTATCTGTAGTTTACTTGCTTTTTAACCTAAAATCATATCTATGGAAGAAATTGTCCAGGGCTCACAAAGTCATGTGTCTCTGGAATATAAAATAAACCTGCAATAGGGCTGAGGGACAGACAGTGGTGATCAGGACCATGAAAAAGAGACAACAGGTCCTTAACTGCCTATTAAACTCCTTGATGATCACCATGAGAAAATGTTGGTCCAGCATCACCAAGTCCTCCATTTTCTTCATAATATGCCCCAAATCTAGATTTTATGTTGATTACCTTGATTCTTTTTAATTTTATTTTTTGGCCATGCTGCACAACGTGTGGGATCTTAGATCCCCGACCAGTGATCAAACGCGCATCCCCTGCAGTGGAAGCGTGGAGTCTTAACCACTGGACTGCCAGGGAAGTCCCTGATTACCTTGGTTTTTAAATGTTGACGATAAATTTTAAAAGTGGGAAACATTAGACGTATTAAACTAAATATATTGTGGGCCAGATTCAGACTCAGATCACTGTTTTGGAAACACTTGTTTAGAACAACCCCATTCATTCTATTATGGATGTATCTTAAGAAATATTGGGATGAGTAATTTTGTGCCAGTAGCTGTCACAGGTTTAGAGTGTCTATTATTTGCTTCTTCTCCCTTTATTGTCATCCTTCATTTATAGAATATAGTTACAACCAAGCTTTACTGATTTATTAGATTTGGAGTTGCCCATTTATTGAGGTTGAAACAGTTTGTTATTTAATTAATTGACTTAGTGGTGCTATAAACTCTGAAGCACTGGGCTGAGGAAATGAAAAATTATGCTGTCCTCCTGTTTCCAGTTTAATCCTTAGACAACTATGTATCACAATAATCCGTGGAATATGACAAGATCATTATGGTATTTATAAGGTGTAGTAGAGTGAGGGAAAGGACCACATATAGCTGGTGAGGAAAATCAAGGGTGGAATCAAATTGCATTGCAGGGCGTCCTCTGAATCTTAATGAGAAATGGTGCTGTCAGGTAGACAAGGTGGGAAAGACTCTCCATGTAGAGTGAATAGCATCTGGAAGGTCATAGGATCATAAGCGAGCATGCTTTTTCAGGAATTAAAGGAACTGCATGTGACCAAATGAAAGCAGAACTATGGAGGTGAGTGGTTAAGCCGAAGGGCTCTGTCCATTCCCTTAAAGAGCCCAGATTTATCCTGAGTGCATTAGTGATACATGGAAGAGTGTGAAACAGGAAAGTGATGTGATCAGATCTGCATTTTTGAAGAACAGATTTTCCCTGTCTAGAAGAGACAGAGGTGTTAACACCTCAAGCTAGATACAAAAGAATTTGGTGGCTGGTTATTTAGGATGAGGGAAAAATAAAACTCATCTCTGAGGGAGTTGGTATTTCAGGAAGTATTTTTGTCCTCCTTCACTTGATTACCCATGAATATGTCTTTGGGGTTCGCATATAATTTGCAAGTGTGGAACACTTTCCCCAAGCTTCTGGTTATGGAGATTCAGATCATGGTCCAAGTTCCAGCTTTGCCACTGCAGGTCTCTTTGCATCTGAACAAGTCTTTAAAAAGTTAATTGCATTATGAAGAAAGACACAGTGATTCCTCCTTCAAAAAAAAATCCAAGGCTACTGGTGACATGAAACCCAACCCACTACAGAGATAACATGAGAGCTAGATTACAGCTGATTATGCTCCCTTACATAATCTGTGGGTTCACATGTGCTATTTATTTTCCTTAAACTCTATGAGTGAAAGATTTTTTAGATTTTTTTTCAACAGGGAATATTTGAGTCCCACCTCATGGTCATAACTAGCACCTTTGTCACCTCAGTGTCAAAGAGACAGTTTCTATGGAATTGCAAACACACAACCATTTCCTTCCAGCTGGTAAATAGACTGTCTTCTGTACAATTGCAGAACAACAATACCTAGTGTACCTCCCTGTTACAGAATTTGGCATTCTGTGACCCAAAGGGGAAGCCGCCTGCGGAGCTGGCTCTATTGTGACAGACTTTCTCTGTTAAATTAAAGGTTGGGGGATAGGAAGTGGCTTTGAATAACTGTCGAGAAAAGCAAGAACTGGAGATGACGGCCTATGTGGGCTTTCTATTTATATGGAGCTCCTAGCAGCCTCGGAGAACAGACTATCAAAGCACAAGTTAAACCTGAAATGGCTCATGTGAATATTTGAATGATAACTAGTGACGGAAACATATTACACAATGAAAGTGCAAAATAGCTTACTGGGGTTCTATTAAAATTTACATCAAGTGTATGTTGCTTCTCAGCCTCTTCACAAACAGAAAATACAATATCTGATATTTCCTTTGTTTGAGAATTGTAATACAGACGATCGCCTTTAATTAGAATGCGATTAACCCAGATTTCTTAGAAATTGGAATACCAGAGCCGGAAAGAAAGTTGGAAATACGTTACTGATGTGTCCTTTAACAGATGAATACGTTGAGTCAGGATAGTGAAGTTGGTTAACGATGGGATGTCGAAATATGCCTCTGTAAGCAACACTTTGGTTTTCATACAGATTCTAGAGCAAGGGTAGTAGGAGAGTATTATGGTGTCTAGTTCTGGATCTGGTCCAGTAAAGAATCATTAGAGAAGAATGGTGGATGAGCCCATCGTGGTAACAATGTTAATTTCATGAAGGCTGAGACTTATTTCTCTCTAGATACCCAATACCAAGAAAAATCTGTCATTCAGTTAAAACTCGTGGAAAAAATAAACTGATGTATACATATCCAGTAAAATGGACATGGTGACAATCTTCAAGCATATGAAGAACTGTTAGGAGACAGAAATAAGAGGATAAGGTTTAATCTGCATGTTTTCAAGTACTGCAATTTATTTGTATGCTTGAATCTAGAGAAATATTCAATATAAAGAAGGTTTTTGTTTTTTATTTTAATAATGGAGATGCCCAAAGATCAAATGAGATTCCACGGGAGGAATCCAAGTAAAATTTGGCAGGGATTTTGTATAATAATTAAAAAGTCAAGTAATTTTTTGGCATAGATAATATTAAACTCCTTTTAAGACCCAAACTTGATGAATCTATGATAAGTAACTGCTTAAATATTTGATTAGTTAGTAAAAGGGCTGAAGCCAGTTCTCCATGTCCTGACTCGAAGTCCAGTGTGATGTCACAAAACCACACTATTTGGGGAAACTGTCAAATTTGTTAAGACAAGAAAATAAATAAATCAAAAGACTTTTAAAAGTGATTTAATGATTAAGGTCTTGGGAGAATAAAACTAGCTTTTATTAATTACCCATCATTTAAAACTTCAAATTAATTTTTAAATGTTACTTAATTCAAAATACTTTGATTAAAATTAGGATAAAAAACAGGAAAACTTGACAAATACAATAAATCAATCTTTTATAGTGAAGTTGAGTTTTCAGCCTCATATGACCTTAGCAAAAAAACACAGTCCAGCTCACCAATACTTCTAACCTATAGATAATATATGGGCATTGTTTGAAGCTGCTCAATTTGTGGTAATTTGTTATGGGATCAAGGAGAAAATTAACGCAACAGGCGAAGGGTAGCAACAATAATTGTTGGCAATGATAAGTTTAGGGATTCTAAAGATTGAGTCTGCTCTTAGCATCTCCAAAATGAAAATTAAACTTGGGTAAACAGATTGAAAATCTTAACTGGTTAGATAACTACCAGTGCTTTGGTTCAACTTTGTTTTTAAATGAAATCTCAGTTTTATAGCATCAGATTTTGGAGGGTTACTCAGATGGACCTGAAATATTTTGATACTTGTCTGTGCGTGCCAGAAAACCATTTTAATATGGCTGCATCTGGGTTTGTTTTGTGGGGTGTGTGTTTTTTCAATAGTACGATGTTCTGGTTTTTTCCTCCAAATAAAGTGCTACCCTCTAAATTCATGGGATATCCTACCTAAAATTATAAGGCCTGGCAAGTCCAGCCACAAATAAAAAGCAACCACAGAAGTCCTGGGTTACACGCTTTTTAGAATGTAGCTTTATTTATCAAAGTGTAAAGCAACATGGAAACCGTGGTTAGTGTTTTTCGGACTGTGGTGTATTTAATTTGTATTTATCATGGAGAAAACGTTTCTGGCAAATCTTAAATAATTGCGCCAAACAATGTTTGTATTTTGCATATCATTGTGACATGAGAGGAGAGAGCCGGTTGAATGGTTGGTATTACATGTTTGCAAGTATATTAACTTAGTAAATCGTTAGCTAGATTTACTTGCTTTAAGTATACGAAAGGGATTCTGCTGTCTACATTAGTGTGATTTGGAAGACAGATATTACTAGAAATTGTTGATGTGTTCTGAAGCTTCCCACGTCCTGTTCAATAAATCATTTTGTCAGCTCAAACTCTTTGTGATTGATTAGAAAGAAGAATGCATCAAAATGATTCACGGAGAGGAGATTGTAATCTGACTATTTTACTGGAGTTATATATGATTCTGTTTATCACTTTCTCTTTTCTTCAGCATAGAGACTAACGAGCTTTCTGTGGTTTTCTACCTGAAGTGAAAACATTGTCATATGGCATTCTTCCCCTTAGTGATATTATGGCACAAGGTTTAAGCTGATGAGATATCATCTAAATCCTAATGTAGGGAGGGTTTTTATGTGATATATACTATAGCTAGTGTGGGAAAACTTGAGCACTTTTCTGGCTAATGGCATTTGGCTTTTGAAGCAACAGCTCTGTACCCAGTAAAGCTAATACTCACTGGAATATTTTATTTCTTTTTTTAAACTATTAAAAAATTTTTTTAATGATTGACTGCTTCAGAAGTGAATATATAAAATCTAGTGACTGTAATCGTTCACTTCCTCTATGAATAGTATTCTGTCTAATAAGAATAGTCTTTAGATACAGAAGGTTCTTAGACTTCAGCCATTGCCCTTCACGTAAGAATGCAAACCATTCACCTCCCGTGGAAGTTCACACTCTCTAGAACTGTCAAATGAGAAAACATGGGCCGAATATGCAAATTGTCTTTCTAACTACAGCAGTATTCTTCTATAAGATAATCATATTTTTAAAGAAAATTTAAGACAGCCATTTACTTCAGAGAGACACATTTATTTTCTGTGAATGTTATTCATATCTCAATCGTCAATATGTTTCTTAGCCCCTTTAGAAAAGTAGAAATGGTTTTGCTTTGCTTGCTTATTTGTCGATTTTGTTGGAGTTTGTTTTTATTCAAGACTGTAACATTCTTTCTGGAATATCAGTCTTTGAAAATTTTCAAAAAAATTATATGCGGCTGCAAAGTTTGATACTAAGGAGAAAAGTGTCAGGCATATCTGAGTTCAATACCAATCTATTACTAAAGGGCCTGTGTCACTTTGAGAAAGTTACTTAGCTTTTCTAAACCTTGGTGTGTTTTTTCATTTTAAAATAGTTATTATAATGGTGTGTATTACTGTTGAGAGATTTGAGTGAAATAATGTGCTAGCTCAATGTCTTAAGTTATTGCCAGTACACGACGCAAATACTAAGTTAGTATGTTAAGTTGTGTTTCTGAAATAATTGTTCAGACATGTTCGGCCACTGAATCACTCAACCTGAAAATGTCAGAGGATCAAATATCTTTCTTTCTTGAATTAGTCAAATGATTACTTTATTTTTCTTTCTGTGGGGATGGTGTTTGCTTTTTATAGCTTTGTAAGAGCATTGGAGGGAGGGGTTTTCAGTTACCCTACTCAGTGTTTTCTCCTGTTAGTAACTATGTACGTTTACAATTGTAATTGCATATTCTTTTGAGGTGTAATAAACTGTGTTGGAGTCATTGTATAGTATTTGAGAATATAGATATATATTTGATTTTTGTTGCATTTAACAACTTTTTTACCTTCTAAGAATACCTAGATTTTATAGGTATTTACATTTTTTATATTTTTATAGTGTTTTCAATTTGTTTACTTTTATTCAGGATGGGGCTAGTGAAGAGCTCTTTAAAACAAAAGTTTAGGATTTTAATACTACTTAAGGCTTTCACGTTGATTTACTTATTTTCCTTGAGCAAAAGCTATTTTGTCTCCTGTGCTCCAGCTTCCTGGTAAAGGTCACCTAACTACAGACCCAGTTCCTTTTTACAAATCCTTGTGAAAATTTGAAAAACAAACCAGTTAATAGAAACTTGGAAGGTTTAACATTTTCAGATATGCCTTCCTAGGGTGGACAATTTGGAATTTTCTGGATAATTTTCAGGAATGTAACATTTGGTTGAGAAGAGTGCATCCAAGATGGGCTACATGAGTAATATTTGAACTTTTCATAGAATAAAACAAAGCAATGACGGAGGAATGAAGAACAGGCAGGCTTTCCTAGGCTGTATGTTTTATAAGATTGCAGTAATGGCAGTTAATTTAAAGTCAGTATCAAAGTATTTGGGAATTTTGGGATAGCTTCCAACTGAGATGTTATAGATTGCATATACATGAAAACCTGCTCACCATGCAAAGCATAATGGAACTACAGTGCTTTCCATTATTTCTTAGTTTTGTCCATTTCCCCCTATTTTTCTCTTTTTGTTCTTCCTCCTGAGAGTTATATGAGGATTTCCTGCTATGGGACTCACATTTTATTTACACTCAATTCCTCATAAGTCTGCAACATATGACGTGTACGCTTTTATGTCATAGTTTAGAGTTATAAATACCTTGTTTTGAAAATTATTGCATGTCATTTTCTACTGCAAATAATAAAATGTCAATTATTCTATGTAATTATCATGATTTATGGCACTCAAAACAAAGTCTGGTGTATAGGTGCCCAATAAATGTGAGACAGATGCTGAAAAAATGAAGTTAATAAAGAAAACAGAATTTCCAATCAGTAGGTCATTAAATGTACATCCGTGCAAATTTTATGGAGTGAGTGCTTAACATACATAGCACATGGTGTATCACTGAGAATCAGATAAGTACACCACCACCCCAGCTTTTCAGGAACACACAGTTTAGCAAAAGGTACATATAACCTGTAACTAAAGCTTAAAATATGTTCAAAATACTTTAGCACAAAGGGAGAATCATGCCGCCTGGTTGGGGAGGGGGAGGGATGAACATTCTTTTTTTAATATTATTATTATATAAGTTACAGGTGTACAGCATTATAATTTACCACCTGTGTACTCTACAGAGTGGTCACCACCACAGGTCTAGTTACCATCCATTCCCATACAGTTGACCCCTTTCACCTGTTTTGCCCACCTTCAACTCACTTCCCCTCTGGTAACAACTAATCTGTTTTTTCTATCTAAGAGTCTGATTTTGTTTGTTTGTTTTATAGCTTCCACATATGTGTGAAATCATAGCGTTTGTCTTTCTCCACCTGACTTACTTCATGTAGGCATAATACCTTCAAGGTCCATCCATGTTGTCACAACTGGCAGGATCTTGTTCTTTTTTATGGCTGAGTAGTAGTCCATTATACATAAATATTTATCATTGGTTGAATTAATTGTTTGTGATTTTTAATGCACATTTGTGCAGAGTCAAATAATATCTGATGCTCTTAAAACACTATGTCTGAAGCAGTATAATATTGTGGAAGGATTATGGACTAGAGAGTTGGAAGGAACTTGTGTCTAATTTGCAACTTATACCATCCGAGTCTGCATTTCCTGAACATGACAATAAAATGGGCCACTTTATAGAGCTGCTGGGAGTATTTAACAGTAATCTATAAAGTAGGTTATACATACGGTACTTTTTACTCATTAAGTGTTAATTTAATTTTTATTTACGTGGACTTAAAATGCCTTGACCCTGTTACGGTGAGAATGATCATAGATTAACTGTGCTTTTTAAAATATTCTGAACCTCAAAAACGAAGCAGCATAGTTACGTGAAATAATCTAAACAAAGTAAAATCAGAGATGGTCTTTTGAAACCATTTCTGGTTTTGTTTGATATTCGTACAAATTATTTATTTCCCTGAATTTTCGGAGGTGAATTGAAGCCACGGGATCTGTAACAAAAATGTATCAGGAATATTTAAAACACATTTGTGCTGGTTAAAATAAAACAGTGTGTAAGTATGAAAACTAATAACTGATTCCAGATAAGTTATGAGAAGAAATAAGGATCATTTGTGTAAAACTACTCAGCTATGGGAAATGGTACATTTACCTAAAGAAAGGACAATAACATTTGAAAACAATTTTAAACACAAGTTGACTGATCTGAGTCATACGTCTTTACTTTCCACAGGGAAAAAATAATAAGATTGATTGCAATCAAGACTGTCTTGTGAGACAGAAAGAGAAAGGAAGTTCTGGTGCTTAGTGAACTACTTTCCTATATTCATTCTGGGAAATTATCCTATCTTTGTTGTTTTACAGATCTACTTACGATTCTTGGACTATGAGATGCAGAATTCAAATGAATGCAAAAGGAATTTTGTGGCGGTGTATGATGGAAGCAGCTCCGTGGAGGATCTGAAAGCCAAGTTCTGCAGCACCGTGGCCAATGACGTCATGCTCCGTACAGGTCTCGGGGTCATCCGCATGTGGGCGGACGAGGGCAGTCGCAACAGCCGGTTTCAGATGCTCTTCACATCCTTTCAAGAACGTAAGAATCTCTGCACTTCACTGTTTATCCTTCCACTGTTTATCAGATGATGCAAATCTCATAAACCGTTGATGGTGTTTTCTTCATGCAGTTTGAGCACAGCGGGCTGAGCCTTAGTAAGTTGTTCACATCGCTGAGATTCCCTTTCCTTCAGTTTGGTCCAGGGACAGGAGAGTTACATATTACCTTTTGATTACCTATATCGGCATATGCATCATAGCCTTGCTTAAGACACTTCACACTATTCAATTGGGAAATGATGAATTTTGTTTGTCTTTTGTTTAGCTCTTACCAAGCTATGGAACTGAGGCAGCAGCTTCCAGTGAAGTTTAAGTCTTAAAAACCTGCATAGAAATATTTGGTAGGTTCTCTTTAGTAAGCTTCTCTTGCCATCCCACTGATTTCAAATGGGTCTGTGACTACAGAGCTCCTATTAAAGTAGGCAAAGAGGGAGAATTGCTTGGGAAGAGAGTAAATAGAAAAAGTTCCAGAAAATAGTTTAAACGGCTCAATGGATGACACCCAGAGTTATGGGCAAAGCGCAGAAATTTTAGAAAATCATGTTCTAACAAATACTGAATTATATTAATATATGTTTGAACTGTTCTTTAGAAGCTTTGAATAATTCATGTTTAATAAATTTATACAAATGAAAAATAAACCTAAGAAATTCAGCTTTAAGGAATCAGTCCTTTACCATTTGAAACTATACATTTTTTTAAAACAGAAAAGACAATGTTTTTGAAATGTCAAGGATTTCTCAGTGATAGGCAGAGCAGTCACTGTTTTTTCAATGCATAAATGTTAAATGTATTAGACGATTACTTTGTATCATAAATGAATAGTTTGGGCTTTAAGTTGCTCTTTAATTACCCAGTTGGAGAATTCTAGGGCCCCAGAAGTACTGAATGTCAGTCTTTCTATATCTTGATACCATCACAGAGTATGTTAAATCTCCCACCCAAGATTATTGCAGATTTCAACAGCACGTTGCTATCTATGTCTTCATTTCAGGAGTTGATCAAAATGTTAGAACGAGTGCGTCTTTATTTCAGCAAGGTATCTGGCCAAAAAACCCTCATCATTTTCTTGTTTGGAATTTGAAGAAATTCAGGCTGTAAGATAGCACATTTGGTGTTTTCACCGATGATTGCTTTACCATATCCAGTCAATTGTGCCTTTGGTGAGGCTCAGAGTGTACCTTATTCAATATTTTTGTCTGTCTTGGATAATCACAGATTGAGAACTTTCTAATTTAACACATGTGGAAGTTCTAGTTAATATGTTAGTTGATATAATCAAGTTTTTAAAACTATCACAAAAATATGCAATTTTTATCAAAGCTATGCCATAAAATGTAGTAAGGATAAATTAAAATATGTATTCTTATGTTTCATATATCAAGTAAAGAAACTCTGACTCCTAGGACTTCCTAAGGTTTTATTGCGTTCAGACTCAACATAAGCCAATAATTTTTTAAATAATTGACAAAAAATATCTAATGCAGTATTAGCTTATATTAAGGAAAATGCAGTAAGCAGCTCAAAGAAGATACTCCTGTAGGAAACTGCACGGGTCAAAATGCAAAGTGCATAGCCTGTTCTCTTCTGGGTGTTCTTACTGAGGAGCAGAGTCATCAGTTAGAAGAGGCTGACCAGGATGCAGAAGCATCTAGAATCATGGGAAAAGGGCAAAGGAGAAGGAATGTTTATCTTACAGCTTTCTTTTTTTCAAAATGTGGTAACTACCTTAGACTTAGGTGGGTGATATGGATTAATGTTTGAGAGGTAAGATTAATGTTTGTTAAATTAATTATAGGAAACTATTTGAGTGTAATTTAGGAAGAAGAAATGTCTAGATCGTAGGAGCTGCAATATTCCAAAATTGAATGGGTCCCCACAGAGGATATTCCACAGAAGGCTATATGAGAAATGGGTTCTCATCGGGCGTGAATGGGGTAGGGGAAGTGTCTAGGTAGGATAGGGGAAAAGGAAGACTAGCTAACGTCTAAGATCCCTTTCATCTCGAAGACTAAGACCTGTGAGCCTTTAAAATTCTGCTTATATAAGAAATGGTGAATTATATCATACTGGTAACATTCTGCTTATATAAGAAATGGTGAATTATATCATTAGAGATATTTTTGAGCTAAAAGACAGAGTTTTCATTCTGTAATTAAATGATCTCTGGAAGTCATTCAAGTGGGTGAACTTTCAGTGACTAATCCAGAAGAAACAGGGTATTCTCCCTAAGAAAGCCACTTAATGTTCCTACACAGTGGACGGATGATCAAGCTCATCTGAGTGAGTATTACGTAGTAGTTTCCATGATTATCTCATAAATTTACAGGAAGCTTTGATTGGAACAAATTTATCCTCTGTGTCATGTTGCCTATGCAGTTTTGTTATGATATTCTGTTCTTTCTGCCTTGACTGAAACTGTGCAGAATTCTACTAGTACATGCCTGCGATCAAAGTCAGCATGGGATGGAGTATATGGATATAGACTAAGTATTTCTGCTTTGAAATCAAGGTATTCCCGATAAAAGACGAAAAGTTTCAGAACAACAGGAAGTAGACTTCAATCAATTCTTTTATTCAGAAATGAGTGATTCTAATCTTTATTCCACATACACACACATATGGAATAAAGATTAGAGATGTGAATCAATGACCAGCTTTTTCTTACTCAAATAATGAGAAACCACCTTGATATTTTTCTTGGTTCCGATGTTTATTAGGTGGTATCCCCAAGTGCAGTGTTGAAAAGTGCTTAGGGCATAATCAACACTATTCTAATATCTGTCAAAACGTCTTATATTAGGACCATAGGATATTTTTAGGAGTTAGATAAGAGCTTAGAAGCCATCTATTTCCATCTCAAACATTTTATGAATTCAAACAGAAAAAAGAAAAGACCCAGGGAAGTCAACTGACTTTCCCTGAACACCCTCGACACCATGCTTAATGATTTGAAAACAGCACGGAGGCAAGAATGTAAGACCTGACTAATGGATGCAAGTGGGAATATATTTTCAACTCATTTTATTTTTACATTTGTATCTGAATAAATTACAGTAAAGGGAAAGGATGAGTGTATAAGAGAGAGGCGTAGAAATTCTTACTATGAGTCATCCCACTTTGAGGTTTCACAGGCACCTTAGAAGAATTTTAAAAGTCTGGATTAAATGCCAACATTTGCAACAATGAAAACTATCCTCTCATATAATGGGAGGAATAGAAGATCACTGAATTGAGAAGTATTTACCTTCAACTGTGTCACGAGAAATACCATCTTCCCTAGATAGGTCCTATAAATATCATACTCCTGCCCCTACTGTCTTGCTAACTCTTCACCTCAGCCTTTTCTCAGCTCTGCCTGAGATGGCTGCCCTGATTAATGGTATCACAGTGCTGTTGGCTGCTGTTAAAAAAATGTTCAGAACAACTTTGAAACCTATCAACTAGAGAACAAACAATCAGTGTTATCACCAAATAGGCACTGTCTTACTTCATTAGATTATAGTCTTTTTAATACTTCAAATGGCATCTTGTACTCAGAATACTCAGTCCACTCTTAAATAATCTATACAGTGGAGGTGAACACATATATGGGCACCCGAAAAAGACCTCAAATTTTTAGGTATTAATTTTGGATAGTATTCTCTACGAAAGATGACTTATTCAAACTTCAAATATAGTCTGAAATGAAGAGGAAAACGTATTAACCACTGTGACTAATTTGCTTTCTTGGGTCAAAAATCAACAATTATGAGAATCAGGTTAGAAACACAGCTGAGGATAAAGAAGAATGAATCCAACTTGAGATAAAGACGGAATAGTTTGAATAATTCTCACATTGATCTTGAAAGTATGCTATATTTTATTTTAGTGACTCAATTTAAGATTGCCTATAAGAATAGAGTTTTACACATTTGCATCACTTTTTATAAAGACGTTGGTCTTGCTCTAAAAAATCATCTAAAATTTTTTGAATTGATTATGGTTAGTGTAATTTCAATGTTGAGCATGCTTATACATGAAAACGCATGATCAATTATGATAGAACTGTATATTTAAGTATTGTATACGTATAATGGAGACATTAGTGAAATGTACCTCTTCACATTGAGTCACAAGCCAGATTTTCTGATCCTGCCTTTTCCTGAACACACCGTGAATTTGCAGTAACTAGAATGAATGAATACAATAGTGATATCTCATTGTGACTTCTGAAGTTCTACCTTCGGCTGCTCTTCAGCTCTTATTTACACCATGATAAAATCTCAGTCACTTAATGCTTGATTAATGGGCAGCATATTTCTGTTAAAAACAGATATGCAACTAAAAGGAGATGAAAAGAAAATTGTTCATTTTAAAGATGTGGGAATAATGTTTACAATAACTTGCTAAAATGAGACTTTGTATTTCATTTCATATCAATTTATGGCAAAAGGCCACAGAGTCTAAACTACAGATTTATTTACAGTAAAGAAATATACATACAGTAATATTTAATTTCAAAGAGAAGTTGAATTGAAGGATTCTGTGGAAGGCACAGAATCCTACAATATCATTTTGTAATTAAATTACATTCTATGGCAAAAGTTATTTTGCAGATGTAAATAAGGTCTTATTCAATTGATTTTGAGTTCATCAAAAGGGAGATTATCTTGGGTGGACCTGACCTCATCAGGTGAGCTCCCCGAAATAAGGTGAAACATGAGTCAGAAAGACTGCTGGCCTGGAAGAAGATAGCAAACAGGTATGTTGTGAACTGCCTGCCTGTTACAAGGGTGAACTCTAGGAGCTGAGAACATCCCTAGCCATTGACTAGCAAGTAAATGGGGACCCCAGTTGTATAACTACAAGGAACTGAATTCTACCAACAACCCGAATAAGCTAGGAAGACAACCCTGAGAATCAGATGAAAACCACAGCCCCAACCGATGCCTTGATTTCACCTTGTAAGATTCTAGCAAAGGATCCAGTACTTGGGCTTCTGAAATTGTGTGATAAAAATTGGGTGTCGTTTTAAGATATTAAAATTGGGGTGATTGTTACACAGCAATAGAAAACTATTGCAGATTTTGGTACTGTATGTGAGATGCTGCTGTAACAAATACCTAATAGGTGGAAACAGGTTTGGGATCAAGCAGTGATCATAGGTTGGTTGAATTTTGAGAATAATGATAGAAAAAGCCTAAATTGCCTCAGACAGGTGGTTAAAATATACCTGGACTTGGAGGGCTGCCAGTGGGGCTCAGATAGAAGTGAGGAGTATTTATTAGAAACTGGAGGAAGGGCGATCCTTGTTTTGTAGTGGCAGAAAGTGTAGCAAAATTGTGTCCTGCAGCAATGTCAGAAGGCAGACTTGTAAGTGACAAGCATTGGCTCTATAACCAAGTAGATTACTGAGAAAAGTGGTGGAAGTATAGCCTGGTTTCTCTTGCTGCTTATAGTAACATGAGGAAGGGGAGAAATAAATCTAAAGAATTATTAAACGAAAAGGAATCAGGACTAGATGGTTTTTAAAGCCCCAGCTTCTCCAGATGGCAAAGATGTTAAAAGTTAGAAATGACGCTGAAAATATGGCAGAGAGAAAAGGCTGAATATGACTGTATAACCTTTGCTCAACCATCAGAAACATCAAAAGATCTCAGTGTTTAGTAACTAAAAGGCCCTTCAAAGAAGAGGTTAAATTTGGACCTTATAGATCCTCTAAGTCAAGCTAGAGGGTCTCCAGGAGGGGAAGGGCAATGACCCTCAGCCATTACAGTGGTAACCAAGGGAGCGAAAGGATTCTCTCAAATAGATTTATGGGTGGGGCATTTGTCTAAGAGAACAGAGCCCAGTGAATTTCAAGCAAGACCCACAAGGCTCTTGAGAAAATTATTTCAGCAGAAACACTGTCGGCTTGGACTGAAAGGAAAGGAGAGAACCAAATGAAAACAGTTATCAGAACCCTAAAGCTCTAGTGGCCTGAAGCAATCTGATACTGTTACTTTTAACATGATATACATGTTACTTTTCATGAGAAAAGAAGGATGACTCAGGGAGCAGAACTGAGAGCCTGGAGAGCAAAGTCCACAGCTACAGAGGCATAGTCCTAGAACTGGAAATATAATCAAGAAAAATCCAGCATTTACCCTGCTGGATTTCAAGACTGGTTGTGGACCAGTAACTCCTATTTACTCTTCATTCTCCTTTGAACCAGAATCTCTGTAACTATTTTCTGATGCCTGTCTAACCATTGTGTTGGGAGTTTGGGGAAGGTGGCTTGTCTCTTTGGTTTCATGGGTCTACATGGAGAGGAACTTTACCTCAGGAACTGAAGTCCAGACGCCTTCAAGGACTGCCCCCAGGAGGCTTGTCTGCACAATATTTAGGTGACTTAGATGGTGAGATTTCAGACTTTGAGCTGGTGAGATTTAGATGAGATTTAGGACTTTGAGTTGATGCTGTAATAAAACAATACTCTTGGGAGTTTTGGGAAAGTATGAAAGTATGGGTTCATTTCTGGGCTCTCTGTTCTGTTTCATTGATCTATGTGTCTGTTTTTGTGCCATACTGTTTCTATTACTGTAGTTTGTAGTATAGTCTGAAGTCAGGGAATGTGATACCCCCAGGTATATTCTTCTTTGCAAGAATGCTTCGAATATTTGGGGTCTTTTGTGGTTCCATACAAATTTTAGAATCATTTGTTCTAGTTCTGTGAAAAATGCCATGGGTATTTTGACAGGAATTGCACTGAACGTGTATATTGCCTTGGGTAGGATGGACATTTTAACCATATTAATTCTTTCAATCCTTGAACACAGTGTAGCTTTCCATTTGTGTCATCTTCAATTTCCTTCACCAATGTCTTCTAGTTTTCCAAGTACAGGTCTTTCACCTCCTTGGTTAAATTCATTCCTAGGTACTTTATTCACTTTGATGTAATTATAAATGGGATTGTTTTCTTAGTTTCTCTTTCGGATAGGTTGTTATTGATATATAGAAGTGTACCAGATATCCTGGTTGGTCTGACAATACTCAACAAATATTGATAATAATCTTTATGCCCTTTTAAAAGAAATTCTGAAGGTCAGGGATGGAAGAAGTCAGAGACATTATAAGCAGCAGCCAGTACTCCTCCTGGCCTTAAAGGAACACACTGCCATGTTACAGAAAGGGCCATGTGACAAGAGAATGATGGTGGCCTTTAGGGGCTAAAAGTGTCCCCCATTTGGCAGCCAGCAAGAAAGCAGGAACCTCAGTTCTACAGCCACAAGAGACTGAATTCTTCCAACAGCCTGAATGAGCTCGAAAGAGGCCTCCATGCTCCAGACGAGAACCCAGTACAGCTGCCTCCTTGATTTAACCTTGTGAGATCATAAAGAGAGACCTTACCCAACCCAGACTTCTGACCTGCATAGCTGGAGATATTAAGTGGGTATTGTTTTCAGCCCAAAAGTTTGTAATAATTTATTGCTCAGCAATAGAAGGCTGGAGCATATTTGTTGTAATGATGGGTAATTTTTAATAGAATGGATAACCCAAATGCAATCTATATACGTTACTTAATATATTGATTAAATATATTAATAAATATATTATTATTTAGTAATGTATTACTGTTCCTAAATTTGGTAGTTCAAGACATGTGACAAGCTAGAACTGTAGGCAGCATAAGAAAAATAATCACTCCAACATCAGCTTGACCCTAAAAATTGAGCAACTACTACTGTTTTACCTAGTCATTGATAAGTTTTCATTTTTATACTTCTCTGTGTTCCTCCATTCATTCTGTCGTTCCTTCAGTAAACAAGGAAGTGCCCAGGCACTGATGGCATGAAGATGAGTAAGAAGGTGGCTCCTCTTGAGGTGCAACCGCACTCATTCAAATTGAATTCAAGTGTGTAACTCACTTCAGCAAACGTTCCCTTGTATCTGGTACTCTGTCCCTCCCGCCACACACTTTCTCATGTACTTCAGTAAATTACCCACTAAAACACTGTATTCTAAGAAGCCAAAGTCTCTTCTTGTATAGTTTTTTTTTAAATACATTTAAATAAATACATGTATTTATTTATTTATTTATTTTTGGGTGTGTTGGGTCTTCGTTTCCGTGCGAGGGCTTTCTCTAGTTGCGGCGAGCAGGGGCCACTCTTCATCACGGTGCGCGGGCCTCTCACTGTCGAGGCCTCTCTTGTTGCGGAGCACAGGCTCCAGATGCGCAGACTCAGTAGTTGTGGCTCACGGGCCTAGTTGCTCCGCCGCATGTGGGATCTTCCCAGACCAGGGCTCGAACCCATGTTCCCTGCATTGGCAGGCAGATTCTCAACCACTGCGCCACCAGGGAAGCCGCCTGTATAGTTGTTTTTCTCCATCATTTGTTCATACTAGTAGGATCCTTACTCTTCTGTCACCATAATTGTTTATTATTTCACTCTTCAGTTTTATTATCTTATCCTTTCTTGTCTGGAACACGGTTTGGCCTGCCATCTGCCTCTTGTATAGCCAATTTGCATTCTGTCCTAGGTAGTGCAAATTCCCCATTTTGTAATGCACGAGTAAAATTACCATATCACCTCAATAAACTAAATTTAGTGGCTCCTAGAGGGAAAAATATATAGAGATTTTAATTTGATTATTACTGTAAAAGTGCCCAGAGGTCAGTAACACTCTGAGAAAATACACCAAAAAAAAGGTGGATAATAATCAACTCTCAACAATAATATTTAATTTTCCCTCTAGAAAAATCTAGGCAAAACACATTTACAAGTTTGGGGTAAATGCTAAGATCAAAAGGCATTATATTCTGTATGGATTTCAGCAAGGAAAGAAAATTGTAAGTGCTAGAGGGAGCAAGGTGACCAATTACAACATAGATTGAAATGTAAATTAACATTTTATGGGTATAGATCTCCAAGCCTCATCATTATGAATTGCTGTATTTTTAAAAGATTAAGGTGACTTTATTAATACAGGAATTATTTACTTATATATGTCTTATAGCAGTGTAAGTACCAGATGGCATAGATTTAAATACCAACAATACACAAAATATGATGGGGAAATTGCTGACTATGTGTCAGGTTTGGGCATATCTCAATAAAGTAGACATGAAACACACCATGGGTAAGGGAACGTATCACTATATACAGATATACAAAATTCAAGATGTATTATTATTTAAATTTTTACATTTAATTTAAATTAAATTTAAATAAAAGAGAAAGCTGAGCTGGAGGACAATTAGCAACATAAAGGATAGGCAGTGGGCAAATATTATTATCCTGTAAAGAGTACAGATTGTGGGCTTCCCTGGTGGCACACTGGTTGAGAGTCCGCCTGCCGATGCAGGGGACACAGGTTCATGCCCCAGCCCGGGAAGATCCCACATGCCACGGAGAGGCTGGGCCCGTGAGCCATGACTGCTGAGCCCGCGCATCCGGAGCCTGTGCTCCGCAACGGGAGAGGCCACAACAGTGAGAGGCCCGCGTACCACAAAAAAAAAAAAAAAAAAAAAGAGTACAGATTGTATGGTGTGTAATCTATAAAACCACTGAATCACTATGTTGTACACCTATAACTAATACAATATTGTAAGTCAACTATACTTCAAAAAAATAAATAATAAATAAGCAACAATAAACAAAAAAAGAATACAGATTATATAAGACAATAAGAAAATGTTATATAGCAATAGAAAATGGGGCAAATAAAGTAAACAGTTAATTCATAGAGAAGCGTAAATGGCCTACTGGTATAGGAAACAAACACCTATTCATATTAGTAAACAAAAAGACATAAATTTCAATAAGAATGAGACATCATTTTCAGGTATCAAATTGTTTTAAAAAATTAGCAATGATGAAATACCCAGTTTTGGAGATGGTGTGGTGAAATGAAAATTTATGTATGCTGGCAGGAAAATAAAAGTGTTCTTAATTTAGCACTATATATCAAGATTCTGAAACAGGTAAAAAACAAAAATAGGGTCTTACCTGTTGATCTAAAAAATGAATCTAAGAATAGATACTAGTGATGAGAATGTTTAGAATCATTTAAAAAATGAAAATTTCCTAAATGGCTTGGTTAAATGGTTCTTGAAACATGCCTATATTCTTGTAACTGCTACGATGATGTGTTAGATGGATACTGCCAATAAACTATATTAAAAAATAAAATTCTAAAAACAAGTGGCAAGCAGAACACATGTACATTACAAATATATTCTTGTAAGCATGTGCGATGAATATTTAATATACAGTATCTATTATATATGTAATACATATGTGTAGAAGGCAGTGCAATTAACTGATTATTTTTAGGGTGAGGCTTATTATCAGTATTTTATGATTTTTCTACAACAAAAAGCTGTTGTTTTAGTAAACATTTTAAAAGCAATAAATATAATTTGGTACAACTTTCTGAAGGGATTTATTAAATCTAGGAAAACAAGATATATACATTTTTTCTGTTTTTAAATTTAAATATATTTGATTTATAATATCGTGTTAGTTTCAGGTGTACAGCAAAGTGATTCAGTTATGTATATACATTTTTTTATCAGATTATTTTCCACTGTAGCTTATTACAAGATATCAAGTTATACATTATTTTCTTTATTGGGAAAATTAAGATTCATTTATGATTTCAGAAAATAATAATTGATCATTGGAGGTTTTGTTGGAGGGGTGATAATTATGCAACAGCTGAGGATACCACATTTCTGTCTCATAACATACTCTTTTAGACTTAAGAGTCACTACAGCCTACGGTAGAATTTCTCCACCATTTACCTTAAAGACACACTTAACTGAGGGCTGATTTACTGCGTGGCAAATGCTGATGGCCAAGCCCACATTTCTGCAGCGTCCTTAGAACAGTAGAGGTAGAGTAGCATCAGCCCTTTCTCTCGCAGGTGATATGAATAAATGTTTGCTCTGATATTTTAAACTATGTAAATAATTAGAAAATGTTGCTCTTAACACAGTTCCCAGCTAATTGTGACTCACAAATTGTCAGGGTGTCCTGGTTCCAAATTTTTGCTCTTCCACCTCAGAGATCTCTTTCCTCCCTTTTCCCACTTCTGACCTTTCCTTCACCATTTTGATATTGTGCAGCCATAGCTACATCTGTGGAACCTAGTGGGGCAGGTCTCTGATTACCCTGAGAAATCAGCTACGAGTTTTCCTATTGCTGCTGTAACAGTTTACCACTAACTTAGTGCCTAAAACCACACAAATGTATTATTTGAAATAGGTTTCCCTGGGCTGAAACCATGGTGTCAACAAGGCCACCTTCTAGGGGAGCTCTAGGGAAGAATACATTCCCTCACCTGTCCCAGTCTCTGGATTCCTTCTATTCCTTCTTCAAAGCCAGCAAGGTATCATCTTATCTCTTTTTGCTACGTTGTTAAATCATGTTCTGTCCCTTGGAGCTTCTAAATTCCTCTCGTGAGGATGCCTTTGATTACACAGGCCCCTCCTGGATAATCCAGGCTAATCTCCCCATTTTGAAATCCTTAACTTTATCACATCTGCAAAATCCCTTTGCCATAATAAGTAACATTCACAGGTTCTAGGAATTAGGGTGTGGACAAACTTGGGAGCCATTATTCAACTAAACACAATAGGTTAGATTTTTTTTATTATTATTAAACTGACAAACTCTTGTCTGAGATTATGAAAACATAACTTAGTTGACTTGAAGACCAATGGTTCATAATGCCAAATGGTAATCGTATATCTAAACACGTGTTCCCTTCATTCCCTACCACTGAATAAATATTCTTCTATATAAAGAAATTATTTAAAAATTAAATATCTTTTCACTACAGAAAAATACAAAAAAGGAATGTAACGTGAAGATATCAATATATACTTTTTGGCAAGTATACATGTGTTTGGAGATTTTAAGATTAATGTTAATATTTTAGAAAGAAAATCACAAATCTGTCATTTGAAAAAATAATTTTTGTTGTTTAAAAAATATGAAATAGGATGAGAAAATGTGTAAAAACATGAATTTGGTGCTGGTCAACTAATTTTTCCATTTTCCTACCTGTAACACCTTGACATTAAACGTGAACTCTCCAGAAAATGAGGAATCATTACAGGACAGCTGTAAGTTTTAAATGTATGTGTCTAGAGCGGAGCAAGTAGTCAATAGATGGTTCTACTCTTCTGTCTGTTAATGGGATAACAGTGTACTGAAACTTTTTAGAGTCAGTAGTTTCTTAGTTTCAAATATAATGAGGCTTTTGAGCAAAGGAAAATGATGTAAAATTGTATAATCTGCCAGAGACTCACCCTTCTCTCTTTCTTTTTGAGTGTTTAGTTGAGTCCTGTTGTACCATTAAAAAACAACAACAACAACTGTCAGACATATCTTCTTATTTGAAGTTAATTCTCGATGGACATTTATTACTGGATATTAAATTATTTGGTTATTTAACTCAAATCACTGAAGAAAAGTTATACATATAGATATATAGTTTAGTGATATAATTAAAATTTAAAATCAATTTCCTCAACTACTTTTTAGACTAAAAATATTAAATAATTTTGGCTACCATATTTATATGTTGAATTACTTAGAAAATTTCGTAGAATTTTCATTGAACTTTTTTAGATCAACATTGTCTTTAGTTAAGTGTCTGCCAGGGATCCTGGGACAAGAATAAAGGCAGCAAATTCCTTGTAATTTTTGGTAGGATCCTTGGGGATAATATATATTGATCTATTTTTTTTTTTTTTTTTTTTTTTTTTGCGGTACGCGAGCCTCTCGCTGTTGTGGCCTCTCCCGTTGCAGAGCACAGGCTCCGGACGCGCAGGCTCAGCGGCCATGACTCATGGGCCCAGCCGCTCCGAGGCATGTGGGATCTTCCCGGACCAGGGCACGAACCCGTGTGCCCTGCATGGGCAGGCGGACTCTCAACCACTGCTCCACCAGGGAAGCCCTATTGATCTCTTTGATTCTGGCTTCACAGCTACATAGTTTACGTCTGTCAATGAAAATAAACAATGTATGTTTGCTATGGAGAAAGGAAATTATTATTCCAAATCGTTAGTCTTTGAACTAACAGAATCACAAGCCTGAGCTATGGTGCTCTGTTGATGCTTGGCTTTAATCCTTATTTACTGCAAGCCCTCCTTTGGGGAGTTGGCATGTTCCATAATGAAACCAAATATACATTAATACCTTTAACAAAACGATGAGTCCACCCTAACAACTGTTGCATATATGTGTGCATCAGCTATGGAAGCAAACCCTGGACCCCATGTCCAAGTCCTAATAATAGAGTGCAGACCCCAAAGAAATATAATATCCTGGTTACTGTAACTAGAGTCACATCTAATTGCACACGATGAATAAATCATGGGGTAGCTGACCCAGTGCAGACATAATCGTAGTATAAAAATGTATAATAATTTCTTGGCATCAAATGGAATGGATAGATCGTGACGTGGTCCTTGCCCTTTGTGAGTAATGAAATGGCCTCTATCTATGGAATATAATTTTCTCCTGAAGGTGCTTCTCTTTTCATAATAGCGTGTCTTTTGGAACAGTAGGAATATGCAATTTTAGCAGAGAGATTGGGGGGATCTAATAAATGTGAGTGGGATTAGGTTGTGAATAGAATTTCTTGTATTAGAAAAAAGATTAAGCTATAGCTTAACAATAACACTGGATATCTTGACTGATAACTAAGTCACATTGGAACATAGAGTTTTGGAAGCAGATATTGATTTTTCAAAAAAAAATATGAAGCTGATGAAAGAGGTGACGAGAAGATGCACAAACCTATTTCTGGCCTCAAATCTGGTCAGCATTTTTCAAGTAAAATGACATTTCCTCTAATTGCATAGCCCAAGGGCCATTGCATGTTTAAAGTATGGTGGCAGGGAAATTATTCCATTCATTTTGGGAAAAACAAAACAAAACAATTGTTTTGGGAGGCAATTCTAATGGCCAAATATATTAAAATTTTTTTTTACATTTTCTTTTTCTGTGATTAGAATCTCACGGTTAAAAATGGTATTTAGCAGCAAGCTCTACATTGTTTTAATCCAGTTTTTGAAGTCTTTGAAAGCTGACGTAGAGGCTCACTCATAATTGGGATCTCTGATGTTTTAGATATTTTCTTCCATCAAGTTCATGAAGAAAAGTTTAGCTATTCCTTAGAAACATTGTTAGAATTTAATGAGAATATGGCATATCCATTTTACTGCTTAAAGAAGTTTTGTTCCAGTGTCTCGTGGACGAGTATTTATTAAGGACCTATGATACGGCAC
Source organism: Neophocaena asiaeorientalis asiaeorientalis (assembly GCF_003031525.2). Lineage (NCBI taxonomy): Eukaryota > Metazoa > Chordata > Mammalia > Artiodactyla > Phocoenidae > Neophocaena > Neophocaena asiaeorientalis. Next base: position 5,249,723 of record NW_020174135.1, read on the forward strand.
CTGATGTTCTGAGCGCAGTGATAAATTAGTAAACAGAACAACGCCTTTGCCTCTCATTCTTATTAAAGGAAGCTAATGATGTACAAGAGAGTAACTTTAAAAAGATGAACTCAAATCCTAATAAGTGTTGTGGAAAAACACAACACGGGCTAACGTGCTGGAGAAAGATGTGGGCATGAGTGCCCTGGGTTGTGTTGGGCGATCCTTGTGCTCAGAAGTAAGTTGGGCAAAGATTTGGGGTAAGCAAAGGGGTACTAAGGAGTTTGAGATTTGATTTCACTTTATTGGGAAGGTTTTGGAGTGTTTTAAAAGGGGATGAATGAAACTCCATCTGATTTACACTTAAATATCCAAGGCTTCTCTGGCCACTGTGTCCGTGGATCCGTGTAAGAGACCATTTGGTGAAAGACCACTCAGAAGTACCAGTGGAGACGTTACCAAGAGCCTGGAGTTGAGAGAGAGCTGACAGACCTACAGGACAGTTTGATGTGGGTGCCAGGGCAGAGAGGACTCAATGATGACCTGAGCCTTTAGTCTGGAGCAAGGAGATGCCCCTTAATAATGTCGGGAGGGTGTGTGAGGGGGGAATTGAGGCAGGGAAGAGGACTATAGGATGATCACCGTTATCTGAACCCATCCAGCCATATTCCATTTGAGATGGTAATTAGAAGGCCAAGTGGGGATGCTACTTAGGGATTTGGATGCACCGAACGAATCTGGGTCTCAGATAGGAGTCAGAGCCGGAAGTGTGAGCCCATGAGAATGAAGCCAAATGCAGCCTCTGTACTCTGACACCAAATTAAATCTCAGAGACAGAGTCTTGGGTGAAGTGGAAAAGAATCACTTTATTGCTTTGCCAGGCAAAGAGGACCACAGTGGGCTAATGCCCTCAAAATGTGTGTGGACCTGGAGCGGGTAGTGAGAAGTTTTATAGTCATGGTTCAAAGAGGGCGTGATCGGCTCGTGGACTTTCTTCCGATTGGTTGGTGGTGAGGTAATGGGGAGTCAGCGTAATCAACCTTCTGGTTCCATCCAGTCGGGGGGCTACATGCTCGTGGGCAGCATACCTTTAATTTCTCCCACCTGCTGGCGGTTTCAGTATCTGTAAAACAGCTCAGAAATATTAAGTATATGCCTTGAGGGGGGGACCCAGACCCTGCCCCTAGGCAGCTCTATTGTTTCTTTTGACTGGTCCTGGCTTCCCTAATTAACATCTATTTAAACCTGCTCCTTGGAACTCAGGGAAGGTCACGGAGGCTGAATGAAGCCTATTTCCTGTAATCCAGAAATGGGGGACACAGAAAGACTTTTGTGCCCAGGAGCCCCAGAGGGTCCTGCTCGGTATCACCAGGAGCCTGACTGCAGGGGTCAGCCAAAAGGCCTCAGAGGGCGGGGAAAATCACCTTTGCACCTGAAAGATCAAAACGATTATTGAATAAAAGTAACTGAGTTTTTCAGTGTGCCAGATTTTGCTATTTAGTAAAAATTAATTACCTAAATATATAATGCAGGTACCTACCACATTTACATAATTATAATAATTTTAAGCTTTGTTCCCATCTCTCAGGCAAAGAAAGTGATAGACTGTAGAGCCTCTAGACTGTCAGAAAACTTTAATAAATCAATATCTTCAAGGGTGATACAAGGTGAATTCAGGAAATGAAGCAAGGACATGTAAACGTACTCCCAGCTCTTTCCTTGTTCTGATGCTTCTCCATGCATTTTTGTGACCATTTCCACTCCAAGTTATGATTGGGAAAATAAGAATAAAAAAGAGCAGAAGTAGAAAGCTCAAAGACATGGGTGTGTGTGTGTGTGTGTGTGTGTGTGTGTGTGGTCTGTTCTCACACAGGCCAGCACATAGAGGCGTGAGCTTTCGACAAACCTCAAATTAAAGCGGTTAAAAGATAAGAATTTGAGAGAAGCAAGAAGCAAGGAGAATGCCTGTGGAATGAAAAAAAATATGGGTTGGGGGCTGGGAGACGGGATTTTAAATGGTATAATGGTTTTTAAAGAAAAATAGGATCGAGCAGCTCTTCTATTTCCAAATTTTCTTGATGAAATATGATGTAACTTGACTTTGAACAGATCTACCAGATGATAGTTTCATTAACAAGAAAGCAGAGGTATTTGAAATATCAAGGTTTCAGAGAGAAATCTGACAGTTTTTATTTCCATTTTGTTTTAATTTTCCCTGAGTGGCATTTCTGGACTTGAAAAGCAAGGTAGTGGGTGAGGAAAGAAATGACTCTAATAGAATGAGCGTTAGTGCTGGTAGCATTAAATAGCGATTATGAATTACGTGGCTTTTAATTACAGAATTGGAACAGTATTTATAAGCATGTGACATGATACTGAAAAATGATATATCCATGATTAGACCTTTAACATTATAAAATATATGTTTGGTGATTCTTTATTATACTTTAAAATAAAATCTCCTTTATTTTGAGTGTGTGACTGCCCTTCTTCCTCCTGTCCTCCTTAACCTAATTAAAATATGCCCCAAATTCATTTGTTTGTCTCCTGATAACGTTTTTACTCCTTAAGAATCAGCAATATGTAGGTATAAAGGTTGTTTGTCTCAGATGCCATCATGATTTAAGCATCTTGAAGGACTGAAATGCTATTTCACTGAAGAATGGTAAATGTTCCCCACCTAGTGGGACGAATGGGAACATATGAGGATTTAAAACTAGAAAAAACGTCCAAAAGAAAACAATGAATTCAGTGAAATATTGAGTTCATTAAGTGTCTTTAAAAATAATAAAGTATAAGTATTATGTGAAGTCTATTCTTTTACTGGTTAAAATTTGAAAGATAAGATAGACTTGTTTGGATTAATATTTGGCTTTCTTTTCATGAAAAGTTATCAGATTTTTCCCAATCATAAGAAGTACCTATATGTGTATATGTTTGTGTATATACACACATATGTATATGCATATATGAAAAAATTTCCCAACGAAAATTAAATATAACTTGTAAATATCCTAGAAATAGTCATTGCTAACATTTCAGCTTAGTATTTCCAGTAAAATTTTTTGTATGTTTGTTTGCATGTGAGGCTTTATAATTTGAAACAATTTGTAACCTTATTTTTCACGCAACTTTATACCTCAATAATTTCCATACTATTCTCTGACCCCTTAAGAATTAAGAATCCTACCACTATAATGATTTTTGAACACTGGGGCGAAACACAAGCTTTTGTTTTTGATTTTGGTTTTGTGTTGTCTGTTAAGGGGTATACAAATAGAATTGGAGATATTTGGATTAAACAAGGTTAAACATACACTTTTGGGCATATGACTTCTCGAAACAAGGTGCTGAGAAGGGTGACACACAGGAATACACTGTATTTCTCAGTCTTCCTACTCTGCAGTACACACATCTTCCTTGCCAGAGCAAACTGTTGAGTTACATTTCATGTTTCCAAAGAATTTGTTTTGAAATATTTAGATAACTGTTCACTTAAGGTATTTTAAATTGGAATTTTAAAATTGGGCTTAAAGGACCTTTAGATAATTTCACAGTCTGCATCTGTGTATTGTGTTTCTCTGTACTGAAAGTTCTGTTAATACAATTGTAGGACAAATGTCACTTTTATCCAAGCCTCAGTTTCATAGGATCACTAAAAACTTCAGAACACTCCTGGATTTATATTGGAACCAAAAGACCAAGATCTATTCTGTTTTACACACTGCTTGCCTTGTTTTCCCAGGATGGGACCTGAATATCTCTCTTTACAATTTGGTGTTAGAAAATGCATGTTATCTTGATGGTCTTGTTATTCTGGGAATGACGGAATATCACTAATACCTTATACAGCTAAACCTTCCTCCTGTAAAGTAGTACAAACATTTAAAATCTCCATTTGCTATTGTATCAATATTTCACACATGTAGATTCTGTTTTGCTTCTTTTTTAGAACTGAACTTTAAGGATATTTTACACTGGGTATGAGTGTAGCAAAGAAATATAGCCCCAAGATGTTAAAATATCTCAGTCAGGAAGTCATAGTTTTAGGAAAGTCCTGGGCATGTCTTAGAAAGGTGTGTTTATTGTGTACTTGGATATAAAAAATGGAGACTGGTTATAGACTATTTTTTTCTTTTTACATGTAAATAGTACAGTAACACAGAATCAAAGACCTTGAAGCTGAAGGGCTCTGGTGTATTGTTCGCTTTGTTTTCACATTCAAGTATATACTAAGCTCATACAATGACTTTTAGGAGACCCAGAGGGTAAGAACCTTCCGCACATTGTAAAGTTAATTGTTTGTATTACCTGTCATTGTGCTACTTCATGTACTATCAGAATTAATTTAAAACCACTTTTTGAATCATAGAAGGGAGTTGTCCACTTGGCCCTTGGGATCGAATTTTTGTGAAATACATAGTGTGCTAGAATAAGGACTTGGAAGTAAATATAGTAGGAAAATTATTAAAATAAGCATTCCCCTGTCGTTTTTGAGAAAAGGATGTTTCATTATGCATTAGTTTATTTTTCAGTTTCTTACAAGTGACTGTAAACTGGGGTGTTGTAGAACTGGTACTCACAGGTAGGGTGGAAGGCACTGGTGTGGTCTAGTCCATCAGCATCCCTTTAACTCTGATTGGTCAGTCCCCATGAAGTAATGATTGTTAAATATTTTAAATATTACTCCCAATATAACATCTTATTGATCTAGCATAATCCATTTAATTATATTAATTTTATTACAATATTTTACTGTCTAAAGAATAACGATCTGCTGTTTTGTCACATGAGAAAACAAACAGTTCTATGTATAACTCATCTTTTTAAACAGCATTTATTACGTGCTCTTCTGCATAAAGGGTTGTGCTCTGTTCTTTCAAATTTGCATTCTCATTTAGTCTTAACAAGAGGTCTGTGAACAGCTGTCGTCACTTTACAAATTAGGAACTTGAATATAAATCACTTAACTTTTATATCCTGTATCTCCTTCAACTTATCCCACTATATAGATGTAAACTGAAAAGTGGAAAAATTTAAGGAATATTTGCTCAAGATCACACAACTTAGAAGTGGTGAACCCAGGATTCAATCTCAGACGTTTTGAATTCACAGCCTCTGTACAATACTTGCCTTTTAGAACAGCTTACTATGACAGCTACAGTGCTTGCGTCCATATGGCCGGCACTGTCCTACATTCTTTGCATAGTTAAATCACGTAGGGAAGCATTATCTGTCTCCCTATTTTATAGATGTGGTAACTGAGTAAGTGCTCATGGAAGACGAGATCTCTCCTTAGGAATTATCACTCCCTACGGCCTGAGACGCAGCCCTACCCTCTGTAGTGTTGTCGGGACTCTACCCCAGGATGAAGTGCCTGGAGAAGCATTCTCTAAGCTTCAAGTTCATGGACAGTTAACCTGGTCCAAAAGGGATGCTTTGCACAATTGCATATGTGTTAGTATATGCGAGAAGAGGGGAAAGTTGGGAAAGACTCACTTCGCAGTGTTAAAATATCCATTTTCTATGTTACCCGAATGATTTAAACCAATAACAATGCTGTGCTTACACGTATGACATTCTTTTGGCTGACTAGCATGTTTCACTACATTCCATTTCTGGCTTTTCTCAAAAAGAAACACTTAGCATTAGATGCGGATGATAAAATGGTGATGTTCAATAAACCCTTCCAGAGAAGTGAGTTTGCAATAGCTGCAGTCATTATGTCTAAATATGCTTTTAAATAATTCAGAGTCAAAAAGCAATGCGAATACTTTCTTCTGTGTACTTAGTTTTTAACATCAATGTGAGGCTATGTTTGCTATTCTGAAAGCAACAGAAGACCTAGTCCCAGAAATAAGTAGATTCATCTGATCATGGAAACTGCCTGTGTGAGTTACTCTGAATTTTGAGGATTCCGTTATTGGCTGCCCTTTATTATTGGTAAACCTTAATTTTGAGTTTCTTCCAGATAATTTTAGGGAATAAGGGGGCTGGTTTTTAAGAGCCAATAGCTTTTGACAATTATACTGAATTTCTAAGTAGAATAAGTTCTCTAAAAATTGGTAGAATATGTGCTTTTCCAGCAATAGTAAGAGAACCAAATAAATGAATGCGATTTAGTTTCTGAGAATGTCACAATTTGTATTGTATTTGAGGGCTAATTCTCCACAGTAAACACACCTGTGAGAATCTTCTGTTCTCTAGGATACTCAGGTCGGCAGCCTGGCCAGAGCTAAACTTTTGCTCAGTGATATTAATCAATTAAAAATATCTGTTGACTCTTTAAGCCTAGAGATATTAAGCCACATAAGAGATTACAAGTAATTTTTTTGAAAGCATGTCCCTAGCCTCAAAGAACTCATGGGGAAGGATGATAAGCATATACTAAGTGCTAAACTCTTTTAAAAATTGTAAGTAGAATAGGATTTAAGGAAAAGATAATTTTCTGATAGATTGGAATGATATTTTAAAACTGTAAAGATCGCACAGTTCTGATATGATTTGCATAGCAGAGTGGAGAATAGGTATTCCAGGACAGAGAGAGGGAGGGAACTACATGGCCAATGAACCAAAGATCTCAGGAACGTGTGGGGAGCAGTGGGAAATGCTTATGTGCAGAGTGCATGTACTCAGACACCCTTGAAGGAGCAGTGAGGACATGGCTTGATTTGGGAGGCAGGAAGGTGCCATTTTATGCTTTTAGCAGGAGGTAGAACTAAGAATCTTTATTGAACTATTGTGTGTCTGCCTTTATATGAGAGAAATATTCAGGTATGCAATATAAAGAAAATTCAGAATCCAATCGATTTTATTTTTGGTGTCTATGAGACAAAATTAATTTTTGTTCAAGGGGTATGTTGTAATACATTGGTTTCTTAGCCACTGCTAAGATTTCCTTGTCTGTTTTTGTTTGTTTATTGTTTGCACAGCAGTTCTATAAATGTAGCAAAAGTAAGGAAGAAAAGATGGAGTAGTACTTGGAATAATAGTGATTTTTTTAAGGGAGAATGATTTCAGTTAACTGGCACATTTGTATAATTGATGTAAAGTAGTGTGTCAAGAATGTGATTCATTGACAGTACCGGATGATCTGTTCCATTCCCAGTCAAACCACCAATATTTAATGATAACTGATACTGGCACATTGATTGGTGTTTTGTAAGACTTTTGCAACAGCAGCAGAAACAGAAACAAAATTACATTTGGAGAATTTGGAAGCCAAATCTCTAGTGTATTTACTAACATACTGTTAGTACTAACATACTTCACTGTTGCAGAATGCAATGCCATTTTTATCTATATGTTTAAAAATTTAGGGCTTCTCTGGTGGCGCAGTGGTTGAGAGTCCGCCTGCTGATGCAGGGGACGCGGGTTCGTGCCCCGGTCCGGGAAGATCCCACATGCCGCGGAGCGGCTGGGCCCGTGAGCCATGGCCGCTGAGCCTGCGCGTCCGGAGCCTGTGCTCCGCAACGGGAGAGGCTGCAACAGTGAGAGGCCCAGGTACCACACATACACACACAAAAAAAATAAAAACAAACCCATCCTATTTAATAGTAATTGTAATAAATTTTCCAGCTCATTCTGGAAGGTCAATAAATATTTATGCTCTTTTCGGGGTATTCTTTACTTGATGGATTAACTGTACTTTCAAAACCACTGCAATTTATCAGGTAGTAAGTGGATTTTTTTTACATTTTCTACTAAAGCAATTTGCAGCTGCTCTGATCTATTTGCAGAAAACTACTTTTTTGTTCTGTGTACACATTTTGACAACATTCATTACCTGCTAAACAGACCATATCAGTTCTGCAAAATGGTTGACTACAGAAATTCAAATTTAGTTCCTTACTGAAAAGCAGGTTTTTGCAGTAATAGATTGGATCATCACGTTTTACACTATAAAAGCTTTATACCATGTTGAAAGCAGGAGCACAATAAAATGTTCAGCATGATACGTTTCAAAATGACTACTGCATCTGCGTCTTTTCTGCTCTTTAATACTTTGTTTTTCAAAACGACGATTACATCTTTTTTATTCTTTATCCAGGGACTTGAAGGCAAACCAAGCAGAAGGAAGAAGAAACTCTCCTGGGAATTGGGACTGGGTGGGGTGGGTAGGGGTAAGGGCTTGGAGAGTCAGGGGAATGCTTGGCTCAAGTTACCCTTGTCTTTGCCACACTTTTGATTTTCAAGACTTGATCATTTATTTATTTTAATAAATTTATTTATTTTTGGCCGTGTTGGGTCTTCGTTTCTGTGCGCAGGCTTTCTCTAGTTGCGGCGAGTGGGGGCTACTCTTCATCGCGGTGCTCGGGCTTATTGCTGTGGCTTCTCTTGTTGCGGAGCACAGGCTCTAGACGCGCAGGCTCAGTAGTTGTGGCTCACGGGCTTAGTTGCTCCGTGGCATGTGGGGTCTTCCCAGACCAGGGCTCGAACCCGTGTCCCCTGCATTGGCACGCAGATTCTTAACCACTGCGCCACCAGGGAAGCCCTCGATCATTTGTTTTTTAATAATTCCTCTAGGAATGTTAAAATATATTAAATTACCTTACACAAGGCATTTTCTTAACAATTTTCATTAATATGGAAAATACATTTAAGGGAGACAACTTTCTTAAAAAAAAAACAACCCTGCAATATGCGGTTTTGAAGGTGAAAATTAATTATAACATGACTGCACTGTTTAGATAATATTGATCATTGATAAAACTTTACTGATTGATGAACCGCTGAAAATTATGTGTTTTGTGTCTAATATATTTTTCTAGAATACCTATCCTTAAAAGGGCCACAAAACTATAACCAAAAAAAATCAGTGCTAAAATTACATTTTATGAGATATGTGGGATGATTACAAAGATAAAAACAAAAGCTACTTTAAAGGACTGTCTACATCAAGCTATAATGGCATCTAAGCTATAATTCATAGTGTAGCATTACTCTAGAGATGCGTTATTATAAATGACCAATTACTCTGACAATGAAAGAAGTGTATTTTTTTGTAATATTGAAGTCATAGCTAACATTAGACTTTCCGATATTAGACTTGTCACTAATTCTCTTATTTCTATAGCCAAATTGTATACTTCTTGGAATTCTTATTTTACCTCCCAATGCCCTAAATGTGCATTGTAGTCTGGAGTGCGTGGACCATTGTACCTAAAGTTAGTAGAACGTGTGATATATATGCAAAGTAGGGTAATTTCATCACCGTATATATTTTAAACGTTGATAAGAATAATGTACATTTTTCTTATGTTCAGAATAAATTTTCCCTTGTTCTGAATCTCCATGATATTCTTTGCTTCTTTCATATGCTTAAATAATATTATACTTTCTTAATTAGTATTTTGTAAGCATATACTTTCCAAAATATTTCAATATTTCCATTAAACTAAATCTTTTTTGCACAGGACAACCAAATTGATACATACAGAATTTCAGTGTAAAAAATAATGTTATGCATGTGGTCGGCACTTAAGTTTTGCTAAATGAATGCACCAAGTTAAATAAAAAACAGAAGAACCCATACGGATAATGTACGTCATTTTTATGATGGAAAACCTCCCGTGCCAGTTTTATAAGCTGAGCACATCTAGAAGAACTCTAGCTCTGTTAGTAACGCAAGGAATAATTACCGCTATGGCAACACTTCTGAGAATGGAATGTCAGTTCTACCATTTTTCTCAATTTGACGGCATATTATCACACTAATCTTTTTGTTTTTAGATTTGCAACGTGAGTGATTTACAACTGAGCATCAGTTAAAACTTTTTTCTTGCCTTTTTCTTCTCCTTTTTAGCTCCCTGCGAAGGCAATACGTTCTTCTGCCACAGTAACATGTGTATTAACAATACGTTGGTTTGCAATGGACTCCAGAACTGTGTGTACCCTTGGGACGAAAATCATTGTAAAGGTAATCATTCGTCCCTGGAATCTGCAAAATCCCTCTACCTGTAGCGTGGGAAGAAGTTTATCCAATGTTTATATGTATCAGACAGCCTTAAAAATATATTGTATATTGGCTTTATGAACTCCTGTAGGTTTTATAATTGATTTGTTAGCCTTTTCCTTTGCTTTTACTCACGCTGTAACCAAAAGTTTTCACATTCCCTAATGCACAGTGGACTGTCCTTAGCACTTGATGTTCATTGGCAAATCTCCTTTTTGGAGCCTGTAGCAGGGCATTGGAGCTTTTCATGCAAAGCAGCGTTTCCTATCAGAAGCTCCTTCATCTGTGGCTGCACCTCTCACTTATCCAGTCCGTCTTTACCAGACATAGTGCACATACTCTAGAGATAAAAGTGTATCGAAGGAACATTAGGGCTTTCAGGTACCTAAAGCCACTTACCTCGACTTCAATTTTCCTACCAAAACGCTCTTCTTCCTTTCCAATGAGAATCGCTTCCAATGTTCCGGCTTCCTTCTCTAGCCTGTACGCAAAGGTTTGTTTACATAGAGAGCATCCCTCGGCTTGGTTATGAATGTTGCAAGTTTTGGTTAAGTTCAAAGTGCCACATATCCTCTTTTGTTCAGATCCAATATTAACCAGTTTGCAAAGGAAAAGAAACGGGCAAATAACGCTCCATGCTTGATGTCCAATATCTTCTATTAAAATGCCCTCTGTGGATAGAAGCAGAGAGACGTTGCCACAGTACCCGTGGTTCGCAGGGTCAATAAGAGAAGCCGATCCAGTATCACCTATTTTGAGGAGATGGGCAATGATCCATGTTGTGTCCAAGGAACCACTTTGGAATGGATGGGAAATGAAGCATTTTGTGAAGAACCTTATACAGCACTGTTAGGGATTCGTTTTACTTGCCTAAAGTGGGTCTGTTTCCATGGTTCTTGGTGGCCCACCTTTCTCCATGGACAAAACCTCTGCGCCACTGCTCTGGATGGTAGGGTGGGGCAGGGACAGTGGCTCACTTCTCTGAGAGGAACACCCCTGCTTTATGAAGAAGGCACTCCGTGAGGATGGAGAAAGGGGCCATCTGGTCTTCTGCTTGTCTCTTCAGGGAGCTCGACGTTGTGAGCTGCAGCCAGTGTGACCGGGGCCCTGTATTCTCAACCTGCTGTGCCTGGTGTAGACCTTCTTTCCTACCAGTGGGGCCTGGGAGGAGGAGGGGAGACCCCACATTCCAGCCACTCCTGCCTGGAATCGAACATCTGCAGTATGGATCTGGGGGTGGAAGGGGCATTGAGAAATGCAGGTGGCTCGCCCTTCCTGGGGAGGTACCGTAGCTCCAGACTGGGGGCCTGTAGGGAGAGGAGCCTTGTGTTGCCTGAAACCACCCTGAGTAGAGCTTCTAATGGGATAGAAGCTTCTATTGGGATAGCTTCTATTGGGTGGAGGAGCTCAAAGGCCACAGACCATCCCTGTTCATAAAGAAATTCAGTAGATTTTCTTGAATAAATGTACCTCCCTTAAGACAATTTCCAGAAACCTTAAATGTTACTTTTTTAACTTTTACGATGATGGGGAAAGACCCACAGAAGCCCTCATGCCAACATCCCGGAAGTGTCTGTCTTAAAGTGTAATCACCTTCTGGTATCAGAATACTGTTACTTAGACTTCAGTTATCCACATCAGGAATAAGTTCAAAACAATTTAGGTATATCCATGTTCCCATTAGCGGAGTTTGTGGGGTTTCTTATACCAAGAGAAATGTTTTTACCATTACCAATTGATTCGCAAATGACATCCTAAAGGTTTTATAAGACCTTCTTCAAAACATATATTTACATTTAAAGTAGGGATGCTGTGCAACGGGAGAGCCGTTTCTAAGGCTAGAAGATAGGGTTCTTGTGAAAAGTGAAACATTCTGTTTCTTTTTAAAGACTTGTTTATGTTTAAGACAGTGAAAGTTTTATGCTCAGCCTGTTTCATTTAAAGTTCTCCACGTACGTCTGACTACCATATTAACGCGTGGTGGGTTGTTTCTTGTTTTGTTTGTTGTTTTCACTCTCCTCAACGTGTAGAAAAGAGGAAAGCCAGTCTGCTGGACCAGCTGACCAACACCAGTGGGACTGTCATTGGCGTGACTTCCTGCATTGTGATCATCCTTATTATCATTTCTGTCATTGTGCAGATCAAACAGCCTCGTAAAAAATATGTCCAAAGGAAATCGGACTTTGACCAGACAGTTTTCCAGGAGGTGTTGGAACCTCCTCATTACGAGGTATGCACCCTCAGAGGGACAGGAGCTACAGCTGACTTTGCAGATGTGGCCGATGACTTTGAAAACTACCATAAACTGAGGAGGTCCTCTTCCAAATGCATTCATGACCATCACTGTGGATCACAACTGTCCAGTACGAAAGGCAGCCGCAGCAACCTCAGCACAAGAGATGCTTCTGTCTTGACAGAGATGTCCCCGCAGCCCGTCAAACCCCTCATCCCACCTGTGAACAGAAGAAGTATCCTCGTCATGAAACACAACTACTCCCAAGATGCTGCAGATCCCTGTGACATCGACGAACTTGACGAGGTGCCGACCACGAGTCACAGGCTGTCCCGACACGATAAAGCCGTCCAGCGGTCAGTATCTATAGATTTTTTGATGAAAACTATAACCTGAAGACTGAAATGCTTCCAGAATGTTGTGTTCTATTTTGTCTTCATTTTTCAGTTTCTCTTTTTATTAATGACTTAAAGCATAGTATTTCAACTTTTGCCTCTTCTTTTCCTTTTTCCGTGCTCTCCATACTTTTCCTAGATCCCGTCTGTGTACATACGTGTATGTGTGTGAGCACACACAGACCAAAGAGATTTCATTTATTTCTATACAGAGATAATATTTATTTCTATAAAAATTATGGCTCTAATTTATATGGCTAATTTGCTTCCATGTGGTCATAAATGTTGCTCCAATCAATATTTATAGATTTTAAGATACGAGATGATATTTGGAAATAATTGCCTTACCGAGATGGTTAACCCATCTTGTTGAATAATTTTAATGTAAAAATAACATATTTTGCAATATAGTGTATTATATTTTTGGTATGAAAGTTAAAACACTTTTTTCCACATATCACATAATACTTACATTACAAATTGCATATGATAGCATGGTACACTAAAACAAGTAAACATTGATATTTAAATGTAGCGAGGATTAGTAGAAACGGTTTTCTTTTAATATGGAGACAATATTATCTATATTGTATTATTAGGCCTAAAATTAGTAAAGGAAAGAAGATTTAAATTGAGAAAAATATTATTTCAAATTCCCAAATCCAATCTTCCTGTGTTTTGTTTTGCATGCTTACTAGCATTTAGTTTATTTTGTAAATGTACGTAATTCCTCAATTCAATATATATTCTCAAAACCTAAACTACTTTTAGTTGATTTAATAGTTTTGCATGCTGATGGAAAAAATTTTATTTCCACAGTTTTATGAATTTTTAGGAATGCTTTTAAGTAAATATTTGTGTGCTTATTTATTTTTTGTGAAAATATTACTTTGTTGAATGAAATAGCCATAACATTCCAGGTTCTGCCTCATTGGGTCTCTAAGCAAACATGAATCTGAATACAACACAACTAGGGTCTAAAAAGAAAATTCAAGGTAAGCAAATGCCCTTGGTTCCTTCTCCGACTTTGTTGTACTCTGTTTTGTTTTGTTCTGTTGAACTTGTCTTGTAGTTTTTTAGGGAATGTGCTATTTATTCATTCTTTCTTGAGATATGTGTTTCATAGCATTTCACAATTAGAAATATACGGGATTCAATGCTGATGGAAGGATGATTCTTAGTATACGTATCTTTAAAATAAATGTTAATATTCTTACCATCAAGCATTGTACTACAATGTTATTGAAAAGGATGTTAAGTTAATAAGTTAAATTTTATCTATTTTAAGGTAAAGATACAAAAATTGGTGAAGTCTTAAAAGAAATACCAGAAGAAACCCAAGGTTTTCATAATTTTAAAAAATTGAATACTGTCTCAATATAACTGAAGTCAGTATTCAGTAAAGACTGGTAATAATGGTATTGATTGAATTTGGCAACATTCTACTCAAAACTCATACACTAAGTATTCTGTGGTACTTATATAGTTTGTGCCCCTTATTTTTGCATGAATATGCAGCTTATTTCATCAAAATTAAATGCAGCATGTTATGTCAAATTTTATAATATAAAATTTGAATGCTTGGTAATGTAAAATGTTCCATAAATATCAGTTGTCTTTGTGTGCATCTATTTTGTCATCGGGTACCATAATGGCTTTATATTTAGCACTTAGAGTCTATATCTCTATTAGACTAATTTGTCTCCAATTAAATTTGCTTGACGGTTAATCTCTTCAAAACTCTTCAAACCTATCAATTATTCTTGAATTAGGTGAATGCATTTCCATGCTCTATACTACTTTGATAAGTTGGTGTAGTTGTGTGCATACTTCATCAGGAGAAAATGTTTTAACTGTGTTTTATTTTCAGACAAGAACTATTTATACAAACATGGGGACTGTGAAAAGAAAATTCTATAGTGAATTGTGAAAAGTGGACATATTTCTAAATTCATTCCACTGCCTTTATCCAAACTTAAGAATTACAGACATTTGTTATCCCTTCAGCAAGACATACCCGCTGCACAATGATATGTTCATTTCGTAATTTGGTTGCTGGCCACCAAGTGCTCCTTAGTTTTTAAATACATTTTGAGATTTACTGGAAACTTGAAGAAATTAATTCCTGATTAAGACTATCCCAACTTTATTTTTACTGTCAGTTTCACTTTGTTTCTATGTTGTTTTATGTCTTTGTTAGATAACTGTACATTGTGTGATATGTGAAAAAACACGATTTTGGATGAACTTTGTGTTACATGTACATTGTTTTCATTATATAGACTGCTTGAGAATAGTGCGTTCCTGAGTGATTTTGAACATGCTACAGTGAAAAGTGAGAATATGGACCATGGAAACACCAGCTAGAGGTTTTATGGACTATAAACATCTGTTGTATTAAGATTAAATGCAGCCCAAAGTACCGAGTAAAATTACTGGATTGCAATAAGAAAAATCTCATTTTTCGTCTTTCCTATATACCCCCATTTCCTTTCTTTTTAAAAGAAAATCAAAGGAAGATACCGAGTTTCAGAGATAGTTTTGAAATCAGGTATTTTACCGTTCATACCCTTCAGTAGAAATGATTTTTGATTAAGCACTTAGCAATATGATTGATTGACAGTTTGAGAAAATACCCTGCATGTCAGCTCTGGATATTTGAATTGGAAAGATATCCTTTTTATTAGACACATTGTAAAAAGCATGCATTCTCCAATACTGCTGTTACTCTTCCATTGCCTTGTGTCATATGCTTGCTACTTGTAACTTTTGATATAAAGATATATAAAAATGTATAATAATTTCCTAACTTGAGTTAAGAGAAATGCTTTCTTCTATTAGAGTGATAAAAACTGACTTACATAAGTACACACTTTATATCTACTCTTTCCACACTTTAGGCTACAGGATGTCCTTTAGTATTAAGACACACTTCTTCAAAATTTGATTTCTAAAACTATGGAGTACTCAGTCCACAAGGCAGTCAGAAAGAGTTAAATTACCTGGGGTAAATAGGATTTCTACGTTGCATCAAAAGCATATGATATACTGCAGCAACTGGGAGCATTTTCAGGATTGGCATGTTGTCCTCTTTACAACTAATTTTATCAGAAGAGTTTAAGAAAGTGGACATTGTACCACTATCAAGCGCATTTAAAAGTGCCATGTTTTTGTGCTAATCTGACTGACGTAGCTAGTGAACTAGTTAGTCACCAGTAACTTGGTCACCAGGCAAATCAAGCCTGCAAGAAAGGGAGCCAATATTCAAATTACCATGTTATTGTCTGACCCACAGAATTTATTTTCAACATAAACATATAACCTCAATATGAGATGTCTAACTAAAGCAAGCACCACCAAGACCAAGACAGCATCTCCTCTTCTAAGGTTTAGGTTTGGCCCAGAATTCTCGATACATGGAATAGCCCATACCTAAAGAAAAAGAATGCTAGTTAAGCATTTAAATATTTTTTTCAGTATTAGAAAATTAACAACAGTTCATAAAGTAGCTAAAAGTAGCACCCTTGCTAGCGTACAATACTTACAAGGGGACCAAGGCCCTCACTCTTGCTTTCTTAAAACAATTCAAATTTCTAAAATTCTTTTTACACAATTTCCCAAGTATCTCAAGGCCAGAATGACTAGCTCAGACTGTTAAAATATCAATATTTATCTGGCAACTTTAAAAGGAGTTACTCTTGCTGTATAATACCAGATAAAGTCAATTAATTATAAAACCTATAAAAGCATGTAATATCTTTTCCACCTTCAAAAACTCAATAAAACAGGCATCATGTCTCTCCCAGATGATGGATCTTATTACCAATCCTATTTACATATCTAGACTCTTCAACAAAATTATAAACTCAGTGAAGGGCAGTAGTATCTTTTCTTTCTTTCTTTAAAACCTTAGTAAGATTTTACCATAGACAGTAAAACTATGTCACTACTTGAACTATTTTTATTAATTCAGTTTTTATGTGAAAATGAATATAAGTGATATTTGCAAACTGCTTCAGAGTCAGCTAAAAGTATCTATCTTGTTTTATTTACAAAGAAATCCATTAATGGGGAACCACAGATATGAGATATCCTGTAGGAACACACCCAGAGTCATTGCTCCCACAGCAAAGCCTTGGGCTGCCACGCGCATGTGGATCAGGTGAATAGACACTTTAGTATTGCCCCTGCTCTTCAATTTATATAAACCATATGTAACGATTGCTGCAAAACCTGCCATTCCTGTAAAACAGACAGTCACAAGATGTCAGATGCGTGGGGGCAGGGAATCAAGATGATTTTATCATCAATCAATGTTCTATTTTTTTTTATAAGGATGCTTTAGGAGACCATTAACCAGCTAACATACAAATTGAGTTTTTAATTTTTCCCCCTCAGAACTAAAAATCCACAATTGGAAGCAAACAGTAGCAGATCCAGAAAGCTAAGATCATCTTTAAAATGTGGGCTTGTGAAGCCAGTAACTAAATTCCTTTAAGAGTGCCAGGGGAGCTCTTCTCTGTCCTACTTCCATTCCCGAAGGCAATCAGTTAATGTGGTACAGACTGTAATAAACCATAACTGTGAGTATAACAGAAAAAAAAAAACTTTATGGAATATATTCTCCTTTTAGAATAGGAAAGTCTTTTTTAAATGCTTTAAAATCACAAGCCCTTTTATGACCCAAATAACACAATTCTGAGTTGTCCTTATACTCAGGCACATATATGATTCCTGAAAGCTTACTAATCATGGTGTGTTTAATATAAATAAAGGAAAATAATATTATAATTAATTGCTGTTGAATTACATACTCTATAAAGTTTGATTTAGTGAGTGGGTACTTTTAAAATATTGAATGTGTATTCTCAGAAAATAATTTCTAAACTCAGATTACTGTAAATCGGCTTACCAGCATTTCCCAAACGGCTGAATTCTACAGAATTTTGTCCTACAAACACAAAGCCATCTGGTCTATCACAATGCCAACCTGGTAACTCAAGCAAGCTCCACAAAGCCAATAGATGAGTTATTCACATACATCCCTGTTAGGAATTCAACTTCACATGCGTTACAGAAACAAATAAATGGGAAAGAAAAAATTTTCTGATAGAAAAATTAATTATCATAGCAATTCTGAATAGTCTGTATTGAAAAAATGTCAATCCACAGAATTTGATAAACTGGTAAATAGAAAAAGTATATCGAACATTATAAAGAAAGATTATTTTCTGTTGTTTTGCTATATATTTTATATACATTATGTTGAATTTAACCTTTTTTGTTTGACTTGACTAATTCTTTTATTATCATGCCTATTTTCATTCCTTTTACTTCAAAGTTGATGCATCCAGAGACTTTTTAAAGTGATTAGCCATGTTTTATATTACTGTCTCTATTTAGAAATCTTCATAAGACCCTGTACACTTTGAATGAATAATCTCAAAAAGGATGATATACATGTGAACCACTTATTATCCACTGTCCTTTCAACTGTCCACAGGACTTTCATCTTTGCAGTTCTTCTTAAATTAGCAGGATGCTTCTGCCCTGCTGGTTCACTGCTGAAAGGCTATTGGCACCAGAAATCAAGGACTTAAAAAATAAATCCAACTACATTAAGTATAATGATAAAGACAGATTGCTTACACATATTTAATACACAACAGCTCCATAGGAAAACAAAAATATTGAAATGAAGAATAGGCCTCTTCAGTGGTAATACTGAGAATGTATAACTCAACGTATAATTGGGCATTGCATAATCAGAAAACAAGATAGTGATGGCTCTGAGGCAGGGGCCTGGAAGTGTCCTCTTGTCCCTGCCTCAACTCTAGATGCTGGATCTTGAGTGTGTAGGGGCTCCATGATGCCTGGGGGTTTCCTGAAGGAAGGTCTTTAAAAGCCAGTATTGAAATCTACCAACACATTAAAAATTCCTGTTTACACGCTACATCAGACCCTGTCACCTGCATATCAACCTTTGGTTTCTATTCAAGTGGAGAGACACGTGTAGATATGGCATGGGACATTTCAAGACTTTCAAGATGTTTCAAATCAAGTTATTTTAATAAATAGTTATATTTTTTGATAAAGTGAATTCAAATATTACTTGCACGAGTGCTTTATTAATCTCATAAGATGCTTCCTGATAGCGTAATTACACACCATGTTAGTTAATTTGAAAATAGCTGCTTTTGTTTCATTTCCCTATGTTTGAATTCACTTTCAAAATCTGGGAGGCATATCATGATTATATGCAACACCTATGAAACCCTGAATTAAGCTTTTTACTTCCGTCCAAGTGCATTTTAGTTGCCTAATTCAAGGTTGGCGTGTTGATTTGGAATTATGATTTTTGTGTACCTGATTATATACACAAGCCATTTTTATGCATCATATTGGAAGATAGACATATGTAATATTTGATTTACCATAATTCAATTCCATTTGATTAGATAATTAAAATGTGGCTGTAAACTTAATTGGAGATCAATGTCTTTGGGCTTTTAAAGGAGAACAGTCCACATTGTGAAGATGCTGGCTTTTCTGTTTTGCATTATTTTTTCACCAAAATTATTTCAATGACTCCATAAACCATTATTCTTAGCATTTAATAAAGTTAGGTCTTTGACATTTCTTAAATATTCACTTAATATTGAATCAACTTTTTCTATATTTTTCCTTTAGGAATTTGGCTTTTCCTCAAATTTGATAGCATTTTAAAAATTCCACAAATGGATTTTCCTCAACCTAAGAATATCTTAATAAATAACAAAATATGATACTGATTCCTATTCCTTAATTAAAGTAATGACAAATTATTTATCTTTTGGTGGTAAAATAAATAATAGCATTTTATCTTCTTTTGAAATTTGTATATTTCAGTGATGAAAATGAATCCTGTCAGATTCCAACTCTGGAGGGAGGTTAAATAAATAAAATCATGAAAATATTCTGAATGCGAAATGCATATGATTTGAAAAGTGAGTCTCAGGTTTGTCCAACTTCGCTGAAGCGAGTTAGTTTCTGTATCATGCCTACCTGTGCATTCTTCTTCCTTTGGCTCATTTTTGGGATCATACTAATGGCCCAGAGGGTCCATCCAAAAAATTGTCAAATAGATAAAATAATTTTTAAAATCAGACTTGAATTAATTATCAGTTTCTTATCCATTTAATTAATAATTCCCGTTTCTCTCTTAAAGGTGGAATCAAGTAGCAGAATAAAATATATTATTAAAATAGCCAGAGATGTGTTTTTATAAATAATCTTGTTCAACAAATCAGAGCCCTTTGCTAATATAGAATTATCCTGATTAATTTTATTAATGAGTTTGTTTAAATTGTACTACGGATTTCCTAACTGAATTTTATTATTCAGATAAACCCAACAGTGTGATAGAAATAACAAATCTAGGTGACTGACATCAGGCACTTGTAACATCTCAGCTCTTTTTTTTTATTATGGCCTCTGGTTCTGTACTTTCTTATGTGTTATTAAAGAAGTAAATGCCTTCTTAGTATGCCTTTAATTCCTCAGACTTCAAACTTACTAGGGCTGGTTTCCAGAAGGTTCTTATTCCTGCACTAGTATGATCATAAAGTTAAACCACTTCTTTGCGTCCATAATTGTGCAGCCAACATGTTCCTGTTTATCCCCAACTTCTATCACCTCTCCAAACTCTGAAGCATGTCGTTTTACATTGGTTCATTCTTTGGAAAAAAAATTTTTTTTGGCCCTCTTCTTAATAGACACATATCTAGACACAAAATGTAAAAGTGGTCAGAAAACATAGCATATAAAGTATTTAAAATAAAATTTTCCTTATTACATCACATTGTAAAATTTGTGCTCTTTATTCGCTTTCTCCTGAGTTAAGTTTAATATCAATAGAGCCAGCGTTTTTCTTGAGCCTGTACAATCTATATACCAGGATTCTTCCTAAGTGCTTTGGGGATGAAAATAAAAGGTGACGAGCTAGTGGGAAGCATAATTATGGAGTCTTATAGAAGGAAGTGTTCTTAGCGGAGCTCAATAAGGAAAATGAAGCTCAAAATTATTTGCTAAGCTTCCCATCTTGAAAAGCTAATTAGTTGCTTCCTGCTAATCTGGCATGGAAGATGAAATATATTCAACTGTCAAGAGAATACAATACCGAGAATGTTTTATAATAAAGAAGTCAGTAGCATAGATAAGGGGGTAAAATATATTCTCAGAGAGATCAAGAGATGCTTGATGAATAGTTGTTCTTCTAAGCAGGTCTTGAAGATTGAGAAACATTGTCAATGGTGGAGCAGGGAGAGATTTCCACCTAGAGAAGTTAGAGCAGAGAGTAGTCTCCCAAGGCCATGTAAATATTTGAGATGGCTGGAGCATAGGATTAGACAAAAGGAATAATAGTCAATATAGTTGGAAGAGCAGGTTGGCATTTACATCATGATCTCTGAGTGCAGGTAATGCCATCCAAAAGACTTCACATTTTAGTCAAAAAAGAATTTTAATGTCTCTTAGCAAAGTTGGGCTGAAAAACTATACTCTAAGTAGAATCCTGTGACAGCAATGTATTTGCTAAACTGAGTGAAACTGGAATAAATAAAGGAAATCAAAACAATACAGACACAAGATATTAGAAAAGAATAACCGATGGATTGTTAGATATCCAGAAATATCTTACTTTCTATTTATTTTCTACCATTTTTTTATTATTTCAAGATCATGGTTGGGTAACTAGCCAAAATACTGAGTGTTATATGGTAAACACCATTCTGAGAGTTTTTCATGTAAGTATTCCTTTAGTCAGCTTAGCAATTATTATTATTATGAATAATAATAATACTTGTTGTTATGGTTGTTTTATTGTTTTTCCATTGTACCTGTAAGGAAACTGAAGAGAGTTTTGGTAGCTTTTCTAAGATTGCACAATAAAAAATGATACATCCAGGTCTGAACTCAGGCTGATTAACCCCAGAATCAGCCAGCAATCCTACTGATATGAATACAGCCCTTTAATATTCAATATAGTATGCTTCACTGAAATAAGTTGATACGTATTCATAGAAACTCCATACTTCTGTGTTTTCTCATCTGTAAAAATATGTATTACAGCAACTTCTCTCCACCCTATAGCTTTTGAGGACCAAATGACAATGCATTGGAAGATACTTTTTATACCCTATGATACATTATAAATAAATCATTTTTCCTAAGTCATGTGTAAACTTCATTTTATAATGGACATGGGACAAATGTATCACCTATACAGAGCAGTAACGAAAAATAACTTCCAGCCTCCTCTTGTCCACAGTGAAATGGATGACTTCCAGGGTCCACTGATTCTTATTTCACTTGAATGACATTCTTCCCCAGTGCTTATTTTCTTGCATCATCTTATTGAACAATATTGAACTCCAGAGCTCCTAAGTGATCCCAAAAGCCCTAGTCAAACAGAAATACTAACACTTGACAGAAAATTCTGTTTTTCGATCCCAGACGATTGTTTGGTATACATTCGCATGATAGCCTAATAGTGGGATAGGCAAGCAAATAGATAGGTAGGTAGATAACTGTGGTCTCATAACCATAGTTATGGTATAAAAATGCGGTGTAATGCAGTGAAAATCGCTTTTCAACAGGACAGTTTCAAATTTTCGTTTCACTTCATACTTCTCACTTGCTCTTAAGGACGTTGTTGGAATCCTTTGAGCTTCGCTTCCTTTATCCTTAAAATAGAGAGTCTATACCCAATAATGAAAGTTGCTCTGAAAATCAGAGATGACACCATCCATAAACAAACAACATGAAATTGGTGGTACCAATATAGGGGCTCTAGTTTTCACATTTGCGTCTTACTAGTTTGTACTCCAGAGTGGGCAGAATGTCTCCTTTGTGCCTGACTCTTGTCCATCTGTGAACCAGTCATTGCTGACAAACATGGACTTCTCTACCTCCGTGATCAACCCTGGGTTTAGACAACTCGGGAAAAGCCCTCACCTTTCAAAGGTGACATCAGTTTAGGACGGATTCTTGGGACAGGACCAGATGGAAGGAGCGTAGGGGTTAGTAGGTGGGAGAGAATGAGGTTAGCCTTTGCCTCTTAGCTCTTAGTGTGCCACCATCTGGCATAAATGAGGTTGACACTGGAAAAGACATCAACACAGATATGCTATTAATGATGTGTAATTGAGAACTGCTAATTTCTAGAATTTAAGGATTTGGAAGTAGGCATCAGGAACGAGCAATTTGGGGATCCTTCAAAATAACTGTTAAGTGCATAGTCAATACGGCTCTGCTTAGGTGAGCAAATGAGTACAAAAGTTACATTTAAATAAATAAATACATTCTACTTGTCGCAGAGAAGCGGTGTCCTGACCTGACTCGTGGCTTATACTCGTTAGCCTTTCCTTCTGGAAACTACAGAATTAGGCCAGATTCAAAAGTAAACTTAAAGAAGTGTGGTTTAATAACCATTGTTATGGACACATTATCTTTCTCCTTTTTTAAAAAAAGTTTAATTTGCAGGTTGCGTTTTCAAAATAAACATACACAAGAATGGTAAGTTTTAGAACACACAAATTTAGAATAACATTTAAACAGAATTGCTTGACATACATATCAATTCAGTGTACTTACAAACCATGGGTCTCTCTAGATTTTTATATTCTTACATATGCTAACTTTATGAATAAAACCGTCTTTTTAAAAAATCACTCTTTAAGTGGCAGCTTTTCCAAGTAGATCATTCTTGTTAAGATGGATACTATGAACATAGAGTGTCCTGACCTGACTCGTGGCTTATACTCGTTAGCCTTTCCTTCTGGAAACTACAGAATTAGGCCAGATTCAAAAGTAAACTTAAAGAAGTGTGGTTTAATAACCATTGTTATGGACACATTATCTTTCTCCTTTTTTAAAAAAAGTTTAATTTGCAGGTTGCGTTTTCAAAATAAACATACACAAGAATGGTAAGTTTTAGAACACACAAATTTAGAATAACATTTAAACAGAATTGCTTGACATACATATCAATTCAGTGTACTTACAAACCATGGGTCTCTCTAGATTTTTATATTCTTACATATGCTAACTTTATGAATAAAACCGTCTTTTTAAAAAATCACTCTTTAAGTGGCAGCTTTTCCAAGTAGATCATTCTTGTTAAGATGGATACTATGAACATAGTTTCATACAATATACTTGCCCAACTTTCTGAAAGGACAGTCTTTCTGTGTTAAAAAAAAAAGGTAATGAACTCTTGTTAATTGATAATATTGAAGTATTTTATAAAATATTAATGCACTTGTGAGAAAACGCCTTCTAAAAAATCACTATTTAAGTGGCAGCTTTTCCAAGTAGATCATTCTTGTTAAGATGGATACTATGAACATAGTTTCATACAATATACTTGCCCAACTTTCTGAAAGGACAGTCTTTCTGTGTTAAAAAAAAAAGAGTAATGAACTCTTGTTAATTGATAATATTGAAGTATTTTATAAAATATTAATGCACTTGTGAGAAAACGCCTTCTCTCTCTACAAGTACTCCTCTTTTATAGCTAAGGTTTTTCTCCCAGCTATGTTGAGACTTTTATACGATACATATAGATATTTCCTGAGCCTGTGCTCATCCTTTAGTCGCTTGTAAACAGGCATCATTTTTTGAAGGACTGTGCTGGTTGGTAAGAAGTTACATCTCATCTTCAAATCGACTCTGCTCTGAATTGGTAGGGCTGGGACTCTGCAAAGGAAACATTCCCTCTGCCAGCTGATCCCTGTTCAGGTCTCCTAACAGAGGGCAGTAGAGGAAGATGCGAAGACAGATGAGGACCTGAAACACTTTTATGTTTGCCTCCTGTTCCTGTCAGCATCCTCTAAGAAACAGAACTTGGATTCACCGGCAGCCTCCAGCCTCCTTCAGCTCTCGGAGACCAAGCCTCCAAGCTCCCCCTCAGAAGCATCTGCACCAGCTTGGCGTGTCCTCCTCAGAGCTCTGAGCCCTGCCATGGAAGGACTCCTTCTGGACTCTAGATTCTGTAAACTTCCATTCATTTCTGTTGTTTCCTCAGTCCTAGAGCAAGCCAGGCTCTGTATGGCTTAATACCGGCTACGTCCTTATTCCCTCTTCATTTTTCCAGTCTTCCAAACCTGTGTAACAGATTCCCAGGATCACAGTCTCTCTGTTGATATATCTACCATGTCTTCTGTTTTCCTGACCCAAGGATTATGATTGATTTTAACTGGAATGTTTTTCCTTGCTAAGGCCTTTTTAAAATTCTTCCCTGAGATTCTTTTACTTAACTTATGACAACTTTGCCTAATTAAATTTCACACAAGAATGAAGTGTTTGGCTAAATTATTTCTGGAATATTAGTTCTATCGCATGAGACATTCAATTCTATATGAGAACAGATACACATGTTTATGACGAGCAAGTGTTCCCTTTCATGGGGTGGGTATTCCTCAGTTCTCATGGGGATTTAAAAGGGAGAATAACAGCTATATTAAAATGAAATGAAATGAAAAAGCATCATGGGTCCTCTTTCTAATTTATATTCCTGACCTAAACAGCTCTAGTCAACTCCTCTTAATTTATTTATGTGGACCAAAATCAATTCCTATGGATCTTTAAATTTTTTCTTTATTCTCTGGGAGTAAAGCCCTTTTTAAAATGGTTGGCCAGTGCCTTCAGGAGAGCCTGGAGACCCTACCCTGGTCTATTAGACGTTTCAGAACATTTTCTAGGAGGGTTAATAACTTAAATTCTAACTAATCAGCCGCAGAACTTAGAAAGTTAAAATTTTCTAACTTCAGTTTTTCACAGGGAATGACTTCAAATCTAATCACCTAGTGATAAGAATTTTAATCTTTGTAAAGTCAACCACCATCAAACTTTTATCTCAAGGGAACAGAGAGACAAATAAATGTGGCTGACAGGTGCATTGAGTAATTTGACTCAGTCTGGGGTCTGTTAAATTTTGAGTCCCTGCAGTTTGTGACTATACAGAAGGAAAGATCCATTTTTCTGGCTTAATTGGATGAAACTAGAGCTTGCTATGATAAACTCCTTTCATACAAAAGAATATTCTCAATACTACTTAAATTTGGATTTTTCCCAGAACACCCACCTGTACATATTCCGGTTTTCTTAGTGAGTCTAGCCAACTTAGCCATTTCTGAAGGTGCAAAGAGAAAGAGCTTTGTCTCAAAAGAGCAATGACCAGCGAAAGTGTAGCTCTGTGTTAAAGTACTAAAAATAAGAAACCATGGTTGAGTGTTCAACTTGTGTGAAACACTGTTCTAGATATTTTACAGGTATTTATCCAGTCAATCCTCATAACAACCTTATAAAGTAGCTTTATTTTACAGATGTGAACATGCAATCCCAAGAAGTTACATAAAATACCCAATCTCATGTAACTAATAAATTGTAAGGCCTGGATTTAAACTTTGGGGGTCTAGATACAGAAACTATAGGCTTAACCACGCATCACTTTGCTTCTCATTGATTACCCACTTCTTAATTTTAAGAAATGGGAAATAAAATGTTAGCCACTAACTTAAAACCGCTCTTCCTAACCTAGTGAGCGCAGACAGAGGAGAGACAAGGAATAAAAGATAGAAATAACAGCCAATTCTCCTTGAAAACATGCTTTAGGAATTCCTGATGAGAATCACTGCAGAAAAGTAATGGGGAATAATCTTCATCTGTGGAATGACTGTAGCATGATGCATTGCACTGTCTAGGTTGCTTGTGATAAATGTATTTACAGTTTATGGATTTATGGTACAAAACCTGCTAAACACTGACAGAGTCAGCATGTGCCTATCTAAGTAATAAATGGCAATGTTTCCTAACTGAAATCTCTCTCTCAGTAAGCGATGCCCTACATGGCCCCCTTAGAGAGGTCCTACGCTTAAACTGTGTTGGGTGGTCCCACAGCAGCTATAAAGGACCGAGAGTCTTGGGTTTGCATCACGGTACTTCTGCACGCTTTACCTTGAACTCATAATTTTACCTGTATCCTTTGAAGTATTAGTGAATTTTGATCCTGTGTAACACGTGATTCTTGTATGTCTGATTTGAGAGTCTGACCCTTTTTGCTGTATCAAGGCGTTTCCTGCAGTTCCTTCTTGGAACTTTTTGGAGTTCCAAGAAGCTCAGTGCCTAAGCTGTATGCTCCTTTGGC
Organism: Neophocaena asiaeorientalis asiaeorientalis; assembly: GCF_003031525.2. Taxonomy (NCBI): domain Eukaryota; kingdom Metazoa; phylum Chordata; class Mammalia; order Artiodactyla; family Phocoenidae; genus Neophocaena; species Neophocaena asiaeorientalis. Next base: position 5,276,470 of record NW_020174135.1, read on the forward strand.
TCGTCTTGGCAGTTATCGGGGGGATTGTTAATTTATTCAACAAACATAACATAAACAATAGCAACTCATTTACTAAATATGAATTGCAAGCAACTAGGTGCATGAAACTGTTTTAGTCGCAAAACAGATAAAAATATTCACTCTTTTGTGTCATGCAATCTAGTTAAAGGAAACATACAGTAAAGAACAAACAATAATGATAAAAAACCATTTGTCATGTTATGAATGTGCCTTGCCCAAAGAATTAGGCATACTGGGGGGACAGAGAGTGTTGAGATACAGAATTGGTATTTTATGAGGAAAAGACATGAGCGTCTCTGGTAGTGTAATGTTTGACCAAAGTCTTAAAGAAGCAAAATAGTGAGCTGTGAATATCTGAGGGAGGATGTTTCCTGGAGTTCAGAAAAAGTTTGCCTGATAATGTTTGAGAGGACGGTGTGGGAGGAATGGAGTGAGAGAGTGACAGCAGTAGGAGATAAAGGGAGAAGCAGGTGGGCATGAGATCAGATAGGGATGATCAAACAAACCTTAAGAAATTAAAGTTTATTCGGACAGAAATGGGAAGGGACTGAAGGGTTTTAAGAGAGCCGAATATGGCTAAGCTCTACCTGGTCTCCTCTGTTGCCGTGCTGAGAATAGTTTATACAAGCGTCAGTGTTGAAGTCCGTGAGAAGAGCTAGAAGGCATTAGTGCATCGACAGTGCAGGTGAGAGAGGACGGAGTGTGGTGACCTGTCAGGGAGCAGTCAGGAGAATCAAAGCCACTTGAAATATCCAAGCCATGAAAGACATAGCTAGGAATTAAGGTCTTAAATAAGCTGTGGAAAAACTCGAAGGAGCAGAGTTCAGAGAAGTTTCACCAAAGGTCTCAGCCTGAAGCACCAAAGGAGCTCTGATGTCTAGAAGATTCTGCAACTCTCAAGACTCTCTGGAAAACCCTACAAAACCATTGGCGTCTACAGAAGCAGACTGAGGAGGGGAGTTCTGAAAAACATGCCTGCACATATGGACTATCATTACACACCCACGCCTCCGGCTGTATATGTCTTTGGAGGAGTCTCTCCCATTTGGCAAATCTCACATGAGTGCCCATCGCTGACAAATCCTATCATTAACTTACACTTTCTAATATTCCTTAAATAGGAATTATTACCTGTTTATAGTCTTGCTTTCAGTGTAAACTTCTTTTCCTATGCCATTCATTATTCAGTGGATGGGTAGAGAGGGAAGATAAACATTTGGTCTTACTCTCTCTCTGGAAGTAGAAGTCTACCTTAACATATTTAATTAAACAAATAATTATATTGTTTATTTTTACATTTTCTCTTCCTACTAGTGTACCAGCTTTTTGAGGGAAAGAAGAAACTTTTTTCACTTTTTGTAACCCCAGAAGATAGCATCATTCCTGGAATATGCTGGATGCATAATTAACACTTTTTGGTGGAATGAAAAACTTTTCCATAATAAGAGGAATAATCGTAGGGCAAGCTAATGCTAGTAGGCTAAGAGAATCAAGATGAACAAGTAGAGAGTGTATATTAGGGTGAGGTACACTGAGAAAAACTTAATTTAAAAAATTTTGAAAAAAGCAACATACACTGAGAGAAAGTATCCATATGCAATTATGATTCAAATTTGAGTGAGTTTGTGAAGGAAGTGTTGGACCAAAAGGGTGTAGTGTGAAGAAAAGAAAAATATATAAGAAGCAGGAATTTTAAAAGTGCATGCAGGGCACAGCCGGGCTTAAAGGAGCTGCAAAACATTTTGAGTATACTATTTCATTTTTTCTATTAGTTTTTTTTTTTTTAATCAGGGAAATCTTTCAACTATTCATGATGGGCTTGGAAAAAAAAAGATTAGAGATTTACATTCTTCTCAAAGTTTACCAAGAATGATTGAATTCATATGCTTGTATTTTTTTTTCAGATACCATTACATTTCTTGGTGCAATTCTTTGAAAATAGACGGCTCAATCTTGTCAAGCTCTGAAAGGATGTATCTAAAGATTATCTAAGAAGTTATTTTAGAAATTGTGCTTTTTAAAAAACAACAATGCAATGACAACAAAACCCTTTTAGAACCAGACTGGATTCATTGCTTTCCATAGAGTATTCTCAATTTACCTGATGGCCATGCTCAGATTAGATTATGGCAGGAGCTGGAGCTTGGTCACAGCAAAGGCAAAACAACATGTGCATCTGTTAGGAGGATCTGATTTCTCAACAACAGACACCTAGTTTTCTCATGTCAGAGTGAGTATTCTTCCTGAAAATGACAAGTTACTATGAAATAAGATACGGTTAACTATAAAGTGATTCTTGGACACACATTGTTTTCTTTAATGGTATCCTGACTGTAATTCTGAAGGAAGATATTATTATATTCTCCATTTTACAGGTAAGCAAACCGAGTCTTAAAGAAGTCAACTGATTTATCCAGTTCACAGAGCCAAGAAATACAGGGACTCCCAGACGTTTCTCACTGACAAACTCATTTCTACCAAAATGATGACTTCATGTATCGGGCCCGGAGATGTGCTACTGTTTGATATACATTATCTAGTTCAATTCTCAGAACCTCACTATAAGGTGGATATAAGTAACCCCCATGCTTTTCCTTGGGGAATTGATGCTCATTGACACTATATGACTAATGTCAAGGAAAGGATTTAAAACCATTGGGAGGGTTAAAAAGAATAACAAAGCAAAACAAAATAATATGCATGCATCTTCATCTCTATGAAAACTAACTGTCCCATCAACAGTGAGTTAGTTATTTGGTTTCTCTTTATAGGAATTAAGTTGGATTGTCTGTTTTTAATGAAGCACCACCAACACTCTCTACTAGGACTGGAAGCTAGGTTTCACAGTACTCCTTCCCTCTTTGGCTCAGGGTTAGGGTTTGTCAATGAGAGGAACTCACATAGGATTTGGAAGGAGGAATGGAGTGGGCGTCATTCGTCTCAGGAGGTCCCGGTGGGCAGATGCAGCGGCTTCTGGGCCATGTCTACAAGCTCCCAGTTCTCCGCGGTGGTGACCAGACACGGAGGCTCCAAAATCTCCTGAGCTCTGCCTTCTCTCTGACCCCTGTGCTTCAGTCCTAAGTCCTTACGGAACATGTCCTCAGTCCTTCAGCTGCTGCCTTCCTGATCTGTACTCCTCATCTCCTCTCACATCTGTGGAATCCCCAATTCCTATAGTAAATGCCTTATTCTCATAATGCTATAGAAATTCTACTTTCCCGACTCAACCCAGACTAAATACAAGTGGAAGATTTGTACTGTGTACTGGTATTGCCAGTAGAGGGGCAGTGATTCTTTTCTGAAAGAAAAAGAATGTTCATTGGGTGGAATACACTTGAAATTTTTTAAATTATATATATTCCAATAGGTTTGCTTAATGCAACCCAGTTAACTGTAGGGAAAAAAAAATAGAAAGCATCAGAGAAATATTCAACGTGTTCAAGGAAGCCTGTGTTATCTAAAATGAACAAGTTTCCCTAATTGCTTTTTCTGATCAAGTAGTGCCTTTGGCTTTGACATGAGGTGAATTGTGTACACATATGCAGAAGGATTTTGACGTCATAAAAACCGAAATAGTAACAATATTCTTATCAATATCTAGGAATGAGACTAAGGATTTAAATATGCTGACAGTAACGCTGGTATATTACATATGACTATATTTTTAAAGTTTGCACTCTAGAGAATGTATTTCACTTTTTATTATTAACACAGCTACCATTTATTGAGAACATACAACATTTGAGCCCACTGAGTTTATAAGAAATTACATATAATTTTTGTGATAGATAATGTAGTACGAGAACATGAAAATAACACTTTCAGGTTAGCACATATTTAAAAAGCCTGGACTTTTAAAATCTATAGGTTGTAAAGCTAAGGTCTTACTATGTACCAAGTAGAAGCATATTGAACTATATATGATGGAAAAAAACACACCTTCTTGTGTGCAGAGTATACAAACCTAAACATATAAAATGATAGCACTGTCACTGATGCTGTCATGAAGATTAATGCAGAGGAAGTTTTTTGAAATCAAAACCTGCTATTAAATGCTCAATGCAGTTACCATGATGAGATTCAGGTCCATCTCTCAGTATCCACTAAATAAAGATTAACAGCCTTCTCTCTATTGCCGGTGTTACTTATTCCCATTCTATCTATGTCTCTGAGGAATAAAAGAATCTTTATCCATAATACTGCTGCAAAGTTATTATTGAATGGAGTTACTATCAATGTATACAGAAATATATAATTTGACTCTTAATAATCTAATCAAATAGTTATATACCATGCTGCCTCTTTGTGACTAAAACAGATTATAGACAATGTTTTGTTACATGTAAGTGAATACTGACTCGTGAATTCAAAATACAACATATTGAGCACAGTATTTCCAAAGATGGCATGAAAAAGAACTAGGTCTATAATACGGCAAATGTGTAGTGAACGTTTCCCACACGGTGTCATGGAGAACGTATCAGCGGCACGCTTGCTTTTAAGAATATCACTTAAAATGACGCCCAAAACACCTAGTTTCTGCCTCTTTTACTTGAAATGCTGAATCCTTTGCAGTCATCACAATGACTGTGATGAATTGCATGAATGCCCAAGAGAAAACCTACCTGGTGGTGTTTGCCTTCACATATGTTCAACAAGGTCATGCCAAGTGTTAATGTATAAAGCTAAAGAATAAAACAGTCATCTCAGAAAAAAAAAGGAAGTTGTTATTGTGTTCTTGGGAGAATTATATCTCGATTACTTAACGCTATAACTTCTATAAGATCCACTTTTCCTGTTTACCCCTGTTGTTTAACCTTGATTTTGGCTAAAACACTGTTACTGGTCTTCAGTGCTCAGTTCCTTGTGTTTCTGTCGGGTGGTGTTCACGCCCACATCCCTTGACTCGCCTCCCTACTGAGATAAACATTGCTCCAATATGCCAACAATTAGTATAGAAAACAGTCATTCCTATAGATTGAAAACAACATAGAAGGCAGGCACTATTTATGGTATGTTTTGATTACCTCTCTGTATACATACAGTCTCTAACATAGCTCCAGGGACATAGCAGGCTAACAACGTATATTTGGTGAATGAATATATATTCATGATATTATTCATCAAATGATATAGATACATATTTTAAATAAGAAGTTATGCTTAGTTTTTTTTTGTTTGTTGTTTTTTTTTTTTTTTTTTTTTTTTTTTTTTTTAGAGCACAGGCTCCGGACGCGCAGGCTCAGCGGCCATGGCTCACGGGCCCAGCCGCTCCGCGGCACGTGGGATCTTCCCGGACCGGGGCACGAACCCGTGTCCCCTGAATCAGCAGGGGTCTCTCAATCACTGCGCCACCAGGGAAGCCCTATGCTTAGTTTTAATTTCTTCTCTCTTTTCATATCAAGGGGCCAATGAGCATTTAAAATATTCTAGACTGACATCAAGATGGTTAACTTTATCCATGTGATTTCCAGCACCAGGGCATTTTTCTTCTGCAATAGCTTAGCAGCACTAAGTTATGACCCATGAACTCAATGGCTCACGCAAACAAACTTATTTTTCGCTCTCCTTTCATGTCAGAGGCGGTGGGTCGGCTCCTACACTTTCGTTCCGCATCGTTCTCATTCCGGAAGCTAGTCTGGAGGAGGAATCCTTTTTGAAGATATACTATTCTCATGGGAGAGGAAAAAACAAGAGAGCTGGAGGCTGTTTCTGATACTTCTGCTTGGTCTTGGCTTAGGCCACAGGCACTTGCATTCCATCAGCCAAGCCTGTCACATGGCCAGACCCAGAATCAGTGGGGAGGGATGTAAAATCATCTCACAAAGAAAGAGGGAGCAAACAGCTGGAGATAATGACATAATCCTCCTCTCCTCTCTATAAAATTGATCCTGTAAAGGAGGAATGTTTCAGAAAGTTATCCCCATTTTAAGAATGACATTCAAGGACCGGAATGTGTTATTCAAAATGTTTAATTAAAATCATAGGGGCTTCCCTGGTGGCGCAGTGGTTGGGAGTCCGCCTGCCGATGCAGGGGACAATTTTGTCATCCAACACATTGAATTCGAGCTTTACGATCAAAATATCTGTGAACTTTATAGGTCTCCTGGTTACTTGCCTTCTCTGAATCTTAATGTCAGTATATCGGGAAAAAAAAAAAGAAAAATGAACAAAAATACCCACCTTATAGAGTTTTTGTGCAAATTATATAATAACATGTTTAAAAGTACCAGTGACAGCTCCAGACTTAGAGTAGCACATACTACCCTCCTCTGTCTCTCTCCCTCTTTCCAGCCCCGTCTCCTTTCTCTAAAATATCTTTTTTGCTCCCTCCTCCTTCCTGCTTTCTCTAAATTATCTTTAGGCTGGGGGAAACACTTAGTTTTAATTTTATTGCTTTGTTCAGTAACTTTTGGCTTCCTGAAATCTGTCTTCCCTTAACATTTTTTAATCCCTCAGCTACTTGCCAACTACCTTTGACATTGAAAGCTGGGATTTGTTCTCCACCTCGTGGTCCTGAGGCTTCAGCTGATTTTCATATCTTCCTGCAGGCAATATATTCTCTCAAGCTACACTATTAGATGAAAACCAAGCAGTGGTTTTGCTTTTTCCCTCTAACTCTAGAGATCTGCTAGGTCACTGTCATTCCTTCCGTCTTTTCCTGGATCCTCCCTCATAAGGAAGGTATTCAGAAACATATGAGAATACAGTCACTGGCAGCAAGAAACTCAACTTTTCAATTTCGTTCCTGAAGAAAAATCCCTTCTCTCCTGCCCACATTCTTCCAAAGCATTGCAGAATAAGGTGACTGTTTGTACTGTCTTCCAACCTGAAATAATTTGACATATTGCTTCTGAAATGAATCTAAACTTAAAGTCTAAACCTTTAACACATAGAAGTAATGCTGTACCCATAGATTTCACAGCTTCGTGACAGTTCGACACTTTGCTGTACTGCTTCTCAGACTCTTGGTAAAAATTAAGTGTTTATTAGTTTGACTTTTGACTAGCAACAAATAAATAAATATGGTAAATATCTGAAGTATTATAATGTATGTGGAATTATATATGTACATGTTATACATATATAATAAAGCTTTGCAGTAAAGTCATTTGATTGTGTTTATGTAAAAATTTTCTCAGTTTTATATTTAAAAAAACATTTACATGTCTACTTAATCTTTCAATCATGGCTTCATACATTAAATTAATATTTATAAAGTGCAGACTCTGTGCCAGACACCTATCTTGTGACCTAGAAATTTAAATATGGACATTCATGTTCTCATGAGGAAGACAAGTAAATAGATAATTACAGCACCATAGATTCAAGCTATGTAGAGATATAAAGTGTATTTATACTTGTACAATATAATTGAGTATCGCGAAAGCAGCTAATTCCGTAAGAAAATTTTAAAGATATTTCCTACATGCCTGATATTGGTCTGTTTGTTTTATACACATCGCCTTCTTATGAACTCACAGTGGCAACCCTGTTCTCCAGCAGAGGCAGGGATCAAATGCAGTTTTCCTGGCCATGAGGCCTGTGCCACTTAAATGACTCTTAAACTGGCAGCCAAAGGAAAATTAGTTTTCCAGGTAAGCAGGCTTGTCAAGGGTTTTCCAAGAAGGAGGGCCTGCTGCTGCTGGTTGAAAAAGAGAACAGAGTTCCAGATACTGTGCCTGAGAGGTGAGACCAGCCCGTGAGCAGAAGCCAGGTTGTCTAATTTCCACGGTGGTGGACATGCTCAGCTTACCTTCTTGTAAATGAATATAACCACTCACCATTCACTCTTTTTTTTTTTTTTGGCCATGCTGCATGGCATGTGGGATCCTCGTTCCCTGACCAGGGATCGATCCCACGCCCCCTACCTTGGAAGCGCGGAGTCTTATCCACTGGACTGCCAGGGAAGTTCACCATTCACTCTTGCAATTCAACCTTTGCTGAACACCATGCCAGATCTCAAGAGAGACAGTGATGAACAAAAAGACTATGGTTCTCTGACTCTGAGAGGCTTATAGTCACTTGCTGAGGAGAAGAAAGTCATCGAGTATATTCACACAAGCCACCGCAAGAGCGCGGGAAGGACAGGATCAGATGCTTGGCAGAAACTATCCAGTAAGAGCAGGAAGCAGAGGTCTAGTTAATCTGAACCTATCGAATATCAGCGATGCTCTTGGCCTGTGAATCAGGAAATTACCTAATGTCTGTCACTTTTGCTAGGCAGAGTTTTCTGCATCCACTTTAAAGTTGCCCATTGCTCTTAACGCTAACCATCACCCTCCCATCTCTTGTTCTGCAAGCTTCAAGGGTTTCCTAATGTTTCTTTCAGCTTCAATCAGTTCAGACTACAGTTGATCAACTTTCAACCAAATAAGTTCCTCTTTAAGTATCTTTGAAGTTTGGTCTTTCCTGTCTCAGTCACCACATATATTATTTCCCATCTATCACCATTACCGACCTTAAGACATCTAAGTTTTCCAATCGGACATGCTAGATTAATTCACCTTCCTTTTGATGAAGAACTTTCTGGCCTAAGTATCTTCTGGTGCCAAATTGGCATTTTGGAGAACCCGTCTGCATTATAATAACTTCTATTTTAACCTGAGGGCTTCCGTGTCCTCTTACCTTCTTCTCCTTCCAGATTGACTCTTGGCAACCATAAAGAGATTCCGTGTCTTTCCTGCATTCCAGAAATCACCTGACTTTCCCAGTCTGGTGCTGTGGCCTCTCTATTCTTCTCCTATAGGCTTGAATTAATCTACAATAGCCTGTCCTCGCAATGATGGATTTTCTTGAACATTTCTCGCCATTGTATTTGAATATTTGAGACAAGGGATGGTCCTATTTATATTTTATCACTAGACCCCAGCAAAACTTCTGATGTAGAGTATATCCTACAAGTGTTTATAGAATTCACGAGTGAATGAATATATATTATGGGGGAGAAAACTTTCTTCACTCCAGTCTTAAAAAAATTTTTACTAAGTATTCTAGTCATGATTTCCTATATTTTTCTTCAAACATTACTCTTCATTTATTAATAATTAGTGTGGATTTTGTATGAGTAGACTTTTAAAAAGTCAATTAACCCACCTGAACTGCATTACTGTGAGGGAGGAAGCAGTGGGGACTGTTGGTTTTTCTGTCATCAGCGTTCCCCAAGGTTCAGGTGGATGCCCTGAGGGTTTTATCCCTTTTGGAATTTGGGGACTGAAGCAGACACTTCAGGAGGAGTAGCAGAGTGAATTTAAATGAAAAATGCTTCCCTAAATAACTAAATTGTTAAGCAATATTAATTATCGTAATTATAAATTACGTAAGTATAAATTTAATTATAAATTTCCTTATATAAAGATGAGTAGCGTCTTGGAGGTAATAATAAAAATATGTGGTTTTAGAGAATTCAGATTTAAGGGGACAAAATAGGGCAGAGTGTAAAATTTTAATATAGAAGTTAGCATATTTAGGTCACATTTTCATATTAATTTCTATTTTCTTCAACTCAAATTATTAACATTGATTTTTTTTAGCAACTTGTTCATGGAACAAATGGAACAGTAATAGATATAAAGGGTATTTCTTTTCAGAAAAAAGAAAGATAGTGATCAGTCTGTTAATTTATATTACTAACATTGATCATTGCTTATCATTTGCTTTTCATACTTTTCATTTCTATGCCCCCCACCAAGAAAGATTCCTGTGCTCTAGGAACCACCATCAGGGTTTCCACATCTACTATTACACATATTTTGTATATAGAAATTTTGCATAGAATGCATTTTTGTATATAGTGCATTTCCATCCCTTATGAGGAATATTTAACTATTCATATGCATTTATAAATAATTGTCACGAACTAATTGGTAAAACTGAAAAGATAAAACTGCAGATGAGTGACTATAATTAATTATCATCAAGATTGTACTCAGTATCAAGCCTACACGTAAACTAACATTTTTACATGACTCTCGCCTTTTAGCCTTTGCCAAAATCTTGTTGCCGACCCTCCCCAGTTTGTTCCCAACAAGGGTCCTCCTGCCTGGTGCTGCTCCAGCCAATAGAAGGAGAGCGAGTTTGCTTCAAAAGCCGAGGAAAGCTTTACGCTCTGATCAGAGAATGGAGAGGGGTGAGCTCGAGCTCTAGAGCACACGCCCTCCCCACAGGCGGTGGGCGGGGCTGCTTTGCAGGGATCCTGTCATTGGGGAGGGGACGGAGTTCGCGGGGGGGAGGGCGCAGCATCCGTGCACAGGTGTGTGGGTGGCGAGCTGGGGTGTCGGCAGCAAATTCACGCCTGGAGCTCTGGGTAGAAGGGCCCTGCGTGAGGCCTCTGCCCGTGGCCCACCGTGAGGCCGTGAAGCTAGACTCAGCACAAAGGAATAGAAAAAGTTGAGACTTTGTTTACCCAGGTTCTGTTTTCATTTGCTGGGAATTGTTATCAGGCTTTGCTGAGACCGTCTCTCTACCTTCTCAGTCTTCTTTGCGAATGACAATGATAGAAAGTGATGGGCAAGCGATACTTTGCCTTCTTAAGAAAAGGAAACTATATCAACTGATCTACACAGCATACACGTGAGGTTTTTAGAAGATACACTGAAGAATAGATAGTCGAGGTCTGGCCTTGGGGAGGGGGGGAGGGGAGAGGGGAGAGGGTGCGAGCAGAGAGGCCTCAGAGTCATCCAGGGTGAACCGCTGGCTCCACAGACGATAAACTGAGGACCAGAGAGGTCGAGTGACTTCCCGGAGGTCTCCCGACAGTTCAGAGAATACAGTCCCGCTGTCCTCACTGCCCGTGGGTGCTGCCAGCGCGATGCCTACACCTTCTAAGAGTTAAACTATGTCAGGAAGAAACAAGATAGATCCCGAGGCGTCTGCAAATCCGACTCCATTTTCCAAGACCATCTTTTATTCGACGCTAACAAAATCTCAAAAGGGAAAACATTGTCTCTTTTTTTTTTTCCTTAAACAGGACGAGGCAAGGTGTAGTAAGTGTCAGGAGTCAGGAAGGGCTTCACAGAGGAGATGGTTTTTTTTTTTTTTTTCAAGAAGATGTTGGGGGTAGGAGTTTATTAATTTTTACTTATTTATTTTGGCTGTGTTGGGGTCTTCGTTTCTGTGTGAGGGCTTTCTCTAGTTGTGGCAAGCGGGGGCTACTCTTCATCGCAGTGCGTGGGCCTCTCACTATCGCAGCCTCTCTTGTTGCGGAGCACAGGCTGCAGACGCGCAGGCTCAGTAGTCGTGGCTCACAGGCCCAGTTGCTCCGCGGCATGTGGGATCCTCCCAGACCGGGGCTCAAACCCGTGTCCCCTGCATTAGCAGGCAGATTCTCAACCACTGCGCCACCAGGGAAGCCCCAACATTGTCTCTTTAAACAAGGAAAAACATGTACTAGGTCTCTGTAGTCATGTTAGGGAATTCAGTGACTTCTTGAGACACGGAGGAATTGGGGGACCTGGGGAGGCCCGCAGGAAATGGATCCTGCAGCCAGGCTGGCCTCCTAATTATCAGGTTGGATGACACAGAGCCTTAGGTGTTGCTATTGTCACCACAGATAAAATGCATCCTTTTGGCTTGTGGAGATTTTGGAGTCCGTTCATGAAACCAGATGGGTTCTAATTAATGCAGGAGCTGTACACAACCCACTTCTTTTTATTCCTAACTGGCTGCCTGAGATCCATTTGGGATTTACCTAAACGAGTGAGTCTATTCCAGGAAACTACCATGTGCATTAATTAACTCTATGATAGAAATAGGGGGAGCATTTAGAGGGTTGTTAAAACGGCGACGAGAATGTCACATTCTCAGTTCTCTGAACCTTTTGGCTCTATAAGAATTGTTCTTCAAGAGAGGGCTGATATCCCAATACCATCTAGAGTTCCTCAGCCTCTGGAGTGTTACCCTTTCTTGCCCTGTTCCTTAGTGTTTGGAGCAGTGATGTGCCCATTTAAGTGGTCGCCTCCCCAGCCAGGCATGGCCATGTGAACCAGTTCTAGTCAGTGACATGTAAGTAAAAGTCTTCTGAGTGGGGATTCTGCAAATGGATTGTTTTTTGACACAAAAGAATAGAACTCAGGTGACCCATAAATTTTACCTTATCCTCTTCCCACTTGGATTGTAGACATGGTGCATGAATTGAAGTAGTTATCTTGATTTCATAAGGACAAAAATCCCTATGAAGAGAGTGGCAGGGGAGAAAAATGGACAGAGTCCAAGACAGGATGGCCTCCTGCGTCCATGCCCCTCACCGGGCTGGCACTGTGTCTAAAGACCAAATTCCCCTTTTGGCAAATTAACTCCTCATTTTTACTCCAAACCCCATGGGCGTCTAAGCTCTCCCTGGAATATTCTTGTGAATTAAGTAAAAAGAAGTCTTACATTTTATTGGTCACTTTTTCTCGCCTGTGATAATGAGTTTGCCCATTGTTGTGAAAACGCAGGTGAAGAAATCAGCCTCTCACTTTTCTATCAGCACATCCAAGATCAACTCACACAAAGCATTTGTGAGTAAGAAAGAATGTACTGAACGAAGACGTGTCAGTTAAGGATCACAGGAAGTGTTTCATACTGTCGAACTCCAATATGCATTCAAAATCACATAGCAGAGATTTTAGTGTCTGTCTTTTTGGATCCCATAAAATGAAGATTTTCTTGAGAATTTTTCCGAATAATGACCAGGGTCCTATCCTACTCTGGATCTTTTCTGCATCCCTCAGCTTTCACTTTTGTGTCTCTTTGAAAAGCAATTCCTACTCTTTATCTCATGATCAGTAGTTTGACTTTCTTTGTTGAAGCCATCCTACCAACACAAAACCTGGCTTTCTACCTCAACTGTGTCTTAAAGTATTATGTGTTTCTTTGTTTATATTTTTTAGAAAACTTTTTATTGTTTTGCTAAGAAGACTATTGGTATCAAAACATAAGGATTGTTACTGAAACTTGAGGATTGTTTCACTTTTTTATAAGTAAAGGAGCAATTTATGTACACATATTAGTATGGATTTATGTCTAGTTTTACATTTCTAAAAATGTCAATTTTTGTGGACCTTAGTAGTTAAATTTCTACTTCAAAGGGCAGATACAGTCTTTATAGATGGCTCCTAAAATATCAATAGAATCTCAGAAGATTTTGAAAAGGCAGCAAGTGGGATATCGGACCACCCTCGTAGGCTCTTGGTTGTTATGTAACCGTTTGACATCTCTGCCTCTCTGACTTCGTAATCTATTAAACAGAAATAACACTCCAGTCATTATATGGCTTCAATCGTAGGCTGCCCGAGACAACAAGGAAATGCCGTAAAATGCTAGAGTTGATTTTCTTTCAAGAATGATGATAAATCTCAGTTTTTAGGTTCGTCGAGTCCATCCTTTTTTCAAACCCAAAGTAGATCTGACTTTTGATAATTGTGGTTTGCCTTAAATTCAACTCTCAGTATGTACTCTATTGAGAATTAATTCAGGAAATGAGCTTGTTTCCCTAGGCAGTGGTAATTACACCCTTAAGTAGCACGTTCCTATATGATGGTTACTGCTAAACTATAAAACAAAAGGCAAGGAGGACTCCCAAACAGACTCCACAGTGTTTTCTTATGTGGGAAACTCCTTATCTAATACACTGCCACCAGCACCCCTGCTAGAGTGAGGATTCAGGGTGACTCATTTTAAAATACTCCTTTTTTTTTTTTTGGCAAGTGAAATCATTTGTAGGTAAAGTGAGAGAAAACAAGTGAAAAGAGGTCGTAAGGGATAGAGTTTGGAATGGAGCTGACAACAATTAACCCAAATTAGCACCAACCAGCCCACAAACACCCCAGCAGAATAAAACCAGGAAGGTTTCCTACTTAGATTTCAAAGCATATACAACCATGGGATGTGAGTACCAGTCACTTGATCCCTCTGGAAAGCTGAGCTTTTATATTTTAGAATCAGTATCAAGATTATGTTTATAATCCAGAAGGGAGAAATGCATTTGCATTATTCTGTTTAATTTCCAGAAATAATAAAGTCACATAAATAGAAAAAAATAGGTGTTTCTCATGCCTTTTAATTTTTGCAAGAAAGAAAACTCCAATTCATCCTGAAATTCTTATATATTCCTCTGATTAGGTAAGTTCATTTTTTTCCTTTACTACCCAATTATTTTGGCATGAAATACAGAATTACCTTTATTTGAAGGGTATATATGTCTTAGGAACCATTTTGAATTTAAAATTCCTTTATGTGTAACACGTGTCTCTGTGGTTAAATCAATGTCCTCTCACTGTGCAGAATATCTTTTTCTCATCCCAGTGAAAAATGGTGAAACGACACACAGAAAAAAATTGCTTAAAATATGAAAACCATTTATTTCATGACATTTCTTAAAAGCATATCTTATGGTCAAATGTTAGGTGGAAGCAAATAATTCAGAATTGTGCAGATATAATAGACCACCTTTGGAACCAGGAATTCCTCACAAAAGAAGTTGTACTAAAAATACTTTTATTGTATATAAAACTGACATTGTATGTTACCATAAAAAATAGGTTGAATGATTTTATTGATCTCGTTAAAGAATTAGATGTGAGACTTTCATAGATCTTAGAATTTTAAATAGGGTTGAAATTGAGTCTAATATAATTTATTCCTTATATGTACAAAATAATATAATCATTTAAATATTTTTCCAATAGCTACTGTTTATTAACTGCCTACTAATACGCCAGGAATTGTGCTCAACAAGTTATAGGTGTTATCCTCTCTAACACCCACAGCAACCCAATGAAATAAGTATTACTATTTTGCCCATTTTAAACATAAGAGTTCCGAGACCTAGAAAGGTGGAGAATCTTGCCAAAGATTACTCAGCTGGGATTAGACTCACATCTGTTTAACCCCGAAAAGCTCGTATTCTTAACAGTATGGGTGCTCTCCTGCAATGTTTTATTTCCTTATTTCTTTTGTAATACAAGACTTTTATCTTAGTGCCTCTGGCTAATACTCTTCTTTATGATATTTCAAATGGTTTCTGAAATGTATATGATAAGAGCATGACATTTTAAAATACTTCTTCTTGAGTCGGATAATGTAATCCTAACAGAGACACCTTGTTGACTTTGTGCTCAAAATGACATGCTTTGTAGAAATGCCACTGCAGAATTCTTGACATGGTGAGGCTGACCTTTCTGCCTTAAATCCATGCATATCTGGTTGACTAGAAGATCTCAGGAGAGGGGCTCAGTAGCGCCTCTCCTCCACTGACTTAAAAGCTGTTAAGTGCCTTGGTGCATAAAAAGCCATGTGGGTTTCGCATCTCTTCCAAGGTATGATTTGGGGTTTTCCAGTCTAATAACATATGGTGAAGTTAGTGAGCCTAAAATTTAAACTAGGCTTGAAAATAACTTCCTCAGGAGTCCTCCACTTTATTACTGACTATTCCTTTATTATTCCAGTTCTCCATCTAGAAAATGGAAATTATAATGCTTAGATGTACTGCAGTGGGAGGTTGTGAATGATTAATTATATGGATTTAGCTTATTGAAGTCGTAGAAAATTACTAAGGAACCTTTTAACCTCTCTTCTGCTCTGCCAGAGAGATAGAGGACATGAGCTAATGAGTCTCTTCTCTTCCACTGTAAGCACATGATCTTTACAGAGTTTGAACATCTGCACTTAGGTGAACTTGCTAGTGGACATCAAGTGGAGTGAAACACATTACCAAAAGAAAATGGGCTGATTGGGTCAAAAGAGGCCATTCACTCTTGAATATCATTTACGTATATGTTGTCATCACTGTAGTAGTTCCTACTCAATCTTTCCCCAGCTTCCTAGCAATCCATCTCTGAATGGGCTTCTGGCTGTTGCTCAAAGAGCAAAGCACTTTTATTTTTCCTGGTCACCTCTTCCCTGTTATATCCACATGGTTGGCTCAGAGATTTCAGGTTTCTGCTCAGTTGTCATCCTAACAGAGACGACTTCCACCACCTCTCTATGTAAAGGAGCAGCAGTCTGTCCTCTTCTGCCCACACTGTCACCCTTTATCCCTTTATCCTGCTGTATTTTTCCAGAGTGATCATGGTGTTTGGTTGTCTGTTATCGATCATCCCACTCTATAAGGGGAAGCTTTGTGAGATCAGGGAGTTTGTACATCTTACTCGTTGCTGTATTCTCAGGACCCAAAGGGGGCTTAGAACAATTTAGGCATTCACTGAATGTATGCTGACTAAATGTAATACTTCTGCATTATACATCCTTCCTTCTTTAGTGTCTGTTTCCAATTATCATGGATGTGGTCTACATTCGATTTTTGGCATTAATAAGGTACAGAAAAATCTTGCCCTTCAGAAAGTCTTACAAAACAATTATAACTCACAAAAATCAAATTTTAATTTGCTGTGTAAACCTCCGAAGAGAGGGTAATAGAAATATGTGTCTCTGATCTA
Source organism: Neophocaena asiaeorientalis asiaeorientalis (assembly GCF_003031525.2). Classification (NCBI taxonomy): domain Eukaryota; kingdom Metazoa; phylum Chordata; class Mammalia; order Artiodactyla; family Phocoenidae; genus Neophocaena; species Neophocaena asiaeorientalis. The sequence continues at coordinate 5,292,909 of NW_020174135.1, forward strand.
GTATGAGTTTTATCACATACATATACATCTGAACTTATTTTAAACTCCCTTTGGCATACATGGTCTCGTGTAGATTTGAGGTTCAGGTAGACTGGATTTCAATCTGAATAAGCCATTTGCCAACTGAGTGTTGCTTGAACTGTAGATTGGGGGATAATAATACCTATTTATATTTTTCCTCACGAGTTTATTAAATAAGATCCTTTTAAGACATCTAGCAAAATGACTGATGTATGTTGGGCATCCAGTATGTGTTAGTTTTCCTTTTTATCAAAGCAAAACACATAAATTTTTATTTACCTAATAAACCAGGAATATGTGTCTAATTTTTCTCCTTTCAGAGACTGGCTAAGTCACCTCTAGATGCTTCACGGGTACATCTGCTGTCGGTCAGGCTCTGAAAGGATGTTTCTTCTACTTACCTTCTCACTCTTGCATCTCCCTCTGTACCTCTTCACTTACAATTTCTTTATTTGCTCTTGAGTTTCCTGTCCTCCTACAGTCTCATCTGTATTAGTGTTTCTAAGGATTCTGTTCCTGTCCCATCACTCTCTTTATCCCATAAGCTTTCTCCCAAGTGGTTTTATTCATTCTAGTCTTTTTATTATGACCTATATGCTAATGGCCCTCTAGCCAGCCCTGTCCTCTAAGATTCAGGATCTTATACTCAATCAATGCCCTGCTGGCTCCAATTCAGTGCTTCTAATAATATTGAAGAGGAAACTATCATTTCCCTCAAATGAAATTGTTCTTCTTGCTGTATTTTTTGATGACTGGATGGCAAGATGTCTGGTTTCTAGATAACATGGTAGCAACAACTGAGGGAAAGAATAGGGTGACAGAAAAGTCCTCACCCTCAAGTGTGGTATTGGTTACACAGATGTGTAACTTTTTGGAGAAGCCTGGCAGATGCTACTTTAATCAAGGAATCAAAGTTAACATCCACAAAGATGAGACAAATAGGATGCAATGAAAAGAACAGCCTATCACTTTTGTGATATTTGCTTCAAAGATGTGTAACCTGAACCACATTCTATAAAAACTTTAGGTAAGGGGCTACCCTGGTGGCGCAGTGGTTGAGAGTCTGCCTGCCGATGCAGGGGACACGGCTTCGTGCCCCGGTCCGGGAAGATCCCACATGCCGCCGAGCGGCTGGGCCCGTGAGCCATGGCCGCTGAGCCTGCGCGTCCGGAGCCTGTGCTCCGCAACGGGAGAGGCCACGGCAGTGAGAGGCCCGCGTACCGCAAAAAATAAATAAATAAATAAAAATAACTTTGGGTAAACCAAAATGAAAGGATATTCTTGAAAACAACTGGCTTGTAATCTTGTAATCAAAAGCGTCAAGGTCATGAAGTCGAGGAAGGAATGAGAAAAGACATAACTAATTTTAAGGCATGATTTTGATCGGGGTAATTGTGCTATAAAACATGCTATTAGAAAACTGGCACAACTTGGATGGGGTCTGAGGATGATGTTGTGGAAACGTATCCATTTTTATTTTTTACGTTTGTTGGTCTTACTGTGATTGCATAGGAGAAGGTGCTTGTTTATAGGAAATATACACTAATATTTGGGATGGTGGGCAACACATTGACAATTTTTTCTGAAATGGCTTGTGGGAAAGAAAGTCCTTTGTAGTGTACTTGCAGGTTTTTCCCTGCAAGTTGGAGATTGTCTCAAAATAAAAATAATTACTAAAAAAATGGTTAGAAATTTGCTCATTGCTATACAACTATTGAAAGACATAAGCTGTATGGCGACATAATCAGATGGATGTCTTTGAAAGGTCACTCTGCTGCTCCCTGGGAAGCAGATTTGGGAAGTGGGAAAATGAAGGGATTGTTAGACTTTGGGCATGTACTATCCCTTGCGGGAAAATACAGTAAGGTTCCCCTCCTGGGGGATGAATTGAAAAATGGCAGGCAGCCCATTTTCCAAGCTGACATTGTTCCAGGCCAGCCTCTCAAAGTGCGTGACTATATGGAGAATCTCTGGGAAACCCAGGAACCAGATGGGAAGCTATAGCAGCTCTCCACAAAACAGGGGATAAATGGCTTTAGGAGCAGATGACCTCCTCCAGATATATTTTAGAGGTTAACTGGATAGAACAGGCTGAAAGATTTGATACAGAGAGTGAGGAAAAGAGAGAAATCAAGAATGACTTAATAAGGTTTTAACCTTTAACTTCAGCAAGGGCTTAGTGGTATCATTTATTTCTATGGAGAAGATGGATGCACAATTTTGGGAGAAAAATTAAGAATTCTTATTTTGTTATGAATGGGCACTTCACCAAAGAAGAATTCCAATGGCCAATATCAACTTCATTAATATTCAAAAAATAAATAAAACATTGAAGTATTTTCACGTATCAGATAAGTCAATTATTTTCCTTTCAATTTTGTTATCTATTATTGATGTTTGGGATAAAGAAATGGGTTCTTTTTAGACTGATGTTAGGCAGGTTGGTTGGAAAGGTCTTTAATGGAGAGAAAATATGCATGCAATACGGCTCCAATAATTCATACTCTGAACAAAAAAAATTCTACTTTTAGAAACTTACCCAAATGAAATGACTAAGGAGGTATATAATTTACATTATATGCATATGTGTATGCATGTGTGTGTATAATTTGCATAGAAAGAAAGGAGAAACATATACACCAAAATGTTAAAACTGATCATCTCTGGATGGAGACATTTATAGTAATCAAATATTTTTATTTTAGAATATGTGTTTATTAACTTATATTTACCTGTCCTACCTTTGGGAAGAGAAGAAGAAAAATAAGGATAATAATGTGAAATAAACATTAACAAATAAAATTATAAAAATTGTATTTTATGTCTACCTATCACTAATACCCCATTTCTCTTTTAAACATTATCTATATTTTATGAATTTTTTGGTCTTAATAACTTGCAACATCAGCTGATGGCCATAAATAAGCTCAAAATAATGATAGTGTGTTTAGATACATTCTTTTTTCCATGAATCTTTTAACTCTCAAGCAATCTCATTATATCATTTATTGTTTTATTAGATTTCTATTACTACTTTGTATTAAAATTCCTATTACTATAGTAAATATGAAATCAGAATCACAAAATTTATTTCATAGCAGATGTTTCTGTGGTTGAAGAAAATATATCTTACAATTTTGTGTGGAAAATGTGCAATGCAAGTTGTAGACCTCCTTTCCATGGTCTCACCCGGTGGGGCTGACTCTCAGGACTCATTAATTTTCAAGGAACACACACTCAGTGGGCACACTTCCTTCCATTTATGGTCTGTGTTCTGCTCTCAGTGGCTTGATGGCCCCGGTGTCAACTGGTCTCTCAAAATAACACTAGCGGTGGGCTTCCCTGGTGGCACAGTGGTTGAGAGTCCGCCTGCCGATGCAGGGGACACGGGTTCGTGCCCCGGTCCGGGAAGATCCCACATGCCGCGGAGCGGCTGGGCCCGTGAGCCATGGCCACTGAGCCTGCGCGTCCGGAGCCTGTGCTCCACCACAGGAGAGGCCACAACAGTGAGAGGCCCGCGTACCGCAAAAAACAACAACAACAACGACAATAATAATAATAGTGGCCCCTCAAGTTGAAATATAAGTATGGCCATCTAGCCACTGGCATATTCTTAACATACTTTTCTAGTTTACTCATGTCTCAGCCTGCTTTTGTTTATATGAGTCCTTCTTACCTATTGCACAGAATATTTGGGAGATTCTGCTGAATAATATTTAAGAAAGCTGCACTGCTACATTTACTGTAACTCATGCTATAAATGCACTGTGTTACTATTACTACAGTCAAGTCAATTGATTTATTAATTGATTACTGGCCTCCAATGGGCATGAGGATACTGTGCCTTGACTCCATGAAATTCCAGCCGATAACCAATAATATATGATGTCCGGTGCTATCCAGTCCTTTATATTTTCACTAGAATGATATTGTACACTTAAGACATTGGGATATATCTATCTATATCTATATATTCTTTATAATCCATGAGAGCTAGAACCATAATTCTCATTATTCCAGATATATTTACTAATTCTTTTAAATTTAACATTTTGTTAAGTACAAATACTACTATAACATTTAAGAGAATTCTTGGGTTTACGTTAACGTAGTTGAGCTACCCACAAGGCAAAAGTAAGACCTTCTCTTTCAAAGATAAAAGCTGTACCAAAGTTTTGGAAAAGTGTAGTTTTGCCCTGAAATATCCATTCAATATGATCACTGTAGTTTCTAAGAAATTTAGTTATGTCATGACACCTTCAAAAACTGAACCTCTCCTGACGAAAAGTTAAATCAACCCTCTGTACCCGGCTTTATGCAATGCCGTGCTCCTGAAATATTCAATATACATCAAACAGTATTTTAAAGGTATTCAGGGAAATAGTTTGTGCAAGAACCGAAGGATGAATTTTCATATGACTAACTGTTCTCTGAGTTATGTCTTCAGTGAAAGTTAGATTTTGTTAAGTCTTGAGTTTCCTATCACAGTTACTGAAAACACTTAACGATATTATTCTGGAGACTGGTTTCATTTTCTTCAATGAAACCATATTGCAAACTATATTAGACTATTTTTTAAATGGTGAAAAATCGCTGTGTTAAATGTATTTTAATTACAAAGTAGTTCCATAAATGCGATCCCTGGGTGTGATGTTGTCGTGATGCTTCTATGTCCATGTTCAATGTTTCTTCTGCAATAAGGCCCAGCAAGGCTTCAGGGAACAAACCTTTGGGTTGACACTCTAAAAAGTGGAGGTTTTCGCAGCTGAGCGGAGAAGTGGATCCAATCAGTGAAAGAACGTGTAGGAAATTGATTAGGTGGGAAGGGTGTTTCGGCCACCACACCTGTCATATGCCAGACGGGAGAGGGTCTTGGCAGCCCTGCTAAGGGATTTAGACTTTATTTGTGGACAAAGAGAGGATAAAGGAAGATTGTGCAAGAGAAGTAATGCGGACAGGACATCAGAGCAGCAGGGCTGTGGACCTATGAGGGTGTTTCTGCAAACTATTTGTTGTATTGTCCAGAACTGGAAAAGCCTGGGCGTGTGGGAACCAAGCGGAAAGTGCTATGAGAATAACACCCGCTCTGAGTTTTCATGCTTAGTTATTTAGAATACGTTTTCACATCATATAAAGTTAAATCCTTATAGTATCTTACCACTGAGAAAACAAAGGACCAGAGAAGTTTAAAACACAAGAGGCAGCAGAGTTAGTAAGTGGCTGCTCTGGTATTAGAATACCGGCCTGGGAATCAGAGCACATAATGCTACTCGGTAGTTTGTTTTTCCTGCTAGATAATTGTTGTTACAGTCGGTGACAGAGCTCTAACCCTACAGAGCACGTCCACTTGATTTGATGGCAGAATGTGGAAGCGAAGTTGGAGAGAGCTTATAGCGAAAGACAGTTCTGAATGACCCCATTTACAAGAACTTAACTGATAAGTAGCGATCTAACTTTCTTTTAAGTTTAGCTGGTTAGAGCTTAAGGTGTGTGTGCATATATACAACGTACACACACGTCTGTCTGTAGATAGAACCTACAAATTTTTTAGTTTCATAAAGTAGTGTATTCTGACTTGGCTTTCCTCAAGCCCATAATCCTAATGGGCCAATTTTTAATAATGAAATCACTGTGTATGTAAGGTAAGGGGGAGCCATACTTTTCTAAAATCGTCTTCAAGTTCATTTTCCATCGTTTCAGTTTCTAGTTCAAAACATTTTGACACTTGTGTAATTTACTATTATTGGTTTTAAAAATAATGGGGGGGGGACGTTCAATTTTCCTAGATGTCATACCTATTATATCAGTTTGCTAAGTGTTGCTGTAACAAAGTACCACTCACTGGGTGGTTTAACAACAGAAATTGATTTTCTCACAGTTCTGGAGGCTAGAAGTCCAAGATCAAGGTTTGGCTGGGTTGTTCCTTCCGAGGGCTGTGAGGGAGAATCTGTTCCACGCCTCTCTTGGGTTTGCAGGTGGCTGTCTTCCAAGTCCATTCTCATTGTCTCCCCTCTGTGTGTGTCTGTCTCTGTGACCAAATCGCACATTTTTATAAGCACAGCAGGCACACTGCATCAGAGCCCACCCTAGTGAGCTCATTTTAATTGGATTAGTTCTTAAAGACCCCTGTCTCCAGGTCAGGTCACACTCCGAGGAAGGGGGTTAGGAAGGACTTCAACGCAAAGCTGGGGAACACAATTCAACCCAAAATACCTACACTACAGACGAATATGTTAGTATAGTAATTATTTATAATGGATTGTGGAGATAATTTTAACTCCATAAATGGAACTTTGTTTGACACATACATGCTGCCTGGAAATTTCTTACCCCTGGTCTCCGTCCTAACATTCAGATCTCAATCACAGTTTCTTCTCAGAGTAAACTTTTCACATCCCCGTCTCCATCTAAGATCTTTGCTTTTTGTAGCTCTTTACCTGCCTGGAATGGGCTGGTTTGTTCCTGTGATCTGTCTGTCTCTCCCCAGTAGGAAGGACGCCCCTTCCCAGCAGGGCTGCTTTCTGTCTCACTCACTACTCTGTTCCCAGGGGAGAGGACAGTGCCTGGCACAGACTGGACTCTCAAATAATAGCTGTAGAATAATCACATACAACTTTAAAGTTTTTAACTTTAATCTGGATATGGATCGAGGGCATTAGACGTACAATCATGAAGCCCTACTATGTGTCTCTGAATAACCAGGATGAATAACGCATGGCCCTCATCCCCCCACGGAGGCTGTGTTTTTTTCTGCTGCTCTCTGCCATGGTTCTATCGGGTCGGAAACTTTCTGTGTACTGTGTCATTTCCTGTCCAGAGTTGTAGAAAGGTAAATGAATCCCGATTTTGCAAATTTAGAAATCAAATACATAAGCATAAATGAATCTATCAAACTCATTTTAAAGACTAAGAAACTAAGAATCTACCTGTTACTATGACTTGCCTAATTCGTGACCATACTAAGCCTAAAACTTAGTTTTCAGAAGATTAAGGACATGCAAAAAAGAGGGAAAAAAAAAAAAGGGATGCCAGAATTTTTATGTTTATATTTTAGTATCTGCCTACGTCATTATGCAGTTTTTGTCTCTCGCCACACCTGCTGATGGAAAAGTAAAGGCCCGGTGCACCTTCTGTCTCCAAAACAATAGTGTGTTTTCTCTGTGGACATGGGGACTCCTGGGTCTACGGTCAGGCAACCACCACCTGCCTTCTCACAGGCTGGCCTATGGCATCCACTTCTCAGCACATCCTGAACTGGCTTGTGTGTCAGCCTCAGGAAGTGTAGCCTTGTGCGTAAAAATTGAGAAAAAAAAAATTGAAGCTCTGATTGACACTTGCAATTTGGGAGAATGATAAACAATCTGATCAGAAATAAATCAAGAGTTAGTAACAGCATGTTCTATTATCAGCTCTGCTACTGACTTCCTGTGACTTTGAGTCAATCACTGAATTCTGTGATTTCCCCATGTGTAAAACACAGAACGAAATGATATCCAAGGCCCCTTCTAGCTCTAAAATTCAGTTTATATTTCAAATTGAAAATATCTGCCTGAAGGCATTAACACATTGTTTACAGTTTTCCAATAAACAGCTTTTCAATAAATAAACTGTCTAAGGCAATTTGAATAATAGTCCCTTTCTCTCCCCGTCTGTCCCTTTCCTTCTCTCTCCCATTTCCTCCTTTTGGATGAATGATATATGAAGTATACACTTATCAGCCTATCTGTTTGCACTGACTTCTGACTTCATTGGTCACATAACTCAAAATCGTTCTCTGCATACCCCATTTTCTCACCTGAATTAAGGTGCACTTTCACCGGTGGACTGTGGATATAGGCAAGAGAAGCAGCTGTCACCCCCCTGCAGAGGGATCCTCTGCATGGAGCCCTGGCTGGTGAAAGCTGTGCGTTGCGTTGATTGATCTTGGACATATTTTGAAGTGCGTTTATACCTGTCAGCGAGTTTTATAACATCTCCCTTGCATTTTACATCAATAGCATTAAGTAGAGCTCATGGTGTACATCTGCCATCTGAAATAGCAGATGGCATTTTACTTCTATTTTCTTTACTAACAGTTATTAGCAGGGTTTTAGTACCCATCACAAGTACCAGCTAATACATTACAGTGGGTCATTGGCAGTTATTTGGAGCATATACCATCACAGCAATTTGCCAGAACTTTGTCTTTAAAATGACAACCTCGGGCTTCCCTGGTGGCGCAGCGGTTGACAGTCCGCCTGCCGCTGCAGGAGACACGGGTTCGTGCCCCGGTCCGGGAGGATCCCACATGCCGCGGAGCGGCTGGGCCCGTGAGCCATGGCCGCTGAGCCTGCGCATCCGGAGCCTGTGCTCCGCAACGGGAGAGGCCGCAACAGTGAGAGGCCCACGTACGGCAAAAAAAAAAAAAAAAAAAATGCCAACCTCATAATTCCCTCTGATATAAAATGCAAAAAAGACATCTTCTATAAATCCCTCCCAACCTGTTAACTCAGTGCTTTAAAATGGTTTGCCAGATGTTGAGAAAGTGTATCAACTGTCTTGCTTTCCTCTTTGCAGCTAAATTGTCCTTACTGAAATCAGGGCTGTGGAATTAAATCGCTGTTGTTTCTCTAAACAATAAAGCCCCTCACAAAAGCAAGCCATTTCTGAAATCACAGGAGAGTAAGCACATTTAATAGCTTAGGTACCAAGAATGTCTAACAAGCACTTTATAGTTTGAATTACTTCTCTAAATACAGTAGATATTTACTGACTTTCCATTTACATTCTTCTTTATGCAGATAATAATTTATGTCACCACAAAAACTAGGACTTAATGGCAATTATTATGACTAATTACTAAAAAAATATTATTTAAAACATTGTGCGATCACATCAGAATTTTAAGAAACTGATATTCTGTGACTGAGATGCTAATTCAACCTTAGTTTGTTGTTATAAATCTTAGTTTACTGGCTTTTGTTTAATCCTCTAGGAATTATCCTCTAAATTCTACGAATATATTCAGTTCAGTGTATTTTCATTCAGTTCAAAACGTTTCTTTTATTTCCCTTGAGACTTCCTCTTTCACCTAAGTATTATTTGGATGTATATTTTTTCGTCTCCAAGTGCTTGGAAATTTTCCTATCTTTCTGTTATTGATTTCTAGTTCACTTCCACTGTGGCCAAGGAACACATTCTATATGACTTCAATTGTTTTAAATTTACGGAGGTTTGTTTACTGAGCCAGCGTATGGTCTATCTTGGTAAACGTGCCACCAGCACTTGAAAAGAATTCATGTCTTTTGCCAAATTTGGGAACTACTTAACCATTATTTTTTAACTACTTTTTCAGTCTTGCTTTCTTTCTCAGCTCCACCCAGGACTCTGATGGCACATATTTTAGATTTTGTCTTATAATCACATACGCCCCTGTTAATCTATGCATCTTTTCCAGTCCATTTCTCTCTTTTTTACACATTAGGTGATACATATTCTATCTTCAAGGTCACTGATTTTCTTCTCTTTCTCTTTTTCCATTCTATTATTGGCCCCATCCAATGAGTTTTTCATTTCAATTATGATATTTCATAGTTCTAAAATTTCCATTTGGTTCTTTGTATCTTCTTTTTCTTTCCTGAAACTTTCTTTCTTTCTTTTTTTTTTTCATTTGTGCTTGTAATGTTGAAGCATTTTTATTGTGGCTTCTTTAAATCCCTTATCGGATAATTCTAGCGTCTGTATCATTTTGGTGTGTGAAGTCTGTTGGTTAAATTTTCTCATTTAAATTGGGTTTTTCTTAGTTCTTGGCATGATCGATGACTTTTAAGTAGACCAGGGTGTGCTGGGTATTATAAACACGCTGGGGCTTATTTTAATCTTCTCTTTGGGCTGACCTCCCCTTACACTCCTCAGATAGGAGCAGGGAGCATCACCTCCTTGCCGCCAGGTGGGGTTGGAGGTCCGGGTTCCCTAATCAATCTCTCTTGACACCGGGAAGGGACATAGGGCTGCTCCTTGCTCTGGTTCCCTATTTGCCCCTCAGTGGCTTGGAGGGGCAGGAGTGCCTTGTTACTGCTCCCCAGTTGGTCTCTGCTGACATTGGTGGGGTAGAAGAGTTGGCCTCATTACTGCCAGGCAGTTGTCCAGTGATGATAGAACCCAACAGGCAGAAAGGGGGACATCTCATTACTGGTGGTGGGGTTGGAAGTGCAGGTTCTCCAGGTGACCTTGCCCCACCAGGATGACACTGTCCAGTGGGGAGCCTGGAGCCCGGTAAGATCAGGAATCTAAGCTCCCTCCTCCCTTTGATGGCAGTGGTGGGATGGAGCTGAGTGTTTTCCTGTGGTATTTGCTGGAGTAGAGAGATTATTGTCTAAAATATTCTGTTTTCCCAGGATGCCCCTTTCTAGGTCTTTTAGCCAGAGAGAGCAGTCTTTTGTCAGGGTTTTTTTTTTTTGTCTGTGCTCATTCATGTTTCTGGGTTCCTAGTAGAATTATTCAACTCTAAGTCTGGGCTGAATGAGACAAAATAAAACCCAGGAATGCCATCAATTCCCTTCTTGAGTTTCATTTAGTTGCCTTCTTCTTTCCACCTTTAAGAATCCTTTTATGTTTGCTTTACATGTAATGTTCAGAGTTTCATCAGTGCTTAGCAGGAAGAAAAGCAGGGAAAAGTACCTCTCCTCCATCTTTACCAAAACAGGAGTGCTCTATATGATTCATTAAAAAGTATGTCTACAAGGTATGGCATCCCATTAACTTATTAGAAAGATAAAGTATCCTATCCATTGACAATTCAAAAAACATCATGGAGCCACCCTCCCATAGCCAGCAGTGGAGAAGGGTGATGAGGCCCTTCAGAGCCTGGGTCTCGTTGCTGCTAAGAGATAGCAAGGGTTTAGAGGAATTAAGTCACAGAGGGAATGAGCTGGGGACCTGTTACATGTAGAATAATAAGCTCATATCACCCCTGCAAATACTCACTCTAACCTTTCATACACGACCGATGTAAAATTTAAAAGTGTGCATAGAAGGTGATTCTTTTTTGACCAAGACATGATCGTGATTATTGCATTGTGACCATTTCCCGCTTGTCTCTGAAAATGCTTCGAGTAACTTCAACTATCAGCACCAAACAAAAATTGTATCTCTACATATGACCCATCCAAATTTCACAGTCGCTCCGAATCACACTCCGTTGTGCTTTTCTCGTTGAGATAATGATTTAATGCATGTTGTTTCATACTTTAAAGCAGAAATGTACAATTTGTTTACCACAAAAATTTGAGCTCGCTTCCTTTCCTGAAGAAAGTATAATATAATTTGGAATCTTCAACATTGAAGTAGCTAGCTAGCATCAATGTTATTTTATACTAGAGGAAAGTTGGCTCCATACAAAGTAAGTGAATATTTAGCTTTTGTGCCTTATCATTCAATAGCTATTATCTAGAGACATGTGGTTCGCTTTGGTGCCTGTTGTTCCTTTTTATCACTGTTTATAAAGGCATTTCAGTGGGCAGATTGACAACTGAAGAAGGCTTTCAAAGAAATGTTACCCTATTTACCTGACTTGAAAGACATTTGGTAAGTAAAATCATAAAACCTTTTATCTTTCAGAGCTGAGGGGCTCTTATGGGATCCAAGCTCTTTCTCTAAGATAAGGTAGATTGTCAATTCCTATTTTTATATTCACTTCCTGAGATTAGTTCAAAAAGTTAGCAGTAAAAAAAAAAAGTTTATTAAATTCAAGGTATTTAAGTGATTGTCATATAGTTTATTATTTGATCTCTGAGCCCATTTAGACATGATGAATACTGATACGAAAGCTGTAAAAAACTCAGATATGGCAACGAGCTACATTTAGGTTTGAGAGCAGAGTTTCTTTCCATAACGGAAAGAGTTTGACTTGGGAGTCATACAGACTTGATTCTGAATTTCTAGTCACAGACATTTAATTTCAGTTCTCTTACTAAACTTTCATCAAGTTTGTTGCTTCTCCTGCAAAATGGGGGGGGGGAGAATTATTAATTTTACATATTTGAGTGATGAGAAATAACCTTCCTTTGGGGAAGAGTATTTCAAAACCCTACTCCCCCCCTCCGCTCCCCTGCCTCCCACATAGTCTTGTTCAACATTGAATGGAAACAAATGTAAAGGAAACAGTATTTCAAGTGAACAACTTCCTACCCTGTACAAGACCCATTTTACTCAATTAAAAGAATATCATAGCTGTTATCCTGCTGTTATCCAGCTGCTGCCCCATGCCCTCCACTAAGTAAAGCAGCCTCCGGAAGTTAAACTAAGATCTGACAGGCTGAGTCTTGCTGCAGGAGTAAACAGTGTATTCTGCATTTCCAGAATAGTGATGGATCTACTCTTGTATCTTCAGTGAAGTATAGAGATTATGAATATCCAGGCATGTAGAGCATCTCTTTCCTAAACTTTTGGTCAGCATCAATAATAACTGGAAGCTCCCCCGGCCTTTTTAATTGTTAGAATCACTCTCCAGTTTTACTTAAAATTATGTATAAGCGGCAGGAAAATATTTCTCTAATGATGAAATGACTTGAAATTGATTTTCCAAAAACACTCAAAGCTGAGAGAGTGGAAAGTATCACTGAACATCTACAGGAAAATCTTTAAAAGACCATTGCCTGTTTTATTTTCTAGATTCTTGAGAAAGTATAAGAGAGACCTCTACTGGAGAGAATAGGACATACCTTGTTATCAGATGAGTTCTCTGTTTCAGAGAAACAACACAATTTCCATTGCCCTAAGATTTTATACCATATACTTTAGAGATCAACATGTTACCATAATTATAAAGATTCATTTATAAAAATGTGTGGACACCACATGGTCAGTTGTCAGAAGAAGGCTAAGTTTGATTCCAAAGCAGAATGCAGGGCTTCCCTGGTGGAGCAGTGGTTGAGAGTCCGCCTGCCGATGCAGGGGACGCGGGTTCGTGCCCCGGTCCGGGAAGATCTCACATGCCGCGGAGCGGCTGGGCCCGTGAGCCATGGCCGCTGAGCCTGCGCGTCCGGAGCCTGTGCTCCGCAAAGGAAAAGGCCACAACAGTGAGAGGCACCGCGTACCGCAAAAAAAAAAAAAAAAAAAGCAGAATACAGAAACCACTTAGCTAAATCCAACAAGGATACACAACTAACGACTGAATGGTCCATAGCAGAACAAGATGTGAGTTTTGGTCCTGCTCCCGCATTCACTAGAGTAGCTGGGGATGAATAATTCTAAGTGATTGAAAGTCACATAAAACTTACTGGAGCTCAGCTGCACCAATGACACAGCAAGTCCTACTCCGTATAAAGAAATGTGGAATAATTCCTCATTTAGCTTAACCTGGATATTTGCTGAGGACACTATTAATCTTGAGGACCCCGCATTTCAGCAAGTTCTGGCTGCAATTTAGTTAGCTTTGGACAGTGTAACAGAATACCATAGACTGGGGGGCTTGATCACAATTTTGGAGACCGGGAAGTCGAAGATCAAGGTTCCAGCTGATTCAGTCCCTGGTGAGGATGGATGCCCTTCCTGGTTTTCAGGCAGAGAGCTTTCTTGCTGCGTCCTCATACGGTGGTGAGAAAATACCTTGTATCTCTTCCTTCCTTATAAGGACATTAATCCCATCATGACGGCCTCACCCTCGTGACTTGATCTAACCATAATTACTTGATCTAACCATAATAGTATTTGGAGGTAGAATTTGGATTCTACCTCCAAATACTATCACGTTGGGGGTGAATGTGGGTAGGGAAACAAACATTCGGGCCATAGTATTCAGACGTCACCCCCATTGTTTGCTGTCATTAACTCATGCTGACAAACCTTGTTCGTGTATATACTGAACTTAAACCTTTAGAACCAGAACAAATGCCTTTTAGAGCGACATCTCTGGGACTATGCTAACAGATCCTATTTTCTGGATTTTTTAAGTAGAAATTATGTAAAGACTGAGGAAGGCGGTGATCTTAGGGTAATGAAGCTTGTTCTTTCTTTAAATTCATTGGCCTCACCTAAAGTAGTTTCATTCATTTTTAATTAAAACTTTTATTAAGATCATTGTAGAGTACATGAAATCAGAAGAAATGATACAATCTCTTGAACAAGTTGCCCGACTTCCCAAATGTAATTTTACAAAACTATATAGAATTTCGCAATCCGGATATTGACATTTACTTAGTGAACCAATGTTATTCAGATTTTCCCAATTATACCTGTATGTATACAAGTATACATACACTCATTACATCTGCCCAAATTTATTAGAGGTATAGTTTCGTAAATCTATCATTTTTGACACCAAATAAAGCCATCATAGAGGATGTATAAGTCAATTTGCCATTTTCAAACATTCATTAATGTGTATTCATTCATCTTGCCAAAGGACAAATACTGCATGATTCTACTTATATGAAATAAATAAAACAGATAGAAACAGAGTAGAAGGGTGGTCGTCAGGGACTCGGGGGAGGGAAAACTGGGGAGTTGTTTTTCAACGGGTATAAAGTTTCAGTTATTGATACACCAAATGAATAAGTTCCAGAGCTTGGCTGTACAAGACTGTGTCTGTACCTATAGTTAAAAACACTGAATTGTGCACTTAAACATTTGCCAAGGAAGCAGATCGCATGTTAAGTGTTCTTACCACAAAGGAAAGCATAAGGAAGCTTTTGGAGGCAATAGATGTGTTTATTACCTTGGTGGTGATGATAGTTTCATGGGGATATGCATATGTCCAAACTCATTAAATTAATACAAACCTTAGGTGTGTGCCATTTTAATAAACCATTTTAACCTTAATAAAACAATAAAAACATGATACTGGTTAAGATTGTTAAAAACAGAAGGATAAAGGAGGCTTTAGGTATTTGGAATGCTAAGTAATCAACAAGGAATATAACTAATTTAAATAAAATGTATTTCCTTCTCTGAAAATTTCACTGGAACGCTTGATGATAAAATGATATGAATGTTATGTTAAAAACATGAAGAGCTGAGATATTATCCTACTTGCAAGTCAATAAATTATCTTGGGATAGTCATAAATAAATAGATAGAAAGATAGGATAGCTAGATAGATAGATGATAGATAGGCAGATAACAGAGTAGTGCACTTTCAGTTGGATGTCTCTGTGGAGGAAAAATGATTCTAGACCCCTAACTTGTCCTTGCCTTTTTCCTCTCATTTATTAATAACGTGAAAATTATATTGAGCGTCTGTTTATCTATTTCTCCTATAACTCAAAGCTGAGTACGAGAGAAGATACGTAGCATAACTGAATGCAAATGTACTCAACAACTTTGAACAATAGGGTGAATTTTAAAACATTAAATTTAACAGCCACAAAATAACATTCAGATTTTGGTGTAAAATGTTAATTGTTTGAGGAGAAGCCAGGAGGAACTGTAACCCCAAAACGGTGCATGTTGCAAAAGTTGCACGTAACCCCTGTGTGTGACAGTGGTATGCTGTGGCTCCAGGATCATCTGCTACATCTTAGACTAAATCAATTGAAGAACAGAATCTGGAAAGAGAATAGTAACTGAAATGTTGATATACTCCGTCCTAGTCACATGGCATCTGGAACATATTGGTGGATAGATAAGCTGAGGCCATTCAGAAGGCTAATTATCAGGGTGAAGCTAAATCCTGTGCCGTGTATAGAAAATTTGAAAGGATGGTAGGTGTTTAGCCTGAAGGACAGAAGTCTTAGGAACACAGGCCCTCATCGATAAGTGATTATTTTGTATGTGAATAGGAATAGGAATTATGGAATATACAGGCTGAATTATTCAAGTTTAAAACAGAGAAGTATTTTCTGAAAATGTCCAAAGGAAAGGTAATTTTTTCCCTTGGAAGATACCATTTATTCAATAAGTGTTTACTAAATGTCTACTATCAAATAAAATTTCCCATAAATTGCTGTATCATATCACTTTTCAATAAATCTAATGCAGGATGAATTTTTGAACAGTTTTAAGGCAGACCTCTGTTTGACCAAGAGCACAAGTGAATAATAAAAGCGACCATTTGTTGAGGTTGAGTGTCTGCTCTCTGTGGGTGCTTTTCTAATTGCTCTACATGTATTTACGCAATTACTCTTCACAACAACCCTATCATCGGTGTGTGTTTCCGCTTCGTGCTGGTTCTCCTGTCTCCACACCACCTTCGGTAGCTCTTTATCCACTTTAAAAAGAAAGGTTTGCCTTCAGGAATTCTGAATTATTGCTTGCATTGGACGTAATGCATCTGTGCCTTAAATATCAACATGTCACAATATTGGTGTAGATCCTGAGAAAATGAGTGGCCTTAATGACTACGGGGCAAATTATTTTACCACTAAAATGAGTCCTAGTTATATGTTTTAAAAATATAGAAGGAGGACTGCTAAAGAATATTTTTAAAGATAAGATAATAGCTCTCATACAATGAAAAATGAATGCACGTCAAAGATTTTAAAAAGTAAACAGTTAAAACTGGCTCAAAAGAGAATTCAAAAACAGACATATATAGACAATCAGAAATGCTGAAATTAATGGCTAATTGTTGCAAAACTTGTCAGTATCCTATGTAATGAGTAGATTCATCTCTTCCATGGAATAGAAATCAGTTAAATTAAATTTATATTAAAAGCATGTATTTGTCACTTTGAGTAAATCAAAACAAAGCTCCTTTATGAGAGTTAAAAATTTAATTTTTTAACACTGTATATAGAAAAACATCTTACGTCCCCGCAATTCCCCATGTATGTCCAAGTAGATGCATAAAGAGAGTATAGCTTTAGTTCTACAACTTCGGCCACAGGTGAGAAGTAAACACAGAAGAGCAAAAATAAAAAGTACAGTTCAAATCTCAGAGATATTCTCCTTCCCAGTGGGCTCTGAACTCTTACATGATTTGAGGTCAAAATAACAAATAGACAGAAAAACTAAGAAACTGGATTCTTTGTCATCTTACTTAGAATAGATTTCTATTGTCCATTTACAGATTATATTCAAATGGTCCAGCATAAAACCAAATCTCCCATCATTGTGGCTACCAAGAGAAAAAAAACCATTGGTCACATGCAGACCAGAAACAATCAAGCAAACCAAACACATTACATTAAAAAAAAAAAAAACCTACAGAAACAGACATTCAGATCCACTGCTCTTTAGAAATCACTCTGGGGCCAAGATGTGCCAGGCTTCACCTGCCTGTGAGGTGGCCTCCAGGAATGCCCGTTACCCCTCCTCTGATGATTCAATCTACCCAGCTCTGATGGAGAATCCACTGGGCATCTCCAGAATTATTAGAAGCTAACTTTTAAGAAAGTAAAATTGTGACTCTCACACAAATATAAAATAAACACACCCCCAAGATTATTTAACTCGTTGATTAGTGACAAGACCAATAAGATGGTAAAACCACGTCAAAGAACAATCCAAAAGTAGACACACACATATAAACAATCAGGAATGTGGAAATGAATTTGCTCATTGATACAAAACTACTCATCATCCACAGGGCATAAACTGTTGGGGACCATCTTTCCCAAAAAGTGGATATTAATTGAATCTCTACCTAATAAAATGCATTTGAATATCTATGAAAAATAATCATTAGCATTACTACCAGTTATTTACAACTTAAAGAATTATAAAATAGATCAGCTGAAAAACAAAAGGATCAGATAAGCCCTGAGGTCCACTAGACATTCCATGATTTCATGAAAAGAACACAAAATCATTTTTTTCATTTTGAAGTCTTCTAAGTTTTTTCCTGACATAATTTAATCAAATTGTCATAGGGTAGAGAATTAAAAATGATTTTATACCATAGATCACTCCATGATATTTGGAATATATCTTGAAATGGGTTCAAAGAAATAAATGACATTGTTAAAGCTCATTCCATTCCTGTCTTTCTGAAACAAGTTTTAAAACAATCTGTAAAAACAATAAAATAGAAATAAAATTGTGCTCAGCCCTACCTCATTCTAGCAAGAGATAGTATTAATACACAGATAAATAAAATATTTGAAAATAAAAAAACTCATCTATCTCACTGAGATTCATTTCCAATGAAAGTTTGCTTTTTATGTTTAATAACGAATAAGACATAGCCTTTGAAAAAATGTATATTATGATGAAAAATCATAGATACCTCTTAAAATATATGAGAGTGTCCATGATGCCAAAAAGAAAAGTAACAAGGAATAAAAGAACAACAAAACAATGACGGTCGTAGGTTTCAGTGATTTGGTTGTGGATTCGTGGGGCCACGTGGCCTGTGAGTGGTGGCAGATAGCTGCCAGCCCACAGGTCAGCAAGCTCAGAAGGAGTGGGTTCGAGAACCTTGTGCAGGTGCATGGAAGATATGCACCCATCAGCCCCAAAGAGTCTTTAAATCTCTTTCTCCCTAAGATCCTGTGAGTGGGTCTGCATATCTCTCTCTATGTATCATACTTAGAGTAGACTTTGTTAACACTTAGTGTGTTTTTCCAAGATCTCCAAGAACACTTTCCCAAGATTACTGTGGTAGCTTAGAGTCTTCCCCCTCGGTACACCATTCTCCATCTTCATCCCAGTACATTCTCCAAAACTCAGCCAGAATACTTTTTTTTTTTTTTTTTGCGGCACGCGGGCCTCTCACCGCTGTGGATTCTCCCGTTGCGGAGCACGGGCTCCGGATGTGCAGGCCCAGCGGCCATGGCTCACGGGCCCAGCCGCTCCAAAGAATACTGTTTTAATGGTTATCTAGTACGCTCCTTCCACTTCTTTTGACTCCCAGGGCTCTTGGCATTAAATCCGCCAGCTCCCCTCTGCCTATGTCTGTAACCAGAAATCTCTAGCATCATTCCATCTGTCTCTCTCCCTCCCACTTCCCTCCAGCTCACTCCCTTCCTCTCAGTACCCTAAACCATCACACTGACTTCTCCCCTGACCTGTGGTCGAGCTTATCCTCCTCCTGCCCCACCCCCCCACTTCGTATTCAGCTCCTCATCAAATGTCAGATCAAATGCGTCTGCCTCAGGGAATTCTTCCCTGACGAGCCAGACTCAATCAGATTCCCAATTTTACCTTCCCATCACATCCTACATTGACCTTCACTTCATTTATCCATGTTTGTCATAATAAATCCCACAGTTGCGGGATTACTTGATTAACTTCAGTCTCTCTCACTAAACTGTAAATTCCATGAAGACAGGAACCATACACATGTGCACACCATGCTATACCAGCATCTACTTCAGTGTTTAGAATACTTTAACCTTTCAACGTTTTATAAAATACAACGAATGAATATTTTATCAGAACAATCAGGGTAGGGGAGGAAAGGGTAGGGGAGGAAAGGGTAGAAAGCTTAGAAATATTTGAAGTGTAAAGTAGAGTTTGTTCCAAGCTTTACTTCCAACAGATAATTCGATGGTAGAAATCTGACCCACAGAAGCAGAATAAAAAGAATGAACGTCCTGTACTCAGCTACTAGTTCAAGTTAAGATTTTGGTGACTTACTTTCCTCTTCAGATTTCCTGTATCCTCATTTGTAAAATCACTATTAGATTGGCTCTGAATGATACCTTCAAGCTCTGCAGTTCAGTGAAATAAGGGGTGGAAACTTTAATTTGAAACAGTTGTGTAGCGTATTCAAACTGATGTAAACAGTGATGATTTGTAGCGGGTAGCGATAGAGAAGTCCTAGAAACTGGCTGCCTATGAGGAAAAATGAGTCAGGGCAGAAAAACAAAAAACAGAGAACACATAGAGAAAGTAGCAAAGATTTTGAAGACATGATACCCGTTTTTCATTAAAAAAAAATTCAAAGCAGGTGAAGTAGGGCCAAAATCAGGCAAATGGCCCAAAGCGGCTTCCATAAGTATAAACAAAAGCAAACATGATAAAACAAAAAACAAGCCAATATATAGAAATTCAACTTAAAAATAGTTGCCATAACAATCGTACCCGGAGAGTGATTTATTTTTTTCTCTTTGTTCCGGTAGGATATTTTAGAGTTTAGATAGTACACTGTGAAATAATTTTAAATTCTATTGTCTTAAAAGATATATATATATATATATATACATATACAAATGTATACATAACAGATAAGAGGTCATAGTGACCCCAATAAGTGACGTATCCCTTTCCTCTTATCCATGTCTGGAGTAATTCTAACTGCCTCCGCAGTGGTACGAGAATGACATGTCACCAATTACTTAGGACAACATCCTAAGGGGAAGTATGGTCTTCGGGGGAAGGGAGGAGCTGTAATATTTGTCATGTAACCTCAAGCTCCTTTTGGCAATGTAACTTTATGTAATTTCACATTAGATAGATATGCCCTAATGAGTCAAGAAATATTTCCTTTAGTACATTTTTCAATTAATTTTAGGCATAGCTTCAGATAAAGTTTTGAAGCCACTAGTTGGTCCACAGGGCCATTTTACCAATGAAGAGATATCCTCCCTCCCTCTGTCAACACCCTCCCTTCGGCCATATAATAAGGAAGCAGCTGTTTCAAAGACTGAGAACTTTCAAGGTGGAACTTAGTCTTACTGGAGTCTAGGAGAAGTTGTTTAACATCTTTGCAGAAACTGAGACAGCTGTCCCCTTTACACTGTCCTCTTTAGTGTATGTCAAAGAAGAAAGTAATAAGCGGAAATGTTTGACATCACCCTGTCTGATTGAAGGGAACATGGCCAGCTGATGGCTGAAAGTCCACTGTCCCCTCCAGCTTCTTGATTCTATAAATTCCTTAAGCAAAAAATGGGTTTTCTATGTCAACTTGGGGGTGATAAAATCGTGTGTGTCCCCTGTATGCATTCTGCTCTTGCACTTATGATGCAGATGAGTTATATGAGACTTCTGTGATGTAGCCTAGTAAGAAGTGCCTTAACATTTGTCAACTAAGCACCAATAATCATTGCTTGGTTATGAAAAAGTTATCAAAGCACATTAACGTCATCTTCCCTTTGGAATATCTTGTCATGTAAAATGCTCCCAATTTTTGTGCAGCCTCTTAAGAAAAGCATAGACTATAGAGAATGGATAAAGGAAATCGATAGCCAAAGTAAAGGGGACTTGGCTAATTTGGTCATTTCTTACTACTTGGCAGGGGCAGGTGAAAACCGCTCATCAGGGAGCAGGTAAAACCAAGAATTCAGGCACCAGAGGGGTCAAAGAGAACTGGACCGTGGAAAAACAGAGAGACAGAGAAAGAGAAGGAGAAGAGAGATCTCAACAGGAATTGGAGGAGTTAACTAGAGATGAAGTGTTTCTATATAAATGTTTACTACCTTAGTAGTTAGCCAGATGATACATGTTTGTATCTTCGTGTAAGTCTTGCTATAGAACAAAAAATTTGAAAATACTCACCTAGGATGGTACATTTAAGAGGAAAGCAAGGAAAAGTTTCTCCAAAATTTTATTTTCTGTCTTTGAAAAAAGGAATTGAAAGTATGCCTTAATCCCAACCAATAATATTTGAGAGAGATAGTTATAAAAAGTAAGTTCGTCTTCTTAACCCTTCAAAAGTCCACTGTCTTCACTTCTGTAAGGGAATCAAACTTTTAAATGTTCATGCATCACAAAGGGCATTATGAAGAAAGAGACAACCTGCAAAATGGGAAAAACTATTTGAAAATTGTATATCTGATAAAGTCTTAGTATCCTAGAGAACTTTTTGCAACTCAGCAACAAAGGAAAATCTGACTGAGAAACGGAAAGGGATTTGAATAGAGAATTCGCCAAAGAAGGTTCACAAATTGTTAACAAGCAAACAAAAACGTGTTTTCAGTGGCATCTGTGATTGCCTATTGCAGCATTTTTATGATGGGTATTTTAAAATCTTTCCCAGATAATTCCAATACGTGTATCATCTTGGTGTTAACATCTATGGATTCTCATTTCTCACGCAAATCGTGATTCTCCTGGTTCTTGGCCTGATGAGTGATTTTCTAATTTATCCTAGAAAGTTTTGATGCTGTATTATGAAGCTCCGAATCTTACGTCATTCACCTTTTCATCCAGGGGTAGCAGCAGCCCGGGGGCTGTGCTGACGCGCAGGTTCCTCCCGGGCTTTCATGGTATCACCCCAGCAAATCGAATCATTCTGCCTGCATGGTGGATGGAAATTCAGCTTCACCCTTGGCCCACCTGGCACCTCCCCTTTAAAAATGGAGCGCTGGTTAGCACCAGCTCAGTGCCTCTGAGTGGGGTGCAAGCTCAGCTTCCCATGAGGCCACATAACACACCGGGAGATGAGATGGGGAGAGCAAAGTGTCCACCAGCCCTGCGCCTGACCACCTCATCCCCTCCTGCCCCCCGGTGGTGCCGGTTGGCTTGAGGCTCAGCTCTCCCCTAGGTCCCCCCTCCAACCCCTGCGGGATATGGGGTCCTGGGGTGCTGAGTCTCCCTGCTTCACCCACCTTGTCCAGTCTCATTGATGGTGGTGGGGGGGAGAGGAGCCTCAGCTCACTGTTGGACCCCATCTCTCTACCTCTCTGGGGAATCAGATCACCACCTGCTTCTTCCAGAAGCTGAAGGATCAGCTCCCCACTCGGCCTCCAGTTAAAACCAGCAGGACCCTGCAGAGCCCTCCCAGGTACAAGAGCCCCTCTGTACCTCCTGTTTCTTGTTTTCAGCAAAAGGCTTTAGTCTCCTAGGCTTTCCATGAGTTTCAGCGAGCAGGCTCCAGCCCGTAATAGGACAATAGAGTCACAGGCCTCCAGCTTCCTCCTGAGGGATGTGGGCAACAGCCTGGTACATGTCTTTGAGCTGTTCTGCAGAATCTAAAACTCCACCCAGCTGGAGGATGGTGACTATGTGCTGACCATAAGCATGTAGACCTCAGACTGGTTGGAACCAGAAGGTTGAGATTCCAGAAACATCACCGTATTACCTCACCACCAACCAATCAGAAGAGAGTCACACATCCTGCAGCCCTCACCCCAAACTGAAAACTCTTCCCTGCAAAACAATCGAGGAGTTTGGGTCTTTTGAGCACGAGGTGCCCGTTCTCCTTGCTTGGCCCTGAATAAACCTTTCTCTGCTCCAGACTCCGACGATTCAGTTTGTTCACCTCACTGTGCGCCAGGCACACGAACTTGGGTCCACAGCAGTCCTGTTCGGTGAGGCACTCAGGGTGCTGACACCCGTTTCTGCGGGCAGGTTGGTCATGGGGAGGATCCACTCACTTCTCTGCCCCACTAAACCTCAACGGAGGAGAAATGGGGCTTTTCTATTGCTGTCTGGCTGGAATAGGGTAGATATCGCTTAAAAGATTTTGTGTTCTTAGCTCACTCTTTTCTCGATCCTTTAGCTAAGGGAATAGTCTTTTCTAGGATGTTTGTCTGTCTCTGTTGGCCATTCTGGGTGTATAGTGCCCTGTCTCGGGTATGGGGGAGGCAATACAGAAACACAGGGAACTCACCCCCTCTGTTCCTCAAGTCCCAAGGTCCCTACCCACTCTGCCTCCTTCTTTTCTACTTTCAGAGTCTCCTTGTTCCAGAAATGATCAACATGCCTTTGAAATAAAATTATGCTCAAATTTTCTGTCCAATTATTGAAAATTAAGTGCACATTTAACAAGTAAAATCCAGTATCAAAAAGGCAGAAACTGACTTAATAAAATGATGTATGGAATAACGTGAGTTATTTATACGGCTCATAAAAACACCATGGAATATATTTACTTTGAAAGCAGTGATGAGATCTCTTCAAAAGCTGAAAAGCCCCACATCTGTGCTTTCTGGTTTCTGTTCACTTACTGGAAAACCTGTCTTTGAGCCAAATCTTTAAGTGTATCTCTCTTTGAGGCTGAGTGGCTGTCAAACTGAGAAGATGCAAGGATGTCTGCTAAGGGGAAAAGGAAAACAAAAATGAGAAAACAAACAAAAAACCAGAGATTAAAACCTTTGGATGCAATGAGACATCTGGGCCACAGGGTACTGTCCCTGCAGGGAGAATCCTAGTGACTTCTGAGGACATGAGGGATAGGAAAGTTGCCTTTTTGGGAACCTCCAAATGTGTTAGGGTAAACACAGCTATCGAATGAGAAGCCACTTGGCACTCTGAGGAACCAGAGACACGAATATTATTGTGCCTATGGTATGAGTTTGGCTACTTAACTACAACATAGACTCTTCCTTGTGACTGTGTGTGTTTTCTCATAGCCTTTTAATAATTTCTTTTTTCCTTCTATTTAAACCAGTCACCATCTATTTCTGTTGCTTGCAACCAAGGATCCTAACAGATAAACCATCCCAAACATGTTCTCCAAACTTGGACAAAAATTCTTTCAGGGCTTTTTTCAATGATATTCTAATCGATAGATGTCTATTTTTATTTACCATGTATGAGAGATACAAGAAATACCTGGTACCATGTTGAGGGAAGAACCTAAGAGATTAGAGTTGCCAGGGAATAGATTTGAAAGTAGTAATTCTTGAGCCAGTCTGCTAAGATTGGTAAAGTTGGAATTGCAAGAGGAGGGTGCTCTAAATTATCAATAAGGTTGAATCCTGGATTAGGGACACACAGCCAGTTCTGCTTTTTGGCCTCTCCATATTGCCATCCCTTGCCTAATTGATAAATTTTATTCCAAAAACACATTTGATGAGCTTTGCTTTGTCTCATAAATATTCTCTCTTAAAAGCAATTTTCTCACTGCATGTTCTTCTGGTGTGAACTCATTTCTGGATTTGGAATGAGCTAAATTCAATTACATTGTGAGTGAGTTTTTTGGCAGAATATGTTTTGATGAAGAAAAGACATTCTACTTTTCCTATAATTTTCTATTTCAAAGCTAAATTTATTTTTGCTTTTGAGATATGATTATACAGGGGTGATTCACAAAGAAATGAAGAGAGGACACTGTTTCTTCTCTTCCTTCTTTCCGCCCCTTCCTTTGCTTTCTATGTGCTAAACTGGACACTTGACTATATATATATATATTATATAAAAATATATAAAAATATATATATGAAGTTGACATGATAGTTTCTTCAAATAATATGCTAAACAACATATACCTTTTAAATTTATTTATTTATTTATTTATTTTTTGCGGTACGCGGGCCTCTCACTGCTGTGGCCTCTCCCGATCAGACCTATTATTATGGAGAGAAACTTGTGTCAAGATTTGACACTAATTTTTGAGATTCACGGTTCCCTAGGTTTGCAGTCTCACGTTTCTTTGCTTCTCTGTGAATGCGCGCTCACCATGCACACCTGAACCACACTGGTGTACCTGACACAAGACTTCTCTCATGAGCTTTGTTTCACGTGTGTGTTGTCTGTGCTTTTGTGCCTCAAAAGTAACAGGCATGGCGTTCCCCATATTGTCAATCAACCACGCATCACTGGCAAACTGAGGAGAATGAGGTCACATGGGGCCTCCGGTCTGGTTCAAACTTGCCCTTCTTAATGTGACATGTGAAGTATGGGTTTTGTATGCCCTTTCTCTCTGTAAGTGCTTACGGGGGACTGATGTAATCTTTTGCTTGGCTGGGTAGGAACCAGCAAAGCAGGACTCCTTGTCTCACCATGTCAGCCTCTTCAGTTCAAAATTTGGAGATGGCCGCTGACATACTTCTGCTGTTTTTGCTCAAGGTAAAAACAATTTCGCAATCTTCAACCAAAAGTATAGATCTGTCAAATGTATTGGAGATTCAGACTTTTAAGGGAAAATTATTATCTTCGTTAAATTGCTGGAAGTATAAATTATCTATAAAAGTCTAAAACGAGTTGCAGCTGTGGAAACAAAAAAGTATTATTTCTTCCAAATGACTAACCAGTAATAGAAAACCCAGGGATTTACTAGAATCCTTTGAAAGGTGAGTGGTGGTAATACCGGAGGGCTGCCACCAGAGGGAGCTAGTGAATTTCACATGAAGTATTTCCCAAGTAGAAAAGAAGGGAAACTATAAAAACAGAGGTTCTAAAATCTTACTTCGATGACTGGATCTCAACCAATGAACTGAAAATCTATAATAGTGTATTGATTTTTTAGTGTGATTTAAGGCTTAAAATATAATTATTTTACACTAATGCCTGTCTCTTCCCTCTCCCTTCCTCCGGAAGTGGCAGACTAGGGTAAGGATGAAAGTTAAAGGGGAAATTTCCTAGATGCTTGCATATATGAGTAAGTGCTTTCACCTTCTGCACTCCACTCACAGCCCCCTCCAAATATTGATCACAAATAGAATAAAACGCAATATTAATTGCAAAATACATCCTGACATCCTGTTTCCAAATCAGATTAAAAATTCATGGTTAACTTCTAGTTGGTTGATGCATTAACTTTGTGTTATTAAAAGAAAATTCTTCTGTAATCAACTTGCCTTTTTGTGTGTAGAAAATTGGGAGGAGATCCCTGAGAAGGAATTGCAACCCCTTTGTTTTAGGTGCCTCTCTGTTTAAGGAGTCCTACCTTTGTACCTGGGCAGGTGAGGGACATTCAGAAATGTGTGTTTGTGCATGTGTGAGGGGGAAATCTGCTAACCTACCTCTGGGAGCTCTCTTCCTGTGTGCATTTATACATTAAGCATGGTCTTGGGAACATGAGCTTAACTTATGCTTCTCGGAAGAGCTTAGGGCAATAATTATTTCAGATGTTAACTGGGGTTAATGGAGATGTTCTCTTAATGGACTTTCATTTAACCCAGATTGCCTCTTTTATTAAATTTATTTTATTTATTTTTCTATTTCTTCAACATTCTGATATTATTCCAGGGACTAGCGCTGCTCCTGGCTAGCTGAGTGCTCTCTACTTTCTGGATTTTAGAAATTCTGCTTCCTGTAGTTAATTTGTGTGTTTACCAACGGATGGTTTTGTTTCTTCAAAGTGCCATTTGTAGTGGCTGAGCTTATCAGCTTAATTATGTGATGAAATCAAATGTCACCTGAAGAGACCAACTGTGAAGGAAAATCTAGAGAGTTTTTTTCTGTAAAACTTAC
Organism: Neophocaena asiaeorientalis asiaeorientalis; assembly: GCF_003031525.2. NCBI lineage: Eukaryota > Metazoa > Chordata > Mammalia > Artiodactyla > Phocoenidae > Neophocaena > Neophocaena asiaeorientalis. The sequence goes on from NW_020174135.1 coordinate 5,319,870, forward strand.
GTTGAATAGTTTCGAAAAACTTCATAAGAACGAGTGAAAGAAAAGTCCCACTTATGTATGAATAAACATTTAAAAGCTGAAGGAAACATGCACAAATTCATCCTGAGTCTGAATCAGATTGCTTCACAATCTCCACACTAAAGAACACGGAACTAAAAGTCATGAAGGTGCTATACTCAAGATAGACTAGATCAGACTTCAATAAATGGACTCAAACTCAAAGGAGGGTTCTGGCCCTGAATTAACAGGCTGGCAAATAAAAATGCATGTGTGTTTCATGTTCAAATATGATGTGTAACATACAAAAGTATCACAGTTTTTGATTCCTCAAGTTAAACTGCCTTTTTGATTAATTGATCAACTATCAGACACTTTTGGACTAGAGCCATTAAAATGATAACCATGTTTACTGCCTTTAAATTCCCTGAGAAGTTAAAGCCAATAATTAAGGCAGAGAGATGAAGCAAGTCTAGAATGGAACACATATTTGATAAGGACAGCTGTGTACATAGGTGATGACCCAGGTTAAAAAAGAATCTACCAACAGTTCTATTGGAAAAGGCAATCATCAAATTGGTCTAAGATGAATGTGAGGAACTTTCTATCAGGCAAGAAACTGCAGTTTTTCCAGGACCCCAATGTGAGAAACACCGACCATAACATTACCCAAAAGATCAATTATTGAACAATTGATTCTGTTAATGAGAGTTTTCTCAAATAGGGCAAAATATCAAAATAAACAATAAACTGCCTATTCTTACAGAAGCCAATGTAAAACCCCCTGCAGCCAATCATTCAGCGGGTGTGTGACACCATTTATGTCCACCTGTCTTTCTCTGGTCAGTTCAACCTCCCAGCCCCACCTTTTCTGTCATTATTTAATTTTGCTAGGTTCCCTTTTATAATTTCTATAAACAAGGTCCTTTTAAACTGTGCAACCTTTCAGTGTGGTATCTGACATGGTTACTAATGGACCCAAATTTATCTTCAGTTTCTCTACAATAGGAAGCCAACAATAGACAGACGTATGTTCAGCAACTAGTGTTTTATTATTTTACCTTATTTGGAAATGATCTAGATAGTCAACGAATTTCCATCATTTAATTTAATTTAGCAAAACTCTAAGGGTGCAGATTACCCAAGTGATTTGGGAAACTGTTTAAGTAGATATATAAAACAATTGTTGTTTAAAAGTTCACCTAAAAACTCTTATTCATTTACATCTATTTAATTCATTTGTTCTTAACAATCATACTTAGATTACTCCTGAAGATTTTAGAAGACATTAAAGCAAGTAGCCGTCTTATGTACGTATGTGTGTATGTATGTACGTATATAACTGCTGACAAATTTTGTGATAAAGCTAAAGTGCTTATTTGACTTTTCGTAAACCTACGTAGGACAAAAGTATTATACTTAATGTTGACATTTCTAAAGACACGTCTGTGTTAATTAAACCAACAAATGTAAACTGCTTTTATTGACCAAAGATTAATCCTAGACCATGTGAACTTGAAAAGCATTTGGGTTAAGTTGCGTTATACTTTAATTCATATAAGTGATTGTTTTTAAACCAATTAAATAGAGCTCTTTTAGAAATTAATTTTGGTAATACCATCTGAAAGTGTAAAAAGACCACATCTGTAATGTACATACATAAACATACAGACAGATAGAAATCTTTTAGCTTTCATTTGAAAACTTTAGCCATCAGTCAGGTACATTCATTTTTGATACTTCTGACAAACTTCCCCCAAATCAAAATTTACTACTTTATAAATAACAGTTGGAATAAATTAGTTGCAACTTGCTCGGATGGCTAAAGTATTGCTATTTGTGGAGAAGAATTTTAAGATCTGTATTTGCTCTTGACAAGCAATCTTATGGTGTCTGTGGTGTAGAGTTTGGTGAAGAGAGCCCTTTTGCAGTTTGAATTTTAAAAAAGGTTTCTTTTCTTTTTGTTTTTCCTTTCTCTCTCAGGTGTCTGTGGGCTGTGTTTATACTTCAAAGAGATGGTAAGATTTATAACTTCAAGAGACAGAGAAAGAACACAAGATTTTTTCCTAAGGATTTCAGGGTAATTGCTATTTTAAATTTTCTTTTCTTTCTTAAGTACAGGACAATGTTGTTCCAATATCTTTATGTTTTATAATATCTACAAGCATTTTGAGAATTGGTTTTGGAATTGGTAAAGATAGGTGAGCTTCAACTTGCATCTAGATTTCTACTTCTGGTTTTGTAAAGATTTTCAAGACAGAGACAGTTGTTTCTGTTAGTCCTTGAACATTGGCCTCCAGCTGACCTACTTTCTGATTATTTGTAGGAAGGCAATATTTAAGAAGGGGAATTTTATGCTGGATTTTTGTTGTAAGTCTAATTTTTCTTCTTTCACCCTGTTAGGGAGGCCCTAAGGCTATAACTGCCACATCACTTTCTTTCCTGCTTTTAACTTGGTCTTGCTTAGGTACCAATGAGACAGCTGTTTGCGATCAGAGCTCTCTAAAAATTTTCCTTTCAAATGTAGCCAGTTCAAAAGATCCATCATGAATATTTCTGTTTGTTTGCTTTTATTCAGGCCTCTGCCTAAAGTGTTTTCGGTTATGAATAACTGAAGATGGTTTCGCTAAAAATATCAGGCTACGAGAAATAAAGAAAGTGAGCCCCAAATTATGGATGCTTCTATGTAGTTTTGAGTTCACCCATTTATTCTGTCAATGTTGTAGCTTTTAGAGCTATTTGAATACACTTCTTTAAACTGAGCATTATACTAGGTAGGGAGGGAAGGAAGAGAAGAGACCCTCACCCAGTATAGAAGACACTAAGATATAAAGCTTTAGGTTAACATTCCTTTAATTTTGCTCCTTATAACTTTTTAACTTCCTGACTTTTTGTATTTAATTCACAGCATCCTTGATTGTTTAGTATTTCTAATCCATTTGTGCTCTATAATCCATACTTTTCTAAGCACTGGCTGCATCCTTCAGTAAAACAGAGATGCCTATCCTTGAGGATCTTACGTTCTTACACATAACATCAGTAACTGATGATTAAATCATAGAGTTAGTTAAAGGCTGAAAAGGCTTTGAAAAAAAAATATAGAGTAGAGGAAAGAAGATTTAGAGAAAAGTTTACAATTTTAAATAAAGTAGAGAGAGTAGAACTTACGAGGATGTGCCCTTTAAGCAGACCTGGAAGCAAGAGTGGAAATTAACCAGACAGATGCCTATGAAGTGAACATTGCATTCATGGGGAACAGAAGAAGCTCAAGACCTGTCATGGGGATTTTCCTGGAATGTTCCAGGCAGAGCAAAGGGATTAGCTTAGGTGCAGTGAGACAAGAACTAAGGAGAAGGAAATGGCAGAGCCAGGTCGTCACAGTGTAACCGCCCAGTGGAAAGAGCTTGGCTGTTCAGTACAATGAAAAGCAGTGGGGTGACAGAATCTGATATCTGAAAAGATTGTTTTGCCGCAGCTCCTTAAGGAACAGACAATAGAAGAATAGCGTAGAGAGAGCGAGACCTGTTCGAAGTCTTCTGCGTTAGTCTAGGGGAGAGATAATAGTGGCTTGGACTACCCAGGTACCCATGAGCCAGCCCACATTATTGGGCTCCAGGTACATTTCAAAGACAGAGCCAAAAGGAGTTCCTACTTGTTAGGAGGCAGAATGACAGAGGGCCAAGTATTTTCTAGTTATTCCTTGGCTATAGAGTACAAATCAGTGAGATGCGTAAAGGATGCGATGAAGGATTTGGTCTTGAGGGAATGCAAGGAAGAATTTACCATCATCAAAGGAGGAAAGCAGACATTAGAGCAGATATGATGAGAGAGGTTAGGACCTCAGTGCGTGCACATGTCGTTTGGGGATGTCTGTTAGACATCCAAGCTGACGTATCATGTTGGCAGTTGGACGTATGAGTCTGGGCTTCAGGAAAGAGTTCAAGGGTTACAATACATGTAAAGCAATTGTCAGCATATAAATGGTATGAGGCCATGAGACGGGATTAAATTACAGTTGGTAAGGATAGAGAAAAGAACCCAAAACGGAACCCTTGACACTCAAATTTAAAGGATTCGGGAAAAATAGGAGAAACCACAAAAGTGTTCCCAAGAATGAAAATCAATGAAGTAGGAGGAAAATCAGGAGAATATTGTATCCTGGGACCAAATAAATACGTGAAGGGGGAGGGAGAAATCATCTGTGTCGAATACACTGATACTCAAGAAAGATGAGGACAAAACCTGGACATGGAATTAGCAATGGCGGAGTCACTGGGAACACGACAAGGGCCAGTGCCCTGAGCAGCTTCTCATGTATCATGTTATGAAGTCCCAAATCTGTGTTTGGTCTTCTCTCTCTGGAAATGATGAGGGGTGATTTATTTCCTAAGTGTGCTATTAACATGTGTAGAGGTCCCTGGTCATCTTCCCGTCTGAGGGACGCACACTTTTGTCCCTTTGAATTGACTCCTCTACTGATTCTGGATTTGTTTATTTTAGCTGCGGGGTCGGGGGAGAAGCCTTGTCATCCTTGAGTTTTTCAAATTCTTTATCTTACTCCAGCGAGGAGATCTGAAACTCTTTCTTAAACTAGGTGTATTCTTCTAAAGAGAGAAAAGACAGCTGAGGCGTCAGAAACAAATTAAACTCCCTTAACTGTAGTGTCATATTTTAGTAATAACATGCATTGACATTGTACAGTATGCCTGCTTTGACTAGTCAGAAAATTAATTTAGTAGTTCCCTACTTTGAAACATACTAGGCAGTGTAGCATATAATTTAGGGGAGAACAGAGAATCCCGATTATTGATACCATTGCTAAAGTATAATACAAACACTGACAAGAACTCAGTGGATGCCATTAGTAGAACTCTGTGTTGAAAATAATAATAAAAATTCCGCTATTGTTCTTTTATTATAGGATGATACAAATTACTGACCAAAATAAATAATTGCTGTAAGTTTTCCCTCAAACCTCAGAAGGTAAGATTAAGCAATTTGGCTATATTCAATGATTCCAATATCATCATTTTATTTGATGAAGAAATAATTCTATGGACGGACTTCCTATCTATGTGTATATCTGTGGTATCAATCCCTCATTATGTAAACATAATTTGGTATTTAGATAATACATACACTGATATTTGTATTCTTATGAATGTTTTCTGGATGCGGGTATAAGTTGCCCAACAGTTTTAGGAAGAAACAACAACAAAGAAAAGTTTCCACAGCAAGATATATCCCAAATGATCGGATATAGAAGTAACAGCCCATAATTTCAGATTCCCGCTGAACCTTGTGGTCAACAGTACCCTCATCCAACTGCTTCCTGTGTATCGCACAGAATGGGAAATCACTGTTCCTTACTTTGGAATTTGCTCTGCATACCTTCAGCATGACACGAGTATTCTTGGATTTGCAAACATCAAGCCTAAATTACCTTAGGATGCATTGGGCTAAACGTGCAAAATTGTGTGTGTAGCTACCAAAGCCAGTAGGGCTCTGACGTTCACACATTGTCTTGTCACGTATACCTCGCTGCGGGAACGCAGGACAGCAGTAAGGAAACGATGTGTGCCTGAGACGGATCTCTGTGTGCCCATCTCATCCTCATCTCTTAAGTACATCCCAAAGAATCCTGGTGCCCAATTACTCTAGGCACTGAGGCCCAGAAGTGGAAAACTTTAATTGTTTCTCTAAAGCGAGAAGCCACTTGAACAGCAGAATCAATTCCAAAGTAATTACTCTTCCTCAGGGTATCCCTATGAGGTTTATCTAGTGTTTAAAAAAAAACCCAAGATACAGTCCTTGAACTTTAGGTGGGCCGTGTGAATTGAGGTTCAGAATCCAAAGAATGTTGTTTTCTCTAAGTAATTGCAGGCTGGCTCGTGGGGAAAGCTGAACTACAGCTAGAAGAGCAAAATTGTTTCCAGACAGTTTTCACAGTTAATGTGGGCGTATCAGCGAGGAACTTGCATATTGTGTCACACGCTGGGTGAAGAGATGAAGTGGACAGAGAGGTAGGGCTTTATCTTTCTATTTAATTTTCGGGGAAAGACACCTCCGTTGACTAGGCTGGCGTGTCCTCAGAATGTTAAAATAAATCAATATTCGGCATGACTGTGTGATTAAACAGCTGTGTGTTCACCGAAACCCATCCTCATCTTCCAGAAACTCATAAACAGCCAATAGCAATCATGGACCAGAACGTCATGGCAGACGTGAGGATGGGCACAGATGGAATTAACACCTAAGTGGTAGTCAGAATAAAGCTCCCAGCCCCCAGAATAGACTATCTCACAAATGTGGTGAAGAGAAGTATTCAGAGGGAGATAAAGGGTTTTTAAAAAAATCTATTGAAGTATAGTTGATTTACAAAATAAAGGTTTTTATGTTTGAGGATTTCTGAGAAAGGAGGTTTGTTCTCTACCCACTGTTGACCAAACTCCTGAGAGACAGTAATGATAAAACCTCTAGATGGGTTTGGGGAAGCCGGGAGCGAGGGATACTACTTTTCTTCCTGGAGAATACCTGGGGAGAAGGTGAAACTCAAGTTTTGAAACTGCCCCTGATTTATCCAGGCAGCTAGATCTGAACCAGCTTCACAGATGTTCTCTTGCCTTCGTGTAGAGCCATAGGCTGCTTCCCACAAAACGTGGATAAGTGTGTAGGACGTGGGGAGAGAGAGACAAGAGGCCTGCATGTAGATTCTAGTGACGGCTTACAAGCACCTAAGAGGATCATTGAATGAAGACCAGGTAGGATTGAAGACCAGAAGGTCTCCATGGAAGTCATGATACAGAGACTGACAGTGAGAAGCCCATGGTTACTTCCCAGAAAGTCACAGCCACGGGGCTTGGGCAAAACTAAGCCCCTTAGAACTTAGAAGTTATCTATGTGGTACGTCACTTTCTGCTCTCTTTCCTTCTCATCCCTAAAGCTTGGAATATAGCTAAAATGGCTGGAAATCCAGCATCCATCTTGTACCATGAGTTGATCTGAAGGATGAAAACAAATGCTGGGATGGCTCAGTGGAACACCCACAGCGTGGTCCTGAATGAGTTGTGGGAACCCTCATACTAGTTTGCTCACCTCTAGATTTATCTTACACGTGATGGAAAAATTCCTCTTGTATTTAGCCACTTTATTGTATTTCATTTTTCCTTTAAAGGCAACAGAACCTAAGCTTAATTGGTTGTGGCCATCTCCCCAATGTCTCCCTACTGGGTTTGAAAGGCACGTCATACAGCTGCTCTGAAATATCTGTTTACAAATACGGCCCATTCGGTTTTTCGGTGTGTCCCTTATTCCCTGCAGGTCCCTCAGGCTGCCTCCCCGCATTTACCACATCCTGCCCAGAGACACCAAGTTCCACAAAAACAAGCAATAATTAGGGCATAGTGAGAGCTCGGTTCCTACACTGAGCTCTGGGAAAAAGTCTCTGGGCACCAGTTCTGGGGAGAGAGGGAGAGACAGAGAGACAGAGAAGAAAGAAACAAGCAAGGAAGAAAGGAAGGAAAGGAAAAAAACAATCCAAGAGCTTATTTTACTAACTGAACTGAAAACTTAGTGTGTGTGTGTCTCTGTGTATGTGTGCGTGTGTTAAAATTCCAACTCTAGATAAAGAAAATTCTAGCAGGTAAGAAACTTAAAGCACATAGTAAGCAAACTAATAAAACACATAGCAATGAGCGTTTGTTAGTTTGGGGCTTTTGGTTTTGGTTTTTCATTTGGTTTGCTTAATGCAAGTGTGTATGTTAGGAGCTGTTTCTTTCTCACAAAGTTTTAAAATCTTAGTGCAGGTCACTCTGCTGTAATACAACTCTGACTATAGAGAAAACTATGACGATGCTTGTTTTCACCAATAGGCAATGGCAGAATTGAAGAGAGAAACAGATTTTTCTAACTACCATACCAGGGCTCTTTGTGTTCAATTTTGGGACGTATTTATTTTTATTCCATGATATTATGAAGAAATGGATCATATTGGTGAAATGGATCCAGCCAGTGAATGAGAAGAAAACATTGTTATCGTGATTATTCCACCGAATGTTGGAGAAATGGAAGTCCATCTTCAGAGTAAAGGCAGCAGGAGCTTGGGCGGTTGCCCTGCCAACAAGCTGAGAAAGCTTCTGTGCTGGAGGATGGAGAACAGGCTGATTTTCACACTTCCGAAGTGTTAAAGCAAAAGTGGGCTTTGTAAGGTTTAGAAAATGCATCTCTTTAAAATGCTGCAAGATATAAAGTGGAAACCACCCAAATGCCCATCAACTGGTGAAGGTGGTATATCCATACAATGATATATCATCCCCAGTAAAAGGGATGCAGCTCTGATTCACACTGCCATGTGGATGAACTGCGAAGCCTTTAACCATCACAACTTCGATTCACTATTCTGTGAACCGACTAAAAAATACGGAACCGTACAAGATTAAATGGGTGAATTTTAGGGCACATAAGTTTACTCAATAAAGATATTAAAAAGGGGAAAAGTGGACAGAAAATATTTTGAAATAATGCAAGACTAACTTCTTGAAGTAAAAGTCATTTTTCTTCCCATATCAGAAATGAATTGCCTCAAAGAGGTTGTTTGAGCTTGTGTCATATGACTCTAAAGCAATCATATAGTTCACCGCATTTAACTATCTAAATTATGCAATCTGGCTAAATCCACGGTTACATGACACAGCAAATATTTTCCTGTGGAACAACAAGCCCATTTTAAAATGACACATTTACAGTTAATTTAATAAGCCTGTTTTTTTTAAGGGAGAAGGACCAAAACCCAAGTTAACTTAAATGTGCATAATGCAGCCCAAATGGAAATACATTTATGTAAATTACATATGAATTATTCAGTATTCAGACACCGATCTGATTTTGCATTAAATTATATGGATAGAGGCTCCCCAATCTTGACACAAATTAAACGTTTACAGAGTTTGGCCCTCTCTTCTTCTCTGCCCTGAATGGGGATTAGGGAATGACCTTCACTATACATAGTTGGGTCTTTCAAGTTTTCCCCAAATGGCAGGCAGTAAACTCTGCTTGAAGCCATTGCTTTAAAGGACTTCAACCAAATATCACTAAGTGCATATCTGTAAGTCACCCTTAGGTACTGTGGGGAATGAAAAGAAGCCCCAAACCCCGCCTTCAAAAATCTTAACTTCCAGTAGGAGAGAGGTTATTGACCAATAAGAAGTTAATAAAACTATTATCATAGGATGACCCCTTAGATGACACCCATGTGGGTCTTCAAGGCAGCTTGGTATTTATCACAGGTCTGAAAATATACACAAGGAGTTAAGTTCATGTAACATATAAATACAATCCTGTTGCCAGCTATGCACAAATTTTGACACGTGAAATTAACTGGTTCTGCTTTTCTCCTATTATATCTGTATTTTTCAATCTCTATAGTTCCTATCTAGGCCCCAAGCAGCTGAGAAAAAATTTTAGGGTATAATTTCCATTTTTCTTTCACTCTCCAATTTGGATTGACTTACCGTCTGTCCTTAAACGCCTTGCGGTAGATTTGGTCTTAGAAAGAGTGACCAATAGAGGGCAGCAGAGAGGAGTGGTGGTCGGCCCATTGTGGATTCTAGCCCAAACCTCTATTCGTGTACTGATTTCTCACACTGGGAAATCCTGATTTCACTTTTTTTTTCTTTATGGTCACTGACACAAATGTTCTAGTTATTTGTCCTTGGGTCCTCTACGTTTGGTGGCATTGCCTCTGTCCACTTGTCCTGCTTTCATATACCATTATGGGGGAGGGGAGCTTCCTCATTTTTTTCAAATTATCATTCTTTAGATAATTACATTTCTTCCCATCAGACCTTGGATATGCTCCCATATTTCCATCCCTCTTACCTCTCTCCCCATCATGCCAATCTACACATCTGTTTTGGTTTCAAAGATTACAGAAAATTATCTTGCAGATAAAAAAACCTCCCTGATGTTTATTGCAACTTTTAAAATACATATTGAGTGAATCGGGTGAATTCTGGGCCGACTAACCATGGTGGAAATTCTGTGATGTCAAGGTAGTATTGTAAGAAATAAAGTGCAAAAGTAAGTGTAATTTATACATCACTGTGTTACAGCAAAACTTGTGAACCAGGACCCTGGATGAAGTCTGGATCATGTGGGCTGACAAGGCCCCGACCGTCCAAGGAAAGAAATTAGAAGCCCCTCTGAACGAGGTATTCAGTTCTTCACTTTCCTTCAGAGGTTACAGGATAAGCTCGGAGCAGCTAGGGCTCCCCTTGAACCAACATGCATCTCGACTATATTCTACCCTTTGAGATTTTGCTGTCTACACTCAGTGATGGTGAGCAAAAGTGGAAGAAAGCTTTCTTATGTCTGAGTTGTTATTTTTGCCCGTTTTTCAAGTCTGCACCAGCCTTGGTGGGCTTGTCCCTTTTACAGGTGAATAGGGATCAATTTTCCAGAAAAGTAACAGCAATTCTGTCTGAAATTTTTTAAGACAGGAGTTGGGGAGGGGAGGTTTGGAACTGATAACTAGATTGCTGGAAAGGAGATAAACGTAAGATATAGAAAGTCGTTATCTCAACATTTCAGAGGCAGAACATACACAAAGAGCTAAGACCTCTCTGAGGTTCAAAAATACCAAGGACATTTTCCACCTCTGGGACACAAGGCCACTGTAGGGACAGAAAAAGTGGCGGTTCCTTATCAACCTCTAAGGATGTGAAACAAGCTCCTCTACTAGGAAGCTCAAGCCTTCCTTTATGGGGTGAGAAGCACGGGGACAACTAAAAAGTTAGAGAGCTCGCGTTTCTCAGCCTAGCGTTCATCCCTGGAGGTCCCGGTCACTCAGCCATCGAGGGAGCAAGTGAACAGTGGCCAGAACAGAGCCAGCCTCAGTGCAGCGTGGGGTGCAAAATCGCCCATGGCAGTAGCCCACGCATCTCCAGAGCCAAGGAGGTGCCCATCCACGCATTTCACTGTGGAGATGGTCTAAAATGCGAGGCATCTGTCATGTATCACAGAAGTGATAGTTGGGAAGCTGGAAGGCCTTGCCTGTTGACCTTCCTAAACACATTTTGCTTTTGACTGCTTTTAATATATGTTCACTTCTTGGAACAGTTTTTGGAATTCCCTGCATTTGCAAAATCCTTAAAGGACCAACTTTATACATACTTATGAAATCTGTTCTATATGTAAGACATTCATATAAGACATTCTATATGTTGTGGATATATTCACACCGGTGTCAAAAATCTACTTACATTAACTTACATGTACAAAGGGAATGCAGTATAACTTTTTAGTTATATATCTTTAGTTATATATCTTTGATTCAACTCATCCTATAAGCCTCTCCCCAGTGGGTAGTGGAAAAATTAAGACAGTCTCTCAGTCTCTTCCAGTTTTAACAGTTTCCTTTCCATAAATAATCTTCAACTATCTAAGTTCAATTCTTTTTTAGGGATGATATAAATCAAATAACTTGATCCCCAGTAAATGCTCAGTCTTTCAGAGCTCTGCTTTCACCTTCTCCCCAGATTGAGGTCTGGGTGAAACGCGGGTGTTAACGTGTGCTCATAGCACGTAAAGTGGAGGCAGGAGGGAAATCCTGACCTCTGATTGGTCCTGGGGTGGGTGCCATCATCGTGGTCTACTAAGCAGCTCTTCTGCTAGCTTCCCAGAGTTCTGTGGGCATCGTCTGATGAAGACCATGACTTGGTCAGGACCCAGTAGTCCTTCCTGTTGTGTTGTCCTCCTGCAGGTGACAGCATGTGGTGACGACGCTCATTTGATGTCTGCCCCACAGCTGGCCCAGAAGCCTTTTCTTTCTTGTTTATTTTCTCCCTCTGTAGCTAACTGGCACTCCACTGAGAGGCCTGTGGGAACTTCAGGATCCTTCCTGCCCCACAGGGGTAGATGGATTCCAGGAGTGCTTTTTCTCTGTCCAGACAGGCTGTGCTCTCACGTTTCCTGAGATGCTGCTCCATTGACATTGGTGCACAGTCTCCCTGGGATGCTGTCTCCTGCAACATTCCTAATGGACAGAGGTTCGACAGGCTTCCTCTTTTTCAGATTTTCATTCCAACTACTTACCTGCAGTGGTGGTTTAGAACATATCTGCATATGCTTTGACACTCTTTACACAAAAAGTGGTGTTTAATCTCCCATTGCATGTGGGTCATCCTTAGAAACACTTCTCTAAAGACTTGATACATTACTTTTTAGGCTAGCCAGCCAAGAGGAAACTGTTTCTGCCTCATCTCTCTCTCTCTCTCTCTCTCTCTCTCTCTCTCTCTCTCTCTCCCTCCCTCTTCTTCATAAGTCTCCATGTAAGAAGTCCATCTATCTTGAATGTATCAGATTGAGAGATAAGGTGAAGGGACTACACAGAGTTAGACAGAAATACCCGAGGAGCCTCCGACACCCCCCTCCCCAGAGGTTGAAATCTTCCCAGCCTGGCACCAGTCCTGTGACACAGCTATCCTTCCAAAGATTCTAGCCCTCACTAGTGTTGGCTCAGCTGTTGCAGCGTGGGGCAGAGCCTTCCCATACTGCCGATACAAGTTCTTTTAAGGCATTAGATTTCAGGGTGGTGCCTTACAAACCTGTAGTAACTGGAACACGCCTTCACCTTCCCTTTAGGACTTGAGCTGGAGAGGGAAGGACAAGATCTCTGTATTCCAGCCCTGCTTTCTCTTGATCAGCCTTTCCTTTCCTGACTACCTAAAACCTGAAGGTATAGGCTTTCCATCTCCTCCTCAAGCCTTGCTAAGGTTTTTCCTTCTTAAAGTCTGTGATTAGTTCAGCAAAGCCTGCCTCTTGATCCATAAAATGGGAGCTAAAGAACTTCAGAAAAATGTAGTTTTATTTCAACAAAGCTCGGCTTTCAAGATTACTGCCTGGTGCAGGATTCAAAGCAGTCTGTGATTTGAAAGCTGATCTGTGACTCTTCTGTTCAGTACCATGTTCTCCTTCCATGGGCTCTTTGCATAGCCAAGGAAAAAGAAGGCAACGGGGAAAGGCGACCTAAGGAGGAAATGATGTGTCATTTTGTCAAAATTAAAATTGTACCTACATTAGACAAAGAAGCAGAAAACATATTCCTCGTCTTTGAATAGCTTTTGCGTTATTTCTAGAAGCAAGAAACAGATACAGAAAGTCACACACTCACTCATACACATACGAGGAAATCTCCTCGTATTGTCAGTTTCCAAGTGAGCGACGCAAACTGTTTGCATATTCGGTGAGTGAGATCATTTGCTACTGGAGCTATGAAAGATGGTTTCAGGAGGGCGGGACTTGAAATGGTCCCCAAAACCAGACAGACAGAAAAACAGATGAAGAAATAGGAAGGGTGACCAGGCAGGGGAAGCAGGATGAGGTGAGCAGGGACACAGCATCTGGAGAGCAAGACGTATATGCAGAGTAGTGCTGGGCGGAATTTGAGAGAAGTGCTTGTGTACATGTCCAAGGGACTAGAGGAAAATCAGAGCAGTGAGTGGTAGTGGGTTGAACCAACAGTTGAGGAATTCAAGCATTATAATCCTTATTGGTGTAATTGGGATCCAGGAAAAGATTTTGAGCAGGAAAATGACATGGACTGAACACGATTTAGAAAAATGATTGATTCTGCCAGTAATGCATGAGATGATTTAGAGTTGTCAGAATGCTGTGAGAATCCACAGGAGACTATGCTACAATATACGTAAAGTTCTTAAGGCAGAGAATGGCAGGGTGTAATTGTTCGATTAATATTAGTTATTGTTCTCAATGTCATTTAATTCTGGCTGACATGAATAGGGAAGTTGTATTCTTAAAGAGGATGGTAATGCATCTGGATTTGAAAAAATGAGTAAAATCTATAAGTAAATAACTAGAGTCTCTATTAAGAAAATGTAGTAGCAAGAAAAGAGTGGAAACAAGAAAGTGACATGACTATTGAGATTCTATGTCGGGGTCAGTTTGGTTAGATTATCCATCGAGTGTACTCAAACGTAAAATTTTGTTTGGAGACAAATCACTATATGCCATCAACATTCTGGTAAATAATTTATATAATAATAATCACAGCTTAATATATGCCACGTACTATAGTGAACACTTTATATTTTCCCAGTGTAGTCCTCACAATAAACCATGAGATAAGCAGTATCGTTAAGCCTGTACCACAAATTCAGGTTAGTTGCAAACCTAAAAGGTGGTATATTTAGGATTCAAATCTGGCTCTGTCTAATTGAGCCTGAGTTTTAATTATTCTCTTTATATCACTATAGGTTTTAGTGAGTCCAGGCGGAGCCAATAAAGACTTTAGATCAGGAAGCTAATATAAATAAAATTGTAATTTAGGAAGGTTCTGCTGGCTCTAGTGTATTGGATAGATTGACTGGAGTGAAATTAGAATCTGGAGCCCAATGAAGAGGGTTATTACAAGATTCTGTGCAAGTATTGAGGACTTGAACCATGATGGATGTCATAGGATTAGAGATAGATCAAGGGTAGGTACAAACAGGAGACTGGAAATGGAAGACGATGGTGATATTTCAAAGCATAGTAAGATATTGATAGCAATATTCAAAAAAGGAAATACAAGAGGCAAATATGGATTGTTAGAGCCTGGGAGGAAGTGATGGAGAGGAGAGTGGATGACAGTGTATTTGATGTCGAATGTGCCTTAGTTTAAGCTGTTATTTATTACAACGTGGTGGAAATGTGTCAAAAGTTGTTTAAATATAGTCTGGAGCTCAACATGTAGGAATGAGTGTGTGATCTACATATAGCCTTTGAAATGTCTGACAGCATTTGAGGTAAAGTGAAGGTATGTAACTTTGGGCTAACAAAATCAACCCAAAATGGGTGACGTGAGCTATTTTTATTAATGTTTCCCCAAGTTACCCATCTTAGAAGTGATCATTCAGTGTTTTCATAGAACTAGGTAGTTTTCTAAATCTCAGTAAGAGGACAGATGTCTTTTCTTATAAGAGCATCTCAACTCCAAATGTGACTAAGTTAACCTAAAGCTGTGTTTTTGGCAATGGGAACAGATCTAGCACAAGGAAGTATTATAATGCTGAACACCTACCAGGTGACTGGTAGGAAGCTCTGAATCAGGAGATTGGACAGTGTGGACTTGTCAGTATCACTCCAGTGTCGTCTGGCAGAAAGAAAATTCTCTGATGTTAATGAGTGATCCTCATTATCTTGATAAAAAGCACCATAAAATAAAGAACTGTGATTCGGCCAACTACTACAGCTTGCTATTTCCCTTAAAAATCATTTAACTCCTTTTCCCTTTGCTCTAACAATAACCTCCTGGTCGTTATTTAGTTCCCACCAGGGGGACCTGGCATTGCTGGTCAATCGGCAATCAAAAATCTCATGAACCCACAAAAAAGAGTTCTTCCTTGGGTTGTGCTCATCTCTGGGAAACTGAAAAAAAAAAACAAGAGTAAGAAAAGTCTACACAGCAGACCAGGTGCTGGATTTAGAGTGACTATATAGAGAAGCTAATTCCCCTTGAGGCAATTCCTTAAAAAAAAATTGGCCATCTCTTCTTATAGCTTTTTTCTTGAAACATGATATAAACATGGTAGAGCTACATCTTTGTAGTATGTAAGATTGCCAACGGGATGGGGGTGGGTGGAATGAAGAGAGAGAGAGAGAGAGAGAGAGAGACAGGGAGACAACCTTGGAAAAAACTGGAAGATTGGTAATATAAGGAAATGAAAATGCATTGGGATCCATTAAAGGATAGAGAGAAAGTGCAGTTAGGGAGAAGGATGAAAAAGCTATCCCATCCTAGCAGCCAAGGCAAGAAATAGTTTGTGGGTCAAGTGCTGCAGAGGACAATGTTACATAAGGAAAAATAAAATTCATTGAATTTGCGATTAGATGGTTAAGAAAAACATGGTTTGGGTAAACAGTCAGAGACACAGGCTAGATTTTAAAGGCATGTAAGGAGTTGAGGACATAGAGAATTGTGATGGCAGTCAATTCTTTTTCATAAGTCTGATGTACAGAATTAGGTAAAATATGAGACTGGCTTGTGGCTAGAGAGAAGGTTTGCAGGGCTTTTGCCGAGGGGATTGGCCAGGTATGGTGTGGGGCGGGACAAAGGTCAGCAAGATGAGCGTGGAAAGTGCAGGCTGATTCTTTCCCGGAGGGGGGGGGGGTTGGATATCCACAATGTTTCCCCAAATAGAAATTGTACTTTACAATTGACGCTGTTACAGGAAATGGTCTTATTCTGGGAGAATGCTCCTTGAAATTGCATTTTTGAAAGTAGATATCTATAAAATTTTATGACAACCTCTTGAACAAATGTCACATTTTGAACTTTCATAGCCAGTGTTCGTATTTCCACAATCTTCCCAATGTCAGGATATTTTATTTTAGCAAATTCTGCACGGTAGAGAATGGAGTGATAAATGTCAGTTTCTTAACTGCATGAAATGGGATTCTCCCCCTATCTCTGTTGCAATGCAGATGAAGTTTGTGCCATTAACTAGGGCTTATCATGAAAGTCCTGGATCATTTGAGTGGCAGCTGAGGATCTGACAAATAGCAGATCAATTCAAGTGCCTTTCTCTGAATCTGACATCTCTGCATAATCTGACGCTCTTAATGACTCCCTCCTTCTTGAATACACTCTTCCCAGGAATTTTGCTTTCTAACTCGCAGTTTCTTTCCCTGAATCTGAACGCTCCTTTTTGTTCTTCTAAAGTGGCTCCACCCAGTGCCTCACCCTGTTTTGGATTTATGGCAACTTTCACCCTTTTCTCCCCTCTTCTCTCTAGAGATATTTTCCATCGTTATCTCATCCAATCTGATATCTATCACATTTATATGACTTGCTCTTATGTTTTATCAGTGCATTTATTTTGGTGTTTTTTTCTGTACAGCTTCCCAAATTTTATTGCAAAGCCCATCATCACTTCAACATGGACATGTATAAAACTCACCTCTGCCAATATATATAAATACATATATATATGAAAAAAGTATAACATATTTGACCACAAAAATATTAAAGCAAACTACGGTTCAAAAATATCATAAGCAAATGACAAATGAGGAAAAATATTTTTATCAAAAAAAGATTCATTCTTAAAAATCTCTTATAAACATATTTTTATCAACACCTCAGTAAAAAGATTGGACATGAACTTACAATTTACAAAAAAAGTTATTAAACAAATAAAAATGATAAATATTCATACTCTTTAGTAATAAAAATGCATGATTTAAACTAAATGAAAGATATTTACTCCCCCAAAATAAGCAAAGCTGAATTAAGATTAATACTCAATGTGGTCAAAATTACAAAGGAACACTATTCTTTAATGTAAAATGTAAAAATAATGCAACACTTTCTAAAGGAAAATACGTATTGAGACAAAAATATTTATAACTGTTGACTCAGTATTTCTAAGTTTCTACTCTAAAGAATAAAATCACATATTTGCATCAAGATTTGGATACAATGATTCCTACCTCAGTAGTACTGCCATCAGTATGCAACATCCCTCCAAAAGCAACATTTGCCATGATCCCACTCTAAATGCTAAGTGGCCAAGGTTTGCCTGCCTGCACTAATGTGGGCAGTTTCATTGTCCACATCATGCTCACATACCCCAAACTGCACTAAGTCCCATTAATTTCACAAGCGACATAAAACTGGACATAAACCTGAGGAAATGTATGTTAACTCCATCAAAAATCCTAAATTATGTACATGTGTATGCTGACGTGGGTGGCTGCACCATCTCTCTCCTAGCCCATGAGGGAGCTGACCTTGGACGAAGATGAGGTAAGACTGTAGCGGACTTAAAGTGTCTAGACTCTCTAGGAAAAAAAAAAAAAAAGGAATGACAATATATGCAAATGTCCAATTATCCGAAATTATTTTGTTTTGGTTCCATAATTTTGAAACATCAGGTGTCTTGTAGGGAGTCAATAGAATCTATTCAATCATTTTTTTCTACCTGGGTTCCTCTCATTCTGTATAATTAATATGAAGCCTTGGTGGTATCTGTCAGAGTTTATAGTCTGCAGCATCCTTCATTCTGTGGATGCTGGGCTACACCCTTCTCCTATTTCTCTGAAGACATCCTTTGTTACATACACATACACAGATACACACTCTCACACTAGCAGTATAAGCTAAAGATTAGAAAAGTACTAGCTGGTCTCAAAGTAATATTTTTCTAATTAAAGCTACTTTACCTTAAGAAAAAATTTCACATTGACTTTATTATAACTACGTGACAAGGTAATGTCGAGATGCAGTCCTTAAAACTTTCACCCCTTAAATCTTACTTGTGGAATAGCTATGTCTACAAATAATGAGCTGAGTTTGAAACTGAACCTTCAAAATAAAACCCAGGCTCTTGAAATTCTAGCAATCTGGTCTAACAGTGTGCTGTCGAAGCAGAGAACACAGAGGAGTCGTGATCTAGCCAGGAAGCATCAATCAGACATCACGTGCTGGGGAGAAGTCTCCTCTCGCTCTCAAAATTCTCAAAATACTGCTGAGTTTTAGTTGCTAGTGCATAACGTTGCTTGTTTCTGGGTAGTGGAATACCCTGTTGCTAAATAATGCATTGGTAACTCTATTGATAGAAGTGGATGCTGCTTTGACAGGAAAAGTGTCCAGATTTCCTGTTGTGGCATGGGAGATTAGGTGGCATATGTCATTTGAAAAAAGCCCTGCTAGCACAACATATTTCAGAACTGCTTCTCCCTTGGCAAGTCTAAAATAGACATGTGGGAAATAGCAGATGATTCATGGACCACTTGAAATTTAGTCATAAGCATAAATGTACTAAGACTGTCCAACAGGTCTTCACATTCATCAGCAAGGATAGGGGCTGTAATTGGGTTAATCCTATGAAGTTGGATATAAAAGTGGAATAAACTGAATGTACTCTTCTCCAGATCTGCAGGGATATATTTTTATTTTCTGTGAGTATTGGAATGACATGGGGGTGGGGTAAGAGATGAAATTTTAGGTTTGAGGGAACTCAAGCATGTATCCTAGAAAAAAGTCGGCTCCTGGAAATTGTGGAATGAAAGACAACAGCAAAAAGATGTGATAATTAAGAATTAAGTGTAATCCAAAGTACTTACAGGTGTTTTCTTAATAATAAGCATTCCTTTAGAACTTATTGGAATCTAAAGACTGTTTTGCAGGTCAGTTTATTTCAAGGGCATTCCTTTTGTTTACATATAGTATGTGTATATAATTGCATATTATACTATATATGTTATTCAGGTGCAACTATCAGAGCCTGCCTCACTCGATACTTGAGTCTTCTGCAAACCCTCCAAGGTTTGCTATAACAAAGGACTTGCCCTGCTGTTCCCTGACCTGGAATGTTCCTTCTCTTGATCTCTGCTGTCCCATCTCAGCTGCCTTATCCTGACCACCTAGTTCAAGGCACTCCAGTAGTTCTGACTCATTTCCCCTTTTACGTTCGCTTCACTCATAACACATACCATAATCTGAGATTGTCTTATTTACAATTTGACTTCTGTTTCACGTCTTTCTTTCCCATTTCTCTCAGGGAATAAAAGCTCCCTGAGGGTAAGGTCCTGGTCTATCCCTGTCAATCACTGGGGAACCATGGTGCCTGGCAATGGTAGATTCTTAATAAATATGTGTTGACTTCATTGAATGAAGTCTATTTATCAGGTGCCAATTTCCCTCTGGGGAAAATAGCACATAACTTGGGCTCTCACAAAGCCACAGTTATCGTGTTGACAAGTAAAGACTTCCTGTCAGGGCAGCTGTTCATTCAAAAGTGACAAGTAGCACACTGCTGTCACTTTCTATTCACACCAGCCTGGTGCCCGAAAGAACCACCAGCTGCCAGTGTTGGGCTGAGGCTCGGCTCAGAAAATGGAATCGGAGTCTCAGAATTTTTCATTCACAGTCGTCAATTTGACCGCTTAACAATCTGATTCTTGGCAAACTTCTTCTTCAGAGACTAGTCACTGGTAACCATTTCTTACACTATAGATAGATGAGGACCGCTTTTTATTTGTTCTATGGCATAAGCACTGGACTTTGAGAGGTATACAAGTATTTAAGCTCATCGTAAGTGATTTCTGCACTTAAGAAAATAGAAACATAGATAGGACATATAATAGTTCACAATTGTTTGTCAGATTTGCTAAGTAAGGTACAAAATTCATGAGAAAAAAAGTTTTCTGGTGATTGGAACCAAGACGGTGGAGTAGAAGCACATGCTCTCACTCCCTCTTGCGGGAACACCAGAATCACAACTAGCTGCTGGACAATCATCGACAGGAAGACACTGGAACTCACCAAAAGAGATACCCCATATCTGAAGACAAAGGAGAAGCCACAATGAGACAGTAGGAGGGGCACAATCAAATTTTGCCACAGCAAAATCAAACCGCATAACTGCTGGGTGGGGGACTCACAGACTGCAGAACACATACCACAGAAGCCCACCCACTGGAGTGAAGGTTCTGAGCCCCACATCACGCTTCCCAACCTGGGGGTCTGGCAATGGGAGGAGGAATTCCTAGAGAATCAGACTTTGAAGCCTAGTGGAATTTGATTGTAGGACTTCAACAGGACTGGGGGATAAAGAGACTCCACTCCTGGTGGGCACACACAAAGTAGTGTGTGCATCGGGACCCAGGGGAAGGAGCAGTGACTCCAGGGGAGACTGAACCAGACCTACCTGCTAATGTTGGAGAGTCTCCTGCAGAGGCAGGAGGTGACTGTGGCTCACCTTGGGGACAAGGACACTGGCAGCAGAAGTTCTGGGAAGTACTCTTTGGTGTGAGCCCTCCCACAGTCTGCCATTAGCCCCACAAAAGAGCCCAGGTAGGCTCCAGTGCTGGGTCTCCTCAGGCCAAACAACAAACAGGGAGGGAACCCAGACCCACCCATCAACAGTCAAGCAGATTAAAGTTTTACTGAGCTCTGCCAACCAGAGCAATACCCAGCTCTACCCCCCACAAGTCCCTCCCATCAGGAAACCTGCACAAGCCTCTTAGATAACCTCATCCACCAGAGGGCAGACAGCAGAGCAAGAAGAACTACAATCCTGCAGCCTGTGGAACAAAAAACACATCCACAGAAAGACAGACAGGATGAAAAGGCAGAGGGCTATGTATCAGATGAAGGAACAATATAAAACCCCAGAAAAACAACTAACTGAAGTGGAGATAGGCAACCTTCCAGAAAAAGAATTCAGAAAAATGATAGTGAAGACAATCCAGGACCTCGGAAAAAGAATGGAGGCAAAGATCGAGAAGATGCAAGAAATATTTAACAAAGGCCTAGAAGAATTAAAGAACAAACAAACAGAGATGAACAATACAATAACTGAAATGAAAACTACACTAGAAGAAACCTACAGTAATCAAGACAATATGGTACTGGCACAAAAACAGAAACATAGACCAATGGAACAAGACAGAAAGCCCAGAGGTAAATCCACGAACCTATGGTCAACTAATCTATGACAATGGAGGCAAGGATATACAATGGAGAAAAGACAGTGTCTTCAATAAGTGGTGCTGGGAAAACTGGACAGCTACATGTAAAAGAATGAAATTAGAACACTCCCTAACACCATACACAAAAGTAAACTCAAAATGGATTAGAGACCTAAATGTAACACCAGATGCTATAAAACTCTTAGAGGAAAACATAAGAAGAACACTCTTTGATATAAATCACAGCAAAATCTTTTTTGATCCACCTCCTAGAGTAATGGAAATTAAAAAAAAAATAAACAAATGGGATCTAATGAAACTTCAAAGCTTTTGCACAGCAAAGGAAACCATAAACAAGATGAAAAGACAACCCTCAGAATAGGAGAAAATATTTTCAAATGAAGCAACTGACAAAGGATTAATCTCCAAAATATATACACAGCTCATGCTTCTCAGCATTAAAAGAACAAACAACCCAATCCAAAACTGGGCAGAAGAATAGACATTTCTCCAAAGAAGACATACAGATGGCCAAGAGGCACATGAAAAGCTGCTCAACATCACTAATTATTAGAGAAATGCAGATCAAAACTACAATGAGGTATCACCTTACACCAGTTAGAATGGGCTTCATCAGAAAATCTACAAACAACCAATGCTGGAGAGGGTGTGGAGAAAAGGGAACCCTGTTGCACTGTTGGTGGGAATGTAAAGTGATACGGCCACTATGGAGAACAGTATGGAGGTTCCTTAAGAAACTAAAAATAGAGTTACCATATGATCCAGCAATCCCACTTCTGGGCATATACCCAGAGAAAACCACAATTCAAAAAGACACATGCACCCTAATGTTCATTGCTGCACTATTTACAATAGCCAGGTCATGGAAGCAACCTAAATGCCCATCGACAGATGAATGGATAAAGAAGTAATATATACAATGTAATATATACAATGTAATATACAAGTAATATACAAGCAATATACAAGTAATAATACAAGTAATATATACAATGGAATATTACTCAGCCATAAAAAAGAACGAAATTAGGTCATTTGTTGAGACGTGGATGGATCTAGAGACTGTCATAGATCAGTGAAGTAAGTCAGAAAGAGAAAACCAAATATCATACATTAACGCATATATGTGGAACCTAGAAAAATGGTACAGATGAACCAGTTTGCAGGGCAGAAATTGAGACACAGATGTAGAGAACAGATGTATGGACACCAAGGGAGGGAAAGTGGTGAGGGTGGTGGTGGTGGTGGTGTGATGAACTGGGCGATTGGGATTAACATGTATACACTGGTGTGTATAAAATTGATGAGTACTAAGAAACTGCTGTATATAAAAAAAAAGAAAAACATATTTATTAAAAAAAATAATAAAAAATATAAAAAAAGTTTTCTGTCCCCCCACTGTAACTTTTTGTTGCTTCAATTGTTTTCTCATTGCAATTGGGCTTAATTGCAGTTTTCTTTATATTAAGCATTGATAATGATCATGTTTTGTTCCCTTAAATGGGGTAAATACTTAAGATACTTTTTCATATATATTGTTCTTCTGCATAACTGAAACCGAAATCTTAAAGGTGAAAATTCAAGGCCAATTTTATTGTCACAGTAAGAGTGATGAGAGTAAAATTTCAAGTGACTCTTTCATGCCAGGAGTTTACAAGTGTAACTTTGCTCCTGAATCATGTCAGGTAGAAATAATTTCCATTTTACATATGAAAAATCAAAGGTTTTTTTCATGATCTTATTTTGCAATGGAATTTCTTCTAAACTTTTTATTTTAACTGTACACAAGTTTCTCAACCTAAGTATGAAACCAGGGGTCTGTATTTTTTATTACTTTTGAAAGAAGTGAGAAGATGAGCTACCCAAAGAATCTGCATTTGCACACCTATCTGGCATGTAATAATTAAATTTGCTTCTCATTTTTTTGGCCACATTATATTACCTTACTTTGCTGACTTGTTAAACAATCAGTTCTGCTGTGTTGTATACGTTACTGAATCAGGAAAGAAAAATGCCTGCTTATGTGAAAATAACAGAATGTGAGATCTTTCTTCAAGACCTATTCACCTATGATTTCAATACTTTGGGGAATATATTCTTTAAATAATGCTCTGTCTTGCAAAAGAAAAATAAACATATTTGAGTTTGGAAAATGTAAATTATAAATATTAATATATTAAATATCCCTAGTTATTTCTGATATGAGCCGTTTATTTGGAAACTTCTAAAATGGAGAAAAGAGTGATTTTTCTTTTTAAACAGTGGGCATCTAACTTTAAAAATAAACAACTTAAAAAACAAACAAACAAACAACTTATTTGATTCAAGATAAAGCTATGTTTTTTTCTCTATATTCCTAATTAAAATAATTTGCAGGCAAAATGATATTGTAATCTTTTAAGAAACACTTATATTTTCTCATTTGCTTTCTTCTATTTTCCCATGGATATTCATGAAGATAAATACAAATGATTACTGACTTCATTTTCTGTTATGACAGGACTGAGTATGGTTTGAGATGTTGTTTCTTGCAAATGATAACCTAGGAGTTTATGTTTAAATAGGGTCTTTCCATCAAACCAAGTTAGACTTTTGAGAGACGAATATTTGAGTCTCTGGAGTTTTGAATGATTTTGTTTCTTTGTCCTCTCTAAACTCCCTACTTTGTTTGCTGGTTTTAAAATAATTAAGGTTGATAATTTTCCTGAAAATGTCTGCCATGTATTCTTTTATAAAATATTATTATAAAATCAGTTGGCCTAAGGAAATAAGATGAAAAACAATAATGGAAGGAAAATTATAACATGCTAACATATGTATTTGCAACTTTACTTTGAAACATGTAGCAAGTGACTCTCCATAGCACTCACCCTCCCGATGTCCATCCACTTCCTTATCAGCTGTACCTTCCATCCCATCTTGTCTAGAATGAAAGAAAATTTTAAATGAGGCCTTTTTTCCCCGTTCTCCTCCGTTTCATAACCAGCAATTCAATTAGAACGCTTTAGATGCTCACTAAATTGTTATATAAATATTTGTTCATCAAAGTTAGGGGCTTTGGGGTTTTTTTAAAAATAATTAATTTAAACTTTTCACTTTATATTGGAGTAGAGTTGCTTAATAATGTTGTGATAGTTTCAGGTGTACAGCAAAGTGATTCAGTTATACATATACTTGTATCTATTCTTTTTCAAATTCTTTTCCCATTTAGGTTATTACATAATACTGAGCAGATTTCCCTGTTCTATACAGTAGGTCTTTGTTGGTTAACCATTTTAAATGTAGCAGTGTGGACATGTCAATCCCAAACTCCCTAACTATGCCTTCCCCCCTCCCTTCCCCCCCGGTAGTGTGAATAAGCCACAGCAAGGGTGTTGGTGCTGATTTTACTTTGAGATCAGGATGAATGCTGCTTGAGTTCAGGTGTACTTTTACTCATTCAACAATTTTCCAGGTAGGAACGCTGTTCAGGAAAATACGGTGATTCACAGATGACTAAGAGACAACTCATGCCCACAAGAAAAGCACAAAATTAACAACTTAAGCCATGGCAGAAATAGAGAAAAAAATACCTTTGGTAAATATGGTCAAGAAAGAATTGGCTCATCTAGGAAGGAACCACCACTTGGTTAATATTTCTTGTTCCCTCCGTTGGACTTCTGAAATCTTTGAGAGCAAATTCTAGGTTCCTGGGAGAGATAAAGAGAGGTTTTCTAGGCTATTTGCTCTGTCACGTCCTATATCCTAGAGTAAGTGTGAAAATGTATATGAATAAATCATAAAATTTTATTTGAGAATAACTAAAGGATATTACTTTGTAAAAATATCTTACAGCCACAGGAGGCCACTGTGACTGCAATTATGAATCCCTGAGAACAGCTTGCCTTGCAAAATAACACAAACTACTTTTTAATATACTGCTCTATTGCTCCTCCTCTAGGCTCCTAAGGCACTTGTTTATACCTCTTGTAAGACATTTCTCATGTTACGTTATAAAACATCTATCTGCATATGAATCACATCCCTTGTATTGTAAATCCCTCATGCCTTATTAATTCTTGCATTCCCAGCAAGGATACATCTTATATGGTGCTCAGTCAACATTATATGGGATGAATGAACGAATGAATGAATGAATGGCAGATGGTAGGTTTTAAAAATTAGCTTCAATTACATTATAATTTTAATAATTATGGGGATCTTGTCTAATTTATCTGCATTCCATATGACACATAACACATAGATTGTTTCACACAGTAGGTAAAGAATAAATGATATTTAATTGAATTAAATTACATCATTGACCATAATAGCTGGTTAGTAAAATAGATTGAAAAGGCAGTGAGTACTCTAAACCCTCTCCTACGTTTTCACATAGATCAGTAGTATCCTATCATAATTTATTTCTCACAAAACCACTGGTTACAGAGTGATGAGGTTCAGGGCAGGCCTCCCCAAAAGATGCCACATTGGCATATGGATTATTTTGAATTACAGTTACTTAAGAAGCAGCTGGTTCAAGAAGAACACTCTGACCTGCCCTTGTCCCCCCCGGTAACAGGATATAAACCTCCCATGTGAAAGGTACCTTCCCAGTGCCAGATGGTAGAAGGCAAACTTATCACCTGAGATAGAGGATTTAGGGCTGAGAAGGCTGTATAAACAAACCTGTTAACTTCTTCACCAACTTACTACCCCACACCCAAACTTCTTTGCATTGTCAATTCCTCATAAATTTATGGTTTCATCTAAAAGATATAAAACTGTCTGCTTTGGTCACTCCATTGTGTCATATTTCTATGAGTTCCCATAAAATTTATTTTTCTCCTGTTAAACTGTCTTATGTTAATTTAATTATTAGACCAGCCAAAGAACCTAGACGATAAGAAAGGAAAATTTTCCTCCCCTGCAAGAGCATCTTAAAAACCCTTATATATTCTGGAAAGATGAACTTAATGTATTAGTCAAATGTTAGTTTAAAATTACAAAAATATACATCTGTTTATGTCTAAATTCTTATTATGCATACAATACAAATATTTCCCTCTTTCACTGTATTTCAGTTTATTGAATTGTTGTTTAGTGTTTGCTTTTTAATTTTTAAATATTTTTAATTGATAGTACTTTAAAGAGAAATTTGTATGACACCACAATAAAAGAAAATAATCTCAAAACAAATTTACTCAGATGTAAATTTACTCAAACTTACTGAAGTGTTATCCTCCAGACACTATTCTCACAGACCTATGTTTAGACACATTTGCCTACTAGGGATGTTTGATGCTTTTAATCTACTAATTGAAAAGTTGTTTCTAAATTAGGAATGGAGCAGGATGATAGGAAAAAAGCAAATAGCCTAAACTGGAGATAAGTCTAATTTAAATTCAGAAAGAAATATTCTAGTACTATTAAAATTATCAATCAGATAATGCCATTATTCCCTTAAAATACATAGGTAAAATTCTGTAAACTGCCCGTTCAAACTACATCACGAAGACATCGTGTAATGCCTAAATTCGTGCAAGTTTGAACTGAATTCCTGAGTGAATTTCACAGGAATATTTTCAGCTCTATTGTTGGTGAGATATTTTGAGATGTGGTATAAGACAGGACTGTCAAGCTTTATGAGGAATGAATTTTTGGCAAATGATGGATGGTCCAGAGATACTAATTCCATGACTTCTAACCCCAGATAAGAAAGCAAGTTGGGGTATGTTAGTGTGGTTTTTATTCCCTAATGTCTTTAGTATCATTGATGTGGAGGTGTGGAGAATGACACATTCTGTGTCCTGACACATGTTTCCCATGTACACACTTCCAGAAAGCACTTTCCGGATATGAAGTGGGTTTTGTAATGAATAATGGAACTAGTTCAGATTAAGAAAAATAGGAAAATATTTTTTAAATATTTACTAGCCTTTCTTATTTAATAACTACAGAATACCTATGTGATCTGGTTTCAACTTTGTAATTTGCAAACCCAAGAAAGTTGAACAAGGATCGTATAATTTGAATCAACACTGGGGATCAAAACAAAATGATACATTTCTTTCAGTTTGTCTCTTTCCTTATTTTCCAAAGCTCAACTGCCACAGATAGCACCTGAGTTGATCTGTTCCCATAAGAAGGCAGGTATAGATTAATGTAGAACTTTCTGGTTGCTAAGAAACAGAAATGCCCATTTAAAAAAAAATTGAGCGGTCTCTCCACTAAAGAAGTTTGCAAAGCGTCTAATCTCCTTGTTAGTATGTTTGTGACACTGAGTTCCTCCACAGGAAAGCATATTTTTACCGACTTCCTTATAGAGAGGAACTAGTAGCCTATTATTAGACAGGTAACAATTTTTCTTAGTTACTATAAAGATTTTAGTTTTATGGCAGAAACATTTTCATAACTGCTTTTTCTCTTTTGTGCTTGAGAATCCAATAAGGACTGTTCCACACAGCATGTATTTATTTATTCTGAAATAAATACAAGCGTCCTAAGTCCTAAACTCCACTGCAGAGCCTGTCTCCTGGGAAAACTGCCTGCCACAAAGACCTTTTTATTTTCTATCTAATGTCAGGACTGACTCCATAATTTGCAGGTTCTCTTGTAAAATGAAAACTCGGGACATTTTCTTTAAAAATTATTAAGAATTTCAAGATGGCAATGCAGAGCATTAAACCAAGCACGGGGTCTTCTAAGTGCAGTCCCTGTGTGACGGTGCAGGTTCCATACCCACGGAGCCAGCTCTATTTAAGTAGAAATGACAATTTTCATCCAGAATTTAAAGAATATACAATCATACTTCTGATGATTTAGTAGAACAGATAATACAAGATAATAGACAATAATTTTAGAGCCAGGCAGATAGATTCCTGGTAATAAATAACTGACCCATTTAGTAAAATAATTTGACAAGAAACCTAATTTCATTAACATCTGTGAAAAATAGACGGGCAATGATTAAGCTACAAATACGTGGAACAGAACAGCTTTTATTTTAAATTTGGACCTTTGAACACTTGTAACACAAAGACAGTCAGTGAAATCACTTAAATTTCTGGAAAAGCTCCGATCTTAAACAAGCCCACGTGACAGTGGTTGTAACGGGAGAGGCCCTGTCCCAGCTGTTTTGCTTGAATTCGTTCATTAGTTGTTATCCCATCCCCCATCCTGCCCCACAATTAGGCATTGT
The DNA here is from genome assembly GCF_003031525.2 of Neophocaena asiaeorientalis asiaeorientalis. Classification (NCBI taxonomy): domain Eukaryota; kingdom Metazoa; phylum Chordata; class Mammalia; order Artiodactyla; family Phocoenidae; genus Neophocaena; species Neophocaena asiaeorientalis. The sequence continues at coordinate 5,348,539 of NW_020174135.1, forward strand.
CATTCCGATTTTACAGATGAGGAGACTGAGGCAGAGAAAGGTACGCCAAAGTCATGCAAGTCAGAAATAGTAGTTAGAGCCTGATCAGTGGGAATCTTGATCCAGCATCCCACCTAAGTGCTACGCCACACTTAGAAAGAAGAAGAAAATCATTCATGAACATAACAAAAGTGGAGAATCCACACAGGCGGTTTACAGACACCCCTCTTAGATCTGCCTGGCTAAAGGTTTATCCACTTTCTGACGGAAAGAGGTTGAAGATGAGTAGCCAAACTATTCCATATAGTGTTTTGATATGTTTTGAGTGTATGGACACTCAGGTACACCCACTCACAATCCCACGTATGTGGAAGCCCGTTTGAACAGAAGACTAACACAAACTCTGTACGGTTACCTTTCACAGGGCTTATCCACACCCTCTCCGTTCATTCACTTATCATTATAGAGTCTTAAGTCAAAGCATCTACCTCCTGGCCTCATAGCCTCACGTTGATTGTTACAGATAATTCCTGAGACTTAGGGGACAGCAGATGACATTGGCAACCAGGGTACCAGTGTCCAAAGTGAGCAGACAAAACCAAGAAGTGTAACTCCCCTTTAGGAATAGTATTTGAGCAAGGTATGGTCCTCTCAGGGCCTTCCGAGCAGCAACATCTCCTTACAAAAATAATAATAAACATTACATTACCACAACAAATAATACGATATGAAACTCTTGTATAAATATGAGTTTTTTCTAGCTTATTTTCTTTTTTAAAAACCTCCTAGAATAACACCTACTCTGTAGTTTGTGCTATATTACATTTGCTTAAAAAACATTCAAACTAGTACCCAGAGTATATTTATCTGTTCTGCTATGGATTGGCTTTGGGAACGATTTCAGTTTGAGTCTACAAGTGCTGCAATGGGTATTCTTACACATAGCTCTTGGAGGACTGCGGGTATATATTTTTGAATACCCTTTATTTCTACACATTGGAATGTTCTACAGTGTGAGAATAAGTCAATGCCAACTGTGTGCAACAAGATGGATGAATCTCACAAAAATAATGTTGGGTGGAAAAAAGCCAGACACAAAAGAGTACAGACTGAATGAGTCCATTCATATCAAGTTGAAACACAAACAAAAAGAGTTGTTAGGAACCGAGATGTTGGAGTGAGACAAACGCCTTTGGGTTCAGATTGAGCCACATCAACCTGGAGGCCTGAGGAGGAGGTCGGATGAAGCCACAACTCGGACTCAGTATGTTGTGAGAACTAGTGGTCATCAAAGCAGAGAGTCCCCATTTGCTGATTTGCCTTCCACCTGTCTTTTTCTGGGTCACAAGCCTGATTTCCTTTTTACACATCAAGGATTGATGACTAGTTTTCACACAAGTTTATGGCTAAGAGACATTTTTCTTTGATATCACCAAACTAACTCCCAACTAACTTGACTCATATATGAAATACTACCATTACCCATGTAATAAATGATGTTTCCCTTCCCTATGACATTGTCCCCTACTAATGAAAAATTCTCTAAGAGTAGTAACAAATTACAACTTCTCCAGGACAGAGATCGTTCTTATTCGTCTTTGTAAGCACAATGCCTTGTACATGCCTTATACCAGTTTTTGACCAGAAGAAGTAAAAAAATGAATATCTGCTGAATGTGAGAGAAACTTTCAGTGGTTACATGTTGACATGAATGAATTCTAGATTCTTTCCTCAGAGGTATTTTCTACTGGAGAGACAACAGGAAGAGCTGCTCTCACTGGACCACAAAGTTGGGAAATGATGGTAGGCTGGGAGCTGGGATAAACGACTGAAAATGAAGGCTGAAGATGTAAAAAGAGAGTGTGCTTTCTACACAACTTTGCCCAGGAATGGCCTGAATCTCAATGCATCTAAAACACTATTAAAATAAAAATACAGCAGTTGGTCTAAGAGACAAGAGAATATGTGTTTATTATACCATTCTCAGACTCATTCTTTTATGAATTTATTCATATATTTACGAAATAATCAGTGAGTTGGTACCTTGTACCAAGTGTGGGCATAACTGATGCAAGAATGAGCAGAAAACAATTATAGTCCATGAACTTCTAGAGCTTGAAATGTAGGTAAAGAGAATTTAAGGAATCGTACAAGTAAAAATAAAAGTATGAAAGTGGTCAACTCTAAGGAGAGAAACCTGATTTTATGAGAATATATAATGGAGATATCTAATCTAGCAATTCTAAAAAAGAGAAAAAAGAGTCTGAGATCTGAAGCAACCGTTGGAAGAGAAAGGTTGTGAGGCATTTTTAGACAAAGGAGAAGAATGTGCAAAAGTCGTGTGGCAGGAAGAACCATGGCACATTTAAGGAACTAAAAAATTTACTATGGCTGAGAGCACTTCAACATAGGTTGGACAGAAAGATGGAGGGGTATATCCAACACCCCTTGCGGGGTACATGAGTATTTTTTTTGTGCTTGTTCTAAGAGAAATGGGAAAATTTTCAGATTTACATTTTAAAAGAGTATTCTGACTGCTCATAATAAAGAGATAACAGTTGATCAAGAGTGGATGCAGGAAGATGAGAGAAAAGTCTAAGAAGCATGTTTATTTTAAATATATTTATGGGCAAAATAAGCAGAATTTGGTGACGGACTGGATACAAGAAGTGGAAGAGAGGAAGGGGATAATGTCAACTTTTGGGTTTCTGGCTTGGACAGCTGATCAATCACGGTGCAATTCCTAACACCAGGAAATGCAGAAAAAGACAGTAGCTGAGATCAATGAGGAATTCTTGGTTTTGTTTTATCGTATTGATTGTGAGATGTTTTGGAGGCACTGAAGTGAAAGTGTCAGTGTGTTAACAGCCATTATAACATCACTAGTCATGTAAGCTCTCAGATTGGATTAATACACCTGGCTCGTTACACTGAATGTTAGATCCTTGAACATATGACTGACATATATGTGGACGAGCTCATCTAACCAGGATTACTGACTTGAAAATATTATGAAAATATTCAAGATTACAAAAAGTGGAGGTGACAGAATAATGAATTTATATACACTCATCACCCAGATACAACAATTTTCAAGATTTTGCCTAATTTGCTTCGTCTCATTTTTTTAATTATTTTAAAATTTTTCTCTGCTGAAACATTGAGTGCCATTTACATACTTCATTATATGCCTTTTAAAAACATTCCAGTATCACATCTAATACAAATACCATACCTCATGCAATAAACCATAATAAAAGTAACATTCTTAATATAATTAGTGTTAATTCCTTAATGTATTGAATACCAAGTAATAATACAATTTCACAGCTACCAAAGTCTTCTTTAGAGTGTATTTATTTGACTTAGCTTCCAAAGTCCACACCGTGCCTTTTTATTATGTCTCTTCAGCCTCATTTATTCGACACACTGCACCCACCACAGCTACAACTATTTTTTTTTTGGTCACGCCACTGGTGTTTTGCATAAAGTGGATTGTCTCATAAAATACCTCACATTCTGGATTTGTCAGAATGATTCATTGGGATCATTCAACTGTGTTACTGTATGTGTTACTCATAAGGGACAGCTTTTGAGGATTGATAAGGTTCAGCATTTTAACAAGAATCCTTTATAGGTGGTGTGATGTGCTTCACTTTACATCACAACAGAATACAACCAGTGTTCCACTTCCAGTGTTATTCAGATTGTTTCGTGGGTTCAAGTGGTGACAGGTTGACCTCCTTCCTATAAAGCTGACTACGAACTTCTCACGTAATTGCTGGGAGGAGCTCTATATGACTCAATTTTTATTACATTGTGCAAAGTGACCATCTCCTAATCTTATCATTCCTGTCACATGTAATAGGTAGAATTCTTCTGTGAAGAACTTTATCAAATAAATATACATCTATTTGGATATCATAAAATACAGTTTATACAGAAAGGGCTTAATGATTGACTTCATCAGTCCAACTTTCAGAGGAAGGCTTCATAGGCTTTACTCTTTCCACTAATGCCCCAAATGGTGTTATTGCTGCTGCTGCTCTTTTCTAACAGTTCATGTCTTTAGGTCACATTTTGGTGATTTTCATGATATTTCAAACTTCACTGTTTTTACATTTGTTATGGTGATCTGTGATCAGTAATCTTTGATGTTACTATTGTAATTACATAGGCATTTTTTACCAATAAAGTATTTTTAAATTAAGGTATGTACATTTATTTTAGACATACTGCTATTGCCCATTTAATAGACTACAGTATAGCATAAACATAACTTTTATACGCACTGGGAAACCAAAAATTCATGTGACTCTCTTTATTGTGATATTCATTTTTTTCTTGGTGATCTAGAACCCACAGTATCTTCGAGGTACGCCTGTAGTTAGTTCTTACAATTTCAGCCAATGAGAGTGTCATCAAGTTGGCTTCTGTGTCCTTAGGTACCATCATTCCATCTGGGACGGCTGCTTGACTTTCTGTCACAATATGTCTCTGTGTCATATTGTGTATTTCCTATGCCAGCGGTCCCCAATATTTTGGGCACCAGGGACTGGTTTCATGGAAGACAATTTTTCCACGGACCCGTGTGGGGGGATGGTTCATCAGTGATGTGAGCAGTGGGGAGCAGTGGGGAGCAGTGGGGAGCGATGGGGAGTGGTGGGGAGTGAGGGGGAGCCATGGGGAGCCATGGGGAGCGAGGGGGAGCGAGGGGGAGCAGCAGATGAAGTTTTGCCTACCCGCCCATCACTCACCTCCTGCTGTGTGACCCAGTTCCTAACAGGGGTTGGGGACCTCTGTCCTATGCCACATTTGGGATCAACACTGGTTCTTTTTAGTGGGGAATGGTATTTAGAAACCATTTTATGCCTGTGAGGGTGCTCATTATTTTTCTATTAGCATTGCTTCTAGACCTTTCTGGAGGACAGAGTTAAGATGTGCATATTTTTGGAAATTCAAAGAAATCATGAGTTCATACAAATATTTTCAACTCAAGTTTAGCACTATTTTTAATTAACATCTTTGATTTCTATATCAGTATATTTTTTCCTACACAAAAAATAGATCACTAATACTCTGAACATCATTATTGAATTGCCTTATCCTCAGTTAGACCTATAATATTGTTTCAAAATAATCTTAAACTATTATTATTGATAATTAGACTAAAGATCAAAGTCTACGTTTAAAATCACATTTAAGATTTTATTTTTGTAGTTCTATTTGTCCTTGCGTACATATCATTGTGGATAGAGAGCCTTAGTGTTCCCATTTTATTTAAAATTATTCTTTTCTAAGAATGTTTATTTCACCAGCTTCAACAGTCATTTGTAGGTTTGTTTTCTATTCTTATGTACTGATTTTCTTTCCTTTATTATTTAATTTAATCTTTCAATATGTGATCCATTTAAATTTTTCAAAGTTAAAACAATAAAAGATATATTTAGCAGTATTGTTTCCCTCCCCATCCTCTCATCTGCTATCTACTTATACTTGTAGGTAACAGTTTTTATTAGTTTTTGATTTATCCTTACAATAGTTTTGTAAATATAACCAAATATAAGTACCTATTTTCCTACCCCATTTCTTATACAAAATATAACATATTAATATATGATTTTTCCAAACCAAACTGCAGAAAGGAGTAAGATAAACATAGTATAACTAAAAAAAAAAACTGTTTTTTAAGAAAATGAAGAGAAATATCAATAATTGAAAAGATATAAGGCTGCTACTTCTTACTGGGAAAAGATTCATAGAAATTACCCTTGGATTTACTGATGTAATAAAAACACCAACTATAAGATTACACGTTTGTTGCTGCTACATAATAAAATAGCACGGAGTAGGAAACCAAACCTGGAAATTTTTTCAGAACAGCCCAATTTAGGTCTACATCTGTTTGTTTTGGATGAAAACATAAATGTTTACCCTTATAAACGAACTAAGTTTGCCTTTGAATCAATCATGTGTAAGACTTGAACAAGTTTCATGCATAAACCAGGCTGTTTGGAACAGAGGCTCCACATGGAAGAGTTGTAAGATTTTTTTTAAAAAGGTATATATAGAAAGCTAAATTTGAGCAAGATTGTAAGTTTATTTATATATCACATAAAATAATTAGGATAACCTACTAATTAAAAATTTTCATAGTTCCCCAGCAACCATTGGAAAATGGTATAAACAAAGAAATGCTTTAGGAGCAATAATCTACTGATCCTTTTTAGTCTGGGTGCAAAGAGGCAAAGTAAATATCTTTTCATCCTAATCCAAGTGTCAGTTGATGGAGATATAGCGCATGTCTTGGGTAGCTACAAGGAAACTTTATGCTTCAGGAACAAGGAAGGTCCCAATTTAGAGAGTGGGAGAGAAGGATTTGACTGCTGACCCCCACGGAGCTTCTCTCCCAGCCCAAGTTACTCTTAAAATTAATTGGACAGAGACTTGGAACAAGTGCTAAATACACAAAGTAGATGTGACACAGCTGGATGTTTTTTTTCAGATTCTAGATCTGCTTGTCATCCCCTCTGACATTCAGACTCCAGGCTGTTATTTCCCAGCAGAGTTTGAAGTAAGCTCTGTAGATGAGTTAGAAAGTATGCTTTCAAAATTGCTGCCACGTCCTTAACAAACGATGGTAAAAACCTGTCTGATAATCAGTAAGATTTCAGGGAGAGAGATTCACCAAAGCACCCTCACTTTCTTGTGATAATTCTCAAGCTGGAAAAAGCAATGTTTGTTTTCTTTAGCTTTCCTAAAACTTTTATTTTTCTAAAGCTGCTTCCAATTGCTCTCTGCCCCTGCACTGGCTTAATACCAGCCTCTTTTTGTATTTGACAACTTTTCATTAAAGTTTTCTTTTCCGCACATTTAAGTAGTATGTAACCTAAAAAGAAATTATAATATTGCGAGGTGCATTGAGCATTAATTGTCAGGCTGATTTGTCAATATAGATACTTATAAAATTATGTAAGGAAACCATAAACTACCTCACCAAAATTAACCATTCAGAATGATATTAGGGCAAGTCCAAGATGATTATGCAGGAGGTAATTAAGGAGATTGTTTCAATTTAGCTGCTGCAGTAGAGAATGGAGCATCTCAAAGAAGAGGGAGAAAACTTGGGGTTTTATAATACAAGGGGGTTATGAGGGAGGAGGGAGATGGGTCTTGCATCAGACTATCTAGGGACAAAGTGGCCCCTTGTGATTAGCCATTTTACTGAAAACAAAGGGATGGGGCATTTCTTAACCATCCTTCTTCTGAGAGCACAGAGCTCTAATACAATTCATCTTCTGTCCCCCCTGTTGTCCAAGATGAGTCACTGGACAACACAGGAAGTCTAAGCATCTCTTAGATGCTTCCCATGTGCAAGAGTAACCTATTACATAAACTTACTATTTCTAACACCTCTCTTTTTACAAGGTGAAAGAACAAATCCGTTGTGGTTTTCCAGGGACCATTTGGGAAATCTCGGAGACAGTTTTGCTCAAAAAAAATTTGTTTTTGCTTTGAGGAAGGCAAAACGTCAAAAGTTGTCAGATCTGAAGACCTGAATAAGAAAGGATCATAGGTTATTAAGAAATCATAAATGGCTACCTATTTAACAAAAGTGACAACCAAACATTTTAAAAGCAGACATAGAGGGTAAAGATGCTTCGCTCTTTCATAAGTGAGAAACCTTTGTTTTTATAAATAATCTAGGGCATAGTCTCTCATAAATCACAAAAGATTACTCTGGTAGAACAGAATCTTTGCAGGTAGAGTACACAGAAGGTAAACTTTTATAGCCTCTAAGAACATTTCATTATAACAGACAAAAAAGCAAATTCTACTTTTGCATCAGTATACAATTTGATACTCAATCTCTTTTTGAAAATCTTACAAATAAATCCACCAAACCTTGGCCAGTTTTGTCAATGGCAACCAAAATTCCCTATCTGAGAATCCTCATTAACTTTCTACATCCATTCAGGTATTGTCCTACACGTCACTTTTTTCTCTTTCAAGAATAAACAGTCATTCCATTTTAGGACAAAGCCTTTTTTCCCTTAACAAAAAACTCATCCTATACTTCTTGCATACAAAGGTATACATTTCTGCCACCATTACTACCAGTGGAGTCTCTTTCACATGCATGGATGTTTTAACCACAGTAACTTCTATTCCACAGAGAAAACTGGAAGGTGAATAAATGTGAACTGTCTGTCACACACACCAGCCTTCTGCATCAGACTAGCGAAGCTAATGAATAATGTCTCACAACTTTTTATAGCCATAAATATCCCTCACAGTACAACTTCTCAACATGCAAAACTGAACAGCTTCTCAAAAGCAGAACTGAAGCTAATAAGTGTAGACTGTCTGTAGCTCATAAAAATGAGACAAAATGTATATATACTTAAATTTTTGCTTAGCAATTAATGTGTTCATATTCTAGCTTAGAAATGATGTAGGTATCTAATAAATAACCATTAATTAACTCAATCTAGTCTCAGTCTAAGATGGGGTAATTTCTTAATCTTGGTTATTTTCCTGGAATACAGAACTCAGGAGAAGTTCAATATTATCAGGTACAATACTGCTAAACGTGGAGGAAATTAAAAAGTTAACTCTTTGGGAAACATTCTGGTCCATTTCCACTGTTGATGGTCACCAGGAGTTCTTTGGATTGAAAAATAGGTCATGGGTAGATGAAGAAGAGAGTCAGAGACTTGCAAGATTCACTCTCTCACAGTATTGAAAAACTGATAAGACTGAACCTTACATCCCAGACAACAACTTGATGGAATACACAGCCCCTAAGTGGGCTAAGTCTGCTTGTTTCTTTCTGGAATTATTAGTTAGATTTTTATCATTTGTTACATTGTAGACATTCATCTGACCATGAAATAAGTCAGTTTATTTTACTGGTCACTTTTCATAGAGAATCATCAAAAACAAAACAAAAAACACTTACCACACGCATTGTGCAATGCAAACTTTTATTTCAATAGCTAATAAAAAACCCCAAATCAATAAGAATCCATTCTGTACTTTCTAATCCACATTTTAAAAGATTTTTTCATTTCCTTGAGTTGTTAACTGACAAACAGAAAGCCTATGTGATTTACACGTGCAGTCAAAACAGTCAGACTCAGGCCGCTACACCTGCATTATGCTTAAAGATAGAGATACGCTCTTGTAATGCAGAGCGATATTAATTTGAACAGTCATTGTTAATACAAGGTAATTTCAAACCCTGAGTAGATATACTTTTCTGAAACAATTTATGTATATTTTAGCTATCAAGAAGAATTAGCCAACACTATGAAAAAGACTGATCTAGTAACATGTATTTAACTATATAGTAATTTGTCAAAGACTCAAAAGCACTTTATATTTAACTTCATATTTAATCAGTGACTAATTTTTGCAGTTGACAACCTAGAATTTTACGTAGGCTATTACTGTGGACATGGTATATGAATATTGTACATTTTAAAATAAATCTTTGGCTCTTTCAAATCAGACATGCAATTCTCAAACCACCAAACCCAATGGTGTAAGTCTTTCCACTTTCCACATAACTTGTTCTGTAATGAAGTCTTAATGTACACCAAATAAAAAAAAAAATTGTTATTTGGCCATCTGGTACATTCAACGAATAAAAGAAATCATATCTCAGAATTAATAATCTTACTTGTAAACTTTAACAATCCATCCTCATGTTTAGATACTCAAGCTAATTGTTAGATGATATATATGAATAGAGAGTGCAAAAATTATTTAAATGTATTATTTATTTTAACTTTGAGTTTTAATTTATCTTGACTTATTTATGATAAAATGCATAAATAACTTCTAAGCTCAACGCATCTTTTCATTTGGTTACAAAGTGGCTGCTCGTGTCCGAGAGGAACCGGCATCGGTTCCCAGTAAAGCTTATTCATAGTTGACTCAGGTCACTGTGCCTTAGTGGCAGCCAGCTGTGCAGCAAGCTGAGAGATGTAACCAAGGCTATAAAAAATTATGTAACAGGAAAAGCATGATCCTGGAGGCCATTTGAAAATCTTGTTGACAGAGAGTAACAGGAGAAGCAGTCTTTCACCAAGGAATTTCAGAACACATAGCTGGGCTAGAGGGATATATTGTCTTAAAAGGCATTTTGAATATAAATTGCATATACTATGAGACACTGAAAAGGAAGACAATAATATGAACCTGAAAGGCAGCAGTGTATAAAAATAAGTCTGACACTCCATTTCTGGAGTCAACAAGCTTGGGATCTATGAGGCTTTCAAAGCAGTAGACGAGCAGTAGCTTGAGGAAAACATGTAAATACATGTGTCCCCAGGGCCCATTGTGGTGATACTGTCCAAACAGGTGATTTTCTGCATTCTGAACAAGCTGAATATCTGTTGAGAGATATTTCTCCCCTGTGCCATGTCATCTTCTTCTACGTTCTCGCACTTACAGCCACCCTCTTCCTGAGTACATTGTTGCTGGGTATTAGGGTACTGTAAGTAAGCATGGCTTTTGTGAAGACTTGTATTATTAGGGCATGTCACACAAAGGTGGAAATGAGATAGCAGAATATCTTTCAACAAAACGTGCGAGAAAAATATCCCAGTGGCCAACAATAACTTAAAAATATATTGCGGGATACCAGCGATGTGCCCATCATTGGGAAAGGCAATGATGGTACAGAGTAAAAGGCATCCTTCAGTTCAGCAAGATATTTATGAAGTCGTTATAATGTGAAAACCACTGGGTGGCGCATCTGAACCTACCGGGAGAGAAAAGGAAGAGTCTTTGTTAAAGAACTTGTTGCAGGCTGCGTGGCACGCCCCCCCCAATCCATGTGTTGAAGTCCTCATCTCTGGGACCTTAGTTGGAAATAGAGTCACCGTAGATGTAATTAGTTAAGATAAGGTCATACTAGAGAAGGCTGGGTCCTAATTCAGTATGACTGTCCTTATATAAAGGGGAAATTTGAACACAGAGACACACACAGAAGGAGAACACCACGTGAACATGAAGACAGAGATCATGGTGATGTAGCAAAAGCCAAAAAATGCTAAGGATTGCTAGCAAACCCCTAGAAGCTGAGGAAAAGGCCGGAACTATTTTCCTCTCAGAGTCTTGAGAAGGAACCAACCCTGCTGACGCTTTGCTTTTGAACTGGTAGCCTCCAGAACTGCGAGAAAATACATTTCTGGTATTTAAGTCCTGCTGGCAGTACTTCAGGGCAGCCCTAGCAAACTCATTCTGCTTCTGGGAGGAACAGATACAAATGCACCTACGTGAGACACAAAACAAGAATACACACCATGAGAGAAACACAAGCAAAACCACACAGGGTTTTAAAGTTCTGGGTCGGGGTAGGTGGGTGTCACAGACCAGAAAAATCTCCACAGAAACGGGTGACATTTAAACTAAATCTTAAAGCAATTGACAAAATTGGGGCAGGTGAGGAGGTTTTTGACGCGAGGAAGACATGACCACAGAAAAATACAGAAAATGTGCATCTCAACCGAGGGAGGTAAGGTCCTAAAGGAAAGCTGGGGCCATCTGCAAAGGCCTTTGAATGTCAGGGTGAGAGGCTGATATTAATTTGGGGACAGTGGACCTTTAACATTCTTTGAATTCACACAGCAAGTGTACGCACACACAAGCACATGCACCTGCACAGGTAAAAATAGGCTATTTGGTAATTTAAGTCAGATTTACGGACTCTGAATGTGTTTACTGTGATTATCATGTAAGACTGCCATGCGCGGCGGGGCTTTTCCTATTGGGTTATATATTGCTTCAAAGGAGTAATATTCTGAAGCTTTTGTGCGTCAAGTATTATTCTAGGTGCTGGGGTCCTAGCAGTGGGCAAGACAGAGGCAGCTTCCTTCATGGAGTTTACCTTCCACTGGAGACACATACACAAAAACAGACATCTGCATATTTGGTGTAAATGCTATGAGAAGAAAATTCTAGGTGAAGGAAAGAAGATAATGGGATGTTTAGTTTTAGATAAGGCCATCAGGAAAGTTTCGGAAGGGGAGATATTTGAGCAAAGCCCTACAAAAAAAAGGACAGAGACATTGGTCTTTTCAGGTACAGGTATCCTAGGGAATAGCTTCATACAGAGACCCTTAGATGGGCATGTGCTTGGTGTTGAAGGAATGGGGCGGGGTGGCCAGTGTGGGCGAAGATGGGACAGAGGAAGACTTCCAAGACATAGAATTAAAAAAAAAAAATTATCTCAGAAAAACCACAGAGTCCAAAACATTGAGTTCAAAAAGAAAGAAAAATCAGGATGTTACTAGGGAAGGTGTTCATAGCAGGGAGGGCAAGGAGTTTCCTAGTTCAACCACTAAGGCATTGGATGGGCCTTGGATGAAACCCAGCTGAGGCGGGTGTCACACACAGCAGGGACTTTTGATGGACCTGTACATCCCCAGGGAATGACTACAACAGGTGGGTGAGCAGAGGTGGCTGTGGCCAGCCACACCTTTCCCTCCCTGGACTCCAGCTGTGAGCAACCCAACTTGATGACACGGAAGAGGGGTGGCATCCTCCCGCAGCCGCTCATGACAAGGATGGCCAGGGAGTGGGAAGACAGTCAACAAGGCAGCACCCCCAAGTTTATTCTGAAATGGGTTAACGCAGGCTGGTCCCATCTAGCTAAATGAGAGCAACAGGGGGTGACGGGGTGGGCGCTGGGCTGGGAAAGTGGAACGTCTCAAGTGAAACTGCTCCATGGCGTGTCACAGAAGCACTGCTATGTTGCAACTTCTCTTACTTGTACGTGGAGACCATGTCAGGTGGCTTTCTGTAACAGTTTGCTCGGGCAAAGGACCACAGGCTGGGAGACTTAAACATCAGAAATGCATTGTCTCAGAGTCTACAGGCTGGAAGCCTGAGATCAAGGTGTCAGTGGTGGTGTTTCTTCCCAGGCAGGCCTCGCTCCTTGGCTCGTAGATGCCACCTTCTCCCTGTGTCCTCGCGTGGTCCTCTGTGTGTGTGTGTGTGTGTCTCTGTCCTAGTCTCCCCTTCCTACAAAGACACAGCCGTGCTGGCTTAGGGTCTACCCATACAACCTCGTTTTACCTTAATTACCTCTTTAGAGACACTGTCTTCAAATACAAGTCACATTCAAGGGTCCTGGGGGTCAGGACTTCAACCCATGAATTTGGGAGGGCCCCCATTCACATTCTCTATTTATGAAAATGCATCCATGTTCTGAGAGTTATAAAAAGGTCAGTCAGCTTCCCTCACGGGCTTACGCGCAGGCACAGAACCTTCTTTCCTCCTTCCCGTTCTTGCCGTCGGCCCACACCTGTGCCCCTCACCTGTGAACCAAGCCTCTTGGTCCCCCCACAGTGCACAGGGCTCCTTGCACAGGGACATGGGGAGGAGGATGTCTTCTCATCAGCTTTGCAGGCTTCTCTGACTCACTTTCAGGCTCCACTGACCGCGGACTGGTGGAGCATTCATCAGGAATTTGAAGAAATGTGAGATCCTCAGAATCAGGGCTTGGGGCTTCCCTGGTGGCGCAGTGGTTGGGAGTTCGCCTGCCGATGCAGGGGACACGGGTTCGTGTCCCGGTCCGGGAAGATCCCACATGCCGCGGAGCTGCTGGGCCCGTGAGCCATGGCCGCTGAGCCTGCGCGTCCGGAGCCTGTGCTCCGCAATGGGAGAGGCCACGACAGTGAGAGGTCCGCGTACCGCAAAAAAAAAAACAAAAACAAAAACAAAATCAGGGCTTATAAAGTGGATCCGTGCAGGTGTGACCGCAGCCCGGTGCCTGGCGGCGAGCCTCAGTGCCGGGGACAAGAGAGCAGGTGACAGGCGAGTGCTTCAGAAGGGAGACAGTGGTGCAGGGGGGCCTGAGGGGGAGCAGAAAGAGAGAAGGGCACATATAAAAGGAGAACCGCTGGTTCTTTTATTCTCCCTGCATTCGGTTCCCCAGGAGAAAAGAAAATGGAGGTTAAAACGGAGATTTATACAGTGTTTCAAAAGCTATGGAAGAAAATAAAGGATTCTTATGAAGGATTTCTCTTTCCAGGATTTGTTCACAAGCAACAAAGCAGTTGCCCGATGAAAAGTAATGTGAGAACTGTTGTTATAAATTCACCAGGAATAATTCTAAGATATCGCTGCCTCCGAGGGAAGAAAAATTACAAATATGTGTAGATGGCTCATTTAGGTAAGAGGTTGAAAGAGTTGAAAGAGTTCAGGGAATATGCCCTCAAATATGGGTATGCTAAATACCCTTCTCTCTGGAAATAAAATAGCTACCAGAAAGGCATCGATTAGACCACAGCTCCACGTGGCTAGAAAAAAACTGTAATATGTTTAATGCTCCCAGTGGAAATGACAGCATGATTAGGGAATGGAAGGCTGGTTAGGGCAATAGACTAAAAAGACAGAATTCAAAAACTGCATTGAAAAGGAGAGCAGGGACTCAATCACCTACTCAGACTTTCAAATTTAGAATCAAAACCAGATCTACATAGGTCCTGTAAGTACTGGTTTGGCTAACAATGCTTTCTGGTGACACACCTATGTGAAATGTCATGGAATGAGGTATAATTAGCATGGTCTGGCATAAAGGAAGCTGTGAAATCTGGGTTTGGTGGTTTGGGGGGTGGAGGTGTCTAGAAGCAAGAGAAAAAGAGCTTTCAATGCTTCTAGTTTTCAGTGACTGGAATGCAAAAGAAGTAGCCATAAATGATCCTACAGGAGAAGGGCAACCCTGCTATTCTTTCTCCTTAAAAAAGATGTTAATTATCTGCTCAATGAAAAATGCATACATGTGCCTCTCCAAGTGAGGGACATGTGTCCTCACCCAGGAAATCCTCACAGGGTTTGTATCCATTTGCTGGGGCTTCCATAACAAAACACCACTGATGGGTGCCTTAAGCAACAGAAACCTGTCTCACAGTCTGGAGGCTAGAAGTCCCAAATCAAGGTGCTGTGAGACTCGGTTTTTCTGAGGCAGTGAGGAGAAATCTGCTGTAGGCCACACTCCTTGGCTGATAGATGGTCATCTTCACGTTCCCATGCCTTTCTCCCTGTTCAAGACTGTGTCCGCATTCCCTTTTATATAAGGATACTAGTCATATTGGATTAGAGCCCAGTATTGGATTAATGATCTCATTTTAACTTGGTTACCTCTGTAAAGACTCTATTTCTTAGTATGTTCACATTCCAAGGTACTGGGGGTTAGGAATTCAATATATGAATTTGGGGTGGGGAAAACAATTCTACCCTGTCATGCAGAGCTAACTCGGGCATCCAGGAACACGGGCACTCCTCCCCACTTGCCATGCTGAGCCTCAGCCGGTCTTCTCCAGGACAGAGGTAGTCTGCTGTGTCCTGTTTCTCAAGCTGCTAAGTTTCTTCTATGCTTCAACAGTAAGCCATCTATACCCACTACAAAATAGAGTAAAAGCAATCCTGCCCCTTGATTCTAATATCTGAGAGAGAGTTTAGATTTTATCCTCAGATATGTGTCCAAAGTCTCAGTGTCCTCAGAATCATCACTTATGATAGCTTCTGCAGGTGCCCCAGCCAGGACAAATATGTCTGCATCTTCGGGTACACACAGGTGTGTTTACAGGTGAATGCCACATCCCCCAAAGAAAAATCCAACAGATTCATATGTAAGAAAATTATGTCTTGCTATACACTAATAATCGTGGTAATCTATAGTTAACTTGTTCTGCATTAATGAATAAGAAAATGCATAAAATTGGTAACAATGGCTTTTGAAGACTATTTGATTGAAACGGTACAATGATTGTGAAAATAGTTAGCAACCTAAAAAAAAAGCATTAAGATTATACTGGACTGGGGCTTAAAAAACCTGCAAGAGGAAAAGGTGGAAGAAAACATGCCCATTCTGTCTTAAGGTATCCTAAGAATTTATGACATTTTCACCAGTGGGAAGAATCTCGAGGACATAGTGGGAAAAGTGACAGCCAGCATCATTCCAGAGGGACTGGTTGGTTAAGTCCATACAGCTGACTGCATCGGTGCTACAGTGATCGAATGCTGTAATACTTGATCCAAAGAGAATGAGACTGTGATGCTTTAAGGGGGCTTTGCTTTCCGGTTTTCTTGGTATTGAGTCTGATAAAGAGCAAACCTGATAAGTTAGAAAGCTCTGAACTAGTGCATAAGCATCCTTGTTCCACCCACACAGAACACGGATTTGAAGTATATACGTGTCTTATATGTGTATCATCCATGCCTTTCAGGGACCCGTGGAAAACATTCCCTAATTCCTATTCTATTTGATGCTTCTTTCTTATCGCTGAGCATGGGTCAGTATGAAATGACATCATTTCCATATGAAAAAACCGCATACTTTTACAAAACTTATAAAAGTCTATGAATAAAAATGTATTATTTCATGTTTCAAGCTATTTATTTTATTATTATCTCTAGGTATTTGTTATGAGAGGTAGAAAAAATTTAGTAGAATCCAGTTTGGTTCATATTCTAAACTCGCTTGGCATTGTTAACAGAAGGTCAGTAATTAACTTCTGCACTTTGTTCAGAAGAAATCACGAAGCATCCTACCAAGGCAGGAAGGGTGAAAGTGAAGAATATGTAGAGTCATAAATTAAATACAAGGATGCCGGTAGCTCCACACCACCTTCAAATGACACTTTACTGCACCAGAAAAGATGTGCATGTGACAAAGTGGGTAAAGTAATCTCACTTTGCTTGATTGTGAATTAATTTCAGTTAGAAACTTCTTTTGAGAGAGAAAGAAGGAAAAGTTGTTAATTCATTGTGAAAGGTAGGGTCAAGTATTTAGATACGACAAGGACCTAATTAGATACAAAATGGGGAGACATATTCTCCTAGAAATGTTCTCTAATCTCCAAATTCCTTTCTTCTGTGGCAGGCTTAGGTCTTAAGGATAACGTTTTACCTTGTATTACAATTAAGTGCATGCCATCCCTCCTTGGTCTAGCCAGACTAAAAAAAGATCTCTACACAAAATATGACCGATTAGCTGTGCATCTCCTAAAACACATGTATTCCAACTTACAAAGGTAGCTCCTCCAAGGGATAGCTAGCTAGCTAGCTAAATAGAATAGTTTGAATTATGCGAGACAAATGTAATAAAAAAACAGTGATCTATTATGGTGTTGTTTACATTATCGGAGAAAGCAAATTCACTAGTCCTCATTTTGTACAAAATAATGAAGAAATTCTGAAAGGCTTTTGACCAAAGCAAGCAGAGGAATAAAGCAGTGGTTGAATCAGAGCAGGGAAATCATCTGTGGGTCTTTTTTTTTTTTTTCCATTTGGTTACGTGGGGTCTTAGTTGTGGCAGGTGGGCTCCTTAGTTGCAGCTCACAGGCTGCTTAGTTGTGGCTCACCAGCTCCTTAGTTGCAGCACGTGGGCTCCTTAATTGTGGCATGCAAAGTCTTAGTTGCAACATGCATGTGGGATCTAGTTCTCTGACCAGGGATCGAGGCTGGGCCCCCTGCATTGGGAGCGCGAAGTCCTATCCACTGCACCACCAGGGACGTCCCTCATCTGTGCGTCTTGTTTAAAAGCAGACTATGATTCAAGGTCCCCGCCCAGGTGACACCATGCCTTGAAACATGCTTTGAGGAGAAGTAAATTAATGTAGATCATTGATTCCCAAATTTGGTTGTTCCTTTTCAGAACTCTGTCTCCTAGCCCCTGTCTTCAAGATATTCATGCAACTGGTTCGGGATGCAAGCCTACTGTGTGAGTCTATGTGCAGCAAAGTTGGAAAATTACTGGTGTAAATAGTATTCTACCTTTTAGAAAATGGCAAGGATTATTTTTTTAGACAAGGTGAGTCCAGAGATGATTTTTTCCCAAATAATAGTTGAGTCATAAGGACACTCTCAAATAATTATTTCATGTCTTTTTGGGTTTCCCATTGAAACGTATTAGATAAAGTATCATTAAATTTTGGTTTTACGAGTTTATTTCCTTGGATGATGCAGTGGATAGATCATTTGGGGTTAGAAGTCTTAGCTACTAAAACATTTCAAAGAGACGGTCTGGTAATAAGGCTCTCAGACAAATGACTGGTAAAAGGTCACAGGTGAACTTGAGGGAAGGAAAGCAAATAGTACAATACGAAAAAAAATAAATAATATAATTTTTATTAGCAAAAGTCCATTACTCTGAAAACGGCAAGAGCAGAAAAATAATAAAATATGAATGCTTGGATTAGCATTTTAAGGGCATCTTTGAAAGCCTTGCGTGATTCAAGAATGCACAGTGACTACTTTTCAGATATTATCTGCAGTGCTGCCTACTTAGTAATTTAGATGGCGAATCCTCTTTTTAAAAATATTCACCTAATGAACTAAAACCTGGAATTTCAGAGGTCTGGTTGAAAATTCTGATGACTTTAGTTATTTCAAGTGCTAACGGTCCTATGCCATTGAAGGGATATTTTTATTATTTAGAGATGTTGGAGATTTAAATGAGAAGGTTTTGGCACAACCTAAATACAAATTGTAAAGTATGTTACATGTGAAGGAAAATGTAAATAACTAAAGGACAGACAGGGCAAAGAAAAGAAATGGAACTAATTTATTGAGGTTTTTCCTTGTGGCATGAAACATATGTACAGTTCCCCATTTAATCCTCTCCGTAAGCCTTGAAGACGAGCTTTACTATCATCTACACGTGATGGATCCTTCTGCAACCTCACCCCGGTAAGTGGCAGTGTTCCAATTGGCCTCACTGCGCGGAGACGGGGAAACATATAAAGGTGTGTGTACCAGTCAGGGTTCAACCAGACAAGGAGAAACTGCAGGAGATACGTATGAAGAGAGTTATTACAGGGAGTCAGTGTATATGATTAGGAGGCTGGCTAGGCAAGTCCAAAATCCACAGGGCAGGCTGTTAGGAAAGACAGGCTAGAAACTCTGGCAGGAGCTGCAGCTGCAACCCACAGGCAGAATTTCCTCTTCTGGGAAACCTCAGCTCTTCCCTTAAGACCTTTCAACTGATTGAATGAGGACTAGATTCAATCAGTTGAATCATCTAGAATCATCTCCCTTGCATAAACTCAACTGATTATGGGCTTTAATTTGATCTATAAAAATCTTCACAGCAATACTGAGATCACCATTTGATTGACTGACTGGGGTCTATAGCCTCAATAAGTTGAACTGACCCCATGGTGTGGGGATGGGGTCTGGGGGAAGGAGAAAACAGGGGTTAAAAGGAGCCTCCATAAAAGCTAGAAATAGATAGAGGTAGGGAAAGAAAAAGAAAAGAATACGGAAAAATATAGAATCGGTTAAAAAAGGTGAAAATATTATTGGAATGGGATAAACATAGTGAACACACGGGGATGCTGCGAAGAGAGGCCTCCTTCCCTCCAAACCCAGAGCACAGCGTCTGGGCAAAGAGCCTTATAATCAGTCATCCACTCCCTTGTCTTGTCAGTGACCTGATTGATCCCAGAATGTATTTGAAGGAAGAAGTTTAAACACTGAACTGAGTAATGTTTCCATGAGATTTGAACTAAGATCTAAAATTAACTCCATGTTGAAGCTGGGGGTGTGATGGCTAAGTTTATGTGTCAGCTTGAGTGGCTTGAGGGATGCTCAGATAGCTGGTAACACATTGTTTCTGGGGGTGTCTGTAAGGATGTTTCTGGAAGATGTTAGCATGTGATTCAGTAACTGAGTAAGAAGATCCACTCTCACCAATGAGCACAGTCCTCACCTGATCCATTGGAAGACACCACGGAACAAGAAGACGGAGGAAGGGCAAATTCTCTCTTTGAGCTGAGGTGTCCTCAGTTCCTGCTCTGGGACATCTGGACAGCTCCGGGTTCTGGGGCCTTCAGACTCTGGAATTTACAGCACCAGCCCCCTGGTTCTCAGACCTCTGGACCTGCACTAAATTATACCATCAGCTCTCCTCGTACTCCAGCTTTCAGACTGCATTCCATGCCATATCTCAGCTTCCCATGGGGGCCGATTCCTATACTAAATCTTTTCCTATATGTATCACTACACACTATTGGTTCTGTTTCTCTGGAGAACTCTAACTTAGCGGGTGTGGGGGGGGGGAATTCGGAAGGGCTGTTAATTGTTTTGTCTCATACGACGGAACCAAACAAATCAGTTGCAGTCAGCGAGCAGTCTGTCGTCCAAAGAATAAAGACGAGGACAAGTGGTAGGTTTAGCCCATTTGTGAGGCCTACCATGGTCTGGGGAACATAGAGTGAGGGCATCGTCAGGAAAAAGAACTTGTGAAAAGCTTGAAGCTGACGGCCTGCTGCAGAGAGCGAATGGGAGGAAGGGTCAGTGGCCGGGCTGAGCCAGGCGCTACTGCGTCCCAGCTCCTCCACTCTGGGCAGGAACACTTCCCCCTCTGCGTGGAGGCTCATTCTTACCATTTAAGGGGTAATCTATGCTTTTCTGGGGCATAGCACTATTCATCAACTCTCTGACATTTCTCTCTCCACTCAACCTTCGCATCAACCTGGGAGAATCCTACGTGGCCGAGGACCTCTATCCAGAGTCCCCAGTGCTAACCCTACACGATGGAACCCCACGAGACGTAGTCCATCTACACCCTCACCTTCTGGTCCTTGCCCTCCTTAACTGCCCTTCCGCATCTCCACCACCTCTCTCGACCACACCCTAGACTTTGTCTGCATGTGGAAACCTTTTAGTTTTGAAACCTCGAGGTCTAATAAGTTGCACTAAGCCTCATGGTCTGGTCTTGCTTCCCTCTTACAACCAGATCCCCACAGTGTTTCTTTTACTCTCAGGCCTCATGGGGTTCCTTGGATCCTGATTCCCCACTTCCTTCACCCTACCACCTCCATCTGAATCCATGTCGAGGAACCCAACTCCTTCTTACCCCATCCTCTCTTTCAGTCCTGACTTTCTAGAAGCCCACCCTACACACCCCATATCTTGGGATCAAGTTTATAACCTCTTTTCTCCCTTCTCTTTGAATCGTTTTTGTGGCTAAAGTTTATAATCCCAAATGATCAGTGTTTCGTAGTATTAAAGAAAATAAACTCATGTTACCAAAATGTAATTAAGCTCACCTAATCCATTTGACGGGAAGTCTGGGTTTCTGTGCGAGGCTGGAGAAAAAGGCAGAACCGTGAACATTCGTGCAGGGACAGGTGCATGGGCGGCTCTCAGCCTCTGCACTGCAGGCCACCTCCTTCCCCTCGCTGAGAAGCCTGACCCACTGGGAGCAAGCCTTCTGCTGTCAATCCACACTTCCACCTCTAGGCATATTCCCTGTCATTTCACGAGTCTCCACGTGTCCCTAATCAGACTGGAAGGCAAACCCCACATTAATGCCCTTGACCCTCTTCCCTCAGATTGCTTCAGGGGCCTTGATTTATCAATCATTCCTTCTTTCTCCAATATCTTCAGCCGTTCTTTTTTCGACTGGCTCTTTCTCCCAGGCTAAATGAGCCCTGATGCAGATGTCCTATGGAAACACAAGTAGTTTTATTTCTCCATACGTGAGTCTCTAATTTGACTCATGAGCACATGCTGTGCTTTTAGGAGAAAACCCAGGAAACTCTTCATATAAACAGAATTGAAAAGTTCAAATCTAAATTAAAGTAAGATACATCAACAGAAGATTCTATCCTTTATATACACATGTAACATAAGTTATCCTAGAGCTCTCCGTGCCAGGATGTGCATTAGCAAAATCACAGGTCAATACTGTGACCTTGTATCCAGCCCTGTGAACTTTCCTGAACTTTCCCTAACTCCATTCTTGTCCAATAATGCCTTTTAAATGTTTATTTAAAAAATGAATGTAACATTCTGGCTTTCATATAGTGAAAGAAATTTTAAGGAGTAAATACACAAAGAACACACTTTGTTAAAAAAGAAATAGAAATTAATAATGACAGAGATTTCAACAATACTGCCACAGCAAATTCTCAGATAGCTTTGAATTAATTTTTAAAAAATCATGCAAAGCAGTAGTTACATTGGCATTGATTCCGACAGGTTTGTCGGACATCTCTTTTTTATACTTTGTCTTTCTCGCAATGTAATATTTATCATTTCGAATTGGATAAGATATGTAAGCAAGTCAGTCACCGTACTTAGTGTTTTAAAACTTATGTCTAGCTGGGTAGTCGGTATGTCAATCACATGATGACAATTGATTTTAATCCCTTTTTTCTAAAACCCCTGCTGAAGCTCAACACCTGTCTCACTGGCTCTTGGCATATTGATGGTTCCTTTCAAAAAACGCATCCTTTCAGCTAAAAATTGGCCAAATATATCAAAGAGCGATCAAACAGAGCAGCAGCTCTTTGACAATGCCAGAAAGCCAGAGCAATAAATAAGTATTCTGTGGGGAAATAATCTGAATTATACAGGATAAATATGACAAACATAGTGATTTACTGGAATATTGTTTACATGCTTTTAAAATTTATTTTATTGGATTTGTTCTTCATGACTTGTTTCTGCAACTGCTTAACCAGTTAAAAGAGAATACAGGGGTTGAAAACGATCAACTTAGCTTTGAGTCTCAGCAATGCCTCTAATTTAACCCCAGACCAGCTATATTATACATGCTCACTGAGCTTTAACTTCTTCATAGAGTTACTGGGTCACACATATTAAATCATTCTGTAAAATGTGAAGCACATTCAAATGCAAATAATCATTGTTATTGATGTCAAGCAGAAAGTCAGAGTGGCCTGTATCTTCCACAAATATGCAAAAATTATGGGATTTTTAAAGTGTAAACGATTTATTATTATTATTTCTTTTAGAAATAAAAGAGGGAGGAAAAAAATAACTTTCCTAACTAATTTCATAGACTTTTTATCTGCTACTCTCATAGTTATATATCCTTAATTCACTTGTTTTTTGGCTATAGAAAAAAATTATTTGAGAATCAAAGGTAATTGTATTAATAACCCTCTGTCTTCCTTTTCTTTTAAATTTTATTTTATTGTGGGCAAAACCTTAATTCACTTTTTAAATGAGCAAAGTGAAGGGGTGATTGATATCTCGTTACATATTTAGCAAACAGCAAAACATGTTAGTGTATTTCAACTTCCGTAGGAATTACATTTAAAAGGTTTCATCTTTCTCTCATATTTTCTATTTATCTTGAAGATATTGCCGCTTGGTGCCAAATTGATTTTAGGGAACACCTCTATAAATCTGAAAAAAATGGACAGAAAAGTAAATTAAAACCTTGAGTATTTTTGAACTGACACAACGTTATTAAACCTCCATAATATATTGGTTATTTGAATTTTGTTGACGTGCTATTGTCATTTCCGTATACAAAAATGCCTAGCACTGTATCTAATTTTGTGGCTTTTCACACATTGCAATTGGATAGTATGTTCATATAGATATTCTGCAGTTACAGTCTGGACATTTGAGCATTCTAACTTCTCATTTAGATTTTCTTCCTATGCTGTTGCAGAAAAAGAAAAAATAGAGTTGAAATAGAATTCCAACTTGAAATCTCAGCAGTAACACCCCCAAAGAACTGTTTCACTTATTTTATGTTGGAGAACTCTCTTAGATAGTTAATGTCTATTTATATGGTAATTGCTCCCCAATATATGTCTACTTTTTCTCCTTTCAGCTAGATTCCATTTTCCCTTAATCACATCAGTCACTAACGTACTGTGTGAACAGTGATCTTCGTGAATAGTGCTGAACAGATCAATAAAATGTTCAAGTTTAGCTTAAGCCAAATGCTTAACACTTCATGAATTAAAATGAGGTAAGAGAATACTCGTGAATAGTAGGTCATTTCTCTTCTTTCAGTGATTCCTTGGGAAGAGCGGCCCTCATTTGGCAGTAATATTGCCTCTGCTCTGCCCTCTGCCACCTCCAGCAGACCTTTTGGCACCTTCTGAGAAGTTAGGGAAATAATAGTGTTGGTAAAAATATTCACAGCAGTTTCTCATCTTTAGAGCATTGAACTCAAATGTTCCACCCACATCATGTATATTACAGAATAAAAAGGAGAAGGAGAAAAAGAAGAAGAAACAGCCATAATTAACAACATGAAAGAACATGAGAAATAAACAAGAGAGAGAAAAACTACAAATACTTTAAGGTTTTCCTATTCCATTTTTATTAAAAAAATATTTATTGAGCACCTGTTATGTCCACAGCAGTCTTTTTATTATTATTCTGGTGATATAGTTGCAAATAAGGCACATGACCTTCGTCCTCTCATTATGAAGTATGTAAAAGCAGCATACACACATGGCCTTTTGGAGGAGGAGGCATCTGAATTGAGAACTGAATGAGAACAAAGAAGCAGCTGTAAATGCGTGGAGGAGACCTTTCATAGGTGCAGAGAACGTGTGATCCAAGACCTTAAATCAGGAACTGGCATTTTGGATGAACAAACAGAAGCCTGCAGTGTCTGGAGAACAGTGAGAGGGGAAAAAAGGAAGGTCAGTGAGCTTGGAAAGAGCCATAAACATTGGGCCCTGCAGGTCATGGTAACAAGACTACAAGGAAGTTTCATTCAACAAACAAGAAATATGTTCAAAGCACTTAGCAGAGAATCCTGCACACAGCAAAAGCTTAATAAACATGGGTCCGCTGGTTTCAGCTCTGTCTGTACGATGCAGTTGCCCCAGTGCAAAGCCTCAGTCCAATCCCAGAGATGAAAATTGACAGGGATGGGAAGGGCTGGGACATGATTCTAACACAAAGCCAAGGCTAAGAAGTACTTCCTTAGATTTTATTATAACTATCAGTGGTAAGAAAATTGACTTGGTTCCTTCATAGCCAGGGTTTCTCAGAGATTAATAGAATCCTGGGCCACTTCCATCTTCTGAGGCTCCTGGTATATTAAAAAAAGAACAAATATCAAAATAGGATTATAAATCTTGTGATTCTTAATTTGTGAGATTAATGTTTTTAAGTCTAAAGAAAGCTAAAATTCAGTGTTTTTTATGATTCCCAGGGAAAATGGAATTTGCCATTCCTGCTTTGGTAAAGCTCTAGTTTGGGTAAAGTCCTGGGAGCAGAAATGGATGCCCCTCACACCCCACCCCATGGCGGAGCAGGAGGGGCGGAGTGCTTGGTTGTATTTGTAGGGTAAGTGTGGGGATGGGTGACAGAAAATCACAGCCTCAGTGTCCTGGGAGAACCCAGAAACAGCAGCTGCTGTTGTTTAAGGAGAGTTGCTTCAAAACACCAGGAGACAGCCCAGGCAGACCAGGTTAGATGACTGGTCTCTCTCCCTCCCCTCTTTTCTGGGGTTTAGTTATGGAACGGTTAGAAAACAAAGCCTGGAAATTCTCAGTTGAACACGCATGGTGCTATGGACTGAATGCTCTTGTCACCCTCAGAATTGGTATTTTGATACCTAAACCCCAATGTAATGGTATTTGGAAGAGGGACTTTGGGGAGGTAACTAGGTTTGGGTGAGGTCATGGGGGTGGAGCCCTCATGCTGGGTGGGATTCATGCCCTCACATAAGGGGATGAAGAGCCCAGACCTGTCTCTCTCCAGCATCTGAAGACACAGCTAGAAGATGGCCAACTACAAACCAGGAAGTGGACTCTCACCAGACACTTAATCTACCAGCGCCTGGATCTTGGACTTCCAGCCTCCAGAACTGTGAGAAATAAATGTCTGTTTTTTAAGCCACCCAGTCTATAGTATTTTTGTTATAGCAGCTTGACTTGACTAATACACGTGGCACAGAGAGAAAGGCTGCCTGCCCAGCTCTTTGAGGGTCTTGATCAGGTCAGAACCCACCCCACCCTGGCAAGTCCAGTCCCTGCCCAGGAGTTCAGGTTCCGGGTACAGTTTCTACCCTGCCCTGCTCCATGTATCTGAAGATTCCTGCTTAGCTCTCACAGGGGCTGGCAGGAAGGAGGTGGTCCAGGAAACAAAGTGAACATCAGCAGAGGTTGCAAAGCCTTCATGAGAACGAGGCTGAGCTATGAGCAGAGCTCGATTTAACATTTTCAAATATTTAGACATAGAATGCAAACGTTAGTTGTAGGCCTCAGTTAGGTGCTACAACTGTAAGTAAAATTGTGATCTTTTCCTTAAGGACTAATTGTCATCAACTCTAGATCTCAGGGTTTGACTAGTATTTAAGCTGAGGATGACCACGAATGTCTCCCAGTGTTATGGTTTTTCCAGTTGGTTTTGCACTGGGTATGTGGGGGCCCTGCTCTTCAGAGGGTCTTGCACACACCCTCCCACACCCACACCCACCCCCCCACACACAAATCACGTGCATTTGTTAAAAAACACAAGCTGCTCTTTAACTTGGGGTTCACTGCTCAGCGTTGGAACAGTCTCACCCATAGGCATCTTCTCTTCTGGATCTTGTTTTCAGGCCCCAGGAAAAGCTTCTCCACATCTCTTGCCTAATGTCATAGAAATAAAATGTTTCCGTTTCCAAACACCATGAAGTCTTAATGGCTAGTGCTTCTCTGACACCTGAGTGAACAAGTCTTAAAGTGCGGGGAAGCTTTAGCGGTGGAAGCAAACCACCATGAGGTTCTCTTCCCCACAAAACCCATGCTGTTCCTTGATGAATCAACACTTCAGGTGATGTCAACCAGAAGACAGCAAAGAGCTTTGGCCTGCAACTCAAGTCATTCATTCACCCCTCTCTCTTCCATCTTCTGAACCTTTCCCAATCTCTCTGTACAATGCAGTTTTGTACTTTCTCTTAAAGCACGTGTACAAATATTCTACATTTTTCTATGTGTTTAGGAAACTTTGTGTCGCTGTATTTGCCTAAAGCCTTTCTTAAGTTGGTCAACTCAGTTAAGCAGGCATTTCTGAATCTTTTAAATGATTCTCGTTTTGCTTTATGTGTAAGTTTGTATTTTGACATTTCATTTTTAATCTCTAAAGTGCCTAAAAGTTTTTGGAAGTAAGAGAGAAATATGTCCTAAATAAATACATGAAATAATCAAATAACTTCAAAGCAGACCTTATGTGATATTGAACTAATTTACCTTATCCTTATCCTTTTCAAAATAAATAAAATATATTTATAATTCCTTAATACTAGTCAAGCTTCATGTAAGACTTAGTCACCCTTATTAAATAAGATGTGTTTAAACATAAACACACATAAAACAAGGTTGGGTATTAATCAGTTGACAAAAATACTGTGGCCAGAGGCTCACAGGAACCTAAGACCAATGGGTTCAGTATTTGCTAATTCAGTCTCTGTAATGACTTTATATAGAACATAAGTACTGGGAATAGTGAAAATCAAGTATACCTACAAGCAAGTCCAACGAAAGATGCACAGAATGTCAGAAACTTTAATATTAAGGAATTTCAAATAGATATAGTAGTTTGAGATATGTACCATGCTCATGTTTTATAAGATTCAGCACTGCAAAAATATCAGATCATCACAAATTGTTGATATAGTTAATAAAATCTCCATTAAAGATAACATTTTAAATGGAGTTTGACAAAATGCTTCTAAAATTTACATGGGAACGCAAAGATCCAAAAATAGCCAAAGCTCTCTTGAAGGAGAAGAATGTGGGAGGACTTGAACTGCCATATATATGAAGCCAAATTCTAAAGCATATGGTCCTGATGCAAGGGTAGACAAAGAGAACAAGGCAAAAATAGACAGCCTTCAAATAGCCCCCTGCATATATTGACACTTGATTTATGACACAAGAAACTCTTCAAAGCACTGGAGGAAAGGTGGTTCCTTCATATGGTGAAATCTCCTCAAAGATTAAAAGGAAAAACCTTGAACTCTATTCCATATCATTCACAGAAAAATAATTCCATTGGGATTGTAAATATACATGCAACACACACACACACACACACACACATGAACTAACCAACTAAACAAGCAAGCAGATACATTTAATTCAATGAATAGAATATCTTCATGATTTCAGAATGAAAAATATATTTAAACAGAATACTAAAAATACTCACCATAGAGAAAAATATTATAAACTGAATGGCATGAAACCTAAGATCTTTTGTTTATCAAAAGTGAAAAAGATATTATTTGCAACGCATACAATCACAAAGTGCTGTTTCCAGAATATACAGAGGAATTCTACATTTCAACACGAAAAAGACAGAAAACCCATAAGAAAGTGGGCCAAAAATATAAGCAAGAATAACCAAACATAAACAGATGCATAGGGAACCACTGAAATGATGCAGTGGTCAGTATACATGTGGAAAGGTGCCTTACCTCACTAGTGACCATGAGAACAGCCACTGAACAATGATAAAATTCACTATCCAGCCACACGAATGGCTAAAATTCAAACAGCCAGTGGATGGCACAAATGGAAGACCACAAAAATTCTCATATGTGATGGTGGAAGTGTAAATTGTTATATTCATTGAAGAAAATAGGAAATATTGAAAGTTGAAGATGCTGATGCCCCATGACTCAGCAGTTTATTCTTCAGCGTGCACTGTTAAAGAAAAAGTTATTCTGACACATGCTAAGCCAGTAGGGAAGACTTCATTCAAGATTCTTGCAATGGGGTTATGGCAATAGAGGAGAGAGATTGAGCTCAACTCCCAATACAGTAAAGACAGTTGGGTAATTATTGACAACTAGCGGAGTGAGGGGGTCAATGGATGGAAAATTACCAAGAGGGGACATCAAGGGTAAGGAGATTCTTGCTAAACTGGCAGGCAGACCAAGGACTCAGACATCAAAGGTGGGAGGTGAGGAACTTGATTAGGTATCAAGGGCGATCAGATTATGAAAGGTGGGGGAATTCTCGCTAAACTGAGGAGCAGGATTCCTGTGAAGACTGGGGCGAGGTGGCCAACACAGGAGTGGGCCAAGGTTGAAGTCTAGTGGAGCAGAGGGTGGAGGAGCCTGCCTGAGGTTTGGTTACGGAGGAGGTCTTTGTCACACCCAACCACAGCCTATGCCTGTGTGCTCTAGGGGAGACATCACATGAATGTTCACAGCATTATTATTCATAAATTCCAAAACAAGCTCAATGTCAATCAACAGCAGCAGAATAAATAAACTGTGGTGTCATTATACAATGTAACACTTCACAGCTTTGAAATGAATGACCTACAATTATACAAAAAACGTGAATGAATCTCAAAAGCATAATGGTTAATGTGAGCAAATGATGGCAGGTTAAAAAAAAATCCTATGTATGATTCAATCTATATAAAATGAAAAAGTAGGCAAAGCTATTCTCTATTATTTAGAGATATAAACTTGGTAGTAAAAAAAAAGTAACAAACTGATGATATTATACTCAAGGAAGTATCTACTTTTAGGCGATAAGAAGGAGATTATGATAGAAACAAAGCTACAGTGGGTACTGGTTTCCTGGCAATATTCTAGTTCTTGCTTTAGGTTGTGATTATATATATGTTCACTGTGTAATAACTCAATAAGCTGAATATTTTTTCTTTCATATACTTCTCTGCATGAGTTTATATTTCATAATAAAAAGGATTTAAAATATATCTGGATGAATTTTTAAGCATTTTAAATAATTATAATATTGAAAATGGAGTTTTCTGATATTTGTTGAAAGAAACTTTGCCAGTCATTTTTTCATATTAACATCAGAGATATCATTAATTATGGTGTCACCTATATAGTTTTTCTAATTTTTCTCTATGTGTGTATCACTTAACAGTTTTCAAATAAGTAGGTTGTGCTGCTACAGTTGTGCTTCTTGTTGAAAAGGGAGAATCAAACTCCCTTTTGATCCCAAACCAGTAGTTGCTAGAGGCAGAGGGTGGAGGGTTGGAAAAATGGGTGAAGGGGATCCAAAGGCACAAACTTCCAGCCATAACATAAAACAGTCACAGGGATGTAAAGTACAGCATGGTGGCTACAGTTCATATTGTGTTGCATATTTGAAGGTTGCTAAGAAAATAGATCTTAAGAGTTCTCATCACAACAAAAAATATGTTTTGTAACTAAAAGGGTGACCGACGTTAACTAGACTCATTGGGGTGATCATTTTGCAATGTATACAAATATCCAACTGTTACGTTGTATACCTGAAACTCGTATAGTGTTATATGTTATTTATATTTTGATTAAAAGCCAAAACAAATTTAAATGGTTTAGAACATTAAAACTCCAGTTTTCATAGTTCTCTTCAGGAGTATTAATCATTGACCTATTCCAATTCAAAAATATTTTACTTCCATTATTCGCTAAATTTTACATCTCCTTAATTCAATACTGACTTTGTTAAAATCTTCTGAGACAAACATAATGTGACCAGAAATCCTTAGGGCAACCAACCAATGGTTTATACTTCAAATTCCAGAGAAGATATTTACCATTTTCTTTAGTAGTGGTTCATAAGAGTACAAAGGCAGTCACAGTATTCTGTGGCACCAGCAGTACAATTAGTGGTCTGATTCATTGTCGTACTTCTCTTACTCAAAAAAATAAGTAGATATCTACAGGGACAAACATTGTACTACATACTGGGCACAGAAATGAAAAAGTTATAGTTCATAAGGATCCATCTGAAATGGAAAGCTGGGTGACATAGGAGGCCTTGATCCAAGAGAGATAGTGTCACAGTTTATGGTTAAATTTAACCTTTAAACCACTTTGAAGAAATAAAAGGTGAAGGGTGCTTTCAGGAAGGAAAAAAACAGTTGAACTCCATCAAGATTTTATTTGTATTTTGAGTATTGCAATGGAATATACTTTAGGAGAAGCACATTTTCCTTAAACCTCCACCATTATTGCATTTTCTAGGCAGATGACACATTAAATAATTTTTATAAGAAAGAGGATGGAAAAATCTATGGATTGAGTTCTTCCTGCACTACAGAATAGTAAATACCACAAATCCTCGTAGCTTGGTAACAAGGCTTTTAAAAATTAAAAATGAAAATGGTTTAAATGGAAAACATTAGAAAAGGAGACTAAAATCTAAGGTTTCGCAGGAACAAAAGTTCATAAGCATGCTTAACACAAGGAGAGGACAAGGGTATCCCCGTATATAGAAAAGAGGGTCTTCAACAGTGTAGACAGTTCTTCCAGGCCTCATGGAATGACATTAAGTCATGCTCTGTATGCCTGTTCCCTGGTGTCTCTATTACCTCCATAGAAGTGGGGAATATTTTGTATATATACATCATGTCATCTTTGAATAAAATTTAAGTGTCTTTAAAAACCTAGTAGTGATTTCTTTGCAAATATTTGTAAAGAGAAAATGAATCTCTGGCTGAGTGGGTTTATATGAGTTTTTAACATAGTAACACATACGGTAACTTCAGTATTGAAATTTTGAACACTTTAAGATTGCAGTATGCCGCATACTTGTTCCTATAACAATATTGCAGGCATTAAAATCTCCAGTTTACAAATGAGTGACCTGAAGCTCCAAAACGTTACCAAGTTGCTAAATCACCCAGCAAGGAAGATGCAGAGCTGACTTAGCAACCCAGATCTGTCTGACAGCAAAGCCCGCATGGTAACTACAAGATTGCAAGACCATAATTTTTGAAGCGTCACACATCATTATTAATCAATGATCAGAACTGGATTTGAAGATGGTTTTAACTTGTTTTGTTCACTTTACAGTGCTATAAATTGATTGCAACAGTGTTATTCTTAGTGCAAACTATTACATTATATGTATTCATTATATTCAGAGAAAAACATGTGTCTTAATAGTTTTTAAATGTGCACTTTCAAGATGGAAATGGAATCAGTTGTGATGAATCCATCGGTATCGTGACATTAACGTATATCAGAAATAAAATGAACCCAGCAAGTAGCACACCACAGGCTACCTGGGGAGTTTTACAGGCTGGGCTCTAACTCATAGAGTCATTCCACAGGCTGATGTATTTGAGAAATACTAAAGTGCTAATTTAATAAAATATGATGCAGTTATTTCGATATTGCATATTAATGCAATTGTTTTTCTCTATTCCTGAAGCTCATGTTCAAATAAGAGGTTTAGTTGTGGTAAAGAGAGGTCAGCATGGACTTATTCATGATTTAGGTTTTATATTTCCTAAGATCATTGTTTGTTTAAGTCATACAGAATGATACTCTAATACAATTAAAGTGCATAGGAAATTAGAGTGAAACGATACTATGACAATAAATTTTCTCTCATACAGTTACACTTAAAGATATAAGGTTTTATTATTAAAAACTAATTTATGGCAATTGCAGAGTATCTTTTTTTAAAGAGAAATCAAAGAAGAAACTCAAATGCTCTAAAGATAACCATTGCTAATAGATTAGTAGATTTATTTTTATTCTTCTTCTATATATTGGTATATTTTTTCATAAGTTTATATAATATTGAAACGGCGTGTTTTTCAGCCAATATTTTATCATAAACGTTTCCATTGCTATCAACATTCTTTAATTAACGTAACTTTTAATGACTATTTTTAATGGAGTTAGCATAATATGCCAAAGCAATTTCTTTCCGTTATGCCCATTTAAAATTTATTACATATAATTCTGGGATAAAAATAATTGTACACATGTTACCCTCATTTAAAAAAATTAACACCTTGGTAGTTCTTTAGATACAGAGTTATTCAGTCAGCAGAAATAATTTGTTTAAAACTCTTGAAGTGTGTTTCTGGGTAATATTCCCAAATCCTGAAAGTGCCTTTAGGAAAAAATAAACCACGATATTTACTTTCCTTTCCTCAGATCCCAGTATAGGATCTGGCACAAAATTGGTACTTAATAAAAAGGTTTTTAGAGCAGAACTGACCGGTATTGCTTTGAGAAATGGAACCATTTTATAGTCCTAAGCAATGCTGAAAATACTGTCGTAATAGCATTGAGGATAGTTATTCTAAAACATTTCTAAATTTTAAAACTAGCATTTTCTCATTTCATTCTGCATAAATTTTAACAGTGAAAACGAGCATTTTTATATGTTTATTATCTACTTGTGCTTTCATTGTGATACATATCACTGTGCACTTCTAAAATATCGGCAGAAGTTCAAGTTCAAGTAAATAAACTGTGACCTCTGTTTGGTGCAGCATTTTGGCCTGACGACACTTATGAACTTGAGGTGAAGCTGCTTTACCCATTCTGAGCAAAGCGTGCCTGCTCACTTACCTCTTGCTTCCCTCTCACAGGCGATTTCACATCAGGAGGCTCACATTCTGCAAAAAAAAAATAAGGAGCAAATATCTTATTAATGTCACATATCTAAGGCCATTAGGGGAAATACAGACACAGGAAGCCGTATATAAATACTCCATGATTGTGCCAATAGCTTAGTTAGTTTTAGTTTTAGTTCTAGTTTTAAGTTAACACATTTTTGTCTGTTTTGTTCTCTAGCGTATACTCAGTTCCTGGCCTATAATATGTTCTCAATAGACATTCTTAGATGAATGACACAACTGACAGACAAAAAAAATTGAAGGATCAGGTTCAGATTTAGGGTGACAAGGCCTGGTGTGTGTTATAATTCAGGAGAAGACTGGTAAATGTCCTGCTTTAGAACCTTCTAGGAATAATGACTCAGATCACCAGTCACTGCACATCTCCTATTCTCTTCCTTATCTCATTTTTCCCAAACCCCAAATCCTACCCCAAAGCACCTTTGTCCTCAACCTCTCTGCAGACTGGTCCTTCCCCGTCTAGCTTTCCTGGACTCTTCCAAGGAGGCCCCAAAGGCTCTGCTTCCACACAGCCCTCTGAGGTGTGGTGCTCTTCTCTCCCACAGCCCTTTCACCACAGGACATGCAGGAATGGGCCTGCTTTCTCCTCATTGCTGCTTTCAGATCAGACTCCTCTCGTCCTTTCTAAAAACCTGCAGCTTTGAGGCACATCTCAGCAGATTTTATCAACCACTACTCTTCATTGTTGCTGTCATGTGTGGATCCTCTACAGATTCTCCGTCATTTCTAGATGTTTTTAGCTCCTGACTCACTACCACTCTGTCCAAAATATCCCTGTCTTACATTTGTAACGATCTGAATGTTCATGTAGATGATCTTTCCAACACCCTAGCCTCAAGGCTTTTTAAATC
This sequence comes from Neophocaena asiaeorientalis asiaeorientalis, assembly GCF_003031525.2. Lineage (NCBI taxonomy): Eukaryota > Metazoa > Chordata > Mammalia > Artiodactyla > Phocoenidae > Neophocaena > Neophocaena asiaeorientalis. The sequence goes on from NW_020174135.1 coordinate 5,382,522, forward strand.
CTCTCCTCTGATGATCTTATGGTGCGCACTACCTAGATCACTCGCTCCCATGGCCATTTCCTGACTTGGACATCACCAGTGAGGAGAGGCCCTCAATTATCTCAGCAGCACGCATCACATTCCTAACCATCACTTCCTAATCCCTTAGCAGCTCAGCTCCAACCATCTTTCAACCCCACCAGGTTCTCAATCTGTTGATCTGATGTCCTCAATGACCTTTCTTGAACTACCTAGGCTAGACCCATGATTACTCAATATAATCACTTCCGTGCATACACTCTCAACTCCCTCACTCTCTCTTGCTTTATTATTGTCACTTGAGAACACCAAGGTCTGGCTTAATCCACCACATGCTTGCTTGCATTTCTACAGTGAGCATGGCTAAAGAAATGTACACAACCACGAGGACTGAACTCGTCCTTAAAATTTATCACTGGGAACAACAAACTGCTCCTTATATGATGCATGACAACCATTTCCTATTTCATTTACCTTCCCATTCTCTTCTCCTTTCTCCCCAAACTCCAAGCATCACTTTTCCATTTTTATTCTTGGTTTTCTATTCATGGAGGAAATCAAGCTTCAGAATAGAATCTTGCAAACTCCCACTACCATGTCTATTCACTTTCTGGCATCTGCACCCACATGCTTTGTGTCCCTGATGCTCATATAAGTGAACAAACCGTGATCCCATCTAAGGCCACCCCCTCCTTCTGTGCACTAGATTCCATCACCTCCCACGTGCACAGGGATAGATTTCAGCTATCCCCTGCTTTAGACAGAATCGCTTTAATTAATTGTGTTCTTGTCCTCACTCCCCTCTCCAGCTACCACATATTTCTTTTCTCTCTTGGTACCAAAACTCCTCAAAAGGAGTGTCTAAATTATAAAATCGCTAGAAGATAAACAAGGGAGAAAGTCTTAGATAACTTTGGGTTTGGTGATGACTTTTGAGATACTACACCAAAGGTGACCCATGAAAATTAATTAAAATGCAAAACTTCTGCCGTGAGGGGCATTGTCAAGAGAATGAGAAGACAAGCCACAGACTGGGAGAAAATATTTGCAAAAGACACATCTGATAAGGGACTGTTATCCAAAATGTACAAAGACCACCTAAAACTCAAGAATAAAAAAACGATTTAAAAACAGGAAAAAGATCTAAACAGACACCTCACCAAAGAGGATATACAGATGGCAAATAAGCATATGAAAAGATGCTCCACATTCTTTGTCATCAGGGAAATGCAAATTAAAACAACAATGAGATACCACGACACACCTGTTAGGATGGCCGAAATCCAAAACTCTGATAACACCAAGTGCTGACAAGGATGTGGAGCAACAGAAGCTCTCATTCATTTTTGACTGGAATGCAAAATGGTGCAGTCACTTTGGAAGACAGTTTGGCAGTTTCTTATAAAATGAAACATATTCTTACCATACAATCCAGCAATCACATTTCTTGGTATTTGCCTAAAGGAGTTGAAATCTTACATCCTAAGAAAGATCTGCACATGAATGTTTATAGAAGTTTTATTCATAGTGGTCCAAACTTGGAAGCAACCAAGAAGTCCTTCAGTAAGTGAATGGATAAATAAACTATGGTGCATCCAGACAATTGAATATTATTCAAGACTAAAAAGAAATGAGCTATCAAGCCATGAAAGGACACGGAGGAACTTTAAATGCATGTTACTAAGTGAAAGAAGCCAATCTGAAACATCTGCATACCCTATGACTCCAAGTATACAATTTCCTGGAAAAGGCAAAACTATGGAGACAGTAAAAAAGATCAGTGAGTGCCAGGGCATAGGGAGAGGGAGTAATGAACAGGCACAGCACAGAGGATTTTTATGGCAGTGAAACACTTCTGTTTGATTCTTATACTCTTTTGCTTAATATTTCACTTTTAATAGGATATTAAGTTTACACTTCATTTGTGACTGATACATCCACCTCCACCCCCCACCAAGATAGTTATTTTCTTGCTAGATACCAGCAACCAAACTTGGATTATAGTTTCCAGCTGCTCTTGCAAGTAGGTAGGGCTGTCTGAGTGGCTTTTAACAATGGAATCTGAGCAGAAGTGACATGTATGTGTCCTTGGTGGGGAAGATGTGCTTGACTCTTTCTTTTGGTTTCATCTTCCAATGATTTATTGAAGACAAGTGTGGCAACTTCACTGAAGATCATAAAACCACAATATAGAGTCTAAGTCTTTGAATTACCTCTTGGAGGAAAGCTCCCTTGCTGAACAAGAACATCTGTTTTAGACTTTCTATGAGAGAAAAGTAAATTTTCTTCATGTTGAAGCCGTTAGGCAGGCATGTTGGAGTTTTTTTGTTAGAGCAGATAATATTGCCCTAACTAATAAATAATTCTCTAATAAAATCAAATGTCCTCTGTAAAATACAGATGATAAATCTAGCGTGCCATGGAAACTCTTACATAAAATTTAAAAATTTTCATGTAATATTGTGAGTAGAAAAAGCTGGAATATATTCAAAAATATTCATTTTACTTCATAAAAGTTGTATAATTGTCAAAGATCCCTCATTCCTATTCTTTGACATGCCTACGTTCAGAAAATATATTTCTCTTTTGTTTTTCATTGATAATGAAAAAGATAATGTATAACTTATGTTTACATTTTGTAGGAAACTGGTAAAGTTTACTAAATTCAAAAGCTCTGTGGTAATGATATTCTAATAACCGAGTGCTTTTTAAAAAAGCACTTGGGATTTGTTAAGTTCATCCCATTAAAATCAGTAACGTTATTCTAATTCAAGATATCAATTAATTGATTACTGCCATGGACAAATTTAACAAACATTCAGGAAGCGGCATAGATAAATCAGCATTCTAAAACTCTTCAAGTTTCACACTATGGTCAGAACACAATCCTAAATTATTTTTCAATTTTGTGTTTTTCTAACTGCATTTTAAAATATTTTACTCATCATCTTTCACTACATCATTACTTTAAAATACCAAAGCCACTGTTCTGAAAATATATTCATATATGTGCATAAAACCCTTAAAATTTTTTTCAACCATCCTGTATACACATACACACACATATATATATCCAATCCTTGTTACTCATGGATTCTGTATTTTTGAATTCATCCTTTTGCTAAAATTTAATTGTGACCTCAAAATAAATATTTGTTGGCTTTTTTGCAGTCATTCACAGACATGCCCAGAGCAGCAAAACATTTTAGTTACGTTCCCAGCTGAGGCTGCACAAGACAATGCTCTCTTTTCTTACTTCAGTTCTCTGGCTGGAATCAAGCTCCCTTTTTTGTAGGTTTTTGTTAGTGATTTTGCTATTTAAAATGGCCCCCAAGAACAGTGCTGAAGTGTCAACTATTGTTCTGTTAAAAGATAAACTGAGGCATATCACAAATTTTAAGAGTTTATTTGAGCAAAAATTGATTTGAATTGGGCAGTGCCAAACAGGAAGTGGTTAGAAGTACACGAACAAGAGCTGAAGCAGTGCGAGGATGTTATGCATTGGATGTAGCTTTAAGGCTGGTTAGCTCTTTGTGATTGGTTGTCTTTAGGTTTCAATGCCAAAACCTTGAGACATTTCCCGGATTAGACTTTGGTTTACCTACAGAGGCCACCAGAGCATGAGAGTCCCCTGAGTTTAATGGCCTCCTTGTTTAATTAATTTAACAGTTCCTAAGCACCGGAAGGCTATGATGTGCCCTTATGGAGAAAATACATGTGTTAGATAAGCTTTTTTCAGGCATGAGTTACAGTGCTGTTGGTTAGAGTTCAATGTTAATGCGTCAACAATAGATATTAAATATCAGTCCCTGAGACCCTTTCAGTGGATCGGTGAGTTTCTCCCTTTCTAGACTACATATCTGAATAAAACTGATTTTTCTTCATGTATTTATTTAAAGTGAAAAAATTTATTCCAATAGATTGATTCCAAAAGCAGATAAAAGAATCTAGCTGTCTTATATTAAACGAGACATTAAAAAGATTTTCAACAATGCAAAACAATACCATTCTTCTCATTAAATTATTTTTTCTTTTGGTAAATACAATTAATTTTGTTAAAATTATGTTTATTTGTTATAAAACATTATTTATGTTAACCTCTAATGGGTTTATCATTATTAAATGGATTAATAAGAATTTTTCTAATATGATAAATACTGATAAATAGGACCAGTGGCATGCTGGTACTCTGATTCTCTGGGAAGAAAAAGTTCTGATCTGAGGTATTTGACAATTTCTTTGTGATACACACTCCAGTGATGTGTGATGGTAAGCAATTAATAACTTGTTCTCTGAGAGAAGTTACAACATAAATGTCTCCATGTACAAGTGACACAACTTTGAAACAACAAATCCTTGAGTTGGAACTTCATTCATTAATATAAATGGCTTTTAAGCTGAATTAAATATTTTTTAATACAAGAAGATTACTTCAATTTTTTTACACTTTTTATAGTACAATGACACATTTTATAATCTTCATTATTAATATTTTTTAAATCAACAAAGCAAAAAATCAAGCCTTACTTTGTAGCATTTGTCAATTGCTGTGGTGTAAATATTCCTTCCATGGCCAATTTCAAGCCACCAAACTATCATCCAACAGGCAGTGATGAAGACATGTTGGACAGCACAACAGGATGTAGTATTTCCACCTTACAGATAGACCAGAAATAAATAACCTCAAAAAAATAGATCACAGGAAGTTGTAGTAAAATGGAGAGTGATGAGTTTTGAGGATTTATTATTTTGGCTTTAACATAAATTATTTTTTGTAAGTATATGCAATTTATTTTTTAATAATGAACCTTTTTAAAAACTAGCTTGCAAAATTCTTGAAACTTTAACAAGCGTCCTTGCCAGCTGGCTCTACCACATACTGAAATACTGGCACCATGGGCATTTTCAAACTAAGAACATGAGTCACTACATGCAAAGTTGAGTCAACGTCAGAATCAGTTCTAGAGAGTCTGTGCTCTTCCGTTCCAGCACATTCTGGATATGACCTTCATGAAAAGAAACTCACTGGAGCTTCCCTGGTGGCGCAGTGGTTGAGAGTCCGCCTGCCGATGCAGGGGACACAGGTTCGTGCCCCGGTCTGGGAAGATCCCACATGCCATGGAGCAGTTAGGCCCGTGGGCCATGGCCGCTGTGCCTGCGCGTCCGGAGCCTGTGCTCCGCAACGGGAGAGGCCACAACAGTGAGAAGCCCGCGTACCACAAAAAAAAAAAAAAGAAACTCACTGAAGGTCACCCATGTCTCTAAGACAGCTAATGATCCAATACTGAGACCAGCGTTTGAGAACTGCTGAGTTAGTGCCAAGTGAGTGGACTAGCTTTAAATCTAGAGCCCGGGTGTGGATTGATGATGACCTCCATAGTTCCTGCAGTTCAGAATTTCATCTGATTAAACACAAGGATGCCATACTTCTGAAATAATGAACCCAAGGGCGTTTGACAGAGGAAGTTAAGTATTCATTAAACAAGGGTTGAGAAGTGGAATAGAAGGTTCTGAGTGAGAAAAGGAGGGGAAGTAAGTTTGTTAAAAAGGACTTGAGATGAGTCCTATTAATTGTAATACTTTTACTAGAGTCTTCCATCTCTGCATGACAATGTTTATTTCTTAGGTTGACGTTAACTTGTGCAATAGATAAGCGTGAGGGCAAAATGTAATTGCAATGTGTGATTGCAACTGCTTTCTAACTTATTATCACAAGAGAGGTCTTTTGTTCTGCTAAACAGTTGAGATGTTTGATATACAAAATGGGTCTAAAGGAAGGCTGAGGAGACTTGAGGTGAGCCAGACTCCTCCGCATCACAGAGACTTTGAATTCCGAAAATAATCCAAGAGGAAGAGATTGAGAAGAATACAAGGAAGAGGGACAAGAAGAAATGATCTCAGAAGCTTGGGACCATGTGGCCCAAAGCATAAGGATGTGGAATGCTCAATATGAAATTGCCTTGTCCATGTCTCTTGCCACTCTTCTCTATTCTACACCTTCAGATTCCTTGCACACATGTCTGTGCATGTGTGTCTTCTCACATGCCTGGTTGTGTGTATAGAGATGCAGCAGGAAGTGGCTTTCCAGAGGCTGGTAACTCAGATAACAGTGGTGAGATGACTCATAATTGAAATAACAATTCCATAAGGGCAAGAATTTGGAAGAAGAGGTGATTGCTAAAAAATAAGCTTCTAAAGAATTCACAAAAATTTTAGGAAAACTTTGAACTTCCATAGAATATGAAATGGACATTTTTGGAGGGAATTCGTTTTTCAGTCTCCAGAAGCAGAGATAGCCTAATTTAAAGACAGTCACACTTTGACATCTCTCATGTCTTAGTCCATTCAGGCTGCTAAAACACCACTGAATAGGTGGCTTATCCACAACAAATGTTCCTGAGTTCTGGAAACTGGAGGTGCAGGATCAGGGCTTCCCAGTTCATAGCTCCCATACAGGATAAATCCAAAGACAAACACTCCAAGACACATATTAATCAAACTATCAAAAATTAAATACAAAGAAAAAATATTAAAAGCAGTAAGGGAAAAACAACAAATAACAAAGAAGAGAATCTCCATAAGGTTAACAGCTGATCTTTCAGCAGAAACTCTGCAAACCAGAAGGGAGTGGCGGGACATATTTAAAGTGATAAAGGGGAAAAACCTACAACCAAGATTACTCTACCCAGCAAGGATCTCATTCAGATTTGATGGAGAAATTAAAACCTTTACAGACAAGCAAAAGCTAAGAGAATTGAGCACCACAAAACCAGCTTTACAACAAATGCTAAAGGAACTTCTCTAGGCAGGAAACACAAGAGAAGGAAAAGACCTACAATAACAAACCCAAAACAATTAAGAAAATGGTAATAGGAGCATACATATTGATAATTACCTTAAATGTAAATGGATTAAATGCTCCAACCAAAACACATAGACTGGCTGAATGGATAGGAAAACAAGACCCGTATATATGCTGTCTACAAGAGACCCATTTCAGACCTAGGGGCACATACAGACTGAATGTGAGGGGGTGGAAGACGATATTCCATGCAAATGGAAATCAAAAGAAAGCTGGAGTAACAATTCTCATATCAGAAAATATAAACTATAAAACAAAGACTATTACAAGAGACAAAGAAGCACACTACATAATGATCAAGGGATCAATCCAAGAAGAAGATATAACAATTGTAAATATTTATGCACCCAACATAGGAGCACCTCAATATATAAGGCAAACACTAACAGTCATAAAAGGGGAAATCAACAGTAACACAATCACAGTAGGGGACTTTAACACCCCACTTTCACCAATGGACAGATCATGCAAAATGAAAATAAATATGGAAACACAAGCTTTAAATGATACATTAAACAAGATGGACTTAATTGATATTTATAGGACATTCCATTCAAGAGAATACACATCCTTCTTAAGTGCTCATGGAACATTCTCCAGGATAGATCATATCTTGGATCACAAATCAAGCCTTGGTAAATTTAAGAAAATTGAAATCGTATCAAGTATCTTCTCCGACCACAACGCTATGAGACTAGATATCAATTACAGAAAAAAATCTGTAAAAAATACAAAAACATAGAGGCTAAACAATACACTTCTTAATAACCAAGGGATCACTGAAGAAATCAAAGAGGAAATCAAACAATACCTAGAAACAAATGACAATGAAAACACGACAACCCGAAACCTATAGGATGCAGCAAAAGCAGTTCTAAGAGGGAAGTTTATAGCAATACAATCCTAACTTAAGAAACAAGAGACATCTCAAATAAACAACCTAACCTTACACCTAAAGCAATTAGAGAAAGAAAAACAAGAAAACCCCAAAGGTAGCAGGAGGAAAGAAGTCATAAAGATCAGATCAAAACTAAATGAAAAAGAAATGAAGGAAACTATAGCAAAGATCAATAAAACTAAAAACAGGTTCTTTGAGAAGATAAACAAAATTGATAAACCATTAGAACCATGTTCTTGGATTAGAAGAATCAACATTGTGAAAATGACTATACTACCCAAAGCAATCTACAAATTCAATGCAAACCTTATCAAACTACCACTGACATTTTTCACAGAGCTAGAACAAAAAATCTCACAATTTGTATGGAAGCACAAAAGACCCTGAATAGGCAAAACAATTTTGAGAAAGAAAAACAGAGCTGGAGGAATCAGGCTCCCTGACTTCAGACTATACTACAAAGCTACAGTAATCAAGACAGTATAGTACTGGCACAAAAACAGATATATAGATCAATGGAACAGGATAGAAATCCCAGAGATAAACCCATGCACATATGGTCACCTTATCTTTGATAAAGGAGGCAAGAATATACAGTGGAGAAATACAGCTTCTTCAATAAGTGCTGCTGGGAAAACTGTATAGCTACATGTAAAGGAATGTAATTAGAACACTCCCTAACACCATACACAAACAGAAACTCAAAAAAAATCAATAGCTAGTGGGAAGCAGCCAGATAGCACAGGGAGATCAGCTCCGTGCTTTGTGACCACCTAGAGGGGTGGGATAGGGAGGGTGGGAGGGAGGGAGATGCAAGAGGGGAAGAGATATGGGGATATATGTATATGTATAACTGATTCATTTTGTTATAAAGCAGACATTAAGACACCATTGTAAGGCAGTTATACTCCAATAAGGATGTTAAAACAAAAAGAGACAGTCACACTTTGACATCCTTCATGTCTTAGTCCATTCAGGCTGCTAAAACACCACCGACTGGGTGGCTTATCCACAACAAATGTTTCTGAGTTCTGGAAACTGGAGGTGCAGGATCAGGGCTTCCCAGTTCATAGGGTCGCACCTTCCTGCTGTGTCCTCACATGGTGGAAGGGCCAAGTGAGCTCTGAGGGGTATCTCTTAAAAGGGCACTATCCCATTCATGAGGCTCCACCCTCATGACCCATCACCTCCCAACAGCTCCATCTCTTAATCCCATCACGTTGAACAGTAGGATTTCAACACAGGGATTTGGAAGGGACAGAAATATTCAAGCCATAACACCTTGGTCAGGAGCATCTCCTACTAACCTTTCAAAGCTCGTAAGAGCAGTGACTCATTACATTGGTCTGGTTTGATGGTTCTTGTTTGTTTGTTTGTTTGTTTTACCCCACCACTCGGCTTGCAGGATCTTAGTTCCCCCACCAGGGATCTAACCCGGGCCCCCTACAGTGGAAGCGTGAAGCCCTAACCACTGTACCACCAGGGAATTCCCAAGGTTTGATGAAAATTTGACCATTCAAGAGACTAACTTAACTGAGGAAATTTAATCTGTGCTTATTGCACCTTTTTGGCTTCCTGTTTCAAAATGTAAATCTAGTTTTATTCAACTGCAATTTAATCTCTGGATTCATAGTACATGTTCATTATTTTCTAAAGCTGAGTGTATGTTTGCATGTGCGTAGGTCTAGGTACATCTATGTCTACATCTAAATTTATGTAACTATCTGTAAGAGTGCTCCTTTTAATGTGAGGCTTCCCTAAATATTAAGACAAACACCTTACAATGGTATCCCCTACACTACTAGTCACACATCGTTTGCCAAAATAAGAAAGAAATCCTAAATTCAATGTCCTAGAAGCAACTTGCTTTCAATTTTCTGTAATTTAAAACTAGGAACGGCCAGCAGGTGTAACCAAGTACATTTCAACTGTCAGACAGTTTCAGAGAGAGAAATAAAATCACTAAGGTAACCAGCTTCTAAAAACCCTGTGAATCGTGAAGGCATTTACACATAACGTCAAACCTAAATTATACTTGGAAGACTAAAATTTTAAACTGCCTCCTTAAAAGTAGGATTCATTTTCCACTATTGTCTGTTTCCAAAGGCTGTAAATATGTATTTAGCATTTGTGCTATATTGGCTTCTTTTTAAACCCAAAATAAAAACAATATAGTGAGATGAAAAAAATATTTCACCGTTCTGGTACCAAAGCTAGTCAAAGAAAGGTCCCAAAACACGTCAGTCAAATTATGTCAAATGTGTCCCTGGCGACTTTAATACAATAAGTGACATACTGAGAACTGATGATTAAATGGAAAATTTGAACCGTATCTTTATCCTGGGGGAGAGAAAATATTGTATCTCAATTCATATGCTTTCCTTTTCTGCCTCTATGATTGCATTCCTCAGCTAGAGACGTACTGTGTCCTCTTCATAACCATTACTCAATTCTATTTTTGTTCCTGCATCTTCTACACGGCCATCGTCCAGCCCAGCCATGTGTCACACACCGTATCAATCCTCACCTATCACACACACACACTCAATTTATCTGATGCATAGCTTGTTTCAGAGAGCTGTCATCTGTTGTAAATGAAGTCCCAGATGTTGCCTTGCTGACTGTTCCCTACAGGTAGTACCAGGCACGTCAAACAAGTAATGCAATTGTACAATGATGTGACTTCCTTCCGCTTGTAATCATACCATGGGCAGAAGGAACTGTCCCCTGACGATGGGTTTGACGATGGGTTCGGTGACTTGGCACTGCAGACCACCTGCCAAATTTCACAAAAATATCCCTTGTGTCTTAGGACACAGTTTATTTCCCCCAAACTGATGGATAATAATAATTCCTGGGAGCCTCCAGAGCATTTTGAGATGAATGTTTACGTACTTTTAAGCCTTCATGCTAACGCACAAGTTGCTGCTGCATGGACAGAGGGGAACTTGTGAATGAAACAAGCAATTTGTTCTACTTCCCATATTCAACTGACAGAAGAGAAGGCCCTTTTCTAATGTTTTTCTCTGTCATGGACTGCTGAGAAGTAATGCAGACAATGATGGTGGTGGCGTGATAATTTTCTGCAGCTTTCTGAAGCTTGCCAGTTGCAAAATTACTCCTGGTGCAAGTTAATAAATAATGTATGCACTGTTAATAGATTCAAATTCTTCAGTTCCTGTTAGAGAGAGACAGTGCGAAATCATCAGAGGAGTGCTGTATTAAATTGGAGTGGGTAGGAGGAAGAGAGAGAGGTTGAGACAGAGAGAAAAGGAGAGAGGAAGAAAACTGAACATGTGTTCAAGTCACAGACGCTATTTTTACTGTAAAAACCTAAAGCTAATAAATTTTAAGCAATCAGAAAATTTTGTTCCAGGCCTTGAATATTTTTATATGACGTTAAATATTTATATTTATATAATTTATGTTTAAATTCCCTTCCAGTTTGAAAATTAATATCTCATATTCCCAATAACTTTATGAAAATTAATTCCAAACATCTGATTTCTTTGTTTTGCTTCCTGATACTGACGTCTAGACTACCTTTTTTTTTTAATTTAATGGAAATACGACATTTATATATACATAATAGATATATATACACACGTATATGTATATATATCTCATAAATATCTGTATCTGACTTTCATCTCAATACCACTTAAACCTATTACGCGACGTTATACACAGTAATTGTGTCTTTTTTAAAACTTTCATAATATAAACCTTCATGTTGTATACATGCCTACTTACAGGGATCAGCAAACTTTCTCTATAAAAGACCAGATAGTAAATAGTTTAGGCTTTGCAGCCGTGTTGTCTGTGTCACAATCACTCAGCTCTGTCACTGTAGTGAAATCAGAAGGTGATTGATAAACGAGTCAGGGTGACTGTGTTTGGTATCTGGGTCATAGTTTGCCATCTCCTGTCCTAAGGAAAACGTAACCCGATACAAATTATTGGAATACAGATTATTCCAAATTTCTCCTATAATCCCCCAGGCTATTGCAACGTTTTTTGAAGGCTTTGGAAGTTCTCCACTGGCTGAAAAAGCATGTCACATATTGTACGTTAGAGGCACAAAGACTGCCCCACCCTCTTCGTGGTGCACGTGGTAGCTTGCTCGGGTGCCTGCTAGAACAGACAGGAGTCCTTTCCCCTCCTGCACAGGTGGTCGCTCTCCATGGCAGGTTTGCATTCCCAGTGCAGGAGGGGACCCAGCACCCGTCCTCCTTAGGCAGGATGGGTGGAGGGTAGCTGGATGTGTGTGCACCCAACCCTTTGGCTTCCGAAGAACAACTGCTTTGTTAGGTGCTGCCAGTGAGAAGGGGGCACAGTTGGGAGCTGGAAAAATAAGCATCATCCCCTGTCTCTTCTCCGTTCAATGAGCTCCTTCCTGGGTTCAGTGCGGAGAGCTGACACTATTATCCCCATGGAGAAAAGGACCAAAATGATAGATATGTGATCAATGAACATATAAAACATTAACAAATGCCACGGAAGAGAGTGACTTAGACTGACTACAAATCAAGGTGCTTTGTATCATTCTTTTAACAACCTTTCAATACACTTGTTTGATTTCAGCAACACCAGGAGACAGCATTTTAAGACGACTTTTCATCTCCTATATCATGGGAAGTGCCCTTTCAAAGTCTAAACAAAATAATGTCATCTGTGTCTGTGTGTCACCCAGCTTGGCATTATGCTCCAAAAAGTCAAATGGATCTGTTAACCTTGGATGCCACTTTGGATCCAGGCTGGTGGCTGTGATGAAAGTTTCTTCCTTCAAATGATTTTCAAACACACACCCAAACCCACGTTGACCAAGTGCCCCATCCTCTTGTCTTTCATGTTACCCTCTCCTGTGATGATTAAGGAAGGATTTTTAAATTTAAATACTCAATAATGAGTTATATTTTATATTAAAATGGAAGCAAACCATAAACACATAAACACTATCGAATCCAAAACAGCACCCCCTAGGGTGTATGGTCTGAGTGTCTCCCTGCTTCTCGGATTTGTTGAATATGCTCATTTCACCTGGTCCAGGCGGGCTGCAGGGAAATCACCTTTTTCACTTAAGGCAAATGAACTTGCAAATCACCAAGAGAATTGGTTAGTGCCCCACTGCTGATTGTGTCGCACAAAATATCTAGTGTAATGCTGAGTGAACACCCAGAGCAATCACATCAAAAACTCTTAACCTCGCTAGCCCAGGGAGAACCGGTGGGCTGTGGGATGACTCGCTCCTTCAGACTGCACTTCATAGCTTTAATTTCTACTGATATTTTAAAATTAATTAATTAGTTTATTTTTGGCTGGGTTGGGTCTTCATTGCTGCACGTGGGCTTTCTCTAGTTGTGGCGAGCAGGGGCTAGTCTTCGTTGCAGTGCACGGGCTTCTCATTGTGGTGGCTTCTCTTGTTGTGGAGCATGGGCTCTAGGCTCATGGGCTTCAGTAGTTGTTGTGGCACACGGGCTCAGTAGTTGTGGCTCACAAGCTCTAGAGCACAGGCTCAGTAGTTGTGGCGCACAGGCTTAGTTGCTCCACAGCATGTGAAATCTTCCCAGACCAGGGCTGGAATCCATGTCCCCTGAATTGGCAGGCAGATTCTTAACCACTGTGCCACCAGGGAAGTCCTTCTACTGATGTTTTAAAACATTGTATATACAATAACATGAGAAAATATTTGTAAGATTACCTAGAAGTTAACTTCTGATCCTGGAGCGGTCCTTGCTTCTCTTATCTATCCTTTGCTGCAATTCTTGCTCTCCTCTCTTGCTCCTTTGGGCAGCTGTATTGCCACAATGTAGGGGTAATGAAGCAATAGGACCAGCTGCTGGAGTAAATGGAGCAGAATCCTTGCACATCCTCCGGTGAGAACATCTGCGAGTTTGGGAGGTCCCCACGATAACCCTCAGGTTGAAGGAACTAGGCAAAGCTGTTATACTCACAGTTACAGTTTATTACAGTTCAGGCATATAGATTATAATCAGCAGAGGAAACAGTGTGTAGGACAGGTCAGGAGAGACCAGGCATGGGGATCCCAGTCGTCCTATCCTAGGGAAGTTAGGCCAACAGTGATTATGTGTCATAGCAGTGATGTGTGACAACACTCAAGGAGTATTGCCAGCTGGGGACACTCACCCACTCACTGCTGTCCAGAGATTTTATTACGGGTCAGTCTCATGCACATAACTGGCCCCGCACGTGGCTGATCTTAGTCTCCAGCTGCTCCAGATGTCACACTGATACCACCTGGCCAAGGCCCCCCCCATAGAACACACTGTTAGCATAGATCTCTCCATGATGATGCTAAACTTTGTAGGCATCCCGCATTCCTTAGGGAAGTCCTGGATGGTAACTTCTTTATCGCTCAGCTCCTCTAGGCACCATTCACTGCCATGTTTCATGCAATCTGTTCATTTTTTAAACTGAAGTGTAGTTAATTTACAATGTTGTGTTAGTTTCTGACGTACAGCAAAGTGATACACATCAGTGATTCAGATATACAAATTATTCTTTTTTTGGATTCTTTTCCATTATATGTTATTATAAATTTTTGAATATAGTTCCCTGTGCTATATAGTAGGACCTTGTTGTTTATCTATTTTATATATAATAGTGTGTATCTGTTAATCACAAACTCCTAATGTATCCCTCCCCCACCTTTCCCCTTTGGTAGGACTGCTTTCTACATCTGTGAGTCTGTTTCTGTTTTGTAAATAAGCTCATTTATGTCCTTTTGTAGATTCCTCAAATAAGTGATCTCATATGATATTTCTTTTTTTTCTATCTGACTTACTTCACTTAGTATAATGATCTCTAAGTCCTTCCATGTTGCTGCAAATGGAATTATTTCATTCTTTTTTATGGCTGAGTAGTATTCCATTGTATATACATACCACATCTTCTGTATCCATTTATCTGTCAATGGACACTTATGCAACCTGTTCATTTTTGCCCCTGCTTCATCCTTGAATAGCCAGTAGAAGATTAGCATCTCTCTGCTCTTCACACTGACCCTCATTCTTACATTTTCCTCTCATTTTCATTTAGTTTGAATTTATTTTAGAAAAGAACAAAGATGTATTTAAAAATCAAATTAAAATAAAGCGAAGGGGGATGCGCTACAGTTGTCATATTTTTATTTGTTTACATGGCAAACAAAGACAAGGGTCCCACTGGAAATATTACAGGATAGAAAATAATATACTTTCCTTCTTCAATAACTCTCTAGATGTCAATACGAGAAGGCCAAACATTTCAGTTTTTAATGAGTGTAGCGTGAAAGCATACATCTGTATACCATTTGGTTCATTATCTCATATCCTTAATTATAACTCTGTTGGTTTTAGGATTTCTTTCTGATGCCTGCTTGTTGTCCCAAGACTTTCATTATGGTTCTGCACCTTCAGTTTATAAAGCACTCAGAATCTACCCATCAATAATTTTTTGCAAGGAATACCTTCATTTCCCTTTGGTCTTACAGGAAATAGTCTCAGTAGTAAAGTCTTTTCATTACTGAACAACTTCCATGCACCTTTACTGCTGTGTAATAGAAACAGTGACAGAAACGGGCTTTTTAATGCTGAGTAATTATTACCTCTTCCTCAAGCCCACACCAAAATTACAGCAAATGGGCCTTTAAATCATGAGGAATTTTCTCTTTTTTTCCCCTTTAATTCTTTTAAAGATAATAATAACTTTTAGCTATGACTAATTGAAGTTCATATGCATGGGGTAAGACATTCGCTGATACAGAAGTAGAAAACCGCTAACGATAAGACCACGTTTAGAATTTCAGATCTGCCATTTTCTAGCTAGATAAGATATTTTCCCTAGATGCTTTCTTTTTCCTTTTTGTCTGAATAATTACCATCAGTATAAGAATTCCAAACTTATTAGCTTGTTAAAAAGATTAAATTAGATCCAGCCAGTAGAGTCTAGGCTATGCTGCAGTACTCAACAACTCCAAACATTAGTAGCTTATAACACAAACACCTGTTTCTCCCTCATGCTACTTGCAGATGGTAGTTAGTTACGGTTTCTGTTCCATATCTCCTTGCCAGTGACCCGGGTGATGGAGCAGCTGCCATCCCAAACACTACGAGTTGCTGTGGTAGAGGCGAATAGCTCAGTTCTGGGGAGTTTTTTTACCAGCCAAACGTCACTGAAGCAACACACACTTCATGTACCTGTTCTCCTGAAGCAGCACTGCTCCACTCAATTACAAGGGGCTCCAAAGTGCAAACTCCCCTTGGGAAGGATTTAGTGACCGAGTTACTGACTCCATCCCTAAGTCAGATATTTATCTAGATCATTGCTGAGCTCATAGTAAGGATTCACTGAAGTTCAGGTATCATGGTTATTACTTTGCCACAAGACTACGAAGTAGTCACATTGCTGGCCTTTCAGCTCCTCTGAAGAGGGAGGGATTTCTAAGCAGTTGCTGTCGTTTAATTTTACATTTGAGTTTAAACGACTTTAAAAATGCCCATGATAAATAAAAAGGAAAGAGATTATTTAATATAATGTGAAGTGTGGTTTCACATTTTGTGAAAATAAGATTATACATCCTCCGCCCCGACACTCGTGCACACACGCACACGCAAATGTTCCTAGCGACTTTCTCTGATCTGTTCCCCCCACCAAAAAAATAACTAGTTTCCTTCAACTGATTACGTTAAACAACAATAAAAAAATTTTGGAATACAAATTGAAGCGGTTGTGTGACATTCTGTGAGTTCTCCGGTCGCCAGCCCCCTCCTAACAGGACATATTCAGAGCAAAGTATTCCCCATTTTAGACACAACCCCACGCCTTTAGCTCTTTGCATAGCTGATAGTCAAGGATTAAGGGAAAGCAAATGCCCTTTTGGACCTTTTATGTTTTCTCTTTTTAAGCAGTAGTGAGGAGTGGTTGCAGTGGTGAGAGATGAGCCTTCATACCGTTTTATTCTTTTTTTTAAAATTTAACCTTTATTCCGGCTTTGCCTGACATTTTAGCTGAAGAGTAATCAGAGATCGCATTTAACGTTTCGTCACGGAAGTTCTTTCGTCTGAATTTCCCATTTTATTTTCTTTGAGGCATTTAATTTTGCTCAGTTGGTGAGTTATTTAAGCTCCGATTCCTGTATTCCAGTCTTCTCATTTAATATACCCAGGTTAATAGGAACAACCATTTAATATGTACCACTTTTAAGTAGTAATTCTAAACTCTGACAATCCCATTTCTTGAGATTTAAAAGGAAAAGGAACAATGGTCTCACTTAAAGTAAGTAGAAATCATCCTCCTGAAAGTCTCTCTTTTTTTTCCACAATTATTGTTTTGATTTGGTCAGAAGTCCCAAAGGCTGGCAAAGGAGTTTACTTTTCTCTTCACAATTACTCTTGTCACTTTCTTCTGAACATCTGCGAGGTAAATCAGGCATAACAAAGTTCAAATTTTATAATACATTTCAAATTGACTGCTTTCATCACAGCCAAACCAAAATAAGAAGAGCGTCATGGGGCTTCCCTGGTGGCGCAGTGGTTGAGAGTCCGCCTGCCGATGCAGGGGACACGGGTTCGTGCCCCGGTCCGGGAAGATCCCACATGCCGCAGAGCGGCTGGGCCCGTGAGCCATGGCCGCTGAGCCTGCGCGTCCGGAGCCTGTGCTCCGCAACGGGAGAGGCCACAGCAGTGAGAGGACTGCGTACCGCAAAAAAAAAAAAAAAAGAAGAGCGCCATGAAAACAACAAATATTAAGAGTATTCTGATTTTCACTCCCTTTAACAGTATTAGTCATGTAATACTCTAAGGATTATGAAGAATAAATTATAAAAGAGATTATGTGATTAGTTATTAATTCTTTCCCTGCAGGATTGAGAACCAAAGGATACTATAATATCTCCTCATTATAGAAATATGCACTTCCCTAGTAATATAATCAATTCTCATTGAGGCATGGTAGTGAAGGATAGGCATAAAGCTGAAAAATGAATCTGACAGTTGTTTTCAAATCTCCTTTTAGCCAAGTGTTTCAAATCTCTCCCAGTCCATGCCTTTTATTAGAGTTTATAACATCAATCGGAATTAATAGTGTGATTTTTTGCGGGTCAATTTACATTTTCTGTTTAGCTTTCTAAACTTGAATTGTGGACTGCAGTCTTGTTCTGCGTTCATCACTCCATTACATCCCATAGTTTTCTTGCAGTTAGATTATATAGCTACCAAGTGGTAAATTAGCTGTTGCTACTAAAATGATATAAAGATTTGTTTGAGCTTTCTATCACTAAAATATATTTTACACTCATTTATCTATTAATATTACACTTTTATTGAGTGAGCATTAACATACACATACGCCTGTGTAGTATTTTTTTTTTTGCGGTACATGGGCCTCTCACTGCTGTGGCCTCTCCCGTTGCGGAGCACAGGCTCCGGACGCGCAGGCTCAGCGCCCATGGCTCACGGGCCCAGCCGCTCCGCGGCACGTGGGATCTTCCCGGACCGGGACACGAACCCGCCTCCCCTGCATTGGCAGGCGGACTCCCAACCACTGCGCCACCAGGGAAGCCCGACATGTGTAGTATTACAAATTGCTAGTCCATTTCCTAAGCTTGTCTGTTGGGACCTCTTATTATTTTTCTTGGGCTGTATCTCTTATTTGCCCTTTATGCCTGTAGACAGAGGTTTGCGGCTTCTTCTTTCACTTGCTTGTTTCAATTTTGAGTTCCCTGAGGGAGAGGTGTATGGAGATCCCTACTCTGAACCTCTGAACTATTTCAGAAACTCTGAACTATTTCCCAAAGTCACTCTTGGAGTTGCTGGCCCTGGGATCCATTTTAGCCTTTTATAAATGAAAAAGTGTGTCACAGGTCTGCAGCCCCGGAGAGAGAGGCCCCGACATACACTTTCTCCTCCCTAGTCCTGAAGTCAGCCGTCCCTTTCCACTCCTATAGACAGCACCTCCAGAATCCAATCCATACTCCTGGCCACCGCTTTGCACTCAGTTCACATAGACCCTTATGGCAGAATACAATATATTCAGAAAATGTATTTCATGTCTTTTAATAAAAATGATTTCCAAAGTAATGCAGTCACAGTAGCAAATTAAAAAATACAGAAGCACATAGGATTAAGTAATACTAATAATATAATTTCCTGCCTGACACCTTCCTAATGCCTGTCATCACCTTTTTCAAAACAATTTTTGTCTTCTCTCCCTTCCTCTTATGATTTCCCAAAGTCTAAACAATATGATTTACTGTCTATTCATAAACTTATCAACTTTATTCAATGTCTGTTGATTTCCTGCTGAAAAGATGGGGATTTAGCTCAATAACAATAGCCCCCTCTATTTTTCCTCTGACAATCAATGTTTAAAAGAAACGTATTATTTTAATTATATCATTTGTCGCTTTTATCCCTGGAAATGATGTACTCTTTTTCCATAATTTTAGTAAGCATCACAACATCTTTTATGAAAAATGAGATCATAAGTATCACAGTTTGGGAGTTTCACTTGTGGTTTTTTTTTTTTTTTCTCCCATTATCAAACTGATGGCATCATATTATGAAAAGGTTGTTTCAAACCACACATTTCAGCAAGAAGTTTGTTGATTGTTTATAAATTTTGAAAAGAAATATAAAGTATTAGATATCTGTATGATAGCTTAATTTAAATCTCTTTCTTCTATTAAAAAATCACTTTCTCTGGGGGACATGTTAATAAGCGGTGAGATTCAGAAACACTGACAGAACAGTACAGACAAAAGAGAAACACAAGGGTAAGAGAACAAGGAACTGGAGAACAAGCTTAATAACAGAAAATAAAACAAAACAAAACCCAGTAGTTGACTTTTTTACATGAAGGGTCAGCACAATTGTAAAATCATGAGAAAGTTGACCTCCTAACTTTAAAGCTTCACTTGAGCTTTCTTGCTGTATAAAGTGAGTCAGGAGATGAGGACAATTTATTTCTTTAATGAAATAAACAGCAGTACTAATGAACGGTAACCTATATGATTAACACGTGCTTTACATATACTATGGTACTCATATAATTTCACGTTATGTACATATCTATAAATCTCAGTAATTGGTACACTATTAACTGTTGAGTACTTTTTCATTCTCGTTTCTACAAAACCTACACCACACCTGTGTATAAGGTTAGTGACCTTAGCATCAGTACTGCTCTGTGAAGATGTGCAGACTCAGATGAAGGTGTGCACCTGAAGGGCATACGTAAGTGTCGACCTTCCATTTCTGAAAGCTTTGTCAAATTTTCAGTCTGCCCCTTCTGCTCAATTCTATTTCAGGTAAGAGTTATATTTTTCAGAAATACAAAGGCTCACAAACAGAAGCGCAGTATTAAAGCAATTTCCAATCTTCTGTTTGCACATCGGTGTATCCTGGACCAGGCTACCAAAATTTGAAGCCTCCTCGCCAAAAAAAAAGAAAACAAGCAAACAAAAAACCAAAATCTCTTCAATAGTATTTTTCTTGGTGGGTTAATAAAAAAAATTATCTTAACCTCTGAATTTTTTCTTTCTTATTTAAATAATTTTGCCCATTACTCATTTCTGAAAGTGCACATGAAGACAAATGAGAGAATTACCTAAAGTTGCTATTTAACAAGCAGCAGGTTCAATTTATCAATGTGCAAATAGAATTCCCAACAAGCAAAGGTGCGTGTTGAAAAATCACAAAACAAAAGAAGTTACAGTACCTGTTTGCGAAGAATTTACAGCTGTTGGTCGGCAAGACATGTAGATAAGTAATCCTAGTGCAGGACTCACACATAAGCACCCTCAGAGAGATGTGAACAAGACAATAAGAATATCACCATACATCATTTTAGGGAACTATTTAATGCATGGAAATAAATCACGAAATATATTAGGATTAGTCCAACATTTAAAAACTATTCTGTGCAGAACATCTTTGCACATGGCTCACGGACCCAGCCGCTCAGCGGCATGTGGGATCTTCCAGGACCGGGGCACGAACCCGCGTCCCCTGCATCGGCAGGCGGACTCTCAACCACTGCGCCACCAGGGAAGCCCCTGTGCAGAACATCTTAACATTATGAATTAAACCAAAACTTAATCTAATTCTCAATATATACTGAAAGCTTCCTAAAGGCACATAGAGGATTTGGAAAAAAAAAACAACAACTATTTTTTAAAAGTTTTTTGTTTAAAAATCTATCTTTGTTAAAAAAAAACTATTTTTTTAAAACGATTTTTAAAAAAACACCTCTCTGCTAAGTAACACAGTTTATGTTATGCTATTTTGCATGATATGAACTTTTTGTTTCAGTATTTTTGAAAGCTAGTAAAAATATGTCCAGTTGCTTAGGGTTCAGAATCTAGGAAATTTAATATGAACATCCCTTCACTAATGGAAGTGCTTATGCTTTTTTTCTCAAAGCTTGTTTTCTGCATGACCCCACCCGACAATGTCAGCTCTCAAACTTAACTACGTCTCCATCCTCTGATCTCTCAGCACTGAAGAGAAATCAGCGCTTTTCCTGACTTTTTGCATTTTGACTCATTAAGTGTCTATGCTTATGGTTTCCTCCAGAGAAATGATACAGTATAATATGTGCCTGAGAAATAACAGAAATTTAACAAATATTTGTGCTTATTGAAAACGATGAGGATGCTAAAGGGAAATCTATATACTTTCTTGCAGATTATTAGGAGGAATCAGAACAAGGATTTATCAAATATCAATCTAGCCAACCTGCCAAGGGATGCATTTGTCCCACATTTTGCTTATTTTAAAGTTAATTTTTAACTTGCAGACTTTCTGGTAGTCAGTCAACAGAGTCCCCATCTCATATAAAGAAGATTTTTATATTACAACTGGGAGAACATTTGCTTTTGTATCTGTTCACCAGTTCTTAGTAGATCCTAGTATTAACCCCAGTCTCCCCTTGACCTTTGCTGCCAGGAACCATAATATCTTTGACTCAGGAGACAGAGGGCTCCTACATATTTCACAGAAACCCATCAGAAAACTCTCAACCCTAGGTGGATGTTTGTCTAGTGCTTTGCAGATGAGCTGAAACCCCTTTTGTGATATTGATGGAGTAACTCCCGGTAGTACCATCTTAATCAGGACTATAAACAAACAGTCCCTGGCTGTGAATTAAAAACGCATTTAGAAAGCTGTCTCTCCTCTTTCTCAGTTGTCTTTAAGCCGTCTTGCCAGGGTTGAGCTTTTAGGAAAGCAAAAAGTATTTTGTATAAGATTTTAACACAAACACGTTTTCTTTTCTTTTTGAAATAATGTGTATAGAATACAGCACATCAGACTTGAAAAAACAGCCTCAGCGAACAATAAGGAAATGTAACAGCTGTAAATCACACCATTGGATACTGACTTCCAAGTTTATTATACGATCCCAGGCCATCTCTGGATGTGAGTTTAACTTCTTCTACTTAACCATATTCTGCTCATAAATGTCTTAACAGTACACCTTCAGAATATTTTTCAGGTACTGATTAATTCCCTATAAGAATAGAGGAATAGATATTTGCTACTCTGAGTGTCGTCTGCAGGAGAGTTGGCCTGAGCTGTAAGCTTGTTAGATATGTAGAATTTCAGGTCCCACCCAAGGCTTTGTGGTTTCGAATTTCCATTTTGCACAGTATTTCCGGGTGATTCACGTGTTCATCACAGTTTGGGAATCATGGGCACGTATGACCCCCTTCCTTAGTTTTATTTCCCTCTTTTCCTACATGAATCTGCTATTACTATACACCCGCATAGCCTGGGTCAGTTATGTTGAAGAAAGTAAATGAGGAAGGTGGGCAGCGGGCAGCTATGGACCACAGACGCCGTGTGGACATGACCAGAACCAGAACTCAGCGGCTGCTGGCTCACTGCTTGCTCAAATGATGGAGCAGCACGCCATTCACTTTCAGGTAGAGAAACATTTCTTAAATATATTTGCTCCTGCACTCTGATCTCTGTGCAGAAGATAACCATATTTCTCTGAAAAACTTCTGATCCGCATAAAATGGCTTTCATAGTGGATTACATCACAAGAACAGCTCCCAAGGGATAACCAGAGGCTCTTAGCTTGGGCAAGGTGCAACTCAGTGAACCAGTAGGCTTCACGTGATTCAGTATTACAACACAAGAGTCCTATGAACGCTGACTTAATATGTATTTAAGATGCTCTATTTCCAAAGAATAGTCTCGGGAAGAACAGTTAATATCAAGCCTGGAATAATTAGTTATTGCTACCAAATAGTTTCTGAAACAACCACCAAAAGGCTGTATTCAGGTCTAGGCCATGTTTGAGTTACATTTCCTCTGTGTTGGGCTTAGATATTCCCCCCACACAGTCCAGTTCACTGCAGCTACACGACAGAGAGACCTCCTGTTCTCAGGTCACGGAGGCGATGGAAGGTGGGTTAGACTAGGTAGGCTAGGAGGCGGTGAGGAGTCACTAAGGTATCTGCTGACTCCGGATCACCACATTCAGGTCTCACAGCTCCTGCAAACAGAACCTACCAGATGGTTCTTCCCTAAACTCCCAACGTTTCATTCCTTTAATTCCAACAGATCCTGTGATTTGCTGCTTTCTGAGGATGTAAACATGTCCTCTGGTAGGCACAAATAGCTTCTATCTTAAATGACAATTTGAAAATAAAACATATTTCAGAAGCCAAAATGGTTATATGCCTAGTATTCTTAAAAAGGGCTTAAAGATAGCTCCAGAATTTTTGGACTTAATTTGAACAATTACAAATACAACATGCTTTTCTAATTTATTCTTACAGGGGAACATTTGAGAAGGAAATACACATTGAGCCATCACCTCATAGAAAATTTCTGAAAGTACAAGGGAGCAACCAGTTGTTTTCTTTTTCTTACACACACGCGTTCTTATGTTGAAATTGGTTTCTAGGTAAAAATATATGATTTATGTCTCAAAATGTTCTGACTATAATGAGCCTTGAAAACACACATGTAGCTCATTCTAAAAGGAAAATCACACAATTATACTATAAGAAAGAGCCTTTAAATAAATTTTTAAAAAATCAGGAAATGCTTTAGCTACATGTTAACGATTCTTTGCTACTTTCTGAACCAATAGAATTTTTTTTTTTTTAGCAAGAGTCTGCAGAAGAAAGTTTCACCTAGCAATACTATGTATCTTTTACTGAGAAATAAGAGTTGACAAAAGGCGTCCTTGTTTATAAAGACTTCAGTTTTGATAGAATTACAATGACTGCCATTAGGCACTTGACCCAATTTGGTAAAGCAATAGAGACATTTCCTATCATAAAATAGAATAAATTAGATATTAGGATTATGTAAGACAATGAGACATAGCTGAAAAGAATCAAGATAAATGGTTTCTTTTCCGACCAATAGTTTCTGTGTCTACTGGTGTACCGTATTTCAAATATTAGAAGTCCATTAAGTTACTAACTTGCCTTATATACTAATGCTAAGATATACCTTGTTAAGAATTAAAGAGCAGGGCTTCCCTGGTGGCACAGTGGTTGAGAGTCCGCCTGCCTATGCAGGGTTCGTGCCCCGGTCCGGGTAGATCCCACATGCCGCGGAGCGGCTGGGCCCGTGAGCCATGGCCGCTGAGCCTGCGCGTCCGGAGGCTGTGCTCCGCAATGGGAGAGGCCACAACAGTGAGAGGCCCGCGTACTGCAAAAACAAAAAAAAACCCAAAAATAACCAAATCAAGGAGCATGAAGTATTGGCGTAACAAGGAAATAGACTACTTCATATATTTTCAATAACTTTGCCTCATAAAGTCTCATAAACCTTAATATTTACCCCCAAATAGATAACTAGACTGTTTTTTTAAGTTTAAAGGGCATTCTAGAACCATAAAAAGTATCCTTTTATAATGTTATAAGTTCATTTTGTAACATTGGAAAAATAGTATCACATTGTGGCCAAATGTTGCTCTGTATTTTATTGGTTTGCTAATAAAAGTAAAATAGAAACTTATATTTCTGAAGAATCTTTATTGAATGTTGAAATGAATGTCAGAAAAAATAGCTGGTATATGGTCTTTAACAGTTCAGTATGCTCTTTGAATGGCAGAGGTAATTTGTTTAGTGTAATATGACCACATAATGCAAACAGTTTTAACGGACTTGAATTCAGCTAACCTGGGATTTCTGTCAAAAAATTTTTAGCTAATTTGACCAGATTATTATGATTTTTAGTATTTCAGTCAAAAATTACAAACCAGTTGCTTATATAGCCTAACTTTTCTTGGTCTTCCTGTTGAACTGAATTAGAGCTGGCTTCAAGTTTTAAAGACTTTCACTTATTTTGGTAATTCATCAGATTGAAGTGCCCACATAACACTGAGCATTTACACTTTACAATTTAGTACGTATAACTTAAGGAGTGTGTAATATTTAGAATTATTTTCCACATCTTAATAATGTTCTAGAATAGCATTATGCCACACTGGAAATATATTTACTAATAATTTTAGAAAATTATATTTTTACTAAAGTAAGTAAAAATAGAACTACCATGTGATCCAGCAATCCCACTCCTGGGTATATGTCCAGATAAAATGAAATCAGTATCTCGAAGAGATACCTGCACCCCCATGTTCATGCAGCATTACTCACAATTGCCAAAATATGGAAACATATTGAAGTGTCCTTCAACAGATGAATGGATAAAGAAAATGTGGTATTTATACAGAAGGGAATATTATTCAGCCATAAAAAGAAAGAAATACTACCATTCGTGACAAAATGGATGAATCTGGAGGACCTTATGCTAAGTGAAATAAACCAGACAAAGTCAAAACTATATATGTGGAATCTTAAAAACAAAACGAAACAAAAACAAAGCTGATTTCATAGAAACAGAAAATAGAATGGTAGTTAACATGGGCTGGGAGGGGATGGGGTGATGTACGTCAAAGGGTACACATTTTCAGTATAAAATGAACAAGTTCTGAGGATCTA
Organism: Neophocaena asiaeorientalis asiaeorientalis; assembly: GCF_003031525.2. Classification (NCBI taxonomy): domain Eukaryota; kingdom Metazoa; phylum Chordata; class Mammalia; order Artiodactyla; family Phocoenidae; genus Neophocaena; species Neophocaena asiaeorientalis. Next base: position 5,408,268 of record NW_020174135.1, read on the forward strand.
ATTTACAGCGTGGTGACTATAGCTAATAATACAGTATTGTATACTTAAAGGTGTGGAAAGTAGATATTAAGCGTTCTCATCACGTAAATAAGAAAGAGGAAACTGTGTTAACTACGTGAGGTGATGGCTGTATTAAGTATCTTGATGTTGGTCATCATTCCACCATGGATATGTATATCCAATCATCACATTGTACACTTTAAATACATAAAATTATATTTGTCAATTATTCCCTAATAAAGTTAAATTTTAAAAATACTTTTTGTTTATTAATGCTTATATATTTATGTTTTAAAGTATGTATATAGCTTTCACATCCAATATTATGAAATATATAGCATATCATATTTATCACGTATTTATCTAGGATAAAATCATAAATATTATGCCTTAGTTTAAATAAGCAAGAAAAGACTACATTGCATGCTAAAGATGTTTTTCAGTGATGGGTTCTATCCAAAGAAAACTAATTTAAGCTCTATTAGAAATAAATACTTAGGATAAATGAAAGGAAGGGATCTTGAATTACCTTAGCCTCCCCCTCTCAATTTTTTTTTTTTTAACAATAGAATACCTTCCTCTTAGGCTCTAGGTGACCATGTGTCTACTACAGGGTGATCGTGGGTGTTAAACTGTATGTTATATTCTAGATAAAGAAAATAGTGCGCTAACACATAACAGATGCTCAATCAATGGCTGATATTTTTAATGTCGATGGGGATGTCCCTACACTTAAGAGCATAGAGTCTACTGTGACAGTGCTAATGACAACAGTTTCTAGTAACAAGGAAATAAAATAGAAAAGGTAATCCGTGTGATAACTAGAAAACGTTTTCACTTTTAAATTTTAGTTATATTCTGAAAGTCTTTCTAAGCAATAATGGACTAAAATTCCATCACAAAGAGACAAGCTAAATGTCTCCTTATAGACAGAACAATCGTTCAATCAATGAATAAATAATGTTCCATTTCTATATCAATCTGCTACTTTCACAATTATTAACTTCCTTCTAAAAATAATTTCAAGCCTAAATTTAAACCTAACCTGTTTTTCCCATCATATAAGAATACTTATTGCTTTAATTCCATAATTAAGTCCCCTATATAAAGTTTTACTTTTTATACAAGTTAGACATTTTTGTTGCCTCATAGAAAAGAGGTTTGGTTTTATTCCCTCCAAAGGTGATGATCATGTGTGTTTGCATTTGCATTAGTCAAATGAAATGCTTATAGCATAACATTTAAGAATTGCTTAATAGAGATGTTATTTAAAGATGTATAGATGTGTGAGAGGTATTGTTACTTAATTAGCATCCCCAAATTGGTCTAATTTTCAGTCTAAGCTCACATTTCTTTCCTAGATCTGGAGTCCCTTGCGATTCACGTTTGCACACAAATCCGTGTTCTCTGTGATGGAAGGATAGAGTTGTGCTTATTTTGACAATAAGAGATCGTGAAATTGATGCAACGTTGGAATAAAAATAGGAGAGTAAGAATCAACAATTTCCACTGTGTTAAACTCATACAAATGGAACAAAATATGGTGGCTTCGGAAACGTTTCCTGACAAAGTCCAATACATCTGACCAGCATGTTATAAAAATGTTGAAGCAAAGTACTTCGTTTTCAGCGAATATCCTTTGGGGGAGAATAGATTGGTGGGGGCTATTTTGTCCTATTTTGCATGTTAAGTAGAAAACATTTGGCTCAGAAGTTCTTTTAATCACATTTTTACTACCATACTAAATACCTTGTCTCAGGTAATAATATGCAATTCCGTTTTCACTTTGCCCCTGTCTTCCTACGCATCTATTTCGGCGGAACTGATGTGAAGTCAATTTTATCTCGCGCTCTTAGAGATGAGGCCTTGGCAGTTCTAACGAGGGAGAGGAGCCATGCCCCAGCCTATGGGAACAAAGGCCTTGAAAACCCCCTACCTGCAAAGCCCCACGTTATGGGCTGGGACCACAGCCCCGGCTGAAATCTTCAAACGAAAGAGGGTTAGGTGTGAAGTCTGGAGGAATAAGCTATACGTTCATTCTATTCTTCTGAACAGCACTGGCCCACTTACAGTTTATTTCTGAATAGCCTATCAGCAAAGGCATACTAAGCAAGTCAAAGGACTAAGTTTTTTTTTTTTTTTTAAAACGACGTCTTTAGAGGTCGGGTTACAAAGACAGTGTCCATTTAAATATTGTCTTTGTTTAAGGGCTGCATGGACTGTACAGCCCAGTGATCCTTGCAAAGGTTTTGAAGACAATGATAAGCAACGATAACCTGACTGCGGCATAAATCATCCTGGCAGAGTCGTTAGAACAGTGAAGATCTGCAAAAGCAAGGGTGCGGCTTCATTCTCTCAAGGGCAGGGCACTGAAGGAGACCGGAAAGATCGTTTCCTGTTGCTACATTTTTGCAGAGGCCCGGACTGCTTTGGGGGGTCCAAGAAGACCATCAGCGAGCCTTACCCGTGTCCGCGGGACTCCCCGGCTCTCCCCGAGCCCGCTGGCCCGCAGCCCGCGGCAGGGAGGCTCCAGCGCCCGTAGGTGGCGCCCCACGTCCGTGCTTGCGCTTCTCGTCCGCGCTGGGGGCGCAGCTCGGAAACCCGGCGCGCGTCCCCGGGGGGTTAGAGCTTAGAGCAGGCATTTTAATAACTAAGCGCTCGAGTGTCAGCGCGCCCCACCAGCCCCCCAGGTTCAGAGGAGCAGAAGCAGAAACCCAGGCGGAGGCGCCCCTCTAATCCCTGCCCAAACCTGGCATTTCCCAAACTGGAGGTCCCGGAACCCCAGCTTTCACATCACTAAGATCCCAAGATTTTTCTCTTCATCCCAGTCCTCGTTTTTTTTTTTAAAGAAAACTGCTTTCCCCACTAATTATGAAAGTGATCACGCTATTCAGGATTAAGACACGGAGGGAATTTGGAAAAGAAAAGAAAGAATCGAGAAGAGGCGCGACCGGCGCTCTTGAGGTCGCCTAATTTCTGAAAGAGAGGCGTCTGGGAGGATTTCGCGCCGGGTGTTCGGGTGAGAGCGGGACCGGGGCGGTGCGGGGCGCGCGCCGAGTCCTCAGGGCGTCCGCGGCGCTCGGCGGTGCGGTGCGGAGGCCGGGACCGAGGAGGGGGGAGCGGCGGAGAGAGGCAGCAGCAGGCGCGAGGGTCCCTCCGAGGCTGCGGGCCCGGGTGCGGTGCAGACGCGGGGCG